>NC_053164.1:88432443-89071193 GCF_016835505.1 Polypterus senegalus
GCCTGTTCTCCTCGTACACCATCTAAGACAGGTTGAAATCTAAATAATCAAAATAGATTTCTGTGCACCTACTATTAAAATTACTACTATTACTATTATTAGTATTATTCTACATCCGGCACCTCCACAAGTGGCAGCCATTCCAGCAGCTCCATGGATGACTTTATCTTTCTACCTTTTTTTCTCCTTTTTTCTCTATTTCACTGATCACTCCTACCACTTTCTTTTATGTGGAATCGCTCCCTGGACACTTTTTACTATTTTTACTACTTGGACATGGATTTTTACATGCCGAGACTCGTCTATTCAAGTAGTCAACTTCAAGAGGTGAGAACAAATGCCCACGCCAGTGTGGTTCCCTATTTACCTGACGAGGTAAGAAGGCGGTATCAAGGCAGCAGAGCCAGTGTAAAGATAAAAGCCAAGCGTCTAGCAAGAAAGTGTCGCTACAAACCTTCGGTGCCTTCTGTGATCCTGGGAAATGTGAACTCACTACCAAATAAGATCGACGAACTGGCTGCGCTGGTGAAAAATGTCAGGACCTACAGAAAATGCAGTTTGCTGTGTTTTAGTGAAACGTGCCTAACAACTAACATCCCAGATTCTAACCTGGAGCTACCCGGGTTTAGCACAGTTAGAGCGGACAGAGACGCAAATACCTGCGGGAAGCAGAAAGGAGGGGGAGTTGCTCTCTATGTGAACACAAGGTGGTGCAACTCTGGACATGTAAACATTAAAATCTCCACTTGCTGCAGGGACATCGAACTGTTGGCCGTACGTCTGCGTCCCTATTACTTGCCCAGAGAGTTTGGACACGTCATTGTTGTTACTGTTTACATCCCTCCTCGGGCGGACGTGGAGATAGTGGGTGACCTCATCCATTCCACAGTTGCTAAGTTACAAACACAGCACCCTGAGGCTCTTGTGCTAATTGCTGGAGACTTTAACCATGTGATACTGGACAAAACATTACCTGCCTTCTCCCAGTATGTGGATTGTAACACCCGGGGAAATAGGACTATCGACCTACTGTATGCAAACGTTAAAGACGCATACAGCGCCACCCTGCTGCCTGCGCTTGGGAAAGCAGATCATAACCTGGTTCTGCTTCAGCCTCACTACTAACCAAGAGTAAGGGAGCTACCTACAACCACACGCTCATTCAGGAAGTGGTCCACTGAAGCAGAGCAAGCTCTGAGAGACTGCTTTGGAACTACGGACTAGGATATCCTGTAGGGGTCACATAGTGAGAACACTGAGGAGGTTGTTGACTGCACTACTGACTACATCAACTTCTGTATGGACATTGTAGTTCCAGTAAGAACTGTACGCTGTTATGCTAACAAAAAGCCATGGATTACAAGTGACATCAAGGGCCTTTTGAACCAAAAGAAAAGGGCCTTTACAGGAGGTGATCAGCATGAGCTTAAGCGCGTGCAGAAGGAACTCCAAGTCCAGCTCAGGGCGGTGAAGGAGGAGTACTGGTGTAATCTGGAACAGAAGTTGCAGAATAACAGCATGAAGGAAGTGTGGGATGGGATGAAGATCATCACTGTCTGTAGCTCGAAGCGGGGTGCCACCATTGAGAGAGACGTGGAGAGAGCAAACCAGTTGAACAACTTCTTCAACAGGTTTGACCACCCTAACCTATTCTCACCTTGGAATTACTGCACCCTCCACCCATTCTTCTGCTGATACCAGCATAGGAGAGAGTTTCCCCCAACCCACAATTACAGCAGGCCCAGGTAAGCAGAGAGCTGAGGAGACTCATATATGTTTTAATATAAGACAGGAGCAAAGCAGTGGGTCCAGATGGAGTATCGCCACGACTGCTGAAGGCCTGTGCATTGGAGCTGGGGAGTCCTCTACAGCTCATCTTCAACCTGAACCTGGAACAGGGGAGAGTCCCGAGGCTTTGGAAAACATTTTGTATCACCCCAATCCCAAAGGTATCATGTTCTAGTGAGCTGAAAAACTTCCGGCCACTCGCTCTGACGTCACATGTGATGAAGACCATGGAAAGGCTGCTGCTTCACCACCTGAAGCCACAGGTCCGCCAAGCACTCAACCCTCTGCAGTTTGCATACCAGGAGAAGGTGGGAGCGGAGGATGCCATCATCTATATGCTACACCGATCCCTCTCCCACATGGACAGAGGCAGTGGTCTTGTAAGAATTATGTTTCTGGACTCCTCTGGCACCTTCAACACCATCCAAGCTCTGCTTCTTAGGGACAAGCTGACAGAGATGGGAGTAGATTCACATCTGGTAGATTGGATCATGGACTATCTTAAAGACTGATCTCAATATGTGCGTCTCGGGTACTGTAGGTCTGACATTGTGGTCAGCAACACAGGAGTGCCACAGGGGACTGTACTTTCTCCGGTCCTGTTCAGCCTATATACATTGGACTTCCAATACAACTCCTGCCACGTGCAAAAGTTTGCAGACAACACTGCTATTGTGGGCTGCGTAAGGAGTGGGCAGGAGGAGGAGTATAGGAACCTAATTAAAAAATTTGTTAAATGGTGCGACTCAAACCACCTACAACTGAACACCAGCAAAACCAAGGAGCTGGTGGTGGATTTTAGGAGGACCAGGCTCCTCATGGACCCTGTGATCATAAGAGATGACTGTGAGCAGAGGGTGCAGACCTATAAATACCTGGGAGTGCAGCTGGATGATAAATTGGACTGGACTGCCAATACTGATGCTCTGTGTAAGAAAGGTCAGAGCCCACTATACTTCCTTAGAAGGCTGACGTCCTTCAACATCTGCAATAAGATGCTGCAGATGTTCTACCAGACAGTTGTGGCGAGCACCCTCTTCTATGCGGTGGTGTGCTGGGGAGGCAGCATAAAGAAGAGGGATGCCTCACGCCTGGACAAACTGGTGAGGAAGAAAGGCTCTGTTGTAGGCATTGAGCTGGACAGTTTGACATCCGTGGCAGAGCAACGGGCGCTGAGCAGACTCCTGTCAATCATGGAGAATCCACTGCATCCACTGAACAGTGTCATCTCCAGACAGAGGAGCAGCTTCAGCGACAGACTGCTGTCACTGTCCTACTCCACTGACAGACTGAGGAGATCGTTCCTCCCCCGCACTATGCGACTCTTCAATGTTAATATTATACAAAATTATTGTCTGTCTGTTATACCTTCATTGTTATCACTCTTTAATTTAATATTGTTCTTTATCAGTATGCTGCTGCTGGAGTATATGAATTTCCCCTTGGGATTAATAAAGTATCTATCTATCTATCTATCTATCTATCTATCTATCTATCTATCTATCTATCTATCTATCTATCTATCTATCTATCTATCTATCTATCTAGAATGTATTCAAAGAATAATGATAGTTTAAAATCAGTAAAACTCTAAGCAGCATACAACTTAAATTCTATAAAGTAAAAAAAGATTGTCACTGAGCCTTGACTGCAATTTGAACGCAGGTCTTTACTGGTAGCGGTTCAAGTGCTCCATGTGCTCCACATGCTATTTCAACCTTTCACTGCTCCACCTGGTGGTTTATCAAGCTAGTGCAGTTTTTTTATTTTATTAATTTTTAAAGGTGTAATCCCATGCAGTCTGTTGCAGCAGTGCAACACAAAATAAAGCATTTCTCTCTCGCTTTAAATAGCTGCATTAAAGATGCATTAAAATTAGTCAGAAAATCAAATAATAACATGTGATTGTAGGCTTCCTTTAGCTTTAGTGGGATATTATCAAAGGTGATTTGTTGCAAAAGAGAGCACAAATGTTAAGGATATGTTCCCATTATTATTTATTGACTTTAATACAATTTCATTTTTAAATTTTTACTAGGTTTATAATGTTACACGTTTTGATTTTTTGTTTACCTCGCAGGCATAGCCATTCTGTTGGTAGAAATGGCACTTATTGCCAATCACCTGGGCTGCTGACAACGTGGCATATGACATTTTGTTTCTGATGCTGTTTAAAATGGCAGTGCAAAATGCGTAACTTTTGATATCTGGACGTACTAAAGGACATAAGCTGGATTTAGGACTTTGGTTTGTTGTTGAACTTTGTGCCGCCTCTTTTGTTGTATTTCTGACAGCCTTTTTTTGCCCCCTTTGATATTTGGCTTATCCTGGGTAAAAACATAGTTACAGTTGCAGCTCTTAAAGACCTTTTATTTCCCAATCTCAAAATAAAATACAGTGCCTTTATTTTCAGCACTTGTGGTTACCATTTCCAGCAGGCTAACAACTCATGTGTGTTTTAGGGGTTTGTTGCAATAGAAAGAGGGCCCATGGCTGATTTAATAGCTTAGGAATACAATTTACCATGGATACTGATCAGTGCAGCCAGAAAAAGGAAAATAAATGTTTAATAGTGCCTGGGTAGTTCTTAATCCTTGAGCTTTATCTGTTCATCACACCACAGTACTGTAAAGGCCATCTCCATGGTAATACACAACGTGGCAGAGCAAAATACTCCGTCCAAGATGTTAGGGACTTTGGCCAGGTGGGCTTTCTTTTTTCTCATTTTCATCTGTCATGGCTGTCCACAATGAACTAGTAAAGAGGTTAAAATGTACTATTGCTGAGTTGTACAAAAAGGTTGCATGCTTACAACAGAACATATACACTGTCTATGGCATGGGGAAGTGGAGAGTAACAACTGAAAGGCAACAATGCATATTGTTTAGTGAACAAAATTTATGAGATAGCATTTTCCAGAAAACGTCTGAGGGAAATAAACATTTGAACCAGAAATAACGTCATTCATACAAGGCAAAACAGCATGCGACACACTTATGAATGGCTTATTGAAGTATCGGTGTACTAGCTGTGCTACCCATCTAAGACCACTTGAAATCTGAATAATCAACATAGACCTCAATGTTAACATTTACAAGGCAGCATCTACTATTAGAATGTATTTTGTGTAACACTTAAGTTTAGGTACTGTAAAAATAGATGTATTACTCCATTATTCTTAACAAAGGTTTCTTTTGGTGTTAATTGTACTTATAAAGCATCAGTAAAGTGTTTATGCATCTCTGTATATCAAGATAAATTAATAGCTTTTGATACATTGGTAACATTACTTGTGAATATAAAGGAGTCATAGGACTTATATTGAAGTATGCAATATCAAGAAACAAATTGTAATGCGCCATTTGTTGGAATGATAAGTGCAATGCATATGTCTCAGTTATATGCAATTTGTTATGGGATTTGTAAAAGCAGTGTTAATATTTTTGATGTGTTCTTCTTGGAATGACAAAGGAGATGGATATGTGCATTATATGCCATATTGGTATGGGGTTTATGAAAGCAGTGTTAATGTGTGTGATGTGCCGTCTGTTGGAATGGCAAATGCAATGCATTTGATTACTACAAATATTTTTGATGTGCAATGTGTTGGAACAACAAATGAGATGCATATGTCTGTTATATGTCATTTATTATGGATTTTATTAAAGCAATGTTAATGTTTGTGATGTTTCATGTGTTGGAATGAAAAATGCATTTTATTACTACAAATGTTTGTGATGCTGCCTTCAGAGACATATCAACTGGACAGACACACAGACACAAGATGGATGTTAATCAATGTTGCTAAACTAGTGTTTTAATTGAATTACTTGGGACAAAGTATATACTTCAAATAGCATTTTACCAATGCAAACACAAAAAAAATTAAAGAAAAACATAAAACACTTTTTTTTTTATTTAATTCAGTTTCTTGTTTCTATAAGGCATCTCACAGTGGTCTACATTGATTTCCCTAACATTTACATCAAATAAGAAAAAGTAAAACTACAGAATACTATATCTCAAGAAAGAAAACAAACTTTTAGGGTTGTTCAGAGTCTTTTCAAGAGTTTTTCTTGTAGATAGTTGTCCATATTACACCATTTTAAGAAGCATAATAACTATAAATACTGAAAGCTCTGTCTTTTTCTTAAACAGTTCAAATGTTTATTGTTATACCGTGATATTTAAAAAGAAAGTCCAGAGTTACCTTATACATTTCATTAAAGTAATGTGCAATATACGCGACGACATTCTTGAGAGAGATGTAATATTATTAGATATTCACAATCAGCTTTAGCAGAGAAAAGTGCACAATGTACTTATTTGTGTTTAAACATCTGTACATTTTTAATCTTTTCCTTTTACTCTAACTAAATATATAAAACAATTTAGAAGGTATAAAATGTATTGTTAGGAAATATCAAAAAGTTTAATACAACCCCAGTTCCAATGAAGTTGGGACGTTGTGTAAAACATTAAATAAAAACAGAATACAATGATTTGCAAATTCTTTTCAACCTATAATCAATTGAATACACTACAAAGACAAGATATCTAATGTTCAAACTGATAAACTTTATTGTTATTTTGCAAATCTTCACTCATTTTGAATTTGATGCCTGCAACACGTTCCAAAAAAGCTGGGACAGGGGCAGCAAAAGACTGGGAAAGTTGAGGAATGTTCAAAAAACACCTGTTTTGAACATTCCACACGTGAACAGGTTAATTGGAAACAGGTGTTTGTCATGATTGGGTATAAAAGCAGCATCCCCAAAAGGCTCAGTCGTTCACAAGCAGGGATGGAGCGAGGTTCACCACTTTGTGAACACCACTTTGTGAACAACTGTGTGGGCAAATAGTCCAGCAGTTTAAGAACAACTTTTCTCAACGTACAATTGCAAGGAATCTAGGGATTTCATCATCTGCTGTCCATAATATCATCAAAAGATTCAGAGAATCTGGAGAAATCTCTGCAAGTAAGCGGCAAGGCCGAATACCAACACTGGATGCCTGTGACCTTCGATCCCTCAGGTGGCACTGCATTAAACACCGACATCATTCTGTAAAGGATATTACCACGTGGGCTCAGGAATACTTCAGAAAATCATTGTCAGTTAACACAGTTCGTTGCTACATCTACAAGTGCAAGTTAAAACTCTACCAGAGCCCAGAGGGGACTGGGCTGTCTCGTGGTCTGGAACCCCTACAGATTTTATTTTTTTTCTCCAGCTTTGGAGTTTTTTTTTTCTGTCCACCCTGGCCATCGGACCTTACTTATTCTATGTTAATTAATGTTGACTTATGTTTATTTTTTATTGTGTCTTCTATTTTTCTATTCATTTTGTAAAGCACTTTGAGCTACATTTGTTGTATGAATATGTGCTATATAAATAAATGTTGATTGATTGATTGATTGATACCATGGAAAGCGAAAGCCATATATCAACAACACCTAGAAACGGCGCTGGCTTCTCTGGGCCCGAGCTCATCTGAGATGGACTGACGCAAAGTGGAAAAGTGTGCTGTGGTCTGACGAGTCCACATTTCAAATTGTTTTTGGAAATCATGGACGTCGTGTCCTCCAGGCCAAAGAGGAAAAGGACCATCCAGATTGTCATCAGCGCAAAGTTCAAAAGCCAGCATCTGTGATGGTATGGAGGTGTGTTAGTGCCCATGGCATGGGTAAGTTGCACATCTGTGAAGGCACCATTAATGCTGAAAGGTACATACAGGCTTTAGAGCAACATATGCTGTCATCTAAGTGATGTCCTTTTCAGGGACGTCCCTGCTTATTTCAGCAGGACAATGCGAAGCCACATTCTGCATGTGTTACAACAGTGTGGCTTCGTAGTAAAAGAGTTGCAAATCAACAATAAAGTTTATCAGTTTGAATATTTGATATCTTGTCTTTGTAGTGTATTCAATTGATTATAGGTTGAAAAGGATTTGCAAATCATTGTATTCTGTTTTTATTTACGTTTTACACAACGTCCCAACTTCATTGGAATTGGGGTTGTAATAAAAATCATTACAGCTAATGCGTTGGAAGACCCAGTATGTTGCAGTGCACTGTAGTTTAGTGCTTCTTAAATTATGGCCTTGATGTCTATAACTGAGTTGCCATGAGTCATAAATTACAGCTTTACTAAATGAGAAAGGGTCACATAGCTGAAACTCCCCTAACTGGTGGCTTTTCTACAAGGGAATCCTTCCATCTACACAGATGACAACTAGCGCCAGCTGTCCAATGGGGAACAGGATGATGATCAGTTGCGGTTCTGCAACAATTCTGGGTCTCTAAGACACACAGTAGAGTAGGCAAAACCAAAAGTTTAAGAACCACTGCTGTAGACAACTGAAGCTTTGTGCATAGCATTCTGCATGAGCAGATGTTTGCTGTTACTTCCATCCATCCATTATCCAACCTGCTATATTCTAACTACAGGGTCATGGAGATCTGCTAGAGCCAATCCCAGCCAACACAGGGCACAAGACAGGAAACAAACCCCAGGCAGGGCACCAGCCCACTGCAGGGCACACACACACACACACACCCACCAAGCACATACTAGGGACAATTTTTGAATGTGTAAAATAAGGCTGTTCACTTACCTTTGTTTAACTAGTAAGAGCTCATTTGCAGTGACCACAGCCTTAAAGTAGTTCTCATCAATGGAATATTATTAGTTCAACATACCAGCTAGTATCCTTATTGCAAAAGAGTAGCTACTGGTAGTGAACCCAAGGACAGATTGCAAATAGCATGGATAACATGTTCGCCAACAACAAATTCACCGCCTTTTGTTTGAGATCCTGCTGCCATAGTTCCCTGAAGTGAACAGTGAAGTAAAAAAGAAAAATAGACAACTACTGTGCACCCTATTATCGCCACATTTCTTAAACCATGGTCTCTTTCCTCTTAATCTTTTAAATTGGTCACTCTTAGTGCACTAATTCTGCTCTGCTCATGGAGCCACGCCCCTTCTTCCACACTACAGCTCCTCCCACACTGAGCACAACACAAAGCAGAGAAAACGAAGGGCGAATGGCCTGTCACTTTAATTTACCTCAGTAAGACACCTTCTTCTTGCTATTTACAAACATGTGCACCTCTGTAAGAATATAGAAGGTCACATCCGGACACAAATGTTTGGGAGGCCGAAATAAAACTAGACAAAGATGTAGCATATCTAGCTGAGGTAGGTGTGATCCATTCTTTCGAAAAATAAAAGTCTTATGCTGCCTAAAAGTTCACAACCAACAGGCTCTGCAAAATGACATGTATTAAAACGTAACAAATATAAGTCATTGTATTTTAATAGCAATATTTTTAAAAAGTTTCTTTTGTCATAGAGCTAGATTATTCTGTAGTTTTATTTGCCTTCCAATTTTTAATACACTGTTGTTTGCAGTAAATCTCAGTGAAGTCAACATATTCACCATGAAATAGCTGTTATTAGTGAAAAAGGTCATGTTCATTTCGATTTCAAGCAGAAATTAGGTTGTGTTAATGTAAATATATTTATTATAATCTCACCAACTATTGAAAAACCTAGTATGTCACATCTTTCAAGTTTTCAGCAAATTGAGAAAATGCTGTTGCCTCTATAATTAACGATCACTAGATTTCATTTTTCCTGAGTTACACAGTATTGTTTTTTTTCATGAATCAACAACACCTGCCATTTAAATCACGCAGTCACAGCATTTAAATCACGTGATCGTAATCCGACAATTCATTGGTCAGTGGGGTGGCTAGGTTTTTGTCTTGCAGTATGAAAAATACTGTGTACATATTGGCCTGTCTGAAAATCCAAAGTATACCTTATGAGAAGGATTTAGGAGTCTTTAGTGGACTCTTAGCTATCGACTTCCCGACAGTGTTCAGATGCCATTAAGAAGGCAAACAGAATGATAGGTTATATAGCACGATGTGTGGAGTACAAGTCCAAAGAGGTTATGCTCAACCTTTATAATGCACTGGTGAGGCCTCGTCTGGAGTAGTGTGCAGTTTTAGCCTCCAGCCTATAAAAAGGACATAGCAGCACTAGAAAAGGTACAGAGAAGAGTGACTAGGCTGATTATAGGGCTAAAGATGATGAGTTATGAAGAAAGGTTAAAAGAGCTGAGCCTTTTCAGTTTAAGCAAAAGAAGATTGAGAGGTGACATGACTAAAGTGTTTAAAATTATGAAGGGAATTAGTACAGTTTGATCGAAACTGTTATTTTAAAATGAGTTCGGCAAGAACATGGGGACACAGTTGAAAACTATCCATTCATTCATTATCCAACCCGCTATATCCTAACTACAGGGTCATGGGGGTCTGCTGGAGCCAGTCCCAGCCAACACAGGGTGCAAGGCAGGAAACAAACCCCGGGCAGGGCGCCAGCCCACTGCAGCAGTTGAAGACTAGTTAAGGGTAAATTTTGCACAAACATAGTTTTTCTTTACACCGAGAACCATAGACACATGAAATAAGCTACCAAGTACCATGGTAGACAGTAAGACTTTAGGGATTTTCAAAACTCGACTTGATGTTCTTTTAGAGGAATTATGTAGATAGGAATAGAGAGTTTTGTTGGGCTAAATGGCCCTTTCTCATCTAGAGTGTTCTAATGTTCTAATTTAGGTGAGACCCATCAAACTACCTACAGCTCATGTGGATGGTAAACTTGGTCTCTGCAGAGCACCTGACTCATTCATCAGATTTCTGGGCTGTGGGCCAGCTCCTTGCTGCAGTTTCAAGAAATGCGACCTCACTAAGGAGGTATGTAAGTGCATTAACTAGAATTCTTTTCTTAAATGTTTTGAGTAAATTTGATACTCTGTTTGAGTAAACCAGCATGGTTTCCTCATTTGAGTTCACTTATGGTCAACGTTCTGATTGAGGCTTTTGACAAATATCAGAAAGTTGATAAACTGGGGTTTCAGAAAAAGAAGTGAGAAAAGGGACCCCTCTACCTTCAGGAGGCTACCATTATTTCTGTCGATGCCATTAAACTTGACAGTGAGTCTTTAGGAATGGTTTGTAAGGAAAAATTGTTTAATGTGTATGAGACCTGGGTAGAGATTTCAATTTTTTTTTTATTGAAGATTGGAAACAAGAAGCTCCCATAAATAGGCATTTTCCCTCTGCTTCTTATTTTGTGATATTTTAATGAGGAGGCCCTAGTATAGTTTCAGGAGAAACATATGTGGGCTGGCGATGAATGTCTCCCTAATGAGGATTACATATGACAGAGTGTGGTCTTTTTATTTAATGTGGCATTAACGATCATATCTGCTGTCACTGTACAGAACTGAGCACTCTCTACATTTTTATGTTGTACAGGATTTTATACCTACTATGCAGTCTAGAAAACAAGCAAAACACCTCGGCACAAAACAAACACCACCACCAAATTAGCTTTCAAAACGTATGTTTTGTGTCACCTGAGACAGGCCTACCAGTGCTCACTTTGATATCCTGGTGGTAGTACTGGTGGACAGCCTATTACTTTGGACTTAAGTTAGATTTACAAACACCACTCAGCTTGTTTTCTCTGATTCGCACAGTGATGACTGCAGCAGACAGCTCATTTGTGTAGATGCACCGGCGTCTTTTAATGAGGACGCTGTGATGCCAAGTGTGTAGTCTGATTTCATCTTTTCTCTCCAATTTCTTCTTTTCTGCTGGCAAGGCTTCAGCCAGTTAAGCATCAAATATTCCTGCCTTACCTGCCTTCTTCGTTTTGTTTTCCCATTCCACGGTTGGTCTATTCAATATAATTTTGGCTTTCTGAAAGCACATCCATTGTCCTTTACTCTACTCTACTTCACTCCTACCTTGCCTTTCTCCTAAATATTTGCTTCCAGGATGCAATAACAATAAACTTGCAAGAAGAGGGCAAGGATCTGAAATGGGCCTCTATAATTTTACTGTGGCCTGACTCAGACTCATCCCAGTCAGTCTTAACTTCATAACTATAGTTGGAGGATTTTTTTTTATTAAAACAGATCAAAGGGTAGGAACATACTGTAAATATATTTAGATCTTTGTAATCAAAGCTGTGCGAATTGTGTGTTTATATCACTGAAAAAAAAGCTCCACCGGCTACAGTTACTCCATTGATTCATGCTGGCAAATAATATCCAGCTGGTGAATAAAACCTCTTGCAGAGTTTAACAAAAGACTTTCAGATGATGTGAACATAGCCGAGCAGAAATGCAGGATAATTGCAGTGTTTCCATTAAAAGGTAAATAATAAGGAAATATGAAGTGGTGGAGCCATTAGGTTAGTACATTAGTATAGCACACCATCAAGATTATGTTAGATCATGCTGAGTGTGTGGGTATCAGCACAGTGCACAACCATGATGACTTAAGCTATTTCTCAAAATGTGCACACAGTTTGTGAACCACTCTTCAAAGCAGGTTATACACCAACTAAACTTGATTCCTGAATTTCATTTCAAAAGTCAGTTCTTTCTTAATAAATAGTAGTTTTTAATACCTCTACTACTATAATATTGATACATATGGAGGCTGCAAGTTATCCTTGGGTGAAAGCAAAGGTCTTTCTTTGGGCATTCTGGTTTTCCTCCCACTTCCCAAAAGTTAACTTGTAAGGGTTGCCACATCAGACTTGTGTTTGGTGTTGTCGTCTTCAACTGCTTGTAATTGTCTCTTCATTTGCCTGTATTGAGTTGCCCAAAGTAGAGGTGAAATCTGCATCTTTAAGGGATCAGATATACTGTGGGACCGTCCAATTGAAAGGGCAGGAAGTTGTTGGAATGAAACAGGAAGCCCCAAGCAGATGAGGGATTTTCAAACTTGGACAACTTCAGCAATTGTTAGGAGAGAGACAAGCTGGGAAGGGTTATTCTTGAGGCGTGGGCCTCAAGAGTTGCTAGGTATAAATTGTGTTTTTTTTATCTGGGAAGCTTCTTCATTTTTCTTACGGCATTTAACTGAGCTTCATCTGATTACAGATTGAACTTGCTCATTGTCTGGTTTAATATTTGTTGAACTGGTAAGAGTTGTTTGTGTCTTTTACACTGCTTTTTTGCTTCTCTTGTGTTTGTCATATGTGCATATGTGTGTTGATCCTGTATATTGTGTTTTGGCTTGATTTCAGTATAAGCACTACATAACGAGCCTCTTGTTATTGTCAGTGAAGGGGAACCGGTGTAGTTTTTAGTAAGGTCACATTATCATAATAATAATAATAATTCTTTACATTTATATACCGATTTTCCTGATACTTCAAGTACTGTACACCAGGCATGTCAAACTCACTACAATTGGTGGGTCACTTCAACTGCCATGCATGTGTCAGTGGGCCACACTGTAACAAATACTATTATACTATTATACAAAGTTACTGTAGCTTTCTTTCCAATACTGAAAACTTAAAAAAATGTAACACTTAAAGTTTAAAGAAAAGAAATTTATTTCCATACACTCTCCATACAACAGCGTACAATTAGAGTCTTAGCCTTTTAGCTAGGTCCTTATATTATTATATTATATTCATTGCTTATATAGGAGTCTTACAGTGTGAGATTTATTTCTTTTGTCCCGACACTTGGCACCTCTTGTTAGTAACCAGTTTGTCAATATCAGGCTTGAAATCTTGTGCAGCTGCAACTTTATGAGGGATGAAAGGTGCTCGTCAGTAAGTTTTGAGAGATGTGGGGTTTTGGCAGCTTTCATTAACGAAAACAATTGCTCACAAAGGTAAGTGCTTACAAACATAGACAGTACTCTCGATGCCAACTTACGGATCTGCACATACGAGGGTGGCAGGTAAGCATATAAGCCTGGCACAACAACTTCATTGTATTTTGCCTTCAGAATAGAATCTGACTGCAGTTCAATCAATTTCATTTGGATATTCTCAGGCACATTCTTAACGTTGTAAGAGAACAGCGCAAAGTCCTGTTTGTGTGAACTGAAATCACGAAAACGCTCACTGAATTCATTGCTCAGTAATTCAAGTTGGAAAACAAATCCTCCAAAAATCAAATTTAACTTTACTAAGTTTACTTCAAAGTTTATATTGTAAAATAAGCCGATATGTAAAAAGCCACCTGACCTACACTAGATAGATAGATAGATAGATAGATAGATAGATAGATAGATAGATAGATAGATAGATAGATAGATAGATAGATAGATAGATACTTTATTAATCCCAAGGGGAAATTCACTAATTTTACAAACTCAAAATCACAAAAATATGTTAACAAACAACTCACCAACTTCTTGCGTCCACTTCAGATCTTCAGCTGTAGTCTGCACTAACTGTTTGTTACAATACTAACACAAAATGACACTGCATAGCTGCCTCGTGCTCATGACACGCTGCTATATGCGCGTGTCCGTAACTTGAAAACCAGTTGGTGGCCCATGATATTCTCATTACGGCAGAACAGTATAATACTACATTTAGCTTACTGCTCCGACTCTAGCGACATTAGTAAATACGGCGTACTAATTAACAAGAAACACAATGTTTTTCGGCCACATTGCCGTCAGCTATGTCGTTATTTTCTCTTTCTGTTTTATATTCAATACATATTGCCGTGGTGGCCCTGTGCAGGTGCACAGTTTGCACATGCCTGAGGCCGCCCCTGCTGCAGCCTAGCACTTCAGTTGTGACGTTGCGGCTCATTAACTTTGGTCAAGGCTCGTGGCTATACTAGCAGATGACATTTCACGTACCGTAATGCCATCGGAACACGCGCTTTTGTAAAAAGGCAGAAGTAAGAAATGTCAATAAGTAGCGCCGAAGATGCAGAATGATTCAATCACAAACGATAGTTATCATTTTGTACAAGTTCAGTGCTAACTAGGATCTGTCATGCGGGCCACACAGATTTCTGTTGCAACCCGGGGGCCGCGTGTTTGACATGCCTGCTTTACATAGTGAGTAGGGAGTCACTTCAACCACCACTAATGTGCAACATCCACCTAGATGATGTGATGGAAGCCATTATACACCAGTACGCTCAACACACATTAGGCAGTGAAGTGGTGAGAGATAGTTATCCAGTTAGAGAAGGGGGTTGATTAGGGGGCCCAGAAGGACCAAGCTGTGGTGAGCAGTTAAGCCAGAACATCAGGATATACCCTACTTCTTATGAATGATTTAAAGACCACCTCCATTTTGTCCCCGTCACTTCACTGGAGCATCGGGATCCATTTTCAGACCTCAGTGCACGCGCCACTCACTGGCCATGCCAACACCTCTTCCAGCAGCATCTCAAGCTTTTCCTGGTTGTTCTCCCATGTAAGTACTCTTTGGGCCCAAACATGATTGGCTCCAGGTGAATGGATGACCTGTTCTGAAGTGTGTGTGGTATCGCTGCTGGTAGTCAGTAGTCGGTAGCGAGTAGCTGCAGACCTGATTCAAGTGACTGAGAAGATGTCTGAGTGTGCTCTGCAATGGGATGATATGCCATCTATGGTTGGTACCTTGCTTGTACCAAATAATTTTAGAACAAACTTTGGCTTCATGTGACTCTGAGCTCAAAAAGCATGTTACAAAATGATTGGCTTGGTGGATGATTCCAGGGTATATTACTAGATGTTTAAGAAGACTTCAGTAATAAAGTTTCTGGTAATGAAGTGTTGTAGTGGGACACTTCTATAAGGTTAAGTGACATGGTACAATGCCACTCTTTAATTTATTTCTAACCACCTTGGACCAATGATTAATAATATTAATACATTATAAAATAGACATGAAGGCAATAACAATTCAAAACAAGTAAATCCTTACTACTATAATGTGTTTTCCCAGATTCATGTGTTATGACCAGCAATTATATAAAAAAAGTGCAGATGTGCTGTTGAATTGCTGTGTTCCTGGCAATGACAGAGAGAAAAAATGCAGAATGACAGTACATGATGGAAAAGCTTTTTCACAAGGCTATCTGTATCCATTCAGTTTTGGAGTATAAATGTTCCTTCTGGACTCCTGACTTTTTAACTAACTTTCTTCACACCGTCTGTTCCAAAGTATTCCAGCTGTCCATTTTCTTTTTACCTGCCATCCAGTACTTTGGTCCTCCTATTTCCTTCCATCTTCCCAGGAAACTTTCTCATACAAAGTTCTCTGTTCACCAACTACCTGTGCTGCAAGATGCTCAGCCCCTGGAAACTGCCTTTTAAAAAGCCATGAATGAAACAGGATAATTCCAGAAAGTCTACTGTCAGTAATAAAGTTGGCTTCTATCTATAAGTAATTGCGTACACTAGTATGCACACTACAAGGAGCTGGCCCCATGTGAGTTGTAAATTCTCTTATCTGCTGACTACTACAACATCAAAAACATTTGATTTAAAAAGTAAAGTCTGAAATGTAAAAATAATCAATAAAGCAGAAAATCTAACATTGTTTCCAGGTCACCTTACAGAGTATATCCCAAATGGAAGCTAAGACCACAGTCACACATTGACAATGTGACTACATACACAAGATATGACCAACTCTAATTGATATCACTATGTGGTGATTATATTGGATCTCTGGATACAATTCAAGATCATCGGTAAATGAAGAAAAAAAATAGATCAAATTATAAAATGTGTTTTCAAACCAACCAAAGCTCCCTAAAATATATATATTATTTATTTATTTTTTACAAAAAAAACAAGGAGGCTTGTCCATTGTATCATCACTAATTCAGGGTGATGAATTCTGTGGCTCTGATTGCCAAGTCTTATACCTGTTGCACTGGTCATCAGTATAGCCGTGGATCAAAATTTTCCAAAAACAAGTCTTTAAATACCTTCAGAGCCAAGATATCTCTTAATCAGATTTTCAAAAATGGAGATAAGCACTTTAGATTTTGAGTGCAAGTAAGGGAGAGTGGAGCAATACTTAAACAATTCTATGTTTCTTACAAATATAATGTATAACACACTTTCAGTTTTCTGCAGTTGAGTGTTTAATGTACTTTTTATAAAAGCGTATAAATGTCATTGTATGTAGCACTTTAAGAAAAATGCATCATTCACAACATAAAAAGCTTACTAATTCTGAGCAAAATAGACAATTCATAGAAATTACAGTTTTAGAGCAAAATACTTATCAGCCATTGTTTGCCAATGAAAGTTTTCATCTTTGCAACCTACAGCCATTGAGAGGAAAATTAATTAGGCTGGTACTTTAACAAAACAACATAAAGCTTTCCTCAAAGCCAGCTGTTTAGTGCAATTCATTTCAGTTCATTTCATGGCTAGGTCTTTATTTCTCTAGGATAAACACTTAAAATGCAAAAGAAGAAAAGCAAAGAGATCCCATTAAGCAGGAGCCAAGCCAGATGGTACAGCTACACAATGATCACAAAATGTATTTAATAAAGTAGGCTTTAAACTAAATTTCTGCAGTACTACCCAATACTTTGTCTCACCAAAGGACCAAATTCCCAGCTCAGACTAAAATATATCAGAATGTTTAATGATGTTATGTTGTGTGTTTCTTTTTTTTTTTTTGCAGGTAATAAAGGCTGTGTGGTTTCCATATTTTTTAATGAATGAACCCTAAACCTCCTTTCTAAAATGTTGCTTATTTGCCTAGTGACCTTTTTATTTAACTACCAGTGTTCATCTTGTAGCTTCCTGTTGATTATTATCTAATTCCCATCTTGGGATTTTCTGTCTAATTTCAGAACAAATTTGGCTGTCAATGAGTTGCTGGCCAGATGGCAGCGTAATAATGATGAATGTTTATTAATATCAGGAGCCCTTTCTTAAGCTGTGCTTTTCTAAGAGGTGTCCATGTGCCTCTTGACATTTTTCTGGATAGGATTCTACAATATTGAAAGCATTGGAGATCTGTTTTTTGCTTTGTTTTGAGTTTTCTTCTCAGTTTCTTCTGGCCAAATAAAAAAAGAGCAGAGTCTCAGAATCTGAGGGTTTAGACTCATGACTAGAAAGGCACAGGCTTTATAGTTCAAGAAGTTGATCACTCATAGAAAGATTTATTAATTTAACATCTTTATTCCAAATAATGAAATGTTTATTAAAGTGTTTACTTTAATATTATGAATGGTGAGCTTTACAAATTTAATATTGATTGAAATGTGTTTTCAATTATATTTAGCAAGTCATTGACTAAAGCCTACTGGATTGACCATGCAAATTGACTGCCTAAGAATCCAAAATGATACAGAATCTGAATCTGGGTTCTGGGTGTATTTAGAATATGTAACAATACAATAGAATACAATACAATACTGTACAGTACAATTTATTTTTATATAGCCGAAAATCACACAAGAAGTGCTGCAATGGGCTTTAACAGACCCTGCCTTTTGACAGCACCCCAGCCTTGACTCTTTAAGAAGACAAGGAAAATCTCTGAAAAAACCCTTGTAGGGAAAAAAATGGAAGAAACCTTGGGAAAGGCAGTTCAAAGAGAGACCCCTTTCCAGGTAGGTTAGGCGTGCAGTGGGTGTCAAAACGAAGGGAGTCAAAACAATACAATACACAGAACGGAACACAAGTAATCCTCAATACAATATAATAGTAAATTAAAAATATTACAAGTGCAGAGCAGAATGTAACAGTAGATGATGTTAACATACAGTAATATGATTTGGATATGTTTAGAGTCCTGGAAACCTCAGCCATCAAGCTGCCTCCCCCAATTCCATTCTGCAGCTGAGATAGCACTAGGCCAGCCAATCAGATGAAAGGACCCCATCTACCCAATGATTCCTGCGATCCTCCATCAGAGGTGACTTTTCCTTAGGCAGGCAAAACCACTTGGCAGGTGGGCAGTAGCACCAAGTGCCACATTTGAGTACTGAGAAGAGAAACAGAATAGGTGAGGGTTAGTATCAAATTATAACTATCATGTTACTTATGTTTTAGTGCTAATGACTAACAACAGAGATGCAGTCTGTACAGTTAATCTGCAGCTCTAGTCAGGATATGCTAAACTGAAGTACTGAGTAGAGATGCCACTTCAGTCTCAGCTTTCAAATCCCGGCTGAGAGAGAGAGAAAGAGAGATTAGAGCACGCACTGATACAGCGTGTTGCTGCACCCACCACACGATGATCTTAAATTAGGACCTCATCACAGTCGTGCAACGGGTGACACCTTAGTACCACACTAGTTCAAATGGAGTGGAACGGTGGGATGTTTTTTATAGGGGCTGGAGTGCCAATCCTGCCACCAACCCCCAAGTTTTCCCTACAAGTTGGAGTGCCTGCTTGCTGGGCTAGATGTAGATTAACGTCATACCCAGGATGGAGCAGTTGCAGGTTAAGGGCCTTGCTCAAGGGCCCAACAGGGTGGAATCACTTCTTCCATTTATGGGATTCAAACCGGCAACCTACCAGATCACTAACCTCAGAGGCACAAAACATTTATATTATTTGCGTCTGCTTGCTGGGGATTCCTTCCTGCTTCATTCGCCCTCTTACTGAACATTTAGGAAAGTAAAAGCACACTGTGTTATTTTTGGTGAATCAGGTTAATATTACAAATTGCCTCATGCACCCTATTTTGTTAGATTTCTAGCATTCTTCTGTTGTTTCGGGACTTCATGTTAAAAAAAAATTTTTAAATTTTTTTTTGGTTGTAAATACACATTTTCTTTTCTTTACTAGTATTCACTGAATGCTGGTCTGAGATTTGTGGTGAGACGGTTAAACAAGGATGAGTGTTAAATTGATTGCAACTAGTGCAGTTTGCAGCTGCTAGAATCTTAACTAGGAAAAGAAAATCCGAGCACATTTCTCCAGTTTTGATGTCACTACACTGATTACCTGTGTCATTTAGAATTGACTTTAAAATCCTGCTTGTAGTATACAAAGCCTTAAATAATCTCGCTCCATCTTATATTTCAGAATGTCTTACATCTTAAATTCCAAATCGTAACCTTAGATCTTCAAATAAGTGTCTGCTTAGAATTCCAAGAGCTAAACTTAAAAGAAGTGGTGAGGCGGCCTCCTGCTGTTATGCACCTAAAATCTGGAATAGCCTACCAATAGGAATTCGCCAGGGTAATACAGTGGAGCACTTTAAAACACTGCTGAAAACACATTACTTCAACATGGCTTTCTCATAGCTTCATCTTAGTTTATTTATGATGCTCTGTATATTCAATTAATTATCATTATTATTCATGGTATTCATATTCAAAATCCGTACTAACCCCTACTCTCTCTTCTATTCTTTTTCTGGTTTTCTGGGGTAGCGACCTGTGCCACCACCACCTAATCAAAGCACCGTGATGTCCTTACATTGATGGATTAAAGGCCAGAAGTCCACATGACCATCATCATCAAGTCCTTCCATGAGAACGCTGTATACAATGAGGACTGATCGTTTATGTTAGGTAGAATGCCTAGAGGGTCTTGGCGGTCTCATTTATTTTAATTTAATTTTTTTCTCCAGCCGTCTGGAGTTTTTTTGTTTTTTCTGTCCTCCCTGGCCATCAGACCTTACTTTTCTTGTATGTTAATTAGTGTTCCCTTATTTTAATTCTTGTTTGTTTTGTCTTTTTTCTCTTTCTTCATCATGTAAAGCACTTTGAGCTACATTATTTGTATGAAAAAGTGCTATATAAATAAATGTTATTGTTGTTGTTATTGCTGCTGGTACGATAGTAGTATTTCTGATCGTATGGCTGCACAGGTTTAGACTACAGTAATCCCTCGCCACTTCGCGGTTCACTTTTCGTGGATACACAACTTCACGGGTTTTTAAATATAGTAGTAGTATTTCCTAGTCTAAGAACAACAAAACAAGTTCGGTGACTAAGTGTGTTGTAACACGGGCTGTGATTAATACATGGGAGGGCGACGACAAATCACAGCTTCCCGCTTTCTAATCAGGCCCGTGACTGATGCTTTGACTGATGCCCAGATCCCACAGCATCTCCCGTTGTTTCTCTGTCGCGGCCATTTCGCTTTAAGCTTTCTCGCCGAGCGGTTTACTTTACACTGTACTGTGTGTGATTTTTTTGTGGTTTCTTTGTGTTGAACTTTGCTTCAATTATCACTCCCTGCAATGGCTCCCAAACGTGCTCCTTCTTCCAAGGCTGGTGCTGAGCCTAAATGCCAACAAAGAATGATGACGATCGCTGAGAAGGTGAAACTTCTGGATATGTTGAAGGAAGGGAGGCTGTGGCTGCAGACTGGCTAAGGATCTGCAAGAGCGGTCACCGGAATGGGACGACGATATGGTTCGATCGGTCCAATTTTGCAACAAGGTCGACGACGTCATGACCGCCTACAAGCTGCTCTTCGACCGAAAAAAGAAGCAGCGGCAGCAATTGCCGATCACAATGTTTTTGCAGCCTCACAAAAAAGAGCCAGTTCCTCCTCCTACTACTATGGATACACCTTCGGAAACCGTGGAAGAGGTGCACCAGGAAATGGCACCACCGTCTGAAGAGACATAAAATACAGTCATCGACTGCGCAGTAAAAATCATCATCACCTTCATCGTCATCATTTTTACTGCACAGCATATTCATCACCATCATCATGTCATATATAGGTATACACAGAATTCGCTATACAGTAACTGTAAACTTATCTACTGATTTCATATTGCTTAACAGTTGTCCCTGTTATTAATAGAGTAAAGGGTGGGTTGTAAACAGTACAGGGAGGGTTTAAAAACGTCCAAATACACATTATATAATTAAATAAATATGGTTTCCCTACTTCACGGAAATTCAGTTATTGCGGCCGGCCTTGGAACCTATCTCCTGCGATAAACGAGGGATTACTGTAATGGGCAGAGGTACACATTCATCACTGTATAATAAACAAATGTATTTAGCATAACCTGCCACTATATTTTTTTGTCATGCTATACACAAACATACAATAATCCCCTTAATGGTCATGCCTAATCCAATTTTAGGGTCATCCAAGTAGCATTAGATGTAAGTCAAGAACCAACCTGATCAAAGTCATTTGCAAGACTCATTCATCTACAGAAACCTACACGTATACACAACGACATAGTCAGGCAAATTGCAGTCACCATTTAGTGTAACACACACTTTTTTCATTGGAAGAAACCCAGAGGTCCTGGAGGAAAACCCATGAATACATCAGGAGGACACAAATGACTGGCCAACTGTAAGAAATACAGTATTGTAAGTTTCCTGTGATACCATAAACGTCTAGCTTCAGGATTAAGCTATACAGATGTCAAATCTTTGTAGAAACTCCTAATAAAGTATGTTGTATATTTAGTTTTTCTTGACAACTCCAGTTAATTTTTCAAAAAAGATCTAAATATTGGATTGCAAGTTGATGTCTGTCAATGTTGACGTGTGCCATAATGTCACCTGTATTTTCCACTGTACTTTTATACCCAAATGAAAATCCTCATTCATGTGTTCATATTTCAGTTCAAAGAAATGGCTTACAAGGACATGTCATTTTGACGAAGTATGGTGACTGAAGTTCTTATTAAGGAATTATTCAAGAATGACATTCACCTATGACATTAGCATGTATATAGAGTTCTCTAATTTGGCACTAGCAATGTAAGATAAAGTACTCAAAATAACAGCATTTTTATTTCTATAATATCTTTGTATACAAAGGTTGTAGCTCAAAGTACTTTGCAAGAAATTAAATGAAGTACTTTCAAGAGAAGAAAAATAGATATAAAAAAATGAATAAATTGCATTCACAAAATAGCAAACAAGAATAAGTCAATACACACATAACACATTTCTACAAGTAGTTGATAAAGTAGAGTTCATACTTAGAGATTTGTTTTCAAATCTCTAAAGATAAATCCGATGTGCTCAGATGGCTGTGGAGGACGGAAAAAAATTAAAGAAAAAAGCAAACTCCAGGGTGAGGTGCTGGAGAATAAATCAAAATGCCCATAACCTGAAAATTGTTCCAGGGGCACTGTATAGTGGCTAGCCTGGCACTAAGACCCCCAAAGGTCATGTGAAATGACAATTTGCCCCTTTGGGGATTAACAAAAGACCACCCATCCCCCAACGGTAGCAATACAGACATTGCTGATCTGCTCCCACCATGCAACACAAGAAACATAAGATTTCTTCAGGGACATTTTTTATATTGTTTACTGTTACCCAGCATTGGTCTCTGTAAGAGCCAATCTAAGAAAGTTAAAGTTTTGAGTTAAACTCATATTGTTGTTTGCTTAATTTGAATAGAATATAAATTCATTTCATAGTCATAACTTATGGTATAGAGATTAAACCTTCTTACTATAACTGAGTAACAGTGTGATAATAGCTCAGTTTGTTTAGAACAGGTCCCAGTAAAGAGGGACTTGAAAGACCCATTTTAAGCTTAGAAATGGGATAAGCATACAGTTTTCTGACCGTTTTGAAATGGTTCAGAAATGTTAAGTAAGAAGTAAAGATTTGAGATGTAACAAGATTAAGCTTAGAACTGAACTTTTCTTAACATTAATTTTTCCTTTTTTTTATTATTTTTTTGTGTGAACTGTTTTACTTCAAAACTTAACTAAACTTTCAAAAAACAGGATATTTTGTCTGTGGAATCATTTCTGCGCGTCAGGCTTTTATTGAATCCCATTTTTTGAGTTGAAGCTGCAGAACTTTGGTAATTTTGGGAAAACACAGCTACAGTCTCCATTAATGTCTGTACTATCAGGAGCTTTGATATATCCGTTCACCATAAAAACATAAGAATAAAAAATTTGTAGTAGCACTACAAACTACATGAGGTAAGTAACATATAAAACAATTTGAATGTGAGCGTCAGTAGGCTTTGCTACTTAGGAAACAAGTTACCCATACTATTCTATAACATATCAGTAATTATTTATTGCTTTAATGCTGATCTTTCTGATCATAAAATAGGTAATTACGATAGCAATTGATGAGAAGAATTCAAAATTAATTGCAGAATCTTTCTTTTGCATGATTTGGCTCAGAAACTAATCAGCACATTGTCATCCTGTAACAGGCTTAAGTTTCGAGTTTGGTATTTTTTCATCTTGCCGTTTTAGCTCTAGACCATCCTCAAGAAACCGTGACACATTGACACACACTTATCATTGAGATAACAATGTTTTCGATATCAGGGGACCTTAAAATGCCAAGAAACTGGAGATTAAAAATTTTGACAAATCTAAAGCTTTCACTCACATACTGTAGATGATAGGTTATGGTGGAGAGGGGGGCGCAAAGCAAAAATATAAATTTTGAGTTAAGCATTTCTTTTAAGGCTTGCCAAGCTAACATTTTTGCACTGAACTGTTGCTGTTAAGCTGGTGGTTAATTGCCCTCCACGGCCTGGTCATTCTGGTCCCCTAATCCTCCCATAGTCTCTGATTGATTATCTTTCTCTCACCAATTCACCATCTAACAGCTAATGTGTGGTGAGTGTACTGGTACAAAAATGGCTGCCGTCACACCATCCAGGTGGATGCTACACATTAGTAGTGGTTGAATTGGTTCCCACTCTCTGAAGCGCTTTGAGTAGTGAGAAAAGCACTACATAAATTTAAAGAATTATTATTATTATTATTGTCACATGTTCCTAGTATAGTAGAAGTCTTACTTGAACAATTGATTATTGTGCAACACATATATCAGCAAGTATAACTGCTGTGGAACTTACTTTGAAATCATTAGATTCTTCATTTCCTAAATGAAATTTGTCTAAAAAGTATCCAGCTGCTCAAATCCAATACTGCATTTCAAAACATGAAAATTCAAAATGATGACAAGCAATGTGATTTTTATTAGCAGTGGAATGGCTAATGTCTGAAGCACTGTTACAAACTTAAGGACAGAAAAGGGAATCAATGAATCAGGTCAGCAACTACAGAACACACGCCACAATGGATGGTCTTCAGGTAATGGCAATGTTCTCTAATTTGCTCTCTTGATTTATTAAGCACTGCTGCTGAGTGGAGTTCCATCTCTTTTGCCGTGTTCATTTAATGAAAGCAATAAATGAAGTAATCAGAGTAACTCACAGTAAGTCAAATTCAGGTCTGCGCTGTCTACACAGTCTGGCTGTATTCCGCCTTGTTCAGCTTCAGTGCTGCAAGTTAATTAAGGAAAGCTGAGAGTTGTTCAATACTGCTGTGAAAATTTAGTATGATGTCTGAAAAATAATTGTGCATTGATCCACTTTCCATCTTAAGTCAACAAAGTTGCTATAAAAATAATTACATGGTGTTTCAGAGATTTAAATCTTTCCATAACTGGCTTGACAGTTAACATTGCTCAAAGAAAAAACTGAAATGACATTTTTATTATGTAGAGAAAAGCACCTGTGTCTGTTTAAAGTTAAACTTTATTATCCAACTGCTTCAAGCAGCTAAGATCATAATTTCCAATAAAACTTTACTCCACCTTACACAATCATGTATAAATGAAAACAAATAAAGGTAATTTCTACCTAGAACAAAGTCATTTAAAGACTTGTCTATTTTTAAACAATAGTTAACAATTTCTTCTTCTTGATCTTGGAGTCAGAACCTGACCCTACTGCAAGGGGCACAAGGCACAAACCAGCCCTTTGCAAGGCCGATTTACTGTTGTCAGTCAGCCTAATCTGTACATTTGTAAATGTGGACTGAAAATCCGAGTCATGTTGTTGTTGAAGACGGCCCTACTGCCAATACATAATTATGGATTGTGTGATGTGAGACATCATATTTAAGAAGATGGTGTGCTAGTTCAAGTTTTTGGATTTCTAGTAAAATACTATTAGTGTGTTTTAGCTAGTAAAATCATTTTTTAGGTAATCTTTTTAGTAACTTATGTGTTATTTTGACTTTGAATAGAGGTTTATGTATTGAGCTTTGGTTACCTTGGTTGGTGTGTTCCTGGTTGCAGACATTCTCTCTTTATTCATCTCCTGATCCCTCTTATTAATACTTTCTGTCTTTTTGTTCATTTTTTTTGTGAAGGCGTAGCAACTGTAATTTTTTTGTAGCTTTTTTTACATCTACACAGTAAGTCAATTTAAAAAACTGTATGCAATATGCCTTTTGTAGTTCATTTCATATGATGCCAAGGATGTCCTCTCTTCTTCTCATGTTCAAGTGGTTTTTTTTTCCTACAATAGGATTCTGACAACAGTCCAAAGGATCCACTCTTATCACTTTATGGCACTTATTTGCCCTGTCTGTCTTCCAATCTGCCTCTGACATTGTGATCTCCATTGACTACTTGGGCTTGTGACGGTTGACGGTTACTATTTCTGTAGCTGGCTCACTCACTCACCAACATAAGGATAACCCCTGAGCCAAATCTGGTCACGTAGGTAATTTTTAGTTTCCACCATGAAATCTTGTTCCACTTGGTCTCAATGATTTCCATATGCTTTCTTGCAAACTGTAGCTGAAATACATTGAGGTATTCTTTCAGTATTTTCTTTGGTATTAAAACTCACATTTGTGAAACACTCAGGCAATTGTTAATGTAACACTTGAGTATTATTACATTAAAGTTGCCTTAGACCTCTTGGCTATTGCCCTGTCTTCTTTCATACTCATTTCTGGAGTGTGTCCTGTTCTACATGGGCTCCCAGACGTGCCATCAGAGCCAGTCAATCCATTAAGTGGCATAGCTGGCCACCTAGGGAGTTGTCAGCCGAGGGCCACCGTTTATGAAGGTTAAGGAGTGCATGGTCCGGAATCGCAACACCATCTCCGTGCTATGGCCACCAAGGGGTGCCATTTATGTCACTGAAGTGGCTGTGTTTTGGACTTTTCTGAAAGCCCCCCCACCAGGGTCTGCACAAATGACAGAAAATGGTGCTGTTTTGGTAACTCTGGTAACTCCATACGGGCTTTGCCTGGCACTGTGTGTCAATATTTCTTTCCTTCTTGACAATGGAGCTTTGCTGTGCTTCCGGACTGTTTTGTTATCAGAGTTGTGTGATAAGAGGTTTGTGGCAAAGCCTGATTTTAATAAATAATTGTGAGTCTTGAAGCGTGCAGATTCCAAGCAGGTGTAGGTGAGTGTGTGAGTGTGCATGGACTTCTGCGAGGCTGATTGGGGTGCTTGGCTGATCACGTATTCACATGCAAATGCTAGCAGGACAGTCAAGTGCTTCATTCACACCTCGGAGCAGGTGGAGGACAGGACCTGCACCCAATTGGTTCCATAAAGGGAGCCTGCTTGGTGGAATTGGGAGGGAAGAAGAAATCAGAGGTTAAAGAAGGATGAGAAGGGAGAAGAAAGAGACAGGATGGCGAGGAGCCCAATGCAGATGGTTGGGTGTATGCCCTGGGGAAGAGTGAGGCTGGAGAAAGGGAAGCTTTCATTGAGCAGTGAAGGAGAATAGGAGTGGCCCTGTTGTACTTCATCTCTCAGATAGACATACGAAGGACCGGATGAGTGAGATTTGAGCCGAGTTCGGTGGGGAGTCCTACAGATGCTGAGGGACTGCCAATGGGAACCCAAACCTAGGATTAAAGGAGGATTGCACCAGTCAGCAGGCATCTCAACTTAATACAAGGTCCTGTTAGGATAAGCTGAGCGGACACCAGACTTTCAAAAGAAGCACTGGGGCTCATAGTTTTTTAAAAGGAAGCATCTGCCTCGTTTTATCGGAACTATTTACTGATTTTAAGCTCTACCTCAAACTTGATTATATTAATTATTTATTGAAGATCTGAAACACTGCACTTTTGATTTTTTAAGTAAAAGCAATGAATCACTTTGCACCAACCCCTTGCTGACTATGTGTGTTCTCATTTGTCCAGCTCATTCTTGGGTATGTTATCAGCGGTTCTGGGTATTCAAGAGGTTCCTCAAAGCAACCAGGGACCCGGACCATCACAAGTTGATTTATACCATCATTTCAACACTAAAGAGATAAGTTCAGATCCAGTGTGACCCTGATTAAGCTGAGCCGATTCAATAATGGCTCATTTACCATAAGCTTATACAAGATTTGCTTTGATAATCCTTTATCTTCATGTAGTTGTTAAGAAAGGGGCACATTTAGCCTGAACTAATGTAAAAATATGTGAACTGTACATGGGGGAACTCTATTCATATATTTAACAGATTCTGTTTGTTCCTAGAAATAATTTATTTGTATAATCACAAAACAGTGATCAACTACAGAATGTTTATTCCTAATTTAGAAGAATCATTAGAATTTTGCCTTTACTTTGGTATAAGACAGAACAGTGGCACAAAATCTGAATTACACTCATTCAGGTTAATTGTGATCATAACAGTAACTGATTAGAAAAAACAGTGATTAATTATGAAATCGTTCATGTTCCATTTTTATTTATGTATAGTTAATGAAAATGTGACAAATTTAACATCAGACTTCACTTTGCCATTACAAACATCTATGGCAAAATATCCTAATAAAATATGTTAACATTCAGTCTTTGAAAGTAACAAAAAAATAAAGATGTTTTAAAAGGGAAAGTTTCATTTCAGTTGAACTATTGTAGAAAGTTCGAGTTCCCTTCAATTCAGTTTATTTTTGTATAGCACTCTTCACTGAGTGCAGGCGAAAAAGCATTGTGACAAGTTCGCAGGTAAAATGCAAGTATGGAATTTACAAATTATTAAATACAGTATTAGTGCACAGATTTGTTATAACAGGCAGAAAACAAAAGTAGAAACTGATTAACATAAAAGGAAACCAATAATACAGGGTGAGTCAAAATTATGTTAACACTAATGGATTATTTTTATCGTGACCACACCTTTCCAGTTCACCTCTGTTATAGCATATCTTTATTTGAAAACAGCAGTGTCAAATGGGGGGAGCGTGAATATGACTGAGAGAATAAAACTGAATTTAAAAAAAAAAGCGAACTTTTACAAGTACCATAAATTTCCACCAGCTGTTGCAGACTCAAATCAAAGTTTGTTTTTATTCTATAATAGTAACAATAAGAGGGCCTCACTACTCAAAATGCTTGCGCTCTGAATCAAACCAGCGAACCTCCTGATTATGAGTCAGCAGTTCTTACCGCTGCACCACCCGAGCTGTCATATCAACATTGTACCCTAACCCAATTTCTTTTTCAACTGTTATATTCTTGAATAAAAGTGTATTTATTTGTTATATATGTACCTTTTGCGAAAGTGTTTACTTGATATTTGGACTTCAGTCTTCACACATTATACACTTCATGTCTACATTTTGTCAAATATTACTAAAATATGAAAAAAACGTTTCTTTTTTAGCTATGTGTTCCACAATTCCTGCTTAGTATTCCATCATACATTTACACAGATCATTGTAGACAAGGAACACACATGAAATTTATGCATTCCAAATGACAATATATTATTTACCCAATACAACCCCAGGTACATCACACACGTATAGGGAGCTTTGGCTTCAGATAGGAGAACTTTTTGCCCAAGCTGAGCTCCGTCAAGGTGGGTGGGATATTAGGCTGCTTGCTGCTTGTGATGATCGACACATTTACAAAACAAAAGACGCTGATGGAGAGGTGTGAAGGAATTTAAGTAGGCTCCAGGGATTCTAGTGCTACACACATTTTAATGGGTTGTCCCCAGATGTGTGCTCTCGTTCAAGAATCACCTCTGGCCCCTGAGGAAAAAACATTTGGACATGGAAAGAACATGCCAACTCCATACAGATAACATCTAAACACAGGATTCATATCCAAAATACTGCATCTGTGAGTTTCCAGTGGGTTGCACTATCCACTATGCCACAATGCTGCTTCTTGCCCTAATATAGTATCTGAATTTCGTGGTCAAAGATCATTTCTTGCTATTAATAATTGTTTAAATGAAGAGTATTAAATTTACATTTATAAATTAAATGTATTTAACAATTCTTTTATATAAAGCTGTTTGTTATTAAATGCAATTAAAAATTACATTTATCCATTTTCTGAACCTGCTGTGATGTGTGCTGCTAGGTGGACAAAGGTCTGCAAGACAGGAAAGTCATCTTTGAATGCAGCAAGCCTGTAGAGCAGAGATAAGCCTGCACTGGCAGTGATAGCACAAATACAGAACAAATCATCCGGGGTGATAAGCCCAGTAACTGTACAGGGTGCCGTAGATAGGCTTCAGATAGGGATTCAAGGAAAACAAAGCAGGGGGATTGTCACCAGAAACAAAACAGGCAATGATCTCCAAGAACAGGGGGCAAGAGATTTGATTTTTTGGGGAGTGTAAAGGGTCACTAGGGACCATTTGAGGAGGTCTCTGGGTGTATCTGTATAGCCTCACCCCAGAAATGATCTAGGCCAAGACCAGAGGGGTTTAAAGCCACCTCATATCCTGGAAACACCTGATTTTGGAGGTGGGAAGAAAGTTTGGAGCAAACAACACTAACATTCATTTCTATAGCATGTTTTCATATAAGATATGTAGCTCAAAGTGCTTTACAAGAAGCTAAGTAAAAAAGTGCATTTACATAGGATAACCAATTATATAAAGTGAACTTCACAAGTAATAAATTAAATAATAATTAAACAATACAAACGTACGTACATTATAAAGGTAAAAAAGTAATAGAAACATCCCTAAATACAGATTAAATTATAATTATATAAATTATAGTTATTACAACTACATTTATTTCTATAGCATGTTTTTAATATAAGATATGTAGCTCAAAGTGCTTAGCAAGAAGCTAAGTAAAAAAGTGCATTTACATAGGATAAACAATTAAATAAAGTGAAGTATAAAAGCAATAAATAAAATAATAATTACAAAATAAATACAAGCTTACATGATAAAGGTAAATAAGTAATAGAAACATACCTAAATACAGATTATAATTATATAAATTATAATTATAATTATTACAACTACAACATTTATTTATATAGCACATTTTCATACAAACGATGTAGCTCAATATGCTTTACAAGATGAAGAAAGAAAAAAGAAAAATATAAAAATAAGATTAGGCAATACTAATTAACAAAGAATAAAGTAAGGTCTGATGGCCAGGAGAACAGAAAAAACAAAACACAACTCCAGAGGTCTGGAGAGAAAAAACAAAATCTGTAGGGGTTCCGAGGCCATGAGACCACCCAGCCCCCACAAGGCATTCTATCTAACATAAATGATCTCAATCAGTCCTCTTGGTTTTCAGGCTTCACATGGAAGAATTAGACGATGATGGTCATGTAGACATCTGGCCTTCAATCCATCAATGCCTGGACTGCATGGTGCCTTAATCAGGTGGTGGTGGCACAGATCGCCACCACAGAAAACCAGAGACAGAACAGGAGAGAAAGTAGGGGTTAGTATAATATTAATTAATTAATAAAATTTATTTTGATTATAGATAAGATACGTCAGATGGTATGGTCAGATGGCCAGGGAGGACAGGAAAACAAAAAGTTCAGCTTGTGTGAGACTCTGGAGAAAATAAACCTGTGGGGATTCCAAAGGCTGATTTGGCAAAAGAAAGAGAGGGGAATGAGATTGCTCTTTTCTTACTTTTTCTTTCTATATCCTTATATTCTCATTTTTGATAGCTTTAGCAAAATATATTGATATTTGACATGCCAATAAAAATACTTCAAATCTTGAATCTTGATGAAGGGAAAGATATAGACAGAGAGAGATGGGTTGTATGAAGGAAGCGTTATTCACACTTTTAAGAAACACTTATGGATAAGCTGGCCACTTGTTTGGGTAGATAGAGGTATAGGACAAGTTAAAGCAGATTCTGAGAACTATTAGCATTTTGGTCATCTTTTTGTTTCCTTTGGACCTTTCTTCAGTGCCCATCCCTCCCTGTTGGATTTTGTTAATAAACGCACTGCTTTGGTTTGCTTTTGGGTTCTTGGTGCAGAAGGCTCCCATGAGAATCTTACCACACCAGTCATTCAGATCCATTGGTACTTGTAGCCATAGTCTATACCTGCAGTATTTGGTAGCAACCCAACACAAGGCACTTTCACTTAAACTGATTTCACTTTACACAGCTTCTAGTCATGGAGTATGTCAGATCTGCAGATCACAGTTGCTGAACTCGACTAAATTGACTGAATCTTGGTGGGCATGTCACATTTAATGATTGTGTTACGACCTTCTAGCATAGTTGCATCTTTTTCTGACAGCCAATAGCTTGCTTCCTGACAAAGCCCCTACTGTACAAAGGGGTGAACAGCTATGGTGAGTTCATCCAAAATCTCAGGTCTTTTTTTCTATTGTGTGGAGGCACTGACCCTACAGCACTGTGACTTAACAATCTAACTCCTTAACCACCTGACTACACCGCCTGCCAAGTCACAGATTACTTCATTCAGCCATGCTACTAACCTTATATGCCACTAACTCACCGCAATAGTGTAAGTAAAATGAGAAGATCCATGAGTCAAATGCAAAAGCTTAGTTCACAATTTTTATATTATACACTATTTTATACTCTAGTTTCTACTCTATTTTTAGTGTTTCATGATATTTTTGATGGTTTCTATAAAGCAGTAATTTCAAATTAAATTACTGGAGTATGATAATGAGTACAGGTCACCAGTTGCTGCAGTTAATTAATGGACTCATCATTAAATCAAAAACAGTAGCCTTATTCTGCTTTTTAAATGCAGCAGAGATGACTAATAGCACAAGTTTTACATTTTCATGAACTCCACAAAGATACACAACAGTTGAATCTGTCTCAATTCTTGCACTGCCTCATTTTAGTTTACTTGAAGGTTAGAATTCTGTCTTCATTTTCCGTTATTGATTGGTAGAGAAGGTAGCCAGCCAACAATACAGACAATAATGTGGAACCATTTGCAGTTTGTGTGTTTATGCTGTTTTTTCAATTTAATGTATTTTTGTATGGTTCTTTTTTTTTAACCACTGGCTCAGCCTTCACACATATTGAAAATGTATTATCACTAAATTATAAACCATGCTATGTTTATTTTCATATACACACAATAAACAGAGCACTTTCAATGATGACAATATAAAGTGCATCATCAAACAGCAATTTTAATCAAATATTCTGAAAGAAGAGGAACAAATGTGTAAGGTCATGGGGCTCCATTTCACTCCAGTTAAAAAAAAAACAACAATGTTAATGATTTTTCTCAGGAAACAGAAATAAGCATGTGTAGGAGTTTCAGACAAGCCACCAAATTAAATGCAAATTTCCAATTACAGCAAGAAATGGTTTCTCATTAACAAACTGTTTTGATCACAAACTTACAGCACTCAAGAAAGCAAGCTGTTTATAATTTTATTTCCATAATATACCATGACATCAAGGGTGTGAATGAACTTCTTCATGTTAAAAAATGTAGTGCAAGAAAAAGAAAATCAGACTTTTTCCCAATTAATTGAAATGATAACAGAGAAGTGGGTTGACATGTCACAGTGATTAGTGCTGCTGTGTTACAGTTCTAAGAGATGATTACATTTTGTCTAGAGTTGGTATGTTCTAGCAGCATGTAATTTACTGAAATCATTAATTCATTTTAATATGTATGTTTTACTAAATTCATGCAAAATTGGTCCAGTGCAGGCAAGTCAATAAGAACATAAAAATGGCTTTGACAGGAAGAGCACATCAACCCAATATAACTTATTACTTGTGTTGATTGGCAAAATTAGTTGAAGAGTTTTATCACAACGAAGCTGTAGCAGCCATGTTGGATGGAGATAGCACTACCCAATCTGTGCTAACTGCTCACTATTCGTCATTCGTCTGCACAGAAATTTCATGCATGTGTACTGTAAATGTACTCCACCTCACACTTTTTATGTGCTGCCCAATCTGCTTTGCGCATGCATGAAAATTTACAGTGCATATACTGTCAGGCTTGGTCACACAGTTGCACAGTTTCATTCAGGATTTTCAAGAAACAAAAACTTTTTTCATAAACAGCATAATAAAGCATTAACAATAAAGCAGATGATGTCTGGGGCAAGAGAGAGACAAGGCAATAAGACAAAAGGATAGCTGCAGTACGGGCTTTTAAATGTCACGCAGCGCAGCAGCAGCAAGCCAGCAGCTAATCGAGCAAAGAGGAGGTAAAAAAAACTATATTTGTTTCCTATTATATCATCATTTAAGAGGGGGTTTTGGAGGGGCGACCGTGTCTTCTAGGGGTGCATTCAGCCTCCCTCTTCACAATACGCTTCCCTGATGTCACAACCCAATCAGTACTCCAGCTGGATTTAATAATAATGCATTTTATTTATATAGCACCTTTCCCATGTTCAAAACACTTTGTAGCCCACATGCATTAAAAAAAACAGTATTTTTATTTGACAGGTATATTAGCTTACCATAATGAGAATATTATGAAAATACTGTTCTGCATAGATTGTGTCTTCACTGCTCAGTACGCATGTTATGCTCCTTGCTATGTAGCATAGATGGGCAGTGACCAGGACAGCCCCCCGAGTATACAACGTTGATCCCTTACATCACAACTTCTGTGGGTGTTGGTTAGTTGTAGTGAAAGGAGCTCGGGAGACACCGGGAGAGATAAGAACATGGAGTATAATTTTATCTCAGGGAGATGCAATTGTACAGTGTTTAGCTGCTGCTGCCTCACAGCGCAGGTCATGTTTTTGGCTCCAGTGTATGGTCCAGAATAGTTGGTTGATGCTTCCCGCGCTTTCAGAAACGCTTCAAAGGCCATTGCACCATTATAATACACTCAAAACTGGCTGTGTTTTTCCTTCCTCATTAACTTCAATGCAGTTCACCAAGTTTAGCAAAATTCCCAAACATTTCTGTGTTTTCATTAAAGTCAATGCGAAGCAATTCAGTGAGGTTTGCTTGTTACTACTCATCAATTCTAATTCAACTAGCTTCAGTAAAATGCAATAAAGACAAAACTGAAATGAGTGTGCATCTTTCGCAGGGTTGGTTCCTGACTTGTCCGCAATGCTGCTAGGATATGCTTTGCCTTCCCACAACTAAATAACTGGATGAAGTAAGATTGAAAATAAATGGTTTGATGAATGCATGGCACCATGTCCAAGGATGTAATGTGTTTACAAGTAAAATTTATTTTTTCCATGTTCTTGTGTTGCTGGCTAGCTACTGTAGTTATGGAAATCAATTCAGTCAGAAATTCTTGAAGCTCTCTTTTAGTTGATGCTCATGTATTTTTATTTTTTTTTTATTTTTTTTATTTTTATTAATTTTATTACAATCCATACAAAGCAATCAAGTTTTACAAAAGAAAAATAGAGTTAAGAACAGATCGATCCCCACCCTTGAGAGAGAGAGCAAGCCAAACGTAAAATTTAAGGCTTTAAACATACCTAAATTAATAAATTCTCTGTGCTTTATGAACTTATTTTAAAATATTACTGATTAGATCCTGCCATGTTTTGAAAAAGTCTGTACAGATCCTCTAACTGAGTATTTGATTTTTCCAATTTCAAATAATATAACACATCAGTTTCCCACTGACTTAAAGAGGAGAGTTTGGGTTCTTCCAGTTTATCAGAATAAGTCTGCGTGCCAAAGTGTAGTGAATGCAATCACAATTTGTTTGTCTTTCTCCACTTTAAGACCCTCTGGAAGAACCCCAAACACAGCTGTTAATGGGTTAGGAGGGATTGTGAGTCCAAGGCTGTCTGAAGGTAATTAAAATTTTTGTCCAGAATAATGTTAATTTGGTGCAGGCCCAGAACATGTGACCCAGTGAGGCTGGGGCTTGGTTGCAACGTTCGCAGGTTGGATCATGCCCTGGAAACATTTTGGAGAGTTTTAGTCGAGACAGATGTGCTCGATATATAATTTTGAGTTGTATAATTGTATGCTTTGCATATGGAGCTCGAGTGAATTCTCTGCATTGCTACTTTCCACTCCTTTTCTGATATATTAATTGAGAGATCTTTTCCCAGTGTCCTCTTGGATCTTTGAAAGGAGGGATTGTAAAATGATTTTATATATTGTAGAGATGGAGTCTAAGTCCTTGAGATTGAGCAATATTTTTCCAGCATGGATGAGGGTGCAAGATGAGGAAAATCTGGAAGGTTCTGTTTAACAAAGTTCCTGATTTGAAGATAGTGAAAGAAATGTGTAGCTGGAATGTTAAATTTGGAATGTAATTGTTCATAGGATGCAAAGACGTTGTCTATATAAAGATCTCTAAGCAAGTTAATTCCAAATTTTTCCAGATATTAAAACTGCATATGTTTGTGAAGGTTGAAAGAGGTGGTTCTCTTGCAGAGGTGCCACAGATAGAAGCTTCTCCGTCTTAAAATGCTTTCTACATTGGTTCCAGATTCTAAGTGAGTGGAGCACAATTGGGTTATTTGTGTATTGCCGATAGCGTGTGTTTATTGGAGCACAGAGCAAGGAATACAAAGCAGTACTGCAGGATTTTACTTCTATTGCGGTCCAAGCCTGTGTATGTTCTTCTATTTGTGTCCAGGTTCTTATCGCCTGTATATTTGCTGCCCAGTAATAAAACTGGAAGTTAGGTAGAGCCATGCCACCTTCTGCCTTTTGTCTTTGTAGGGTCGCTCTTTTGATGCGTGGATGTTTTGAATTCCAAATAAATGAGGTTATTGTTGAATCTAATTGCTTAAAGAATGATTTATTAATGTATATTGGGATGTTTTGAAATAAAAAGGAGCTTAGGAAGAATATTCATCTTAACAGTGTTAATTCTTCCAGCTAGTGTGAGATGAAGGGTTGACCATCTATGCAAGTCTTGTTTAATTTTTTCCATGCAGACGCGAAATTTTGTTGATAAAGAGCTTTATGTTTACTTGTGATGTTTACCCAGGTATTTAAACTGTTCTGCAATGATAAAAGGTAGGGTGTCTAATCTAATATTATATGCTTGAGAATTCACTGGAAAGAGTACACTTTTATTCAGATTAATTCTGAGACCAGAGATCTTTTGAAATTCTGTAAGTGCTGCTAAGACTGCAGGCACAGAATTTTCTGGGTCCGATATATACAGTACCATGTCATCTGCATATAACGAGATTTTCTGTTCCAGTCCTTCTCTGCTAATCCCCTTTATCTGATCAGTATTTCGACAATGTATTGCCAGTGGTTCAATGGCAATGCAAACAGCAGCGGTGACAAGGTGCATCCTTGTCTAGTGCCACGTTCTAGTTTAAAGTAGTCTGAGCAAATGTTATTGATGCAAACTGAAGCTTCTGGGTTAGTATACAGTAATTTAATCCATGCACAAATGTTGGGCCAAACCCAAACTTCTCCAATGTAGTAAAAAGGTATTTCCATTCAATCACGTCAATGCTTTTCTGCATCCAATGATAATAATATTTCTGGGGTGTTTGATTTAGTTGGTGAGTATATTACATTAAACAGGCGTCGAAGATTTGAAGATAAGTGCGGCCCCTAATAAATCCAGTTTGGTCTTGTGATATTACGAGGGAGCACTTTCTCCATCCTTCTAGCTATGATTTTAGAGAGTATTTTAACGTCGTTATTCAGAAGTGAAATTGGTCTGTATGATGCACATTGTAATAAGTCCTTATTTTGTTTTGGAAAACAGTGATTAGTGCTTGGCGAAAGGTTTGTGGAAGAGATTGGTTATCTCTGGCTTCTGTAAATGTTGCTAATAGGAGGGAGCTAGCTGAGCGGAGAATTTCTTGTAAAATCTGCAGGGTAGCCATCAGGGCCTGCTGCTTTTCCACCTTGGAGTGACTTTATAGCATCTAGTAATTCTGATAATGCCAGAGGTTTATCAAGTTCCTCCACACTAAAAGCGTCTATTTGTGGTATCTGTAATGTATCCAGAAATGCATTAGATTGTGTATTGTCTTCTTTAAACTCAGTAGTATATAGGGATTTATAGTAGTCTCTGAAAGTGTGCATTATATTTTTGTGTTCGATGATTTTATCTCCGTTCGTGTTGGTGATTACGAGATTGCATTGCACTTCTTGCTTGTGAATTTGTTGAGCTAAAAGCTTATTAGCTTTCTCTCCATGTTCATAATAATGATGTCTGGATTTGTAAATTAGTTGTTCAGTTTCTTTAGTTGTCAAGAGGTTTAATTCTGAATGTAGAGCCTGCCTCCTCCTATGTAGAGTCTCGCTTGGTAGTCTGGCATGTTCTTCATCTATTTTAGTAATTTCGCTTTTTATCTCTGCTACTTTCTTGGCTTGGATTTATTTCTGTGGGAAAGATATGAGATAATCTGTCCTCTTAAGAAGGCCTTAAGAGTTTCCCAGAGTATTCCTGCAGAGATCTCAGGGATGTATTTGTCTCTAGAAAGAATTTGATTTGTTTGGATATAAATTCAGTACAATTCTCGTCAGCTAATAGAAGCGGGTTTGAGGCCATCTGCGGGGTGAGTGCATGGGGCTTAGTAATTTTAGCTCCAAGATCATAGGTGCATGGTCAGAAATAACAATAGCATCGTATTTACAAGATTTAATCTTAGGCAAGAAGTTATTGTCTATAAAGAAGTAATCAATCCTTGAGTAGCAATGATGTACTGGTGAGTAGAAAGAATATGTTCTTGAATTTGGGTTTAAAACCTCCAGGGATCTGATAAGTTGTGATCAGTTATAAACTTTGTAATTATCTTTGCGGTGTTAGATGCGTTCCCCTGTGGAGGAAGTCTATCTAAAAGTGGATTTAGAACACAATTAAAGTCCCCAGCCATTATAACTTTATGAGTGTTCAGATTGGGAATGGATGCAAATAAATTTTGTATAAATTCCTTATCATCAACATTAGGTGCATAAACATTTATCAAAATCATTTTACAGTTAGATAAGTCTCCCATGACCATTACATATCTCCCTTCAGGATCCAATACTACATCTGATGCTACAAATGGTACTGTTCTATGTATGAGAATTCCCACACCTCTAGTTTTCTTTGTAAAACTAGAATGGAACATTTGGCCAGTCCAGTCTTTTGCAGCGGAACTGATCCTTGCTTAGTAAGTGGGTTTCCTGTAAAAATACTATTTTAGCATTTAGACCTGTTAGGTGAGAGAGTACTTTCTTTCTCTTTAATTCGTGATTCAGGCCTTTAACATTCCAGCTTACGAAGTTAACTGTCCCATCATGGAGACACTGATTCTGAGTTTTTGATGTCATTTTATAGTCTTAACTGGAAGTGAGACAGCTTAGGTCTTAATTTCCTATTTCCCTTAGAGTTGTTGCCATACAGCTTATTATTACGTTGGTAGTTATAATTATAAAGATTAATAGGATAGATTAGGTATAGATCAAGCCTGCTCTCTTTCTCTCCCCTTAACCCCCACCCTCCCTTTTGCCTCCCCAAGTGAGGCTAAAACCCACTTCACATAGTCCCAGTCCTCTGACATACCCAGAGACAGAGCACGTCCAAAGCAAAACAAGCCCCAATGCAGCGGAGCTTTAGGTTAAAAGATAGAGATATCTGTTACCAATATAGTCTTTAAAAAAGAAAAAAAAAAAAAAAAAGAATTTTGCACTTAAAATATATATATAGTCTTCAGCAATTTTAGTGCATTAAGATGATACACCCAGATAATAAACCCGGTGATGGTGTTAAAGATGTGTCCAAAATAAGCATAACAAGTCTTAATGCAGTAATAGCAATAACAATAAACCAAGGGTATGATATTGAACAGTCTTGTTTAGGGTAGAGATGAAATAATTAGAAAAGAAAAAAAAAAAGGAAAGAAAAAGTAATTAAGCACAATAAAACATAAACAGATAGCGCCTAGTAATACTAAGTAATAATGAGAAAAAATGAGAATATGTGCTAATAAAAACCCTTATTTTAAAACGAATAGATCAGACAGTAGATTATTAACCCGCCATGACTCACTATTATGTATCAGAATAGTCCCGGGATCAGCTTTCTTAATTCCTTTTCTGCTTCTTCCTTGCTAGCGAAGACATAGAAATGACCTGCCATTCCACTTTCAGTTTTGCGGATACAAGAGGCTGTATTTGACGCTGGCTTGCCGTAACCGCTGTTTAATGTTGTAGAAGGCTGCGTTTAGTAGCTGTAGCTGGAGAGAAGTCAGGAAGATAGTAATGTGGTTATTTTCAAATGTAATATCTTCCTTGTTTCTGAGGAGTGCCATCACCTCTAGCTTAAATGATAATCGTTCAAAACGAACTATAAAAGACCTTGGTCTGGGTCTAACGGTGTTTGATCGCGTCGTGTAAGCTGCTGCTATCTCAGATTCTGCTTTAAAGTCGTCCCGATTATTTTAGAAAAAGTTCAGCAGCGAATTTCACGGGTTTGAACTTTCTCATTCTCAGGCAGACCTTCAATTCTGACATTGTACCTTCTACTTCCATTTTCCAAAGCAGCCAGTCTTTCTCCGAGTTTTTTATATTTGGAGCTGACATTTTCTGCTTTTTCTTCAGCACTGGTGGCTAAATTTTCGGCTAATTCAATCCTAGTCGTGAATGTCTCCTTGAGATCCTACAATTGATCAGTAAGTGTTTCAATTTTACCCAGCACCTGTCGGATTTCCACTTGCATTTCTTGTCGCAGCCTTTCATTTGCCTGTTGCAGCATCAGCCGTTGCGTTTCGTTTGCTTGTTGCAACTCCTGCTGCTGCGTTTCGTTTGCTTGCTGCCATTCCTGTTTCAATTCCAGCAACTCTTGTTTCAGCCTCTCATGTGCCTTTGCCCTTGCTTTCTCATTTGCCTTCTCGGTTTTCTTTATGTCTTGTACGATCTCAGTGAGCATCACCTCCAGTTTAGACATTTTAATTGTGCCTTCTTGTACCGCGGGTGAAGCGTCAGACTCTATTGTAGCCAGTGCTCCCGCTATTCCCGGCTCACGTGGAGTAATTGAGATCGCGGACTGTAAGGCCCCTTCCAGTTTCAGGTGTTCTCCGATCAGCGAGCTATCGAGATCTGCACTCCCGATCTTACATTCGCTCCCCTTTTCACTCTCAGCCGGCGACGATGTAGCGGACCTTGGTCCCGAAGAGTCTGTACTTTCGCCCAGCTGTTCCAGCTCTCTCTCTGAAAGGCCGTATCTTGAACTAGGGCTTCCTGATCTTGGCTTGGGTGCAGCTTTAGTTTTCTTTTCTTTCGGACCCCCTTTCTTGCTGGCCATATTTATATATGCTTACATATATAATGTAGCAGTGTCCTTGGGTTGAATAAATGCAGGATATCTCAGGATAATAAGCAAATAATATGAAAAATAACACCACTGCTAGCGGAGCTCCACTTCAGATGTCCATCTCTCGCATCGGACGAGACCAATCTTCTCATGCTCATGTATTTTTAAAGAGGTGTTTGCCTTCTCATATGACTAACAGACTGAATTTTACAAGGGGCACTCAGAAAGTACCCTTATTGTGGGGTTGGTATAGGTGGGCCTATCTCATGGGTTTTGTTTGTAGTTATAATAAGGTGTAAAATCATACAATTCTCCAAAAGAGTTACAGGCAGGAAAAAAAAACACAAGCCTGATTTCGAAATAAGATTCTGTCGGCCACAGTTTATAAAACATTCTCACCCATTTTACTCTGGAAACTTACCATTGTGTAGTATACCCATTGGTCCTGTTCTCTCAACAAAATTGGTAATCAAGCAATGTAAAGATCATTTAAATTATTAACTGAGTAAAATGTATTTTTTTAAATCAACATGTTTAAGAATGATGTAACTATGTGTTATACTTAATTTTCACTTTAAAACGTTGTAATTCACACTTTTCTATGACTGTTCTTTGTCTTTTCATTTTGCTAAAATGGCCAATGAACAGCCGACTCTGGTCCGGAAAGGGAGATAGTGTTCCTACTGGATAATGCACAGACATTCAACCAACAAAAACGGGGATAAAGTTTAGCTTTCAGGTCCAAGTCAAATTATTTGTTTGTGATCCACCGATTTTCATATGTATGTGGTGGTAGTATTCTCCAGTAAAGTATCTCAAAGTACAGTATCTAAGCTTTAGCCCTACCCTCGGCTTTCAAAAGAACCCAAATAAATATGCTATCCAAATATGAGTAGGCACCCAAACATTCCGGTAATTGTTAAGCTTTTCATTATAGAACATACAGTTATTACCATTAAATCAAATTCAAAATACTCTCCTTGAGTTTCAATGCACTTGTCTCAGCACTTCTGCCATTACTGTTAACATTTCCTGTACTCATCACAGGAAGTGAGTGAGATCTGGGGTGTGAAACTGAAACTTTTTTTACTGACTACACTGTTGTGTTCACATGAGTTGTCATAGTGCAAAATTAAGCTTTTTTCCTATTGTTCTTCCGTAGACACCTCAGCAGTTCAATATAATGTTGCTAAATATTAATCTGTCCATGGGGAGCAAACTCTTTACAAAGTAGATCAGTGTCAAAATACGTGATCATAATTGTCTCTTAAAAATCTGCTTTGGTGGCTTGGACAAAAAAAAAACCACCCACGTCAAATTCATGATTGTAGAATAAACACCAGAAATATGCACTTCATCAACTCAGCATGATGCCATTCAGCCAGAATGATTAATCAGATTGTAGACATATGATACAGAGCGGGAAATTTGATAACTACTTTGCTATTGACCAGTTCTGACAACATTTGGATCCCCCTTTTAAGCAGTCTTTTCTGTAACTAACAGTACAAGCTGTCAGTACAGTAGATGAGCCTACATGTTTCCTTCTATTTGCCCAAAAGATCATTCAGCATTACTAGGCAGATAAGCTCCACTCTGCTATATATGTTGTATATAATTTGTGGGGTTTTTTTTTTTTCATTTTTAGGTATTTAGGTACCTTCTACACTTTACAAATGAATGTATCACTGTGAGAAAACTCTGTCTGACTGAGTTTGACTTCTCCACAACCATTGTCTTGAAGTTAAAGAAGTCAAACAGTACTTATAAGTTAGGAAAATAATTAAGCTGCATTCACATATTGTTGTGAATATTCATGAGGTTACTTCAAGGCATTAGACAACCAGAAAAAAAATCCAATTGGGAGCCTGTAACAGAAAACAACAAGTAGATGGGGTTGCCTTTTTTGTACTGTGGCAGACAGTCAGCACCCTTAACTAGACTGATGCCTTCTTAATAATTATAATAATTCTTTATTTATTTGTCACATGCATAGTAATACAGGACAACACACAGTGAAATGCATCTTTTTCACATACCCCTTGGGGTCAGAGCACAGGGTCAGTCATTGTACAGCGCTCTTGGAGCAATTGAAGGTTATGGGCCTTGCTCAAGGACCCAGCAGAGTAGCATCTCTTTTGGCAGTGATGGGGATTCGAACCAGCAACCTTTGGGATGCCAGCGCAGATCCTTAGCCTCAGAGCCACTACTCTTAATGGAAGGACTGGGAAAGAAAGCATGGACAAGGCATTATCTCCCCCGGATAACAAAATGGCAGCCCCCTAGGGCATGATGGGACTTTGAGTTTGGTGGCTCAGCCCTGTTGGGTTCTGGGGGTACCAACAGGGGGTGCAGCAGGGACTGCAGAGCCCTGCTTCATTGGGTTCCCACCTTACCTGGAAGTGCTTCCGGATGAAAGCTGCGGAACACCAGAAGTACTCCTAGGTATTACATAAAAGTAGACAGCTGCCACTGCTCTAGAAGCCAGAGTCGGGAGGTGGAGGACAGTGCTTGGTGGAGGAGGAGTGGAGGCAGAGACAAAGAAAGAGAAGAAAAGAAAGAGTTGCTGTGTGCTGTTTTATTGTGGGAAACTATTGGGAGGCATTTCTCACAACAGAAAAATAAAACCCGTGTGTTGTGCTGGACTTGTGTCTGCGCCTGCTTGTATCAGGTTTGTATAGTAGGTACGCCCCTTGCAGGCCACAGTACTCATGGTTAGACTAAATATTCATAGGTGCATCTAAATAGTTTCAAACTTGTGTAAGTTTTTTGTATCTTTTAAAACTAGTAGAATGAAACACAGATAGCAAGAAATATCTATAGCCAGCAGGAAACCACAGTGTATAATAAGATGTCAAGGGTGAAAAGTTGACTAACGGACTACAACTATATACAGTCCACAGTTAGCCACAGTTCACCTTGTGACGTCATGCAAACCTTGTTTTCTTTTTAGATGCTGCTGCATAGTCATTGTGTTTTAATGGTGTGCTAAATTTAGTGATACAATGTCAGTAGAGAACTGCCTCTGCTTTTAAAGTGAAACATTCCCAAACCACTGACACTTTCTAAAACTGTATTCTGAGACTTTCATTCATGCTTTGTTTGCCTCTGAATAACTGACAAGGTAAATTTTAATCAAGGATATTTTTAATCATGATGAAGGACTTGATATGGAGCTTACCATCACCGACATACTTGACAGAACTTGACTTTGCAATGATATGACTAATGATTTGAGAAAAAACACAGAGAAAATAATCAGTTCTACTCAATTCAAAACCATCCCAGTGGGGACAGATATCCGGCTAAGCATCAAGCTACATCACAATCCTATAGAGAATGTTGACAGTTTCGTTAACCTGGGTAACATTCTGTCACATTATGGTAATGCTGAGCAAGGCGTGAAGGTTAGAGTCAGTAAAGCATATGGAATATTTCAAAACTTTCTACTAATTTGGGCACTCAGTACCCTCACTACCCTAATCAACTGGGTCTATGCTCCACAATTGTTCTACCTACGCTTCTATATGCTAGTGAGATTTGGAAACAGACAGCAAGTATAACCAACCTTCTTGAGGTTTTCCATGAAAGGTATCTCAGAACAATCCCTCACATATTTTTGAAAGATCACATTACAAATAATGATAACAACCACAATAATGACAATAACTTATTTCTTTTATAGCCCAAAATCATACAATGAATTCCTCAATGGGCTTTAACAGGCCCTGCTTTTTGACAACCTAGCCTACCCACCCTAAGAATACAAGAAAAGACTCCCTAAAAAAACCTTAATACAATAAATCTTGGGAAAGACAATTCAGAAAGGGACCTCTTTCCAAATAGGTTGGATGTGCAATGGATGTCAACATAAGGTGAATACAATACACAAAACAGAACACAAGTAATCCTCTTCACAGATCTAGATGGCCAGTCTGTCATTGCCACCTCAGAAATAAAATACAATACAAACTACTTTGTTTGTACACTCATCGCCAAGTGCAGGCACAGAGTTCCACGACAACTCTCAAGGCAAAATGCAAGAACATACCACTCAATAAATACTGAGCTATCACATATAAGGATTCAGATTTGTTCAAACACATCAAATTTGTTCAAACACATCAAAAACAAAGTAGAAACTAATTAACATAAATGAAAAACAATATATGTTCATCAGCTAATTGTAGAACCATTGCCAGAATATAAAAAAAGAGTCGGACACAGTCAAGCTTGATGGAACACACCATAACAATGTCTATTCAAGGCCTTGTTGAAAGACATTGATGGCAGTAGGCAGGATATGTGTGACCAATACCTTCTGAGCAGCTATCACAAGGAGATATGGACTGGGTTCTACTCTGTCGTAAACGTAGTCACGCAAAGGCCAAAAATAATGTGGAGATGAACATTTCTGGAGGGTTTAGCAAGCAGGATTATCTTAAATTAAGACCACACAGAAGAAATAGCATTGAATCATGTTAGATGGAGGGGTATCGATGCTCTATGGTGCAGAAGGACCATAAGGAACCAAGAGAAGGAAAGATTTTTTAATCACGTTAGTCAAGTAACTTGCTTGTGACACCCCTAATATCAATCTATCCATACATTCATTATCTTATTCCTAGTTTTAGAGCTCTAAGCAAGTGCAGCCTACCTCATCGGCACCAATTGATAGACAGGACCAACTTGGTCTATTCCTGGACAGACACACCTACTCACACAAGTCCCATTTCATGCTTAGGATGTGGAAGGAAAACGCAGAGCTGGCAGCATTAACTGTTGTGCCACCCTAATGTACAATAGGTTTGAATCCCCATCATGCCAAAAGAGATCCTATTCTGCTGAGCCCTTGAGCAAGACCCTTAACCTATAATTGCTCCAGGGGCGCTGTACAATGGCTGACCCTGCACTCTGACCCCAAGGGGTATGTGAAAACTAACGAATTCCTAATACAAGAAATTGTATAAGGTGAAATAAAAGAACAATATGCAGTAGCTAAAGTACATTTTTTCACTTACCAGTCATTTCTCTGATTTGAATAAACTCTATTTCCAGTTCTTATGAGTGAAAATGCTTTCAATTGCCAAATCTACCAATTGAAATTAATACAATGAGTGAGGCTTATTACATTAAACAATTGTCTATTGTCACCATGAAAATATATTAAAAGTTTCTGGCACTGAGCTTCTCATATCCTTCTTACAACCTTGTAACTTACATACATATTCAGTAGTTGTGTTCACCCTCTGGCATCCTAATTCTCCCCCTGCAAGATTTTAACATACTAATTGCACTTCAGCCTAATTAAAACCCTTAATACCGACACTTGTTATTGGCTGAAGGCAGCTTTGCTGTTTACCACTGAAAGTTTGCTTTATCTGATATTTCCGAATAGATAACAAGAATTCATTCCAAAGTTCACAACACCTGTTTTCTTTTCTTCAGGTGTCATTTTAAAATTCATGATAAAAACACAAGCACTAGATTAATAACAAGATGATGACATTGGCAAAAGGGCAGAGCAGCACAGCTAATAATAATGTACAAGATGTGCGAGAGCCCATCAGTGTGTGGGCACAGTCCTGTCTGCCAAGGTCGTAATGTGTTATGAAATGTCTCCCTCCCTTTATTAAATATATTAAAATGTTTTTGATTGGCATGAACATAGCAAGTGCAGTACTGCCAGAGCTTTCTGACCAAAAAGTATCCGTCCATCCATCGTCAAAACCGATTTTTTCCAGTCCAAGGTTACATTGAGGAGTTTTATTGTGGAGCAAAGGGAACAAGGGGAGAGTTAACCAGAATAAGCAATAAATATAACATCTGAAAAGTATAAAGGCAAAACTACAGGACAGAATGAACAGAAGGAATTACAAAATGTAAATAATACTATTGCCATGCTGTAGTCATGCCTCTGTGCCTTGCTATATAATTAATATTCATCTTCTCCCCAGCTCTGTCCTTATTCTAGGCTTTACTGTGCCATTAAAACGCATTTGCCTAATTTTTGACACTGAATACTTTCAGGTCATTAAGCAAAAAGAAAAAGGGCATCCGAATAAACAAACAACCCAATTCTTCCACTGGCACTGTGTAAAAAAAGTAATTGCCCCCTTTAATTTACTAACTGGTTGTGCCATCTTTATGTGCAACAATTAACCAAATGCTTCCTATAATTCAATGTCTTTACAATGTTATGATTTGTGAATGTTTTGCATTCTTATACTTTTTTGATCTCTTTCTTTAAGTCTTATTTTCTATTATAGTTTTTTTTCACATGATTCTTCCAATTTTCCATTGTGAATCTGTTTTATGTTTTGTCCCATTTTGAGACACTGTTGCCATGACGTGACCTTGGTTGCTAAGGAGCACAGCCCTGGTCACGTGTTTGATGACACCAATACCAATGCTTTAAAAGAGAGATCTTAACTGTTAATCCTGTAGCTCCTTCCCTCAGACAAACAATCCAGTTAGAGGACACTGCTGAAGCAATGCTGCAACTTGGAATGCATGTGTTTGTTTCTGATGTGGACAACCTTGTCATATTGAACAGGAATGCTGCGTTTTTCTTATAGATCCATGGAAATTTGACTTGGAGGTGGCAGATGTGTGTTCTGTTCTGCATTTATATCTAAAACAGAGAAAAATTACTTTTTGTGCATGTGAGTAGGACTAGCTGGACAGGAAGCACACACTCTGTTGAACTCCAGCAGCGATCTATGTGGGATCCAAAGAAAATTGCTGCAAAAATTACAGTATGTCCATAGTGACAGGAAAAAATTAGACTTCTACTTCCAAAGAAATTCTAAGAAAACATATAAAACATTGTCAGCAATGGCAGGGTCATTTTACTCAGATCCTTAAGACTTGTCAAGCGCAATTCTGTCTGGCATCTGGATGGAATAAGTATGTTGCTTATGGAGAGGGACCTGTGGCTGCAGAAACATGTGGTATTATCATCCTAATTTAAATAATGAATCTGGAGAGGAGTGAATTACAGAAACTATTTGCCAATCACTTATAGCCTACATCTGAATCTGATGGCTCTGTACCTTCAGCCTCCAACTAAAATATATAAACTCTCTCTATTCAAAGTACACAAAATTCTACAAAGTCCATATTTCCTTAATTAAAAGTCAGGTCCACAATTTGTATTTAAACCTGCAGGACAAATAAAGAATTTTTGAAAACTTCACATTTTATAATAAACAATGATTTCTTGCACTGCATGATATCAGATTACATCACTTCTTACTATGTATAGCAGTTGGTCATTGCACAGTCCTGATTTGCTCACTCACATGTGTTAGGCCAACATCTTGTTGGATCTGAGAAAATGAGTCAGCAAATTTAAAAGCATTTCTATTGGTTAAAATCTAGCTAAAGATGTGGAAGAATTTTGAATATCTTGTCCAGATGCCAGGCACGTATTGCACATTTAGACTGTCCAGCCAATTCATACAGGAAAAAATTTTAAATTGTCATTGATTGCAAAAGTACATCTTCAGCATCAGCAAGAAGCACAAAAATGTTCATATGATAAACATGAGGAAATTTTGTGAATTCTGTTAAGGAGACCGTGTATTTGCTCTTTTTCTGAAAAATCCTCACAAGTTTTTGCCTAAGTGGCAAAGTAAAATGTCGTTGAGGAATTGCTTATTCCTGTAAATTATAAGGTTAGGATACCTAAATGATATAAACCCCTTCAAATACTACATGTCAACCTTTTAAAGGAATAGCATGACCTGAAATAAAGGTGTGCTTCTGAAGAAGTCAAAGTTTTCATGTGGTGATCTAACTGAAGCACAAAAAAATTAGTCACTTATCAAAAAGCAAAACAAATACAAACCTAAAATAATAACACCAAGCTCTGTTAATACTTTATGTTAACCTCCAGATGAATACATTTAAGTTTCCTGAAGCCTGGAGAACAGCCATTTGTTAAATAGTTAAGCAAATGCTTGAACTAAGCATAATTGTAAATCTTAAGCAAATGGAGTAGTCCAATTATAATAGTTCCCAAAACAAACAGAATAATCTTGTGGAAAATCAGCCCCGGACACAGACAGGCACATACCGATAGTCAAAAACACACATGTTTATTTACAATTAAAAGTGTCCATAAAGTCCCGCACAGCACACAGTGCCACTGCACTAACCACCCTTAGAGTCCGGGCCTTCCAATGCACCTTCCTCTTCTCACCGCCTCCACTCCTCTCCTCCGAGCTTCGTCCTCTACCTCCCGACTCCGGCTTCTGACTGGAGGGAGGCGGCCCCTTTTATTTCCCCCCGGACATGCTCCATGTGTCACCTGGTGTGGCGGAAGTGCCACATGAGCACCCGGAAGCACTCTGGGTGTCCCTGGTATTTCTTCTGCCAGCACCTCTGGGTGTGGTGGAAGTGCTGACGTCCAGAGCCCACAATCATCTCGGCGCCCCCTGGCGGCTCCTATAGGGTTGAGCTTCATCACTGCGAATATCTTTTGTAAAAGGCACTATATAGGTGCCTGACCCAACAGACTCACAGTGGAGGAACATATAAAAAGAAGAACTTTTTATTTTTTCTTCACCTGTGGGGCACATCTTCCCCGTGACCCCCACAGTTACAGCACAGTCCCAAGTACACCAAAAACACCAACACACAATTTTTTTTTTTGCACCACCACTCCTCCGTCAAGCTTACCTGACACGGTGAGGTCTTCCGGGCTCTCCTCCATGTGACGTCATCGGGGTGAGACTCCAGGTGCTCATCCTTCAGCCATTGTTTCTCAGCAAGCAGCGGGCCCAGGTCAAAATCAGGCTCGCTATTTTGATCGCTCGCTGTCGTCCCACGGATCGATGTGCTTAGGCCAACAGCGCAGATCCGATGGTTCGCCATCTAGGAGGTAGGCATACGAAAAGGCAGAATATCCCCAGGGCCAATCACCCCCAGGTCTGACACCTACCTCTTTACGAATCTCACCTCCCAGAGTTTCTGTGTTCCGGGTGGCCTCACGTCACAGCATGCCAACCTGAGCTTCCTTGGCAATGGCTGTTGAGTCGGCACCTGCTGCTTTGGGAGTTCTCCTGACTTTTTTCTTCCCCATTGATGGTGTGGTGAATTTTCAGAGCCTCCTTTGTATTTCACGGCTCCCCTGCTGTGTGTGTGTACTTTGGTGTGCAGTCTTTGGGCGCGTGCCTCACGCTGCTGTGTCGGGTCATTACACAAATTTTACTGCAGGTTCCTACCTTACAGATGGCCAGGAATCCTGCTGACTATGCCAGTGTAAAAGGCGGTATATAAGCGCCTGACCCGACACAGACTCACAGCAGAGGCATGTATAAAAACAAGAACTTTTTATTTTTCTTCACCTGTTGGGCACGTCTTCCCCATGACCCCCACAGGCACAACACAGTCCCAAGTACACCAAAAACACCAACACACAATTCTTTTGCACCACCACTCCTCCGTCAAGCTTTGTCCTCCTCCTCCCGACTCTGGCCATTGAGTGGTGGCTGCTGGCCCTTTTTATAGTCCACCCGGATGCACTTCCGGGTATGGCGAATATACTGCCCATACGGCCTCTGGAGTCCCAGCTGCAGCACCCCCTGGGGCACCTGCAGGACCCAACAGGGCTCTACCTAACTCCAATTCCCATGGAGCCCTGCGGAAGATTGAGGCACCACTCCAACCCAGGGGGCAGCCATCTAGCATCCAGGGGGAAGTATTGCACAGTCCATGACTGCTCTCCTGAATATATAGCGAAGGGGCGTCCTGGCCAGGCACACTTTACAGTTTCATTCAACCATACTTCTTAGTTGTCTTGCATTGAAAGCATTAAGCTCTGAATACTCATTTTGAGTGCATATCCATGTTTAAGCTCCATACAGCACTGTCAATTTATATATGCTTACTTTGGTTTTTAAGCTTATGCTTGGTTGATCCCAAACAGATTTCTGTAGTTGTTGAAACCTAACACAACCTAATCCAATCTGATGATTGATTTACTTTATCCACTTCCCATCTTCTGTGAGCAGACTTCCCAAATACACAAACTCCAAGACTCTCTCAACCCTTTTTCCTCTTGACCATATATTGAGACCATGCTTACATTCTGATAGAGCTTCTTTGTTTTTTTAATACCTATGGTTAAGCCCCACTCCTGTGGGGATTCCTCTAATCTCATCATGCATTGGGTTCAATGCTTCTTCACTTTCACAGACTAGTTCCAAATTGTCAGCATACAACAATGTGAGCAGTCATTCTACACCTTCTACCATTGTGCCCATATAAATTCTTCCTTTAGGCATTGAGTAAGCAATTTTGATTCTATGATTCATATCTTGTAACACTGTTTTGAAAACACAATCAATGTAAATGTTGAATAAAGCTGGAGACTGCAAACATCCTTGTCGTAACCCTGTACAAACTTTAAACCATTTTGTTAATCTACCTCTTACTTGAACAGCACCCAGTGTACCTTCATAAACAGACTTGATGAGGTAATAGGAAATAAAAAAAATAAATAAATGTAATCATAGCTAAATAAGAACAAGATAACAATCATGTCATTAATTAGCACCTATTGTGCATAACACTTCAAAAGTTAATTCACAATTACTAAGTGCTGTATTACACCCAAAATAAAATCAAAAATAATTAATATTAAAACATGAACTTTTGATCATGTATACTAATACAAATAATTTAAAACTATTACAAGCCAAATTATTCACACAGTTACCTTCTCTGCGGCACCACCATCCCTGGCATACTAAAAACTCAATTCCTCTTGAGTAGACCTTGTAAAATCCCACTGAAAGGAGAACCTCAATAATGAAACCCGCATTTCTCTGGTCCTCCCATTCCACCTTAGCACACTATCTCCAAGCCAAAGGTCATGAAACAACATTTTCTCATTGTGCAGACTGATTCTTCCACAGGAGCCTTTTTTCTTAACACACCATTGATTTGGCTCCTTCAACCACCTACTTTACACAGACCTCACACCTGCAGCTCACTTCTCAAAGAGTCACATTCCTCACTAAGCACTTTGAACTGTAACAGGAGTTGCTCTGTCACTTGTAAAAATGTCACCAACAATGCCCTTGTAACTGGTCCCATTGGTAAATTCAATATTAAACAATGGGCCTCTTACCAGTCTAAAAATCTTACTTACTGCATTACTTGTAGAAAGTGTCCAGCTTTTTACAAACATGAAACAGGGGGACAACCAGCAGACCATTTCAGGGAGAACATTCAAATGACTCTCAAAGACCCTGCAAAGCCTCTTGTAGAACATTTCACATCCCTTGATCATGCTTGTGTTCTTTAAGAGGACCTCAAAGACATTTTTCAAAGGAAATCAGAAGAAGCTAAGCTCATTCTCAGCCTACGGACCACATATTTCTCCAGGTCTTAATGACAGACTAACTTTATAATCTCTCACCTAATGGCTGCTTTTTCTTCTCTACTCTCACCTTTTCTCCTTTCATCTGCCCTGACTTTGTTCTCTCCTTCTTCTCCCATGTATGTTACCTGCTTTATTCTTTTTAGTTGCCCACCTGGTGAAGGTTATACAGCCGAAACATTGTGACTTTAACCTGCTTTCCTTTTTAGCATGGAAATAATATTTAACCTTTTTTAAAACATAAACTATGTTAATGAAAGAGCTAGGAATAAGGTAGATTTAAAACTACTAAGAGTATGAAAGTTTCTTCACTGCTGCACCAAAGCAATCAATTATCTTACAGCCTAATTAGTAATCAGTAATTAAATTATTAACAGGATTTAGCAAACTTTCTACATTATTAACACTAGAATTACCTGAACCTACAAGAAAACTAGTAAATCCGACCCACCTTAAATCCGTTCACACCTCTCCCTCAGCGTCTTTTGTCCTGTAAATGTGCTGATTAAGTCAAGCAGCATCGTTGTTTGGAACACATGCATTTCATGTGTGTTTTGTTTCTACAGTAATCTGTGTAAACACACTGTTTAAACAGAAACTTTTTCATATTTTAGTAATACATTTTACAAAATGTAGGCATAAACTATAGAATGTGTGAAGCCTGAAGTCCAAAGATCAAATAAACACTTTCACAAAAGGTTCAAGGACAATGCAACAACTTCTGTGGTGTAGCGGTAAGATTTGCTGACTTGTAATTTAAGAGTCCCTGGTTCGATCCTCACTGCCTCCTGCCGTTTTCAGTAGTGAGCTGTTCTTATTGTTAATATTATACAGACCACACATACATTTTTTTGCATCTGTAACAGACCGTGTACTGTAACAGACCGTGTACATTTATAGTACTGTACTTATTTTTTTTTTTTTTCACTTTTACAGTAATCCCTTGCTATATCGTGCTTCGACTTTCACAGCTTCACTGTATCGCGGATTTTATATGTAAGCATATCTAAATATATAACGCAGATTTTTCACTGCTTCGCGGGTTTCTGCGGACAATAGATCTTTTTACTTCCAATACATGCTTCCTTAGTTGGTTTGCCCAGTTAATTTCATACAAGGGACGCTATTGGCGGATGGCTGAGAAGCTAACCAATCAGAGCACGCAGTTAAGTTCCTGTGTGCTGATTGGCTCAGCCACAGAGCGCCGAATTAGATTCCACGGTGTTAACCAGGAAGTATCGTCTCACTCATCCAGCATCGTGTTTCGCTGTGTAAAGTGTTAACTTTTGTGCTCTTTTGTGTTTATCTTTGTACGTAGTCAAGCCCTTCATTATGGCTCCAAAACGATCTGCTCCTACTACTGATTTGCTCCTGAATATGGCGCCTGTGTGTGTGGCATGCCGTTTTGTTGTGTTAGCTCTGGTGATATTTGAGTTGCTCTTGACTTTTGCTGCTCTAGATGTTGATGCACTTTTGGTGTATGATCGCCAATCTCTATTTGAACTGCGAAGTGTTGTTGAAGAAAAGTTTTATGATAGTGCCCAGGAAACTTTGCCACCGCTTTTGTTGCAGATTCCTGATTGTCTCCGTTGTGCTCCAGTTTCACTTTACCGGAGAAGGCGCCGTCGTCGCCAAGGTAAACGCAGCGGTAGGCTGGTGAGGCTAAAGGCCTTCTCTGCTGGGTCTTCGATTGGATTCGGATGGGATTGTCCCCTCGTTTCTTTTCGACATCGATGGGATCCTGCCTACACCTTGTTGGTGCCTGTGGCCGGGTCAGAGAAGTTCTTCTGGCTGTCACAGCCCCGCTGTCTCTACTATCTTTACCCCCAACAATGCGGAGCGGTTTTGGGAAATCTGCCGCCTCTTCGCTGGGTTCCTTGGAATGCAGGCGCCCCGATGACACCGGCTCCTGCCAGGATTGGTCTGGGAAACACTAGATCCCTGTCAAACAAAACTTTTACTCTTAAGGATTTTTTCATCTCCAATGGACTGGACTTTGTGTGATGGAGACTTGGTTGAATGTTGGGGAATCCAGCATTTTTTCAGATCTTGTACCTTCGGACTGTGCTTATTTTAATTCTCCTCGGACATCAGGCCGAGGAGGAGGAATTGCAACTTTTTTTCTTATTAAATGTAGATGTAAGCAGCTTTTTTATCATCTTTTCCCTCCAGCTTTGAAGTGAGCCTGTTTCAGCTAGGTTGCCCGCTCTCAGTATTGTTTTTTTGCGATTTATCGGCCTCCTAAATATAATAAGTGACTTCTCTGATTTATTGACTAAAATTGTGCCTAAATATGATCGAATCCTTATAACTGGAGATTTTAATATACATGTATGTTGTCCTGATAAACCGATGGTGTAGGACTTTCTAAGCCTAATTGACTCTTTTCATTTTGTGCAATGGGTGTCTGGACTGATGCATGAACTTGGGCATTCGGTGAATCTTGTTCTATCGCTTGGCTGTTCTGTGGCGAATCTGACAATTTTGGATGCAGTGTTTTCAGATCATAAGCCTGTAATATTTGATATCACCTTGCCCTGTAAAACTGGTAAATCCCATGCTTCCGTGCGGCGATGCCTTGTCATTAATCCATCTACTGCTGTACATTTTTCTGCTTTATTTAGTAAATGCGATCTTCCTGAACTTGCGTCCTCCAATACGGAGGAGCTCTGCTCCTGGTTTTATTCCACCTGCCGAACTGTTTTAGATGTTGTGGCTCCATTAAAAACCAGGCAGCCTAAAATGAAATCTGAGCCCTGGCTGAACGACACAATTTGCGCTGTCAAACGCAAGTGTCGAAAAGCTAAGCGTAAGTGGAGAAAGGATAATTTGCATGTATCGTTTCAAGTACTGAAAGATTGTTGGCATCGTTATCAGTGTATTGTGAAAGATGCCAAAAGAGCGTACATGTCAAATATTATTTTGTCAAACTGTCATAAACCTTGTGTGTTACTTGACATTATAGATAGGGTTTTAAATGTTCCACAGAATGCCTGTATGGAACCTTCTTTTGAGAAATGTGAGAAATGTTTGCACTTTTTTGTGGATAAGGTGAATACTGTTAGGGCTCATATACCTTTCACTGCTTATGACCCTTTAACTGTTTTTTCCTGCTCTGCTGTTTTCCATTAGTTTGAGCTGATGACCCTATCTTCTTTATTTGAGATTGTTGGTCAATTGAAGCCCTCAGGTTTTCTTTTTGATGTTGTTCCACCTTCTCTTTTTAAAGAGATGATTTCTGTTTTAGGGCCATCTGTTCTTGCTATTATTAATAGCAGCCTTTCCTCAGGTGTAGTTCCTAGTTTGTTTAAACATGCCATAGTGCAACCATTGATTAAAAAACCAAATCTAGATCCCACTGTGCTATCTAATTTTAGACAGATTTTCAAGCTTTTGGAGAGAAGTGTATATATTCAGCTGAAAGATTTTTAGATGAAAAGGATGTGCTTTTTGTGTTTCGATCCGGTTTTAAGCTGTTTCACAGTACTGAAACAGCATTACTGAAGGTTTTTAATGACATCTTTCTGGCAACAGACTCAGGGGATTATGTGGTTTTAGTTCTGCTTGATTTGACAGCTGCTTTTGATACTATAGATCATAGTATTTTATTATCTCGTTTGGAGCGTTGTGTGGGCATTCGTGGTACTGCCTTAGCGTGGTTTAAGTCGTACTTGACTAAAACAACTTTTTCGGTGAGGCTAGATGAATTTAGCTCTTCCTCTGCTTCACTATCATGTGGGGTTCCGCAAGACTCTATACTTGGTCCTCTGCTATTTTCTTTGTATCTCCTGCCTCTTGGCTCTATTTTCCATTGTTATGCAGACGATACTCAGGTTTATGTACCCCTCAAACGTAAGGATGCTTATTCCATACAGACTTTGGTTATGTGTCTAGAAGAGGTCAGGTGAAAGCTTGGATGGCAGTGAACTCCTTAAATTTTAATGAAAATAAGACAGAGGTTATAGTTTTCGGTCCTGGAAATTAAAGGGGGTCTATTTCTACTTTTGCTCCTGGATTTGGGTCCCCTAGCACAATATGGTACGCCTGTTATTACAAATTTGGGTTTTAGGATAGATGAGGATTGACTGGACGGTCAGATCAGTGCGGTGGTGAAATCTTGTTTTTTTCAGCTGAGACGTTTGGCAACGATAAAAAACATTCTTTTTTAAAGATCAATTCATAATAGTAACCCATGCCTTTATTACAACTCGGTTGGACTATTGTAATTCATTGTACTTGGTGTTAGCCAGTCTACCCTGTCTCGGCTCCAGCTGGTGCAAAATGCTGCTGCACATCTTCTAACTGGCACACGAAAAAATGAGCATATTACACCTGTATTATCCTCACTGCACTGGCTGCCTGTTCAGTTTAGAGTTAATTTTAAGATGCTTTTATTTGTTTTTAAGTCCTAAATGGGCGTGCTCCGCCCTACCTCGCTGAGCTGCTGCATATGCACTCTACTTTTCACTTACTCAGATCAGCTGGTCAGCTGTTTCTGGATGTGCCTAGGACTAGGAGTTTATGTACAGCACTTTGGTCAGCGGCTGTTGTAGGTAAAGTGCTTTATAAATAAAGTTGGCTTGACTTGACTTGACTTGCTACTGCTTCAGGGGCCATGCCCAAGCACCAACGGAAGATGCTAACGATTGTGGAAAAGGTAAAAGTTTTGGATATGTTGAAGGAAGGGAAAAGCTACACTGCTGTAGGACGCCATTACTGCATCAATGAGTCCACGATTCTTTTTATTTAAAAAGGAGGAAAAGAATGTAAGATCTATGGCCGCAGTGTCCTTTAAGCAGGGCACAAAACAAGTTGTAAGTGGACATAATAAGGCAGTAGTCCGGATGGAATCTGCTTTAGGGATTTATATTGAAGACAGCTGGAAGAAGAACAACGGCGGTGCTACACAGTCGCCTGAAGAGGCTCCTTTAGAAGAGCTGAAACGCTCTCCTTTGTTATACAGTAAAACTAAACTCATCATTATAGGACAAGTCATCGTGTCATTGTTGGTGAGTAACCATAATTACTTTTCTACGTACAGTACTTAGTACATGTACGTACGTTTAGTGTCACTGTACACACATTTACTGTATACAATTTTTCTTGCATTGTATGTATTTATTGCTGGTGGCCTGTCTATCGTAATGGCTGTAACATATGTGATATCGGAGACGCTCAATATCTTTATATACAGTAAAACCTAAATATTATTTTAAACAATGTGTTTACATACATAATTTCAATGAATCTTACCTAATATCTAAGAGAATTCAAAGGGATTATGCTGTATAACTGTGTGGGGAATATTTATAAACAGTGTGGGAGAGTTTATAAGGGCTTAAAATATATAAAAATAACCATACAAACATATAGTTTCTACTTGGTGGATTTTCATCTATCGCGGGGGGTTCTGGAACGCAACCCCCGCGATCGAGGAGGGATTACTGTATTCTCTCAGTCACGATACATACTACCACCCTAGGGATTTGACGCTGTTAGTATTTATTTGAAACTGGGAATAACTGTAGACGTTAGTGGTGTTTTGAGGCAATGGAACTGGACATTCTCTGATCTGGAGGGATAAAAGCTGACACACAAACGCTGGTAAATGTGCCTTCTTCATATCTCACCATCACTTTATTTTTTTTTTATTCAGTTTTATTGAGTGTTCCTGCTCACGCAGAATTAGTATGTACCTTATGTTGTATGATGTTAAAAAAAAAACAAAGACGTACAGTGGTGTGAAAAACTATTTGCCCCCTTCCTGATTTCTTATTCTTTTGCATGTTTGTCACACAAAATGTTTCTGATCATCAAACACATTTAACCATTAGTCAAATATAACACAAGCAAACACAAAATGTAGTTTTTAAATGATGGTTTTTATTATTTAGGGAGAAAAAAAATCCAAACCTACATGGCCCTGTGTGAAAAAGTAATTGCCCCCTGAACCTAATAACTGGTTGGGCCACCCTTAGCAGCAATAACTGCAATCAAGCGTTTGCGATAACTTGCAATGAGTCTTTTACAGTGCTCTGGAGGAATTCTGGCCCACTCATCTTTGCAGAATTGTTGTAATTCAGCTTTATTTGAGGGTTTTCTAGCATGAACCGCCTTTTTAAGGTCATGCCATAGCATCTCAATTGGATTTAGGTCAGGACTTTGACTAGGCCACTCCAAAGTCTTCATTTTGTTTTTCTTCAGCCATTCAGAGGTGGATTTGCTGGTGTGTTTTGGGTCATTGTCCTGTTGCAGCACCCAAGATCACTTCAGCTTGAGTTGACAAACAGATGGCCGGACATTCTCCTTCAGGATTTTTTGGTAGACAGTAGAATTCATGGTTCCATCTATCACAGCAAGCCTTCCAGGTCCTGAAGCAGCAAAACAACCCCAGACCATCACACTACCACCACCATATTTTACTGTTGGTATGATGTTCTTTTTCTGAAATGCTGTGTTCCTTTTACGCCAGATGTAACGGGACGTTTGCCTTCCAAAAAGTTCAACTTTTGTCTCATCAGTCCACAAGGTATTTTCCCAAAAGTCTTGGCAATCATTGAGATGTTTCTTAGCAAAATTGAGACGAGCCCTAATGTTCTTTTTGCTTAACAGTGGTTTGCGTCTTGGAAATCTGCCATGCAGGCCATTTTTGCCCAGTCTCTTTCTTATGGTGGAGTCATGAACACTGACCTTAATTGAGGCAAGTGAGGCCTGCAGTTCTTTAGACGTTGTCCTGGGGTCTTTTGTGACCTCTCGGATGAGTCGTCTCTGCGCTCTTGGGGTAATTTTGGTCGGCCGGCCACTCCTGGGAAGGTTCACCACTGTTCCATGTTTTTGCCATTTGTGGATAATGGCTCTCACTGTGGTTCGCTGGAGTCCCAAAGCTTTAGAAATGGCTTTATAACCTTTACCAGACTGATAGATCTCAATTACTTCTGTTCTCATTTGTTCCTGAATTTCTTTGGATCTTGGCATGACGTCGACGGCTTTTGAGGTGCTTTTGGTCTACTTCTCTGTGTCAGGCAGCTCCTATTTAAATGACTTCTTGATTGAAACAGGTGTGGCAGTAATCAGGCCTGGGGGTGGCTACGGAAATTGAACTCAGGTGTGATACACCACAGTTAGCTTATTTTTTAACACAGGGGCAATTACTTTTTCACACAGGGCCATGTAGGTTTGGATTTTTTTTCTCCCTAAATAATAAAAATCATCATTTAAAAACTGCATTTTGTGTTTACTTGTGTTATATTTGACTAATGGTTAAATGTGTTTGATGATCAGAAACATTTTGTGTGACAAACATGCAAAAGAATAAGAAATCAGGAAGGGGGCAAATACTTTTTCACACCACTGTAGGTATATATGATATTTGGAATTATTAATTTTATGACCTTTTATCAGGTTAGTTCAGCGCTATATGCAATCATCAAATTCAAATGTTAACAGTTCTCACACAAATAAGGACAGTCCTTCCTCTCTATGCTGTGGTTTCTATTACACACATGAAAGAAAGAGACAATATATGTGACACTTTGAAGAAATCATTTTATGACCTGAATAGTACAAATCAGAAAACATCATCACACTAATGCAATATTATTTGAAAATGAACAGCATCAGATCGGGTGTGAATTTACGCTGGAACTGTTATTAAAGTTAGATCAGGAGAGATGGGGGTTATGATCGTGATTGAGAGAATAAAACTGAAAAAAGCTAACTTTTACAAGTACCATAAATTTATACCCAATGTCACATATATTTGTCTCTTTCTTTTTTTTCTTTGTGAATGTTCTGCAACGGTGGGGAGATGGAATAGCAGGCTACTTGCTGCTTGTCTTAATCGGCACATTTACAGGACAAAAGACGCTGAGGGAAAGGTGCAAACCGATTTAAGGTGGGCTGGAATTATGAGTTTTCTCATAGGCTCTGGTAATTCTATTGTTAAACACAAATCTAAAATTTCCTGCAATTCTTAAATATCAAACCAAAGAAATGATTTTGTTTTTTTTTAAAATCAGCATTAAGTACTCTTTGTAGCTGCTTCACATGATCATAATGCATACTTGGATTTGTTTATCATTATCTGCGTTCAGCACACTTACACTCCCTCTTGAGACTCTGAACACAATAATTTAACCAAGGAGTGTACTTACAGAGGCTCACATTTATTGCTGTAAAAGGGGCTACAATGAAGGATAGCTTCATAAAATTCTGAACTAATCCTTGACACTGAGTTGCCAAATTACTGATAATTCTTAATGCTAAAAAACAACAGAAAATCAGAGCTGTAGAGTAATTTTACATGAATAAGTATGATAGGAGTTTTTAATTTTAAAAGTAATATAATTAATAACATCCAATAAACAGTCAAGAATCAGAAATACCTTTGTCTTTCAAAACAAGATTATTTAAATTAAAGGTATGACCATGCTGGCGTTTAGGCCCTTAACATTCTGCAGAAAAGTCAACATTCAAAACAATCTGCTGATAATATACCTAAGGCACAATTTCTTCTATGGGTTGTTACTCCCCGTTGTATTTAATCGGATTGGTTTGAATATGATTTGCAAAGTGTCTTGCAATGTATTGCCATAGGTTTTTATTGGCATGACGTTGGCAGTGAACCCCCACCTATATGAAACATAACAATATGAAGAATGTAGCCATAATTACACCAAGTAGTTGAATAAACAAAGTAGCCTGCACTTTTATATTAAAAACATTAATCTGATCTCATTTAGATTTACGCTGTACTTGCAGACTATACAGTAAGTCCAGCAAAATGTGTTATTAATGCATATTGTAAGTAAAGAGATAACCAAAGACGTTTGTGACAATCATGATGTAGTTTGGGAAACTAAAACCAAGAACCACTGCTAATATAAGAATTCAACAATCTAAGACTTTCTGTGTCAAAATCTATTAGGCCCAGTGGGTCTATGCGAAACTAACAGATGTAAAAGTGGGAAAAAGACACACTATGCACATATTTCTTTCTTTCTTTTTTTTTATTAACTATATTAGTCAACAGACACAATTGACACAATTCAAAAATTTTTTGGAACCCTGTATGTCTGATTTTTCACCCCAAAACCAATTTTATGTTGATTGACCATCTTATCCTGCTTACTGATGATCCTCAGCTTTAGAACAAATTACATTTAGGTGTTTTTTTTGGTTGTCAACAAAAAAATCTGCTAAATTATATCCTGGGTCAAACTGCCCTAAATGACATGGCAGTGTTCAAAATGCATAGCTGCTGTACAATGTCATGGCATTTGGGAACTATTTTGCACCATACTAAAAGCCTTCATATTTCTGAGGGGAAAAGATAATATTTAGAAAGCTTATATGGCTCGAGAACAAACAACTACCCTAAATCAGAATCAGAATCACTTTATTGCCAGGATTTGAAACACATCAGAATTGACTTTGGTTAGGTGCAATCCATTAAAGTTAATGGTTTGGTCAAAGCTGACCTGTGCGACACGGCAAAGTAAAAGATTTTCAGAGGCTGTACAAATAGATTGTTATTTTGTCTGTTTTTTTATTTGTTTGTTAACTATAGGTTGTCATACTAAGTATTATTATTTTATTATTTTTTTAATCATTATTTTTAGCAGCACCGATCCTTAGCCCCAGAGCCATGTTATATTAATGTAAGTTAGTTTTGGCTGTAAATCTATTTTTGACTTTGATTTTGGGTTCACCCCTGTTCTTTGGTCACTTGTGGTACTTTGGATCTTCCAACTTAGACCTTAGCCTGGTACGGATTAAGATTTATTGCCATGCGGCTCTACATTAATTGATTGCAGCTTGTTCAAAATGTAGCAGCAAGAATCTTAACTAAAAAAGAAAATATTAGCACATCTCATCCTAGACAACCAATGCAACAATACTATGTCATTCAGAACTATTTTTAAAATGCTCTCAATTATTTATAAGTCTCTCAACAGTCTGGCTCCTTCTTATATTGGAAGCCCTTGCCCCTTATATTTCCAATAGATCCTCAAATGTTGGTTTGCTGATTATCCTGATGTGCATGCATAGAGCCCATAAGTGTTTTTTGCTTTTATGTGCCAAAATTCTGTAAAGCCTTAATTTTAAAAAACTATTAAAATCTCATTTTGTAAATAATGCTATTTCAAAATTCTTTTTTCTGCACCAGTACTAATAGATTGTAATATGTATTGCAAAATCGTGTACTTAAATGTTTGGCACTTAAGTGCAATTTTTGTGTATATCTGATTGCTGTTTTGTGTGTGGGCTGCAGTAACACTGCACTTGGGATTGAGCTCATTAATTTATTCTTTTTTTATTGTAATTTCAGTTTTTTTAGCATCTTGCAAAGTACTTTGAGCTACATGTTTTGTACAGTATGAAAAATATGCTGTACAAATAAACATTTTTGGGATCAGTAAAGTAACAGTTTATTATACAATACTTTTCTATCTGTCTATCCAAAATAGTGTTTTAATCTATCTATCTATCTATCTATCTATCTATCTATCTATCTATCTATCTATTAAGAGATCCCTCAGTTCTCTATTGTGTCATGCCTCTAATTGGATTGTATGTTTATTAAAAAAAAAATCAGCTAAGTAAGACACCACTCCGTATTCTTTTAAATTCTTAACTACAACATTCATGGGCTACAAATGCAGAACAGCCATCTAAATCTCTCATATGTTGTCATCTGGAGAAATCAAGAGATATAATATCAAATTAAGGTATACATAATTTATATACTGTATAATGTTCAGTTAAATATATTAATATTATCCTGAACTGACTTTTACCTTTACAGAGTTGTGGCTCAGGACTAATTGCAAGAACTCTCCTTATGGCAGGGACCACAATCACTGATCCAGTTTATTTTTGCCAGTTATCCCAACTGATTTGGGACGTGAGAAGAAAAGCTGAAACATGAGAGGAAATCGCACTGAAACCACCTAGCCTGAGAATGAGCAGGAATTTGCCCCCAGAGCTCTGAAGTAGTAGCCACCGTGCCAACTTTGTTAAAATCGACTGTTGCAAATTTAAATTTTGCTCTATGTCAGCTTCAAAGCATTGGACCAGAGAAGAATTTTTATTCCTTTGATGAGATATAAAAGTAGTTATGAGATGAAATGAGAATGATGGGATGTGTTAAGGCGTGAAACCAGAAAGCTGATGATTCAAATCACACTCTGGCACAGTACGTGACCCTAAACAAACAATTTAACCTGCTTATACTATGAATGCAAATATATATATATATATATATATATATATATATATATATATATATATATGTAATATATATATATATGTACAGTATATATATATATATGCAAATTGTACTGCAGCAATCAGTCTTGTAAGGCATCTCTGTGCAAATTATATTGCAAGATTGAATAATTTCAGATATGCCATTTTACTTTAGATTTGTGTGGCTGGTTCTGTGTTTGGCTTCAGGACAAGGGAGATTCTGATGTATGTTATTTTAATCAATTACAGGCTGATGAATGAATTTGGAATTTGTGCATAATAATTCATTTCCTTATAATTTTTTTTGAGTTGAAGGCACTTTTGTCTGGCTGGAGGTCAAAGACTCGGCCTTCCACGCCCCTGTCTTCCAAGCCACAGCCCCCAGCATTTAGCGTCCTTCCTTTGTCACATTTGTTTAGTTGTAAAACAAGTAATGTTGATTAACCCTATAACCCTAAAAAGATGATGAAATCACTGTTAATATGCCTTCCTCCGATTATGAGGCAACAATCCGAGTTTCTGCTAATATTATTTAATTAGCACTCCCCGCAACCCTGTCCAGGGCTAAGCGGGTTAGACAATGAATGAATGGTATCTTGATTACCCCTAAACAATTTAATATGGTTATGTATGAAATTTTAGCCAGGGTAAAAATACTGTATGTTTAAAAGTTTTGGTTAGGGTGCCTCTATTCAGATACAAGAAATAAGAGTGGATATTTACTTTTATATGGGCTCTGTTTCAAGTCGATGCAGTCCTTGCTTAATATTCTTTTGGAGTAACCAAGATTCCAGATTTATTTTATAGTCAAGACTGGCATAACATGTAGTGAAGTATATCTGCTTAATCAGGACAAAAGACTGGGACCCGAACTTATAAATATGTACTTCTCAAAAAAGTGAGGGTTGCTTCATAGATATTATCATATGTTTTTTCTAAAGAAATGTAAAAATTTGTATTGTTGAAAGTTGCACCCTCTGTGTCTTACTTCTATAGATGGTCTTCCATTTATTTTGGAATTGAACTAGCATATTGAAACTTAACATTAAAAATGTTTTGTTTGGGTGGATACAATAATTACAAATCTGATCTTTTTTGTGATTTTTAATCCTTGAATCGCCATATACTATTTCTTGTACTAGGAATGTTTCTTTTATCGCATACTCTAACTTACTCTCCAAATGGAGGTATAATGTTTTATAAACAAGATTAATGTTATTAGATCTGGATCCATCTCTTCCCATAGTGTGTTCTGCTGTCTTTGACCACTTTGATTCTACATCATGGTCTCTGTTGTCTGATTTGGTGCAATGCCTGTGTGCTAGGAATTGCTTCCTGGTCAGTGTTTCCTCTCGATTAGTTCAGGAGGTTTTTATTTTGTCACACCAAGTATTGTTACCTTAATAAATGCTGGTTTGATTTCTGTCCCTGATGCCTTGAAACATGCTGTGATGCCACCACATATTAAAAAACAAAATCTGGACCCATCTAATCTCTAAGCTTGGCCAGTTTCCAAGCTTTCCTTTTTATCGAAAGTCTTGGAACAAGTTGTCCTTAAACAATTACAAACATTTCTGGATGAAAATAGTATTCTAGAAAAAATCCACTCAGGATTCAGATCTTGTTACAGCACTGAAACAGTCTTATTATAAGTTTACAATGACCTTCTCCTAAATTCTGATGCTGGAGATTCTGCCGTTATTGTCCTGCTAGATCTTGCCTCAGCTTTTGATACTGTGGATCATGCGATTCTTATATCCCACTTTGAGCAGTATGTAGGCATCCAAGGTAATGCTTTTAAATGATTTACATCTTATCTAAACAATAGGAGTTTTTCTATTTACTTGCATGAGTTCTCATCTTCTTTAACCCCTTCCTTACTTGTGGGGTTTCGCAGGGTTCCATCCTTGGCACAGTTCTCTTTTTGTTATACATGTTACCTTTAGGCGCCATTGTTATCAAGTATGGGTTCTCCTTTCACTGGTACGCTGATGACACTCAAATCTATTAGCCATTAAAATCAAAGTATAGCGAGACAATACAGACCCACCATGCATGCTTGAGTGATATTGATACTGCTAACTAAATGATAATAAAACTGAGATTGTGATGTTCAAAAGCTCAGAAATGTTGAGTGTCTCTGACATTGCTCTTGGATCCCTTGTTATACATTATAAAGCTACAGTTAGAAGCCTAGACATAATTTTTTACAGCTCATTCAAACTCGACAAACAGATAAATTCTGTGGTTAGGTGCAACTTTTTTCAGCTGACAGGCTTTTCTTTCTTTTAGTGATCATGAAAAGGCCATCCATGCTTTCATAGCATCTTGTTTGAAGTATTGCAATTCTTTGCATGTACAGGTAGGTGTTGATCAGAACTTATTATGACACCTACAATTAGTCCAGAACGCTACTGCTCGCTCACTAAATGGCTCTCATAAGTGTGACCATATTTCATCAATACTGACCTCACTTTGTTGGCTTACGGTTCATTTCAGAATTGATTTTAAAATTCTGTCACTTGTTTTTAAATGTTTAAATGGAGCAGAACTTCTTCACTTAAACGTGCCAACAAAAGCACTGTGGCCTACTAGCTAAATGCTTATAGTTGTGCTGAGGTCAAGATTGAAGCAAAGTGGAGATCAGGCTTTTGTCCGAGCTGCTCTTTTTCTCTGGAATGGTTTTCCTTATTATATTAGGTCTGCCCCAACATTGCCCATTTATAACTCATCAATAAACTCTTCTCTTTTCTCACCGGCATTTGACCACAGAAGAAGTTTACATTGTGTTTGTGTATTTTGGTTCATGTATATTCATGATTATAAATAGGTATGTATGGCTATGGGTATTTTGAGTTCATCATATGTATGAGTGTGAGTATTTTGAATTTATCTTTTATGTAATGGTTAGTGATACTTGCAGTTTTGTAATGTGTACATTGTGACGAGCGGTCGGGGCCCTTTCCTGGCCATTGTTTTTGATCACAGATTCGTCAAGTCTTCAATGTTTATTACAATATACCATTTTTAACCCAGTACACAATGCATATAAGTTTTCTTAGGCTTTTAAGAGCTTAATTTCTGTGTCAGAAGAGGTAAAATATGCTTTTAGTATTTTAGGCTTAGACTGCTACTGGTTAATGATTAACAGTATGCATCTGAGACAAGCACTAAAAGCCCTTTCATACATTTTATTCATTATATAACGAGCATTTTAAGCCAGCATCAACAAAATGAAATTCATCTTTGTTATGAAAGTTTATAAAATAACATGTCTGTACCTGCTCATCAATGACTTGTACTGGATGTTGGAGAAGGAAGGCAGATGTTTCTTCTAAATGAAAAGATTTGAAATATGCATTAACTCAGTGCTATGTAAAAGCAATACATTTTTTTAACTTCAGATGTAGTGCAAGTGAGGAAGAGAAAACATTATTATTTAACTCACAGATATCAAGGACTATGTTTTGAGTTGATCATGCTGCAGAGAGCTATATAATTTGTTCCTCATTTATGCAGAAAAGGAGTTGGGCTGTGTGCACAGCATTAAGGGACTAACTTTTATCATTTATAGGAAAGGCTGACCTCTGATACTATCAGAAGACCCTGTGAAGAATGTAAGATCTTTATGGACTATAAGAATGTTTAAATTGATTCTAAGTGGGTACAAATACAAGGGTGTATTCCTTAGGAATGCAAATGGCTGTTTATTTCATGTTTTAGAACATTCCAGTATGTCATAAATTAAGATTTATGTATAACCTCAGAATGAACTGCTAGGGTTTTTTTTCCTTTTCTAGGATATAAAAGAGAGAACGTTTTTACTTTAGGTATTCTGCTAAAACCCAAGAAAGTCGACTGAGTTGGAAAGAGGCAGTCTCACATTTTTTCTACTCACCAAGAATTAAGAATAAAGAAATTATTTTTACTTTAATTGGGTTTAAGTTCTTCCGTTGTTTTCGACTTCAGCGCTCACACAAGTCTATAACCATTTTCTGTCTTTTCAATAATGGCTTGACAGAGTCTAAACCTGAAAAAAGAAAAAAAAATATTTACCTAAGGAAATGTTAAAAAACACACACAAAAATGACACTGTCCAGGCTGTGCATTATTTCTGTACCTTCTAATTTTTTGTTATGTTCTTGGCCGTCATTTGGAAGGATATTTGCTTTCTCAGTCCAATGTGAGTGATTTCAAAAAGAAGTACTAAATTCATGATGGTAAACATTTTCATTATTTTTCTATTATTTTCAACATGGCTAAGAATAACTGGCACTTTACCACAGAACTGAACAAAAGTTCCATCCATTATCCAACCTGCTATATCCTAACTACAGGGTCACGGGGGGTCTGCTATGCCAATCCCAGCCAACACAGGGCAAGAAACAAACCCCAGGCAGGGCGCACACACACACACACACACTAGGGACAATTTAGAATCACCAATGCACCTAACCTGCATGTCTTTGGACTTTGGGAGGAAACCGGAGCACCTGGAGGAAAACCATGCAGACCCGAGGAGAACATGCAAACTCCATGCAGGGAGGACCTGGGAAGTGAACCCGAGTCTCCTAATTTCGAGGCAGCAGCGCTACCCAATGCCACCGTGCCGCCCTGAACAAAAGTTATTAAAGGAAATTTAAACTTTGTTTACCCATTGGGCCTGGAGTTCTCAAGCGACATTATACACCAGCATTTCCTCAAAGCTGGCATGTCATTCTAAACAGGATCAAGCATAATCAAGTCATTAAAAGGAGTTTAATGTTAGAAAAATATTTATGCAAACATTACAAATATGCATTTAAAATATGTGGATTTTGAAAGTTAGGCATTTATGGAACATCAAAATCACTAGGGACAGTATGAGCAAAGTAAAAAATAATAAAAATAAAATAAACATAACACAAATTGCAGAAGGTGCCAAAACAGGAACCCACAACCAGATATAATCCTCCCTCTACAAATGCTGCAATGAAAAAGAGATAACTAAAGTTGAGGTGTACCTCGAAAAAATTAAAGAAAGCCTGAAGGATGACATACATCGCAAATGATTTGTATTGGTTAACAGTCTTTTCAAGAATCAGATATAAAATTGTTCTTCTCACCTTTGAAGCCCTTCATGGTTTAGCCCCTCATTGTCTGAGCTGCTGCTTCCTTACACTCCTGCCCGTGCATTATGATCATCGGACGCCAACTTACTAACTGTACCTAAATACAGGTTAGTAACTATGGGTGGCAGAGCTTTCAGTGTGATAGCCCCTAAAATTTGAAATGCTCTTCTTCTCAGTCTTCACGAGGAAAAATCTATTATTCATTTCATACTCCTGCTAAAAACACATCTCTTTAACGAGTATATTTCATTTTCTTGTATGTAGTTTTGGTTTTCTTGTTAATTTGTTTATTGAATTGTAAAGTGTCCTTGAGTGTGTGAAAGGCGCTACATAAATAAAATGTATTATTATTATTATTAATGTATCATACAGAGAATAGTACTGAACAGATCCTATGACAGGCCGACTATTTGGATCTGGGGGATATTTTTCGTACGTGGATTACTCGCTTAGCTGAATGTAATAGTTGACGATTTGGCCTGATCCTGGATCTGTCGGTTTTTTGAAACTCTTGCTGGATATGTTGCCATAGCAGCACATCCTAATCCTCAAACCTGCACGGAGCAGGTTGGTTCTATGTAAACAAGGATTAGCTCACACACTTAATCAGTGTCCGTGCATGGAATTCATTCAGTCATAGCTTTGCCATTCATGAATGAGCGACCAATTGCTATCGGTACTCAAATTATAAGAAGAGAATTTCATATAGAGAGGGTTTTGCGCGATCGGCAAGACCCTTCATTGTTCCCGGATGAAATTATTTTCGAAAGATACCGCTTTAGCCGAGGGGGAATATTGTACCTGAAAGATTTATTAGCACCTTATATTCGAAGTCGAACTCGGCGAAGTCGGGCTCTCACAACCACACAGACAGTATGCATTGCTTTGAGGTTTTTTGCAACCGGCACTTTTTTATATACTGTAAGCTATGCGGAAAATCTGTCTAAAAGGGCCGTTTGCCAGGCAATTCGTAAAATCTGTTTGTCTCTGAAATATTTCCTGCGGGTTTTCATAGTGTTTCCTTGACACCTGTGTGTGCAGACAATGAAAGAGGCGTTTCATGCCATTGCAGGTACACAATACACAGTTCCGTAAAGAATCTCACAATCAGCCTAACATTCTCATTACCTAGGATTTCCAAATATGATTGGGGCACATGGGACTGATCAGAGTAGAGTTTGATCAAACATTATTTGGAAAATGTATGTCTACTCCTGATGAATAATCAGACACAGTGTCTTCATCAAATATTTGACCTCCGTCAATATCTCGTTGGTCAGACACAAGTTCTAGGGATATGACATTCACTGCAACTGACCCAACAAACAAGAGGGCTATATGGAACCTACCTATGGCACACATTGAGGACAAATATATGCAATGACCATCCTTTACATGAAATGAAGTGACCACTGCATCCTGCCACTGGTTCTGAGGAGGACCTTCCCCCTGCAATGTCCTCAGAAACAGGACGATGGGCATTTTGCTGGAGAGCCAACTCTTCCGCAGGGTTTAGGTCTGGACTGCGTGGACCTCTACCTATTTTTTGCTTGTCTGCCTTCTTATTAGCTTTAAAATTAATGTTTTTATATTATATATGATTCTTTATGTCAACAATTCTTTAAATAGTTATATATCAATATTTACTAGTTTGAAGTATATTCTTGTAGAGTACTTCACTTTAGTCTGTTCCCATGTTCTCCTTGTGCTCACGTTTGATCTAGAATTATGACATATTAAATAATAATTAATCTGACACATAGGAAATGAAACTCTGCTTTCATTAAGTTCAATGCACACGCGTTTAATCTGTCGGACACTTTTTGCCAGCTGTCTTTTCTGGTTTGGGCTGCTTTTGCAGTGTTACCCCTTGTGCATATTAAATCTTGAAATTCTTCATATCCTTCGAGTAACAGGTCCTGCTCCGCTTGTGTGAAAAAAATGCGCCTGTTCTTTTGTCATTTTGTTGCAGCCTATCAAAGACTTGCTGATCATGTTTTCTAGACTCAATATATACAGGCTTTTCACTCAGTGCGGGCGCGCGCATTCATCTCGGATGATTAGATCCAGCTAGACTAATCTACTACACAGCTGCTTTTGAAAAGCCGACTTATACCGGATGAGTGCCACTGGCATTAACTCATCCAAGATGAGGCATCTGATCTGATGATTTAAGCGACGTACGGAAAATACCCCCCAGATGTGACTTTTTTAGCATTTATCCAAGGCAAATTTATTTTTACATTTTCTTTAACTGCCAATTCAATGTTGTCAGAGGTTGCATCTGCTAGTGATCCTTCATTTGGATTAAATAAAGGTCTCTATCAAATCAACATAGTCTCTTGGACTTTCTGCCCTGATGTTGAATTTAATAGATTAGACTGCTCCATATGGACATATGATCACTGCCCAGTCACCTTCCCAAACATTAAACAGTATCAATTTAAGCGTTGCTATATATAAAATCATCAGATATAAATAGCTTTTTATTCAAAAACAATTCACATTAATAAACCTCCACTCACATGATGCACCCACAAACCTTGAGTACCACCTTGTCATATGTGCTTCGAGTTAGTTTTTGCCCTTAAGTACATGATAAGATCCATTTCTGAGCCCTTAAAATAAAGGTTGCATTATTTACAGGGTTTCCTGATGGTGCTAACCTTTAGAAATGACAATAGTGAGAAAGTTGCAGTTTCCAATTTAAAAAAAAAACTCTCACATTGCTGTATATACCAATTCACGATTTAATTTTTGACACTCCTCTGTAACCTTCCTCTTCCTTCCTTTATTTGACACATGTACTGTAGCAAACTCTGTGTTAGCAACCATATGACTTGCCCTGCTTTGGGGCCCTATCCATGGTACCCACTTGGCACTATGAGAAAAGGATTAACACAGTTGCCTGGATAAAGGGGGAAAAAAACTGACCTTTTCAAAATATATTCAGGCATCTGTTGACAAGTTAAAAAAGGTCATGAGCTTACATTTCACGAAGCCTCTACCAAGAACTTCTCTTTCCATGGACTTCCAGTAATCCTCCATGTCCACTTCCCGTTTTAAATCTGGTAGTGGTTCTTTTATATCATTCACTGAAAAAAAAAAGATTATTATAACAGCTCATTGGCTTTTATTGCCACACAGTCCCTTGGGTACAGAAATTCTGGGATTGATGTCCTGCTGTCCTCTGCAAAGAACACCTCAAGCAGGTATGCATGTATTCTGGAAATTCTTACCAGCCATTTTAGAGACACTCTTTTTGTGTAAGTCCATGATAACAATAGGAGGACACAGGAGTGCACACAGGAGAAATTATAGTCATGGGATGTCAGTGTGTCAAAATGTTGGTACACATGCAATATGGCATTATGACTTGGGTAGGGCATTTCATTAGTTTTCTCAAGGCTTCTTATGACCCTTTCAACAACTGTGTGATTCTAAATGTGGAGAAAAAATAAGTTCAGGCACTAAAATAAGAATCTACTCTATATATGTAAAATCCTAAGCCTAAAAGTGCAACTGTGACGTTTTTATGTCACGTTTTTTGTCATGCTTTAAATCTGGCTTATTTTTAAACCTACATATATGTGTTTGGTATCATTCTTTTCAGGATTTATCAAACTTTAATGTGATGTTTTTAGATTAAAAGATTCTTATTCTATTTTTCACCTATAAACTAAAAAATATCAAGAACTCGTGTCTCGTGAAATGGGACTTTGGGCCGGAAATAAAACACAGAGTAAGACAGCTGCTATACAGGCTTTTTAATGTTCGAAGTGCTGTGCGAGATGCAAATCACGTGGCACGGCAGCCAGCAGCTGATCGAGCAAAGAGGGGTGCCCTCTTCTTCGCGGTGGTGTGCTGGGGAGGCAGCATAAAGACACCTGGACAAACTGGTTTGGAAGGCAAGCTGTATTGTAGGCATGGAGCTGGACAGTTTGACATCTGTGGCAGAGCAGGCTCCTGTCAATCATGGCGAATCCACTGCATCCACTGAACAGGATCATCTCCAGACAGAGGGGCAGCTTCAGCGACAGACTGCTGTCGCTGCCCTGCTCCACTGACAGACTAAGTAGATTGTTCCTCCCCCACACTATGCGACTCTTCAATTCCACCCAGGGGGGTAAACATTCATATTATACAGAATTATTGTCTGTCTGTTATACCTGCATTGTTATCACTCTTTAATTTAATATTGTTTTTTATCAGTATGCTGCTGCTGGAGTATGTGAATTTCCCCTTCGGATTAATAAAGTATCTATCTATCTATCTATCTATCTATCTATCTATCTATCTATCTATCTATCTATCTATCTATCTATCTAAAAAAACACTATTTGTTTCCCATTGTATCACCGTTTAAGGGGGGGTTTTGGAGAAGTGACAGTGTCTCCTTGGGGTGCTTTCAGCCCCCCTCTTCACAACACCAGCGGCAGAGACGCGAAGTGGCTGGCGAGAGAAACGAGCAAGGGGGGGAACCCCCTAGTATCTATATATTTCAGAAATGTTTTAAAATTCAGCAGTCACAATGGGGGAATGTACATATAAACAGCATATACGAAATACAGTAATACTAAAAATGTAATGGTAAAATACAGTTATATTTTTATTATATTGCTGTGTACTCACTACCATTGGTGGGCCGCTTTGACTGCCATACGTGCGTCAGCGGCCCGCACTGTAACAAATACTATTATACTATTATGCAAAGTTACTGTAGCTTTCTTTCCAATACTGAAAACTTTAAAAAATGTAACACTTAAAGTTTAAAGAAAAGCAATTTATTTCCATGCAATCTCCATACAACATCGTACAATTATAGTATAAGCCTCTTAGCTAAGTTCTTATATTATTATATTATATTCATTATATTATATTCATTGCTTATATAGGAGTCTTACAGTGTGAGATTTATTTTGTCCCGATACTTGGCATCTCTTGTTAGTTACCAGTTCATAAATATCAGGCTTGAAATCTTTTGCAGCTGCAACTTTTATAAGGGATGAAAGGTGCTCAGCAGTAAGTCTTTAGCGATGTGGGGTTTTGGTAGCTTTCATTAACGAAAACAATTGCTCACAAAGGTAAGTGCTTCCAAACATAGACAGTACTCTCGATGCCAACTTACGGATCTGCACATACGAGGGTGGCAGGTAAGCATACAAGCCTGGCACACCAACTTCGTTGTATTTTGCCATCAGAATAGAATCTGACTGCAGTTCAAACAATTCCATTTGGATATTCTCAGGTGCATTCTCAACGTTGTAAGAGTACAAAGTCCTGTTTGTGTGAACTGAAATTGTGAAAACGCTCACTGAATTCATTCCTCAGTAATACAGTACATGTTGGAAAACAAATCCTCCAAAAATCTAATTTTACTTGATTAAGTTTACTTCAAAGTTAATATTGCAAAATAAGCCGATATGCAAAAGCCCCCTGACCTACACTAATTATACAAACACAAAAATCTGTTAATAAACAACTCCCCAACTTCTCGCGTCCACTTCAGATCTTCAGTTGAAGTCTGCACTAACTGTTCGTTACAATACTAACACAAATTAACATAAAACTATAGCAAAAAAAATGTGAAAATATGTGAGCTATTACAAATCGTGATGGTCAGTTCTGTCCAGTGGCTAGTCTCAGCAGCCCAGCCAGTAGTGTAGCCCAGTGGTCCGCAACCTTTTTGACACCAAGGACCGCTTTACTTGAAGCAAATTTTTCCAGGGATATGTGGGTTGTTGGAGGTTGGAGTTTGTGGGATGATTATGAGAGGGTTCGTAGGGCAGTTTTATACACAATTTACATTATATTTATTATTAAGTTATAATATAGTAATAGAAATTATATAGCTTACCATAATGCAGAATCAGTGAGAGCCCTGAGCTTCTTTTCCTGCAACCAGACGATCCCATCTGGGGAGGATGGAAGACAGTGACACGCGAAGTGTGTTGCTTATGTTCAGTCTACTCCGTAATCTCTTTTTGGTTGCTGTCACTGCAGAAAACGTGCATCACAAAAATAGGATGTTGGAAATGGAAGCAGCTTCAATAGCTTCTTTTGCGTTAGTTTAATCTTCTATCTACAAGTTATGCTGACGAGAATTTTTCTCAGCTATTCCTTGCGATAATACACTTTCAGGGTGCGAATGATCCCCAAATCCAATGGCTGAAGCACTGCCGTGCAATTGGGTGGGAGGAATTCAACGTGAACATTATCTGAATGCGGAAGCATATTGTGGTCAGCACAGTTATCCTTTTCTTCTTCTTCATATTGTGAGGTTTCTGAACTCTTTTAGGATCTGGGATCCACCCCACCCAACAGGAACGAAACGCTGAAGTGCGTCCCGAAGCGCTATTGCCACGTGTGAGATTGTTTGTCCGGGTCCCAAGAGAGTTTAAAAACCTCATATTTTCTTGAAAGAGTGCCGCATTAATTGGAAAGTTTCTTGAACAAGCATCACTGCAACCACATAAAAACGGCTTTTTCGGCGTCTTCAAATACAGCAGTTAGCATACGTTTGCAACCTGAGATTTTTCTTCTTTTTTGCATATAGCAAGTATGCCGTTTCTATAGAAGGGTGACAACGTTGAAGAGCAATAAGGAAAATGTATCACTTAAATCCACACAAAACAAAAACAGCAAAAAAACAGTACGAGGAATGTTCGAAGAAAAAACATTTTTTTTTCAAAGTTTATGTTTGGGGATCGTTGTGCAAATGTCCACAACTGAGCTGTAACCACAGAACTAACTGCTCTGTGGATGATTCATTCAAGCATTTCACGGTCACTTCGTTGTAATGAAAGTATCTGCTGCTGAATGTACTTCGTAGTAACGAGATTTCTGTGGACTCGTGTGTCATATGGGGAAACTGTCAGAAACATAAAAATACTTTGTTGTAATACTCTGTCACCGCGGTCTCTCCTCTCTCTGCGCCACTGCAAAGCCCTTCCCGCCTAGCGTTCTGAAAAGTGTCCTCAGTGAAGGGAGCAGCCTTTTTGCTGTAGCCCTTCACTGAGTGAATCTCCATTGTTGGCAGTCCTCTCCCTAGCACTTCAGTTCCGACTTCACGGCTGCAACTATACTAGCAGATGACATTTCCGGTACCGTAATGCCATGGGAAAACATGCTTTTGTCAGAATGTAGAAGTAAGAAAAGTCAATACGTAACGCCGATGATTCAATCACAAATGATAGTAATCATTTTGTGCAAGTTTAGTGCTAACTAGGATCTGTCATGCGGGCCGCATGCGGCCTGGGGGCCGCGTGTTTGACATGCCTGCTCTATATGAACAAACAACTACATGGGGCCTGTTAGTTTTGGCCCAGTGTTTTTATGGGTCCAAGTGGAATGGACTTTTAATAAACTATTCAAGTTACAGTTATCGCTAAATGTATAATTGCAAATAATGTGTCTTTACTTCTGTCTAGAATTTTTGTACTTCTCATCTTATATTAAGTACAATGGCTAGTATATATTGCTAGGTGGGCAATTTAGCTGAGTAAGTGATCAACTCAGGTAAGTACTGCCATTACATTCAGAATTTAAAACTAAGCTCTAATGTGTTTTGGCTATATGGTTGTGGTTTTTATTATTCTTTTGTGTACTTTATTCTACCTGATAGAATCTAACTAGGCGAATGCTGTTATTTAGATTGGTGACATACCTGAATTGAATTACGCAAAAAGTCACACATGGATGCTCATGACGATATGGTCATCAAAATTATGTACTCTATCTTTCCATTCCTGATAACGGAAGAAACTGTCACAAAGGCTACAGTGTCTATAATATGTGGAGACATCTGAGAAAAAAAAAAAGAAAAACAGGCAGAGATGCATTTTACTACTGTAAAACCTCAATAGGAAGATTGGATAAGTAGCTAGATAGGTAGTTGTACACTTGGAGGTGCTAAAATTTTGCACATCACATCAATAAATAAATAATATTGTTTTAAGAGCTCAAAGACAACAATAGAATACAACTTATATTTAAAAGATACTTATATATTTGATAAAAATCTGTTTATAACATAATATGACACACCTTTCACAATACCAGAGAAGCTGATGATCTTTGCTTTATGGGTAATGGGAATTGGATCAGACAAAGGAACCTTCCCTGAGCACTGGGCACAAAATGTCTCAGGTGGAATCAAGTGCATTGGGAAGTCATCCATTTTTGGTGTGGCACAAACTTCCCAAGGCAAAACATCTGGGAGTGTTTTATTCCTCTGAATGTACTGCACAAGTCTCACAAGTAATTTAGGAGGATAGCAAACATCACAGGACAGCCACTGTAAATGATGACAGATTCAAACACATAATTTCTTGTTGTCTTAACTTTTTTAAAGTGTTCGGGGCTTGTTTGAAATAGATGCCATTAAGATATAGCCTTGTGTATACAGGAAGATAAGGCTTACAAGAGACACTGTGCCAGTTATTTAATTTCCAGTTATAAAGGACCATCACCCTCCCCAAATGAGACCTTAAATATATACGTGGTTCAAACACTGATAAGATATATTTGTGAATTTTCTTCTCCAAGAGAAATCTCTTTACTCAGTGGCGTCTGCTGTGTTTCTTCCATCTATTTAAAATGTAAGCAGGTTTTCATTGTCTCCTTACCTAAACATTTTGTTTGTACCATTCCAGTTACTACTTTTTCCTGTAGTGTATTATCAGACACAGGAGCAAGTTACTAGAGAGACGGCAAGAGACCTCAAATGGCAGCATTCAAATCCCATGAACCTACTTTTTTGAGAAAATTCGGATGCATTTCTCTAACTTGCAGATCACAACATGTTTAGCTCCCCATCTGCACTTTTGAACATGAATGGGGTATCTACACTAGGTCCAGTAGAAGTTTTTGTCACTGCAAAAATGCCCATTCTGGAATCAATACAAACTAAAGGAAGCCTGTTACATTCGTTTATCTCGATATTTGTTGAAGATTGTTTTTCTTTTTGTATATAACTTGAGATTTTTTTGTACAACCTCAAATTACAAAAGCAACAAAATGTCTTGTCTTTTGAATGTTGTAGAATGTGTGATCCTTTAACACTTGTGACAGCTGCTCATGAACTGGCATTGACTGTAGCGACAGACTCAATGATGGGTGTAGCTGAGGCAGCCTCTCTGGCTGGCGTAGCAAGAACAGTCTCTCTAGCGGGCATAGCGGCGACAGACTCTCTGATGGGCATAGCAAGAACAGTCTCTTTGCTGACGTAGCGGGGACAGTCTGTCTGGCAGACGTTGCAGGAAGAGACTCTTTGCTGGCGTAGCGGAGACAGTCTCTCTGGTGGGTAGGGGTATGACCAATTTTTGACATTTTTGTAAGTGGGCTAAAAAGCCATGTCTTTTGACAATGACTTTTAAATAATAACAACAATGAAAGTGGCCACTTGTAACACACTCTGTGTTACATCTGTAGATAGTAAAACCTGCCAAACAATGGGAAATGCAGGATTAGCTCAACTTTTGAAAATTTATTTGAAAACTTCTAATTCAAAAATCTAACAATCAGTATTGTTTGCAAGTAAAGTATCCTAGTGCTATTTTTTTTAAAATAATACACATATGCATACACTACTGGGATAATTACCTGCATACTTTACCACGTGGGGTTTGTGGACACTTTTTCTATAGTGTCGTTTCTTGTGACTGAAGACAGAGAGATATAATTAAAGTTAGTAAAAATCTTTTATTGATACACACCAGGCAAAGGTAAAATGACAGAGAAGCACAGTCCTAGGACACCTGCCCTTCGTCTGGCCCGAGGGGTCGGTGTCCCAAATTTTTATAGGGCTTTTGTCTTATGACTTTAGTTACACAAGTATTTCAAAATATTAGCCTGAATCAGCACTAACAGAAATCTACAGGTGGAATACATCTGTTAGTTTCCTTAGTTTGGGGCTCGATGAGTCCACACTTGTGGTTTTTTGTGTAGTACCTTAAAACAATAAGTAGCACTTAGCACGCATACTTTAGGCAAGGTCTACATGACCCTGTGTCACGTTCGCCATGGGCAAGCAGGGTCTGCATGGCTCTTGTCACGTACACCAGATTGATCAAGCTGTTTTGTATTTTTCCACAGGTTCATAGCTCTGAAGGTGAGGCAGCATGATGCTGTAGTCTCCCTGCTTTTTGCAAAGTGGGCACTTTTGATATTTAATCAATGTTGCTTGTACTGTATATTCTCTGTGTATATGGAGAAATGTGGCTGTGGAAATCAAGACAAAAATAATATGTAATATAAATTTGGCAGCACAGATCTCACTTTTATAAACACATAGCCAAATTAACTCTTCAGTTATAGAAAAATCAAGTTAAATAAGATATCTAGCAAATGTTAATGATGATGATAAACATAAATACCTTTCATATTGTACACTAAAATTGCACATATGCTACATGACATCACATAAATAAGTTAAAACGTTAATACAGTTGAAATAACAAGATATGAATCTTAAAAAGAAATAATACAAGGGAAAAAGAATTAATTAGAATGATATGTTTTAAAATAAAGTACAAAGTATATAGCTAATGTTAGTAATGATGATGAACACAAAACCCTTGGATTCATAGTGTACGCTATATATAATTGGACATTAGTTTTGTTTAATGGCTCTAAAGTTTCTTTAAATATACTGAGCTTTTTATTCTGTGAGTCCATACCTGGTTCTGTTGTGCCATTCGGAAAATGTTTTCAGCTCCTTTTCTTTTCCAAATTGGATTAAATGTATCTACTCTTGTCTTTCTCTTTCTGGGGACTGTGGAAGGCCGGGGTAGTGGAAGACTGGGGCTTGGAAGGCCTAGGGTATAGAAGGCCAAATCTTCAGCCTGCAGCCAAACCCCTCTTGTTGAAGGTGATACTGCAGATACAACGTGCTTTGGAGTATGCAGTTGTCTGGTTACCAACAAATGAAGCATCAGGTTACTGTGTTCTACAACAAGTCAGACAGTCACATGATAAACTACACATTTGAAAGCAATTGCTTCGTCTTGACTTTCCAACAAACTGACATTGTGCTTATGGTGAAAGTCCAATATGTCAACTACAGGTTTGCTTCTGTTCTATATTAACCTAATTGGGATTTTTAATAATAGGTAACTGGATTATAACAATTTATATATTTTGTAAGGATAAACTTACTCAGAAGTGGTTACATTTTAGTTCAAAAAGCAGAAGAAAACCACTATAACCATGTGTGTTGCCAATGTCAGACCTAAAGTTCCCGTGACTCATTAGCGTCCAAAAGCATATACTCTGCAAATGGAGGACAATCTGAGGATCTCCGGGAACCAGAAGAAAGCTCTGTATTGTTAAAGGAAGGAAGGTCTTGCACAATCCTGGATGTCTTTCTTTATAATGAGATCTCAAGACTGAAGTGCACAAGCACAGCAGGAGTCATGAGAAATTCTGTGACCTAATGGTCTTTTTTACTTTGGATAACAATGCTGACCACAGAAGTAATTTCAAAAGAAGGCTGTAAGTGAATCCCAGGTGAGGATTAAAATGGCTGCTTCTTGCCGAAGCTGATTAAACTGAGAGTCAAGAGGGTGAAAGTGGCATCTTTCCGGTAAGAAAGCAGAGAAGACTTGACCAAAAAGAGATAGATGGATAACACCTGCGACTCTCTGATAGTACTTTACAAAAGTTGATCTGTGCAGGATTTATGGAGATATTCGTCATGTGCATGTATATGTAGTTAGTTGATTTTTATTTTACTAGAAGCATTTTTGAATTTGTTTTTAATAAAATAACTAAACAATATGCACATATCAATCAAAGATGTAGATGGTGCACTAGCAGGTTAAATGACTTGCTCAGTATCACTCATTACCTTAGTGCTGTGGCCTGAATGACAGCCCTTAGTATTTATCACTTCACCTACACAGCCACGCCACCCACATTTCCAGTAATAAGATTCTGTCTAACACAGGCCATCACACCCTATTCAAGGCCACTTAAAGATGTTCTCACGCAGCATTGTGCCTTGTTCAGACGTTCCAATAATGTAGCTGCATATGAATTTAATTAGTATACATAAAAATCTATCATCTAGTAATATTCCACTTCACATCTTTCGGGATCAACAAGTACTTAATGTTGGCACTGCTAACGATGGTTAAATATCCTGGCTAAAGACGATTTCCAGCACTGCTGTGTCGATAAAGAAAACCTGCAGGTATATTGTTATGCATGCTACCTAGGATAAATGAGTGGCATCTCCAGCACAAAAGGCATTTTCAACCTCCCTGGGGATTCTGTCAGACCACCTTTGCACTGACCTGCCCATGAAAGCATAAGCAATGCTTCATTTAAGATGAAATAGTGCAGAAAGTGGAGAATTGAAACCATTTATCAATAAACCAGCAGCAATAGAGAGACCAGAGGTTATAATTTCCAAAATCAGCAAGCAATGAGGCAGGTGAAAATTTATTCAGACGATTGTGTACAGGGTATTTCATACACCAGTGGTTCTGGACAACCTTTAAGGAGCCACTGTGGCCAGGAAGGATATGCAATGTAATATTGCACATAAAATTAAATCTGAGAAGGACAGCACACAGAATAAATAGAGCATGGACATGTAGGGTAAAAGTGCTGTACAAATGTAATAAAGTGTTTATTAGCATTTAGCCAACACTATTTACACTGGCTGCTAAAGTCCAATACGACATTTTTAGATAAGCATTCTTTCAGCTTTTGCCATCGTGTAATTTGGTTAATGTTATTTCAGTTGTGGCACTGCTTGGATTGTTGCTATATCTAATTATAATGTATTTATATATTGTAAGATGGTAGGGGTCACTGTTGCCCCATTAACCCCAAACAGACAGATGCTCAGGACACAAGGTAAAAGCAACAAGAAATATTTTAATACTTTTTCTTCTTGAACCTTCTCAAGCACCACAGCCAAAATAAACAGGCAATTTTATAAACACAATAAACACAATGCTCTCCTCCACACCTCCCAGCAAACGTTGTCCACGTTCTCCCGACTCTGGCTTGCTTGCTGGGTTTTCAGCAGTCCTTTATGTAGTTCTTGACCCAGAAGTGCTTCTATCCTTCCGTCCATTGTGGCCAGCGGCTGGGTGTGGCACCCAGCTGGGATGCCAGGAAGGACGGGAGGAGGAGACCACGAGGGGGTGACCACCACCATGGTGGCTTTGGGGACCATGTGAACAGAGCTTAGAAGCTCAACCCTATAGGGGCTCGTGGTCACCACCAGGGGGTGCCCAGATGCTTGAGGAGCCCTGGCCCTCAGCACTTCCACCACACCCGGAGATGCTGGGGGGAAGAAGACCAGGGACTCCTAGAGTGCTTCCAGGTGCACAGCTGGCACTTCTGCCACACCTGGGAGGGCCGGCGGAAGATTATCGGGAGGCACCTGGAGCTCGTCCAGGTGAGCATAAAAGGGGCCACCTCCCTCCATTCGCTGGCTGGAGTCGGGTGGAATAGGACGGAGCTCGGTGGAGAGGAGTGGAGGCGGACCTGTGGAGAAAGAGAGGCATTGTGTGAGGCCTGGACTTGGGGGGAGTATTGGGTTGTGTGTGCACTTTGTACATATGGACTTTGTAAATAAACGTGTCTTAGGCAGCTTCAATGATGTCTACCTGTCTGTGTCCAGGCTGTTCCCCCACACCACGTGACTTGCTAGAACTTCCAGGTCAGATGGAGAACTGGCTTTTTCTTCAGCCCGAAAGTACTTTGGGGCTTCCGTCCCCGTGACTTTGGAGTACTTCCGGGCTGTGCAGAAAAAACTCCCAGGTCTCTCCACAGTGTCTCCAGGTGGCACCCATGATATACAGTACAACATGGCTCTGAAGCTGAACTCCAGAGCCCATGGTGCCCTGAGGGAATCCGGGGCACCGATATGCTGCAGGGAAGTCGCCATCTAGCTCCTTGGGGGAGGCAGTGTCCCAAAGTAATTTCCTTCCCCCATCCTTCCAGTCTTTGGGCGTCCTGGCCGGGTTTTAATATTGTGAATAAAAATGAAATATTGATTTTCAGGTATGTTATACCAGTTTAAACAGGGGAATATCATTATGTACTGCTTTGTTTTTTATACTTGGCAGAGATAAGCTACCACGGCTTGTAGCAGAATGGCTGCCTGGATAATCATTCATGCGTCAGATTGTACACTCCTCCTGGAGCCTCTTAGGGATTACCCATACAAAACGGTCTCACTCCCTTTTCTGTAGTAGGATTCATCCCTAGGCCAGTATCTGCTATCCTGAGATGACTTCACCTTGTAGTAAGCATTCAACCCTAGGCTATTTTATGCTAGCAGGATCATGTCTAGGGTAATCTATTATAAAAGCGGTTCCCATTTGTCTTGAGGATAACAGAACCATTCCTGACTAATCTATTATTACCAAAAAGCTGACCTGGCACAACGCCAGACCTTCATGTCGGACCGTTATTCAATAGGACTTTTACATGATCTCCACTCATTGCAGTTGATTTTTTTTCCTCTGTCTCAGCCTCTCACTAGGTTTACTGGAAGAATACTTTCACCTAACAAATGGATCACCCAATATTACACTTCCAATTATTTAGGGCAGAAGCATAGCTACCTATAAGTACTCTATAGGCATTTTCTTATTTACAAACTAATTTATAATAATCCCTCAATCCCAGGATGTTCTGCGGCACTGCATCTAAAAATTAGATTTTTAATTATAATTCCTTTGAATTGTTCAACTTTAAACAGTTTGATGTGTTTTTTTGTAATTTTTGGTAATGACAGTGTTCTACTGAAGTTGTTTTTGCCTACCACCACAACTGATGAGACTGGAGTGTGATCGAAAATTTCAAAGTAACTGGTCCACTATATTGTAACTCAATACATTAACCTGCAATAAATCCAATAGAAGAGCTCTTTAATTTTAAAAACGCTTTCATTTTTGTTAGTGTGATTGCCTTTTGAGAGCAGGAAGAACATTACAAACATAGGAAGTCCTGCAATTATTAGTCAGGTAATCTGACACTTCAAGACAACAAGCTCCAGTAACTGAAGTCATTAATGTAGGTCTGTTGTACTGTTGCCTAACTCAAAGTTGTGCAGTGTGATTCTGGCTTATGATATTTTTACAATAATTTATTGCCACTCCCCATCATTCTTTGGTCAAGAGTCCTGTCTTCAATTCAAAACGTCTTTCAAATGAGTCTTTAAATCTTCTTCTTCCATATCTTTCTGTCCTCTGCATCTTGTTCTATTACACCCATCACCTGCATGTCCTCTCTAACCACATCCATAAAACTTTGCTTAGGCCTTCCTCTTTTCCTCTTTCCTGGCAGCTCTATCCTTAGCATCCTTCTCCCAATATACCCAGCATCTCTCCTCTGCACATGTCCAAACCAATGCAATCTCTCCTCTCTGACTCCTCTCCCAACCGTCCAACTTGAGCTGACCCTCTAATCTACTCATTTCTAATCCTGTTCATCCTCGTCACGCCCAATGCAAATCTTAGTATCTTTAACTCTGGCACCACCAGCTCTGTCTCCTGCTTTCTGGTCATTGCCACCATCTCCAACCCATTGTAGCAGATAGAGGCGTGGTCCACCTCTAACACCCTTAGGTACCACTCTGAACACCAGGTGAAAGTATAATAATTATTATTTATATTATTATACAGTGCACAAAGCACCCTCCACTCTACACTCATAAATCACAAAACCAATACTCTTTCCTCCTCGCCCAGACACTTCGCCCTCCTACCTCCCAGGTCAGCTCAGTGTCTGGACTGGCCCATAGTCCTTTTATAGCCCCTGACCCGGAGGTGTTCCTACCCAATCGGTCCACAGTTCCTTATTCCTTCCGGGTCAGGATAAACAGTCCTTTTCTTCAACACGGGAGCACGTCATTTCTTCCTGTCACGTGACCGTGACGCACTCCCGGGTCATAGGGCACATAAGAGCCTACGAGCCCCCCTACAGCGACTCCTGGTGGCCTCCAAGGTATCCAGCAGGGCTGTGTATAAACACTACATAGTCCATGATGCCCTGCTGGAACTCGGGGCATGATCATGCTGTCGGGAGAGCTCCTCCTGGCGGCCTGGGGGTGAGGGCCGGAGGAAAATGCAGGCAATCCACCACACCATATAACATAGCTGGTCTCACTACCGTCCTGTAGACCTTCCCTTTCACTCTTGCTGATACCCGTCTGTCACAAATTACTCCTGACACTCTTCTCCACCCATTCCACCCTGCCTGCACTGGTCTTTTTCACCTCTCCTCCACCATCCCCATTACTCTGTACTGTTGATCCCAAGTATTTAAACTCATCCACCTTCGCCAACTTTACTCCTTGCATCCTCACCATTCCACTGACCTCCCTCTCATTTACAACACACATGTATTCTGTCTTGTTCTTATCGACCTTCATTCATCTCCTCTTTAGAGCATATCTCCACCTCTTCAGGGTCTCCTCAACCTGCTCCCTACTATCGCTAAAGATCACAATGTCATCAGCAAACATCATAGTCCACAGGGACTCCTGTCTAATCTTGTCTGTCAACCTGTCCATCACCATTGCAAATAAGAAAGGGCTCAGAGCCGATCCCTGATGTAATCCCACCTCCAACCTGAATGCATCTGTCACTCCTACTGCAGACCTCACCACTGTCACACTTCTCTCATACATATCCTATACAACTGTTACGTACTTCTCTGCCACTCCTGACTTCCTAATACAATACCACAGCTTCTCCTGAGGCACTCTGTCATATACTTTCTCCAGGTCCACAAAGATGCAATGCAACTCCTTTTGGCCTTCTCTAAACGTCTTCATCAACATCCTCAGAGCAAGCATTGCATCTGTGGTGCTCCTTCTTGGCATGAAACCATACAGCTGCTCATTAATCATCACCTCACTTCTTAACCTAGCTTCCACTACTCTCTCCCATAACTTCATGCTGTGGCTCATCAATTTTATTCCCCTGTAGTTACTGCAGTCCTGCACATCCCCCTTATTCTTAAATATCGGCACCAGTACACTTCTTCTCCACTCCTCAGGCATCCTCTCACTTTCCAAGATTCCATTAAACAATCTGGTTAAAAACGCCACTGCCATCTCTCCTAAACACCTCCATACTTCCATAGGAATGTTATCTGGACCAACGGCCTTTCCATTTTTCATCCTCTTCATAGCTGTCCTTACTTCCTCCTTGCTAATCCGTTGCACTTCCTGATTCACTATCTCCACATCATCCAACCTCTTCTCTCTCATTCTCTTCATTCCTCAGCCTCTCAAATTACTCTTTCCATCTGCTCAACACACTCTTCTCGCTTATGAGTACGTTTCCATCTTTATCCTTTATCACCCTAACCTGCTGCACATCTTTTCCAGCTTGGTCCCTCTGTCTAGCCAATCGGTACAGGTCCTTTTCTCCCTCCTTAGTGTCCAACCTCTCATACAACTCATCATACGCCTTTTCTTTAGCCTTCGCCACCTCTTTTTTTACCTTGCACCTTATCTCCTTGTGCTCTTGTCTACTTTCTGTATCTCTCTGAATATCCCACTTCTTCTTTGCCATCCTCTTCCTCTGTATACTCTCCTGTATTTCCTCATTACACCACCAGGTTTCCTTTTCCTACTTCCTCTTTCCAGATGTCACACCAAGCACCCTTCTTTCTGTCACCCTTACTACATCTGCTGTAGTTTCCCAGCTGTCTGGTAAATCTTCACTGCCACCCAGTGCCTGTCTCACCTCCTCCCTAAACTCAACCTTGCAGTCTTCCTTTTTCAGCTTCCACCATTTGATCCTTGGCATTGCCCTCACTCTCTTCCTCTTCTTGATCTCCAAAGTCATCCTACAGACCACCATCCTATGCTGCTTAACACTTTCCCCTGCCACCACTTTACAGTCTTCAATTTCCTTCAGATCAACTCTTCTGCATAGGATGTAATCTAACTGTGTGCATCTTCCTCCACTCTTGTACGTAACCCTATGTTCCTCCCTCTTCTGATGCTCTGTGTAAGAAAGGTCAGAGCAGACTATACTTCCTTAGAAGGTTGGTGTCCTTCAACATCTGCAATAAGATGCTGCAGATGTTCTACCAGACGGTTGTCGCCAGTGCCCTCTTCTACGCGGTGGTGTGCTGGGGAGGCAGCATAAAGAAGAAGGACGTCTCACACCTGTACAAACTTGTGAGGAAGGCAGGCTCTATTGTAGGAATGAAGCTGGACAGTTTAACATCTGTGGCAGAGCGACGGGCATTGAGTAGGCTCCTGTCAGTCATGGATAATCCACTGCATCCACTGAACAGTGTCATCTCCAGGCAGAGGAGCAGCTTCAGCGACAGACTGCTGTCACTGTCCTGCTCCACTGACAGACTGAGGAGATCGTTCCTCCTCCATACTATGCAACTCTTCAATTCCACCCACAATGTGACTCTTCAATTCCACCCTGGGGGGTAAACACTAACATTATTCAAAGTTATTGTCTGTTTTTACCTGCATTTTTATTACTCTTTAATTTAATATTGTTTTTTATATCAGTATGCTGCTGCTGGATTATGTGAATTTCCCCTTGGGATTAATAAAGTATCTATCTATCTGTCTGTCTATCTTAAAATATGTATTCACCACAGCCATGTCCATCATTTTGGCAAAATCCACTATCCTCTGACCTTCTTCATTCCTCTCCTTGACACCATACCTACCCATCAACTCCTCATCTCCATTGTTCCCTTTACCAACATGCCCATTGAAATCCGCTCCAATCACCACTTTCTGTCCCTTGGCTACACTGTTCATCACTTCATCCAGCTCACTCCAAAAATCTTCTTTCTCACCCATTGCACACCCAACTTGCGGTGCATATGTACTAAGAATATTCATCATCACACCTTCAGCTTCATAATCATTACTCTGCCTGACACTCTTTTCACCTCCAAATCACTTGTGACATACTGTTCCTTCAGAATAACCCCTACCCCATTTCTCCTCCCATTCACACCATGATAGAACAATTTGAATCCACCTCCAATCCACCTGGCCTTACTCCCCTTCCATTTAGTCTCTTGCACGCACAATATATCAACCTTCCTTCTCTCCATCATATCTGCTAACTCTCTCCCCTTACCAGTCATACTGCCAACATTCAAAGTTCCACTCTCTTTACTTTCCTCCTCTCCTCCTGCCTCCGGACACGTCTCCCCCTCTTCTTCTCCTTCTTCGGCCAGCAGTAGCCCAATTTCCGCCAGCACCCTGTTGGCTAACAGTACTGGTGGTGGTCATTGTTAACCTGGGGCTCGACCGATCCGGTATGGAAATTTGTATTGTTATCCGCATATTGATTTGGCAAAATTTGACACCGGATGCCCTTCCTGATGTAACCCTCCCCATTTATATGGGCATGGGACCAGCACGAAGAAACACACTGGTCTGTGCATCCCCTGTGGCTGGGTTCAAATGAGTCTTTAAGTACATACTGATAATACTGCTAGTAACTATTTAACAATATTTTAGCAAAAAAACATCCATTTTGCTTATTTTGTTTAATTGAATGGATAACAGATGTGGATTATGTCACAAAAATACAGTTAGATTTTTTTTTCTTTATTCCATTATTTTCTGTAATACAGCACTGGTGACTGTTAACTTCTGTTATTTCATAAACTTGTTTCTCTCCAATATGAATGAAAACATGAAATTAATTTTTTTTCAGCCATCAATACAAAGTACAAGGGATAAGTAACTTGTAATATATTAAACATATATATTTTTTTTGGGTGGGGTATTCCTTTAAGGAGGCTCACACATGTTACTGAAGTCAACCTCATAAATCAAAAGCACCAAATGAGTCTCTTTTAAAGACAAACGCAAAGGGTATAGCAGTGATATCACTTAAAAGCAAGTTATTCATGACGTAAAGGACAGTTGGGAAAATTCAGCCTTCAAAGTGAGAGAGTAAAATAGCAGCTTAATAAATGTAATGTGGAATTACAAATATGCATTAGAGAAGAGAAGAGATCAATCAAAACTTATTGTTTTTATAGCACCAGGCAGATTGGTCAGTCAATAGTGATTTGCTTTCTGCTGTGGTTAACAAGAAAGAATAAAAATGAAATGCTGTAATTCAGCTTTTGAATTTTAAAGTGGTTTTGCAATATCAGCTGACTAGCTTACATTTATTACTATAAATGCTAGCCTGTGGTGTTCAGATTAAAAGATGCATAAAATCTGCTCAAATAGCAGGCAATCATTTTAAAAGTCTCAGTCTGAGCATTCAGTTTTCAGCTCTCTGTTGGTATCTTATTACAGAGTTCATTTTTTTAAGTTTCCTATTTTTCATTTAAAATAATTTTCAGTTTACTGTATTGTATTTTCTCCTCGTAAATATTAGTTGTGTCCTTTTCTAGCTCCTTTCCTTTCCAAAGTTAAAAAAGCAGCCATGGAGATACTGTATATTAGAGATTGAACCTTGAATTAAATCTTTCTATTTACTTTGTAATCCATTGGAAAAATGCACAACACCTCACTCAGGCACATTATTTTTTTTCTTTCAGAAAAGTTTTGAGTTGCCACTTCATTTAACTGTTATGATCTGAATTTAGTTTAGATTGTTTAACTTATCCTTTGATTTGGGGGGATTTGAATACACAGGGAATTACATTTTTTATTACATAAAATAAATTATTTGAAGGGTATTGAAGAATGTTAAGTATATTTGCTATCTTCCTGCTGCACTATTATTATTTACTATGGGCACCTCCATTTTGTGGACCCTTTTGTTTATGGTTGCTATGGTTTTCTTACCCAAGAATAACCAGGACTGCGTGTCATGTGATGTTATAAACGTGGCAGCTTAACAGTCAACGTGATGCACTAAATGGTTATCTGACATTGAATTAAACCCTAAGTGTTAGGAAATGTGTGTGTGGTTTTTTTTAGTTTGGCTTTAACGTACTGATATATAGCAACAACGTTTTGACAACAAGTTCTGGTTATTATTTTGACTTAGATAAAGATAGGACTAAAATTTCTGTAAGTAGCATTCTCTAGGTTAAAGATAATGAGTTATCTTCTGGTCCCTTCCATTAAAAATACAGCCTTCCTTCCATTAAATCATAATACTAATAAGGGAACAACATGTGAATTCCGCAATGACAGCCACTGGTCTGGAATTCTAAACACAGTTTCTTGGAGTTATGACTTAGAAGCGCTACCCACCATGTTGCCCAGTGATGGCGTAAGGATTTTTAGACATCATGTTTGATTTCTAAGTCACTGAAAGAAAGATAAAAAAAAAAACACAAGGGTCAAGTTTAGAAGGTAAGCAAACAAAAATAAAGACGAGAGAGTGAAGAATGATGTTACAACCAACCATACACATCTGCCTATGAAAAAACATGCCACTATTCCCTTTTTGGGTTTAATGGCAAATACAGAATCAGAAACCCATTAATACATGCAAGGATTGACTGACATAAGAAATAAATACAAGAGGAGATGATTAACCTCCTTAGCTTTACGCTTTTTCTTGGCTTGACAAAAGACATTTATTAAATCTAATGTTCCCACTGTAAAACGCGCAAAACACTAAAAGTACAAAGTCAGAAGTGTAGAAAGTATAATAATGACACAAATAATAATAATAATGAATAAGAATAAAAATAATGCTAATACTGCATATACTGTCAAAATGTATCATTTGTGTGGTATATGTTGAAGCACTGTGATCCACAATCCAACATCACAGTTGTACGATGGTGTAATTCCTTGATCAGCTTTTGAGCAGCACACTACACAAGTGCGAATGACATGAACGTCACTTTCAGATTCATCAGAATCACTTTCGATTTTACTTTGTGTTTCAGTTTCACTGCCTGAAGACAGATTCACTTCATAATCACTGCTCGTATCACTGTCAAGAACGTGCAACACCTGGGCTGCTGGAAAATATTTCTTATGAGCCACCATTATGAGGCTAGAAGGAGATGTGTCTGCACCATTGCATGGGTAATACCCGGGCCTGTCACTTACACAAGAAACACCTATATTGTTTCCTGAGTAATACTCGGCACTAATGCTGTTGGCACTTTTACAGCCGGAGTAATCTCGGGTCTAACGCTTACACAAAATGCATCTATACAGTTGCCTGAGTGTCACTCAGGACTAATGCTTTTAGCACTGTGTTTACAGCCTGAATGATGTTCGGGTGTAATGCTAAGAAGGTTATGAATTGGAGAACTGTAAGGCGAACCCCATATATTTGGTAAAAATAACAAAAAGAAGTTTTAATCGTTGTCAAGATATCTTTCCAGTCCCAAATCAGGCTGACACAGAATGGCTCAGGGGACCGTAACCCAGAAGTAATGTCCATTGTCGTGCCTTTGTCAGTGTTTCCGATAGGGGTCGCTAGCTCCCTAGTTTGAATAACTTCTTTTGTAATTTTTTAAGTAACCGATAACTATATAATGATATTAAAAGGCAATATCCCTCCCATAGTGATACAGTGGTAAAAATCACATAAGAGAAAATAGCTTAGCTTTCTTTACTGATGATTTACGCAGCATTACAGACAGCAAGCCAATAGCAAGACAATACCAAGGTGGCATCTTCATCTATACAGTCTGCCATTTTTTGTCGCTGTAATGGAAGGCTTTTCAGGACGGATGACGATATCACCACTGGCTTCAAGTGTTTGGCTGCTGTCCAAGTCTTTTTATACTGTCTTTTCCACGTGCAGGCCTTTATTTAGGTAAATAGTTCATTTCCAAACAAGGAAAGAAGATTTTGTGCTGACTGTTAACATAGGACAATTTAGTATAAACCTGTCTTTACGCTGACTATACATTCCTCCAGCTGTCTTTGTCTATCTTTGTCTATGCTTGGCCCAGCACTTCTAAATGCTGAGAGCCCCTGTGTGCTTACTTTGGCCTGGCCTATACATGTGAGTGGATTTATAAAATAATTATTGTAAAGAGTACAGTGACATTAAACTTATATTCTTATTAAAGTCAGTCATCAGATCTGCTGAAGATGGGAGGAGAAGCATTAGACAACAGCACCAACCCTCAACTCTGGGTGGATTTATCATTCGATGCGCACTAAAATCATCTCAAAAGCACACATATGATACTGATTATGCAAAATGTGTTAATAGGTTGTTAAAAAAAGGGGTTGAGAACTCAGGTGAGTTACACCATATTTCATTCAAAAAAAATAATGAGGTGCAATAAGACACCACCAACGTTGCCACATATAGTTGTTGTCAAGTAAGACAACTTGTGATCTTAGAAGAGCTCCTTTTAAAGGCTGGAAGCTGGATTGGTAAAGGACAGAGAGGTGAGCAGAGGGTCTTCTTCCACGTCAGCTGTTGAGGAAAGCTCCAAATACGTGAGTCTTAGGGACTCTTCTAAATCTTTACCTGAGATCCCCTTTAGTTAGTCCTGGTGAGCTCATGTGAATAATAATTTCCTACACATTGGTAAAACAACACTTGTAGTCATGTGGAAGGAAAAGCTTGAAACCTGAACTTTTTAAGCTTCAATTATTAGATGTACGAGTTAAGAAGTCTTTCCTTTAATTATAATTTACTTTAGAGAAAAGGAAGTATCCACAATGCCTCACTCTCGAATAACATACATATTTAGTAATGCGTACCTGGAAACCAACATGAATTGTGTTATCAATAATTCAACAAAAATAACATAAAACATAAGCAAACATTAATTATGGGGACTCCCCCAACATTGATAAAACTCAAGAGTTAATTGTTGACTTCTGGAAAAAGCCCACCCACACCACATCTCAGTTTGCATCAGTGGCTCTGCTGTGGAGATTGCAAAGAGTGCCAAGTTCCTCAGTGTTCTCATAACCAAGGAACTCATGTGGACTAACAATAACATTCCCCCACTGTACCCTTGAAAGTCGTTTTCATAAAACACAGTCTAAACCTGAGATTGACACACAGCAAGGAGAGTTACGATGTGGGGATGTGGGAAAGGTGTTCAGATGAGAGCTAGATATAACAGTCACCAGCCTTCTCTGTACACCATACTTCTGGTTGATATTCAAACTCTGGATAATAATCTGGATAAATCAGGCAAAACTGGTTTCACATAGAGGCATCAGAATCTGCTGTTTTTTTCTGTAAAATACCAGATGAAGCCATATAGCCAAACTTTTTTTTTCTGTCTTTCAAATGTATCAGACTGAAACTATGAATGTTCTCTGAAAACCATCCCCTTGATCTGCAATATTTTCAGATCAGATGTTGTCCTTTTCACCCTCCAAGGGAATTCTAACTGTTTTGCTGATAGCACAGTAACCCTGATACCAGCAATTTACTGAAAGATCTGTACAACATTAATAGGGATTACAAATATTTACATCCTGAAATATTTTCTATTGTTCCTGTTGTCTTTTTTATAGTATGTATTGTCAGCATATGAGTTACTCCATGATGTGGTGCTACTACAGTGACTGCACACAACTGTGCCCCCGCCATGGACAGTTCTCCTTCTGATAGGTTACAAGCAGAGATTGAAACATGAGGAGCTGCTAAGAAAAGTAGTTCAATGCTGGGCTAAAGAGGCAGAGGAAAACTTTAGGACTGCTTTAATTGTTTCGTCAAAATATATCCACCCATTTCCTGTTAATTAACTGTAGATTACCAGTGACATAAGAAATGTACTGAAGACATGCCAAAATGCATTTTTTCTGTGGTGATAGGGAAACATAATATACAGTGATAAACTAGAGAATGAGTATTGCATCTGTAATGATTCATGCAAACTTTGGCCAGGTTTAGAGATGCTTAGGGGCTACAAAGACTGATTCAGTCTCTTCTATATTATTTTCCTTCCCTTTGAACTTTTTGCCTACCATGCTCACTTTGAACATGATAACAAACAGCACATCATTTGATTGCCCAGAGAACCGCATAATTCATTCATCTCTGTTGCTGTCCATGACATAGAGAGAATTTTTAAATAAGTTAAAGTCTGGTCAGAAGGGATTGGAATTTCATGACTGTCACACAATAATTCAAGGCAGAGACTCAAAAAGAGGTGTGGAATTGCCCCCATATGATGTCTGGCGGACAGATGAAAAAAGATTTTGATAAAACGGTCAAAAAACATTCAGCAATTGACAATAAACGGGGGATCATGGTTTCTTTATATAAGACGGTGACAGGAAGGAAGTTCTGATGGAAGTGACGTCATCAGAGTGGGACCAGAAGTGATGTCATCAAGGGCACGCCTCCCGGTTGGACGTGCCCGGAACACCTCACCAGGGAGGCGTCCAGGAGGCATCCTGATCAGATGCCCGAGCCACCTCATCTGACTCCTCTCGATGCGGAGGAGCAGCGGCTCTACTCTGAGCCCCTCCCGGATGACTGAGCTTCTCACCCTATCTTTAAGGGAAAGCCCAGACACCCTGCGGAGGAAACTCATTTCAGCCGCTTGTATTCGCGATCTCGTTCTTTCGGTCACTACCCATAGCTCATGACCATAGGTGAGGGTAGGAGCGTAGATCGACTGGTAAATTGAGAGCTTTGCCTTACGGCTCAGCTCCTTTTTCACCACGACAGACCGATGCAGAGCCCGCATCACTGCGGATGCCGCACCGATCCGCCTGTCGATCTCACGCTCCATTCTTCCCTCACTCGTGAACAAGACCCCGAGATACTTGAACTCCTCCATTTGGGGCAGGATCTCTCCCCCAACCATGAGAGGGCACTCCACCCTTTTCCGGCTGAGGACCATGCTCGGATTTGGAGGTGCTGATTCTCATCCCAGCCGCTTCACACTCAGCTGCGAACCGATCCAGAGAGAGCTGAAGATCACGGCCTGATGAAGCAAACAGAACAACATCATCTGCAAAAGCAGTGACCCAATCCTGAGTCCACCAAACCGGACCCCTTCAACACCCTGGCTGCGCCTAGAAATTCTGTCCATAAAAGTTATGAACAGAATCGGTGACAAAGGGCAGCCCTGGCGGAGTCCAACTCTCACTGGAAACGGGCTCGACTTACTGCGGCAATGCGGACCAAGCTCTGACACCGGTTGTACAGAGACCGAACAGCTCTTATCAGGGGTCCGTACCCCATACTCCCGAGCACCCCCACAGGATTCCCGAGGGACACGGTCGAATGCCTTTTCCAAGTCCACAAAACACATGTAGACCGGTCGGGCAAACTCCCATGCACCCTCCAGGACTCTGCTAAGGGTGAAGAGCTGGTCCACTGTTCGCGACCAGGACGAAAACCACACTGTTCCTCCTGAATCCGAGGTTGACTATCCGACGGACCCTCCTCTCCAGAACCCCGAATAGACTTTTCCAGGGAGGCTGAGGAGTGTGATCCCTCTATAGTTGGAACACACCCTCCGTCCCCTTTTAAAGAGGGGACCACCACCCCGGTCTGCCAATCCAGAGGCACTGTCCCGATGTCCATGCGATGTTGCAGAGACGTGTCAACCAAAACAATCCTACAACATCCAGAGCCTTAAGGAACTCCGGGCGATCTCATCCACCCCGGGGCCCTGCCACCAAGGAGTTTTTGACCACCTCGGTGACTTCAGTCCCAGAGATGGGAGAGCCCACCTCAGAGTCCCCAGGCTCTGCTTCCTCATTGGAAGGCATGTTAGTGGGATTGAGGAGGTCTTGAAGTACTCCTCCCACCGACCCACAACGCGTCGAAGTGAGGTCAGCAGCGCACCATCCCCACCATATACGGTGTTGACACTGCACTGCTTCCCCTCCTGAGACGCGGACGGTGGACCAGAATCTCCTCGAAGCCGTCCAAAGTCGTTCTCCATGGCCTCTCCAAACTCCTCCCATGCCCGAGTTTTGCCTCAGCAACAACCGAAGCCGTTCGCTTGGCCTGCCGGTACCTATCAGCTGCCTCCAGAGACCCACAGGACAAAAAGTCCTATAGGACTCCTTCTTCAGCTTGACGGCATCCCTCACGCCGGTGTCCACCAACGGGTTCGGGATTGCCGCCACGACAGGCACCGACCACCTTGCGGCCACAGCTCCGGTCAGCCGCCTCAACAATAGAGGCACGGAACATGGCCCATTGGACTCAATGTCCCCACCTCCCTCGGGGCGTGGTTGAAGTTCTGCGGAGGTGGGAGTTGAAGCTACTTCTGACAGGGGACTCTGCCAGCCGTTCCCAGCAGACCCTCACAACACGCTTGGGCCTACCAGGTCTGACCGGCATCTTCCCCACCATCGGCCAACTCACCACCAGGTGGTGATCAGTTGACAGCTCCGCCCCTCTCTTCACCCGAGTGTCCAAGACATATGGCGCAAGTCCGGCGACACGACCACAAAGTCGATCATCGACCTGAGGCCTAGGGTGTCCTGGTGCCAAGTGCACATATGAACACCCTTATGCTTGAACATGGTGTTCGTTATGGACAATCCATGACGAGCACAGAAGTCCAATAACAAAACACCGCCGGGTTCAGATCGGGGCCATTCCTCCCAATCACGCCCTTCCAGGTCTCACTGTCATTGCCCACGTGAGCATTGAAGTCTCCCAGCAAAACGAGGGAATCCCAGAAGGTATGCCCTCTAGCAACCCTCCAGAGACTCCAAAAGGGTGGATACTCCAAACTGCTGTTCGGCGCATACGCACAAACAACAGTCAGGACCCTTACCCCCACCCGAAGGCGGAGAGAGGCCACCCTCTCGTCCACCGGGTAAACCCCAATGCACAGGCTCCAGTGGGGGCAATAAGTATGCCCACACCTGCTCGGCCTCTCACCGGGCAACTCCAGAGTGGTAGAGAGTCCAGCCCCTCTCAAGAAGATTGGTTCCAGAGTCCAAGCTGTGCGTCGAGGCGAGTCCGACTATATCTAGCCGGAACCTCTCGACCTCGCGCACTAGCTCAGGCTCCTTCCCCTTCAGAGAGGTGACATTCCACGTCCCAAGAGCCAGTTTCTGTAGTCGAGGATCAGACCACCAAGGTCCCGCCGCCACCACCCAACTCACACTGCACCCAACCTCCTTGGCCCCTCCCATAGGTGGTGAGCCCATGGGGAGGAGGACCCACGTTACCTCTTCGGGCTGTGCCCGCCAGCCCCTGGGTGCAGGCCCGGCCACCAGGCGCTCGCCATCGAGCCCCACCTCCAGGCCTGGCTCCAGGGGGGGCCCCGGTGACCAGCGTCGGGCAAGGGAAAACGTCGTCCAAGTTTTATTCTTCATTGGAGGTTTATTGAACGCTCTTTGTCTCATCCCTCACCTAGGACCAGTTTGCCTTGGGTGGCCCTACCAGGGGCATAAAGCCCCGGACAACATAGCTCCTAGGATCATTGGGACACGCAAACCCCTCCACCACGATAAGGTGACGGTTCAAGGAGGAGCCTCTGCAACTGTCGTCTGGATTATGTGGGTTGGAAAATTACCTGACATGTAAGTAAGAATTTCATTGTACTATGCACACATTACAATAAGCCTAAAATTAAATTTAAGCTTAGGACTTCATTTTGTTTGACTTTATTTTGGGTTAGCCATTCATTCTAGTAGTAACATATTCTTGTATTTGTTCAGCTCTCTCTGGATTGTGATCACCTGAAGGAATATTGTTCAGAGCTGTTGTTCCAGTAGTGTTTTTTGGGATTGTTTTTGGGATTGTTCAAGTTTAATTCATTATTTGGGTTTTATGCTTTCTCTTTGTTGGGTGCTGTTTTTAGCTCATCTTTAGCTTTTCTCTTTATTTTACTTACCTCCTGGTAGTTTAGATTTTAGTGTTTAAAGTTATTGATCCTATCTATAATTGTTTCTGAATTTTAGCTTTATTACTTAAATATTTTTGTGGTTTGTTTCTCTTCTCGTTATGCACATGTATTGTGTCATGTTTAATCTTGTTAATAAAAGTATCTTTTTATTTAAAATGGATTTGTTCCATATCGCTGCATTAGGAAAGTTATAAAATATGATGATCAAATATAAATTTCAGTAAAACAACTGATACCATATATCATATAAATCTTTTTAAAGTTTACTGCTGTGTTTCTGTTAATTAATTAATGTCTAATCAATGTTTAGGATATGTTTATTTACTTTGTGAATAACTAATTTAGTTTGACTGTCTTCTAGTTAAGGTATAGTAGAGCGTGATGGATGAGTGTCCGACATGCCAGTGGTGCTGTACGGGTAAGGCTCACGTGAGGCTTGTCCTCAGATTTCTCATTGGCAAGATTTCTCAACTTTGGCTTCGGAAAGATCATAGTAGCTGCGGGAAACTAGCCATTTAATTAGATTTTCCAGTCATTGTGCATGTTATCAGTCTGCTGCTCCAGAAATTCCATCCGACCCCTCTTTTCAATTTTCTGGAAAATTGAAAAAATGAACAGGAAAGGATTAGAAGCTCTCCATCCTTAATCTTCTTCTTCCCATATGTTTTCAGTATGCATCATATTTTATTATATACAGTTGCTTTATGATGGACATACACACCGAGAAAAGTGGTCCCAAATTAGCTGATGAGTAACTTCTTTTGTTACTTTTGTCGTCTGGTTAAAAGAATTAAACAGTAAGTAAGGGAGTTAATATAAAGTAAAGAAAGGTGGAAAATGAAAAGATTCCTGTAAGATAAAAGTCATGCCTGCAGAAAGTATAATATAATCTCTGCTCAGGGTCACAGGGGGCCAGAACCCCCTGTAGTACTAATAATATAGAAAACAGCCCTTCACTGAGAGCGAGCCCATCCCAGGGCCCCCCGAAACGCACACACATACATACAGAGCCAGTTTGGAATCACCTAAGGGACTTAACATACAGATTGAGCAGTGGTAAAATATATTATCAGTAAGATATTAAATTGGAATGAGAGCTGTGGCTGTGGTGGCCATCCTGGACCAGAGCTGAGTAATAAAAAATACATTGCAGACTTTACCTAACGGACGACTGAAAAGACCAGCTTGGAGTCTGGTGAATCAGAACAACATCACATTGGAGTGTAGATGATTCTCAGTCTTAAAGGAAAGTTTTTCATGGTGAAGAAAGGTATGCAAAGAATTTATAATCTACTAATGAATTCACCAAGACATAAAAGGCCCTTTGTTTAATTTATTTGCTTCTGTTCAGCCACTTATCCTAAAATCAAAGAACAACAATTGTCATGCCATGAATACCAACCTTTAACTCCAGGCAAAAACAAATCATCCAAGCTGTGCTTGGTCTCCATGCCAAAAGTCTGCTGTACAAAAAGTCTCTTGTGACAATGCAAACAAATGAATGATGATCTCCACTGTCTTTCACCACCTGCTTCCCAAAGGCAGACTATAAACCTTTATCAGCCATTGCCAGCTGCCAAAGAGGAGTAAAAGAGCAGCTGGTTTAACACTAGTTACTGGATAGCAACCAACAAGTGCACTAAACAATACAAGATTTTTTTTTTATCCAGAGAAAGAAAATCCAAAGACAAAAGAGGCAAATTGTGAATCTGTTACATAACAGGAGATGACAATGTGGAAAAGGCTTGTTTACTATGCTGCGGCCGCCCACTCCACTTTAATAAACACTAATTTCTTTTGACTTGTTGTAAAAATCAGATTCATCTGCTCATTTTTCAGTTCGGTAGTTCAGGCGAGCAGTGAAGACAATGCCGCTCCTTCACTGACAAGTCCATATCATCTCACATAGGCATGCCAGTTTCCCAAGTAGCATGTTTTCAACTATGGAAACATTAAGTGTAATGAGTCTACCTATATTGTGTCCATCACCCTCTCTTATTATTTAGAATCTTACTGGCTGTGCAATGTTTGGAAGAATTCAAAACAAATGACCTGAAACTTATTTTATCATTAAGTGAGATGTCCTAATATTTTACTTTTGCTGCTCAGTGCTTTCTAGCTGCTTCTGATGGTGACCTCCTCAGAGATTTTAGTTTATTCAGTGCTGACAATTTAGTCATATTCTTGTATGTAATATTTGTATCTTGTCCATCCAGTTTCAAACTGAATTGAATAGGGCTGGAGACATGTACTTTCTCACATTGGGAGAATCACCAGTTAACTAAAGCACACTTCTTTGGAATTTGAGATGAATACCATCTCAGCGTACATAGAGGAAATAATGTAATAAACATGTAGAGAACATGCAAACTCCAGCCAGACCATCCCTGGACCCTGCAGCTGAGTCCAATTTTATATTTCTGCTCGATAATTGTACTTAGGAATGACACTGGTGTCAACTTTTCCATTTTATTCTTTCTGTTGTCAGAGTTTTTGACCTCCAGAATTAATTTATATGTGTTTTTGTGCAGAAATTATCTATTTTTATTTTTATTTGTTTGTATCAATTTGGCATCATTATTTTTATTGCTGCCAGAATTATGATAATTGTTTCCACTGTCACACACGTGCGCACGGGAGGAAGCTAGAGGGCTGACATCACTTCCGGTCTCAATGACATCACTTCCGGTTCTGGTTCAGATGATGTCACTTCCGATCACGGCCATTTTTACAAACTAAAGTCAGTTCTGTTTTGGACTTCAACCTGAACACAACTCACAAAATTAACCTTTTGTAGCCAGGGCATAATACATTTTTGATGTATCTGTGTCATTCTTATCACACCACTTTTGTGCAGCCAAGTTGTTAGCAGTAACAGCATCCATTGCCAATTATATGTTTGTCACCTCATTATGTTTGTCATCATGATGCACACACTTAAAAGATGGTGGAACCCAGAGCTCCATGTACAAGGTTTGGATTTTCTTTAACCTAAATTCTTAGACTTTAGTATTAAGACTTCTTGCTCTGTTCTCTTTCATCTTTGGTGATCGTTTTCCTGAATATTTTTCCAACATTCCAGTCCAAGCTGTTTTCTTGACTAAGAACCTAACTGTCCCTTTACTGGTTTCATCTCATGGTTGTGCCTGGTCAGTGCTTGACTATGTGATCAATGATACTCCTAACATGTCAACAGCACTTCCAAACCTGCACATCATGAAGGCTACAAGATTTCTTCCTATAGTGACTGCTAATGTTGTTATCCAAAATCATTTACAGATGCAAGTAGACATCAACTTTAGCTTCTTCTATGGAGCTGATTACACCTCCTCTAATTTCACAGCTCTAGTTCATGCCAGGCAGACAGCTGGACAGTCAGCGCCATTTGTAGCCATGTCTCATTTTGTCTACTTCACCGAAAGACCGTAGGGATAAGGGCAACGTAACACCTAAGCAAAATTATAAAGGGAAAGTCACATCCATCTTTGTGCTTCCTACTGCCACAGCACATACAGCTATAATCAAGACAGAGCTGAAGCCTGCAGCCAGGAAGAAAATAAGATAAAAGTAAAAAAATAGACAATCTAAGGGATGAGACCACTAAACCTTCAGGCATCAGCATCCAATATTGGAGTAATGCTACCACTTCTCAGACTAGAGGAGTTTGTCAATTCTTCTCCCAGTCTGTACACCCCAGTCCTATGTTTAATTGGTTTGCATGGTCAGACACTCTATGCTTGGTGTGAATTACCTGTCCTGCAGCATCCTGGGAGACTACAGACTATGTCCTTTCTTACTTTAGTGTGTTCCCAGAAGATTCTCTGCCAGGGTGCATTCTGCAGTGACCAGTAGTCTCCATGTGTAAAAACTGACATGCGTACAGACTTGAATGTGCCAATGTGAGTTTCTAATTCTAACTTAGCACATTTATGGAAACTTCTCCTGTCCTGTTCCCCTCTGATGTTAACTCTGATACTAGAATCTACCAGCCAGCTAGCTCCTACAAGCCACTTATGTCATCATATAGAATCAAAATAACTAGAAAGATTACAATGTGCAAGCTTTCGAGGCAGCTCTCACCCAAAAAAAAAAAAATGTAATAATTACATCTTGCCTGAAGAAGGGGCCTGAGTTGCCTTGAAAGCTTATATATTGTCATCTTTCTAGTTAGCCAATAAACGGTGTCATTTTGCTTAACTTCATACTACATCCATAATGGTTAACATGATACAACATCCTAGTACTACTAGAATCAAGATAAAAATGGAGCAGCTTCAAAAGAAGCTGTTATGTTTAATACCCTGTTCACAATTGGGACAAATGGCCTCATCATGCTTTTTTTTCATTATGCCTTTATTATAATTCAGAAAGACAGTATAATAACAATGAACCAATTAAAAAGAATTCTTTGTATTTGTCTAAACATGTTAATCTTTTAAAGAAAAACAGCAAGGATCAGGAGATTAACAAAAATTTTAGAAAGTTTAAAGTTTTTGAATAGCAGATGTAGAACTGCCAATGCACTGATGAATTCCTAAGCAGCTCCCCACTGAGTGAATTTAATTATTTCTATTATTAAGTAGACAGCATGGAGGCACAGTCATCAGCGATACTGACAGAAGGATCCAATGTGCTGTGTTTGACTTTCAAGCAAAGTCGCTTTCTTTGAGTTTGTGTGTTCTTCCTATGTCTGTTAGGTATTCCTTGATTACACTAGTTTTCCGTCCACATACAAAACACATTTTATTATTTTACTTTGCATTTATGCATCGGCTTCATGTCGGTGCACCATATTTGAGTGGACCCTGGTGCTGTAGTACTTATTTTTGATACTGTCAGGATAGGTCCATGTCGAGCGCAACCTGAATTGCATAAACAGCCTTGAGAATGTTATGTTATGTAATTTTAAGAAGCATAATATGTCTTGCAATTTGGAATTCTTCTGTTTGGCCAAAATACAGCAGCCCGAAGTATAACAAACTTATCACATTGGTGATCTCAGTTAGTAGGTGGTTCCTGCAAATAATTTCGAATTATTGAACCACATACTGTACTGTGGGTGGAACTAAAAAATAAATCTTTAACTTTAAATATTAATTAAACCATTTACAATTATAAACCTGCAAAGCTTTAACACTCAATTGACAATCTAGGGGATGGCGTATTCTACGAAGCATGAAGCACCATAAGGAAATGACGCACAATCAACAATCAAGGGGTTTGGAGGATTGGACACCCCCATGAAGCAATGGGTGCCAGCAGCCACTAAGCAATAAAACACAGTCAACAAGTGTTGCCCATCGACAACACCTGCACTGCATTTCGAATAAAGATGCTTTGCACTGTTAAAATTGCTATGCACTACTGCTAGGACCACCAGAAGGAGTGATGGGCTGAGCAGCAGGTTTTGCATCCAGTTCAGCCTCCCTTGACCTATCTGGCAAAAATTTCAATCAAACCTCTAAATCAGTGATGTTTCATGATCAGAAATACTAGACCTCACATTTCTCTATGGATCATTGCAAGGTTCAAACTCCATTCCCTTAAAAAAAGTTATTCGCCCTAATAAGTGACCTACAAATAATGGCACACTGCAAGACACCAATTGCACCACAACAAAGTTTTACAACACACCTGTGGAAGGAGATCTCCGAGGAAGACAGGAATCGTTCAATCAATCAGCTTTTATTCAGTCACAGATGAGTACATGGTTTCATGCTTTGCAAAGCAGAAGAGCAAATTTCATTTTTTTGTCTGCTTTTTTATGTACATTTTCATCCCTCATCCTTACTTATGAAATTGTATGTAAGTATTTTCATATTATATTGCGCAAATCGGCCAACAGTTTCTTTTTTGTGTACGTGTCAGAGGCACCCCTAAAGAAGGAAAGGTCATCTTTCCTGTATCTAGCAGACACCGTCCTAAAAAAGAATGTTGTCTTATGTCAGCTTACTGCACCCTGTCTTATGACAGACACTTGTATGAATAACCCACCTTTATCGCAAAACAGCTTTTAACCCTTAATAGCTTGCAAGTTGTTAAATTTTCTTTTGCACACCTCACTCAATCCTGATGCAGCCTTCCTCTTTGTTGCACCCCCTGAAATGCCATCTCACATCCCCAGGATGTGTACAGTACAGTATGCTGTACAGTATCCATGTACTGAAGCAAGGAGAAACATGGTAAACATATTGGTGCTTGAAAAATAGAAGAAGACTGTTGTTTAGTGTGATGTATCTTGGGAGCATAACTAGAATGTTCAAATGTAGGCACCAATAACAAGTCAGGTCTAATCTTGGGTAAATCTTTGAGATTCGAAGGCTACATCCACACTACTATACTTTCATTTAAAAACAGTGTTTGAAAATGAAAAGCATCTGTATTTGCACATTGTTTACGAAAGTATCTCTTCCTGACACTAAAATGACTGAAAATGCATGTGGCAAAACCATTCGTCTTCACTGGGTATGTGTGCATTGGCGGATACAGGAAGAGGAAGAGTCCTTTGCATTAAACATCTGTTTGCAGCTTGTGTTTATACACAGAGAACAGCAATAGTAAATCCGATAAACACAAATTTAGATGCATACAGGTAAGCAACACAACAAGCATCATGGAAAGCAACTCTTCTGTGTCTGCTGTGTTGGAATGTGGTTTACATCCATGAAGCGTGGCCATTCAGGGAATAAAACATTGTAATGAGCATGATCCAATCAGATAAGGGCCATGTAATAAGCACAAACCAATCAGAGCTCACTTAGAGTCTGCATTTTCAAACCCCTCTGCTTTTATCCATCAGCTCTGTGATGCTGAGCTAGCATTTTGAGAATGATATGGTTCTGGAGAGGGTGGCACGGTGGCGCTGTTAGGAGACCCGGGTTCGCTTCCCAGGTACTCCCTGCGTGGAGTTTGCATGTTCTCCCTGTGTCTGAGTGGGTTTCTTCAAGGTACTCCGGTTTCCTCCCATAGTCCAAAGTCATGCAGGTTAGGTGCATTGGCGATTGTAAATTGTCCCTAGTGTGTGCTTGGTGTGTGGGTGTGTGTGCGTGCCCTGTGGTGGGCTGGCGCCTTGCCCATGGTTTGTTTACTGCATTGCACCCTGTGTTGTCTGGGCTTGGCTCCAGCAGACCCCCGTGACCCTGTAGTTAGGATATAGCAGGTTGGATAATGGATGGATGGTTCTGGAAAGCATTTTCAAAAGCCTCTGCTTTCAGGGGCTAAAAATGTTGGGGTAGTGTGGATGGCAGGCAATAACAGAAACTAATATCTGTAATTTTACATGAAAATGTAGTAGAGCGGAAGTAGCTAAGTTGGGAGATGACATTTCAAAACTGAATTAGCTCATGGGATAGATGAGTGATCTATCTCCCAGCTAGCAAAGTGTGTCATGATATATGAAAATCTGTCGACGTAACTGTCATCATTCTCATGTCTGACACAGACTGAGTGTACTTTCATTCATTATTTGGAAATCTTATTATGATACCTTGTTCCCAGTACTGCTATAAAAGTGCTATAAAAGTGTCTAAGAGCTCATTATTGTGTAAGACCAAGCTAGGTTCAACATAATTGTTTCATCCGTAAAACCTTAGTGTGGGTAAATTCTTTCTTTTAGCATGGTTGTCTCCATTGTAAAGTGCGTTAATCTTAAATATACCAGATAACAGGGACATTTCCTGACTTCAAAATCAGAGATGATTTTGCAGTTGCCATTTCCAAAAATGTACTATATGCTCTTGCTAACAAGAACACAATACAGTGTGGTCCTCCAAGGAATTGAAGTGTCTGTCTGTGGAAGAATTTGGGGATGCCAACACAGCCCTCCCTGTTTGCTCTCAGTTTTTTTTAACAAACACAATGCTCAATAGCATAAAGAATCAAAACAAAATAGTCGCCACATGAGGAGAGTGACTACAATTAATCCAGTTCTGCTGTTGAACCTATTGCTATAGAGCTCCTTTGATCATGTTGTCTCCCCATCAAGTGATGTCTCTTTCCAGGCAGTTGTCCTTTTGAAGGTCAGGGACCAGAAGGGGTGGAGTCAGTTGACCTCACTGGCTGGTTTCTTAGAACTATGGAGGAAGAAAATGACAAGACAGTTAGCTGCAGATTCCCCTCTCGGCCAGAGCTGGTGTACCTGGTAAGAGCTTAGAAGGTGATCCCTAAACTGGCATGCACGAAAACAGATAAGGCTTGCAGGAATTTCTTCATAGCCAGTATGTTTAATTGTTTAATCTAAGCTTAACGTTGTACTGATTTGAAACCATTGTTGTTTACACTTACCACTGGGAATCAAAGCTTGTACTTTTAATTTGATCAGGAAATGGATGGTTGGGTACTAAAAGCAGATTGTTTTTCTTGTTGTCAAGAATAGTGCACACATCCATGAAAGTAAAAAAAAAATAAAAACAGTAAAAGAGAATGGAAACGCACACTCAAAAATAAATTACATCAATTTCCAAGAAAAACTGGAGTACATCTGCACCTCCCCATTTCTTCTCAGTGGCACTGCGGGCTCAGATCGCACTAGCATAAATTGTTGGTGGGCTTTCTGAAACCTGCTGGGTCTAGCCAGCAGGGAAGGATGAGTTTGTCTGAAGACCTACAGTGACACACCTAACATTCCCCGGACTAGTCACAGTGGGACTAAGGTGGTCATTAATCATCCCAGCTTGATGGTTCATTTCCAGCATTTCGGTAGTGGCAGATAGCAAAGGGAAGAAACTGTCCGGTAATATCACCAATTTCTAGGCCCTTTCGCTGATTCACTGCTTATGATAAATATTGTTGACATAAACTCCTCTTTTATCTGCTCTCATTATATGAGTGATCTATCCCACAGCTAGCAAAGTGTGTCATGATATATGAAAATCTGTCATTGCTCCCTGTAAATCCAGCTATTACTATAAATATTACAGATCTAGCCTTTGCACACATTTCGCTGCTGCAGTTCATGCTTGGGAAGCACTAAGCTATGACATGCACCTTCAGCATTAATAAGTGCCATGCTAAATAAAGCTTAACTTGTATTTGAATGATAACCTACACTGCAAAGCACATAGGCTAAGTACCTCATAACTTCAAAAATGTCTGTAAACAGCACGAGCTACAAGGTTTTTCTAAGATGATTACATCTTACCTGAAGAAGGGGCCTGAGTTGCCTCGAAAGCTTGCATATTGTAATCTTTTTAGTTAGCCAATAAAAGGTATCATTTTGCTTGACTTCTCATTACATTCATAATGGCTAACATGGTACAGCGCCCTAGTACTAAGGAGTTCCAGTAATGTAGGCACTTGTGACAGATAACTTTGTTTCCCCTCGGTTAGAGTTTGCTCTGGGGGGTTTCTGTATTTCTGAAACTTGATGAGCGTACATAAGACATATTTGGCTGAGCTCTTGGGACATCAAAACAAGCGACTAAAATGGTTTCCGCTTGCTTTTCACATTTCTTATGTTCTAAATGCGTCTTACTAACAATTTCAACATTGAACCTGTGTCACTGGGATAGTCTGTGAGGTGACAAGGAAAGATAAAGATGGGTGATTTGGTGATGTCACAGTCTGCTATTGAAGCACAAACAGTGCAGCTTTTCAAACAGAGAAATGAGCCATTTAATTGCTTTAGGACTCAAAACTTTGTGGAGGTATTAAAAACTTAATGCAGACAAAGGAATCAAATACTACTAATGTACCTTCATCATTTGTGTTCAATTAAAAGTGCCTGCTTGATACCTATTGTTAAAAAATCTAGTCCTTCAAGTTTCTAAAAAACAAATGAAAATGGAGATGGACCAGAGCCAGGAGAGAATGCCTATAGGTACTCATCTAACATCTATACTGTAAAATTATTATTTTTTTTTTTTCTTTAAATTACTTGCTTTTAGCAGACAATCATGGCTATTAGTAGGGCATAGTTATCTCCTGTCATTGTGAGCTATTAGGTTTTTTTTTCCAGTAATTTAGCAAAATGGTTTTATTGAACTGGTTTATGCTGGTGCACATCTGTCCAAAAATTTCAATTCTGAAGACTTAAATGTTGCTTTCCACTAAACGAAACATGCAAATGCTATTCTGTCTTTGACCCATCAATGATATAAAGATTGTGTTCATCAGTTTCCCAAACCTGCCATATCTGTTTCTGAATGGTGGGGTTTTGGAGCCTATCACTGCAGGCTTGGCCTGAATGTAAGAATTAACTTTGCACAAGACGCCAGTCCATCACAGAGCATGCTCACCATTATTCATATATGGCCAGCTTGGAACAGAACATTGATAGATAGATAGATAGATAGATAGATAGATAGATAGATAGATAGATAGATAGATAGATAGATAGATAGATAGATAGATACTTTATTGATCCAAAGAGAAATTTAAAATAATATGTCGTAACTTAGACAGAGCTGGTTAGGCTGCCACTTGCATGTACAGTACATCTTTAACCCTTCACAGATATGGGGAGAACAAACCAACCCAGGTCCACAGCACTACAATATCTTTCCTGAACGCTGCACCAGTTCATCACAGAGCACACTGGGCAACAGACCAGATGAAATTAAAGTAGCATGTTAACTTAACCTGCACGTTTCTGGAATGTGGGAGGAAAGCAGGCATATATTTTAAAAAGCAGAGAGAGAACATACTATACTTTCATTCATTATCTGGAAATATTGTTATATGGAAATCTTATTATGAGACCTTGTCCCCAGCACTGCTATAAAAGTGTCTAAGAGCTCCTTACTGTGTAAGACCAAGCTAAGTTCAACATAATTCTTTTACCGGTAAAACCTTAGTGCGGGTAAATTCTTTCTTTTAGCATGGCTGTCTCCATTGTAAAGTGCGTTAATCTTAAATATACCAGATCATAGGAACGCTTCCAGACTTCAAAATCAGAGATGATTCTACACTTGCCATTTCCAAAAATGCATTGTATACAACAAGAACACAATACAGTGTGGTCGTCCAAGGAACTGAAGGGTCTGACTGTGTGACATATATTTTAAAAAGCAGAGAGAGGAGGCACAAAAGCCCCACAGACAGGAATGGATGGGATTTAAATGTATGTCTTATGAGTATCACACATACTGTGCCGTTAAATCTCATGGGAAATTCAGAAATTAACAAGGCAGAAAATGTACTCATGGCGTAACATTCAGGTGTGTGAGAGGGCTGTGCAGACACTGTACCTCTCAAAGGACTGGGTTCAGTAGGTCAGTTCTAGAACTTTCTCAATCCATTTCAGGGTTGTGGGGTCCAGTGGCTATCCTCCCTGGAACAGGCAAAAGACTAAAAACCAGCCTGGACAGGACCCTAGTTCATCACATGGACCACTCTGACACACCATAAGCACACGCACACCATATTCACACACAGTGACTATTGGCAGTTGGGAACTAACATAAATACATAAAAAAAAGTCAAACTTTATTACAGCGACTGACCATTATGGTTTATCAGGTGAATGTGGCACTCTGATCGTAAATAGTACGGTGACCAGATTTTCAAAGCCTCAACCTGGGACACTTGTGTATGTACAGTATCTCCACACACATAAAGCCTTCATCTCATCTTGAACTTTATGTCATCATCAACATTGAGGTTTCAGGACATGTGCCGAAAAAAAAGAAAGCACTTTCACAAATTAACACTTATGATTCCACACAGTGCTTGATGTCCATCCATCCATCCATTATCCAACCTGCTGTATCCTAACTACAGGGTCACAGTGGTCTGCTGGAGCCAATCTCAGCCAACTCAGGGTGCAAAGCAGGAAACAAAACCCGGCACAGGGCACCAGCAGTGCTTGAAGTGGAAACAGATAAATGACAGTCCTGCTTCTTGGTCATCTTAGCATTACTGTTGAAATTTAACAGAAGATTATAATGAAGCTTTCTCTGACAGAGTTTTGACTTTGCTATTATATTTGTGTTGACAGAGCAAAGTTTTTTTATATAGGCAGCCTGTTAAAACCAGGACATTTTGATATTCTTCATTTATTGGGATGCATAGTGTGGACCACCAGGGGGCTTACAGCCTCCCCAACCTGACACCGACAGACGGTAGACACAAGTGCAAGCACACACACTTTTATTTTTCTTTCTTTCCTGTGGGAAACGCCTTCACCTGTTTCCCACCGGTACAGTACAGCCTTTTCTTCACCTTCTTTTCTCTCAACTCCGCTCCTCCTGGCAAGCTTCGTCTTCTCCCGCACAACTCTGGCTCCCAGAGCAGTGGCTGCTGGCTCCTTTTATGAGGCACCCGGAAGCGGTCCTTGTGCTCGTTGACTTGCTTCTGGCAGCACTTCTGGGTGTGGCAGCTGTGCTGCATCAAACAGTTCTCCAGGTGCCCCCTGGCAGTGACCAAGAGCCACAACAGAGTTGAGCTTCCATGCTCCAAACCCGTGGTACCACCGCACTCTGGGAGGCTATCCTCTAGCGCTTAGGGGGAGGAAATACTCCAGAAACACTATTTCCTCTGGTCCTTCCAATATAGAGGCGCCCCGGCTGTCCACCACAATTGCCTGAAATGGGAACTCTCCCTGTCACCTGGATGTGTGGCCAGTCTAGTAAATTGTAGTGACAGTGAAATACTGAATCATTATAATGAGCAGATAATGGAGTTGTGATCTTGGTTTAGTGAAAGTAATGAATAAATGTTTATGTGCTTTATGTGCAATGGCTTACGCCACAGGGTACATTAGTGATCAAGCAAAATAATCACATGCTTAGGGAATCAAAGGAACGGTGCACTATAGAAATTCTCCATTGCCAAATTTACCATGGACCATATGGTGTAAAACTGCAAATCGTACAGCTGAACCAGGTTCCACAAAAAAGTGCTCCCACGTTAAAAGAAAAAATTACATACATATGTATAAAGTACAATGATAGAAATAATAATAAAATAGTAATAATAGAGGTTGATAATATATATATATATATATATACTATATAAATCTTATTAATAATTATTATTTTTATTAATAATTAATTAATCATATTAATCTGGTAACCACTACACTGTCTACCAAGGCTCACATAATCGTTCTTGTCTTGGTCAGGTCAGCTGACCCATTCAGCCATCCACTGAGAGTGACTGCAGCTCATATATATGGGGGTACATTATACCTGTTTGCCAACAGTAACATTTATTATTTATTATTTATTATTATTATATTTATTAGAGGTGGGAAATTTACAAAATGCACTCTCAAGGTAAAAGTGAAACATTGAACTAATTCATAGCTAAAGTCACTCAGAACGTTTCTCCTCTTTAAGGTAGACAAGTTCGCAAACTTGCCAATGCGTTTCAATGGGAGATTTAAAAAATTTAAAACTGTGTACAGCACAATCTGTTTGAGATATTGTGATGAAAAGTGAACTGTCTCAACAAACTTCCTTGAAGAATAAATATGCCACACTTCAATTACAATAAATTACTCCACAGTATGCAAACTGTGTGCAACTCAGCTTTAAACACAAGCCTACTCTACAATTTGCACCTCTGGTACAATGTTTCTACATTTTTCATTAACAGCATAATAATTTCTCTTGTGCAATATAGTACTGCAGTGGTTAGCTATCTTCATGATGTCTTCTCCTGGATCTCCAATAGTCTTCTCACAGCCCACGGATCTGTCTGTTAGGTTCAATAGTGACAGTTATGTTGTCCTTGTTTATGTGAGTGATGAAAAGTGTGCCCTGCAGTGGACATAAGTTCAAAGTTGTTTCATCTAACACCATCTAATGAAGCACTGTTAGAACAAATGTATGACAGTATGCAAATCACCAATGATGTTTTTTCCTGATGGATGTACTGCTGTTGGACCAAACATTATAACCGAAGGTCTCTCACACTTGCTTGGAGTTGAACCAAAAGGAAAATTAGTCTGTATGAGTCTGTATGTTTTTGTTTTAAAGCTGTTCATCTCAAGATAATTTATTGTCTCTATCTATCTATCTATCTATCTATCTATCTATCTATCTATCTATCAATCTATCTATCTATCTATCTATCTATCTTTTGTAAAGGCCATAGTGGATGGACTGGCATCCAGAGTGGGATAGAGGGCGGATCCTTACCTGGCCAAGAGGCTGTTATGGAAGAATTGCTTGGATGGATGTTCATCCTGGCTAAGATGTTTCCTGTTCCCTAGGTGAGAAAATAATGAATGATGGGGGTTATAGTATACAATACTCCCTCCTCGATTGCGGGGGTTGCGTTCCAGAACCCATCGCGATATATGAAAATCCGCGAAGTAGAAACCATATGTTTGTATGGTTATTTGTATATATTTTAAGCCCTTATAAACTCTCCCACACTGTTTATAAATATTTTCCGCACAGTTATACAGTAAACCCTCGTTTATCTCGGTTAATCCGTTCCATGACAAGACAGAGATGACAGTTCTTACTCACAATTGAAAGAATGCAAACATATCTTCTTCTTCAAAGGAGTGCGCGTCAGGAGCAGAGAATGTCAGAGAGAGAGAGAGAGACCGAGAGAAAAGCAAACAATCAAAAATCAATACGTGCTGTTGGGCTTTTAAGTATGCGAAGCACCGCGATAAAGGGGCCGCAAAGAAGGGAGCAATGTGAAGGTAGTCTTTCAGCATTTTTTAGAGGAGCGTCCGTATCCTCTAGGCAAACAGCCTGTCTGCTCACACCCCCTCCATCAGGAGCAGAGAATGTCAGAGAGAGTGAGAGAGACAGAAAAAAGCAAACAATCAAAAATCAGTATGTGCTGTTAGAGCTTTTAAGTGTGCGAAGCACCGCGTAGGAAGCATATTGTATATCATTGAGGAGTTTTATTTAATACGTAATACATGCTTTGATTGGGTAGCTTCTCAGCCATCCACCAATAGTGTCCCTTGTATGGAATCAACTGGGCAAACAAACTGAGGAAGCATGTACCATAAATTGAAAGACCCATTGTCTGCAAAAATCCGTGAACCAGCGAAAAATCCGTGATATATATTTAGATATGCTTACATTTAAAATCTGCGATGGAGTGAAGCCGCGAAAGTCAAAGCGTGATATAGCGATGGATCTCTGTATAAGGAACAGTCATTCCCCCATCATGTTAGGTGGCAGACTGCCCCCAGTTTGGACACCCACAGGACTACATGGTACATGTAGTTTGAAAACCCAGCCCCATTGGGTTTCTCAGCGACCATCAGGGGGCACCACTGAAGAAAGACTTTCCTACTGCTATGGAGCTTCAGCCTTGCCCGGAAGCTGTAATCCCATGGCACTAAAACTACTCCTGGATCAAGAATAAAGAGGCTACTTTACTTCATTCTTGATGTCACAATCAGGTGGAAGAGGACAACATGATGAGGTAAGGAGGAGGGAAGAAAGAGGGAAGGATGAAGCTATATTTATTTCATTATAAGAGCCTGTAAAAGGAACTGTTTATAATAAAAGTACTCTTGATTTGAACTGAGGATCGAGTTGGAGCTTGAGGGGCCTCCTACTGGCCACTCTATCTATCTATCTATCTATCTATCTATCTATCTATCTATCTATTGTGAGAGTTCATTTTTACTAAATAAATATGATTTACACTATTTGATTATATATTTATTATATTAAATGACTGTCCTTCTTAACATGTTACTTTTGCCTTTAGCACTCTTAGGAAGCATTTTAATTATTACCTCTTGATCTGTGATCCAGTCCTGCTGCTACTTTAACAGGTTTGACCACCCTAACCCACTCTCACCTTGGAGTACTACACTTTCCGCGGGTCCAGATGGAGTATCGCCACGACTGCTGAAGGCCTGTGCGCTGGAGCTGGGGAGTCCTCTACAGCGCATCTTCAACCTGAGCCTGGAACAGGGGAGAGTACCGAGACTTTGGAAAACATCTTGCATCACCCCAGTCCCAAAGGTATCACATCCTAGTGAGCTGAATGACTTGAGGCCTGTCGCTCTGACGTCACATGTGATGAAGACCATGGAGCGGCTGCTGCTTCACCACCTAAGACCACAGATCCACCACGCCCTCAACCCTCTGCTTTTTGGACTTCTCCAGTGCCTTCAACACCATCCAACCTCTGCTCCTTAGGGACAAGCTGGCAGAGATGGGAGTAGATTCATACCTGGTAGCATGGATTGTGGACTATCTTACAGACAGACCTCAGTATGTGCGTCTTGGGAACTGCAGGTCTGACATTGTGGTCAGCAACACAGGAGCGCTGCAGAGGACTGTACTTTCTCCAGTCCTGTTCAGCCTATATACATCAGACTTCCAAAACGACTCGGAGTCTTGCCACGTGCAAAAGTTCGCTGATGACACTGCTATTGTGGGCTGCATCAGGAGTGGGCAGGAGTACAGGAAGCTAATCAAAGACTGTTAAATGGTGCGACTCAAACCACTTACACCTGAACACCAGCAAGACCAAGGAACTAATGGTGGATTTTAGGAGGCCCAGGCCCCTCATGGACCCCGTAATCATCAGAGGAGACTGTGTGCAGAGGGTGCAGACCTATAAATACCTGGGAGTGCAGCTGGATGATAAATTGGACTGGACTGCCAATATTGATGTTCTGTACAAGAGAGGACAGAGCCAACTATACTTCCTTGGAAGGCTGGCGTCCTTCAACATCTGCAATAAGATGCTGCAGATGTTCTATCAGACGGTTGTGGCGAGTGCCCTCTTCTACGCAGTGGTGTGCTGGGGAGGCAGCATAAACAAGAAGGACACCTCACCCCTGGACAAACTGGTGAGGAAGGCAGGCTCTATTGTAGGCATGGAGCTGGACAGTTTGACATCCGTAACAGAGCGATGGGCGCTCAGCATGCTCCTGCCAATCATGGAGAATCCACTACATCCACTGAACAGTATCATCTCCAGACAGAGGAGCAGCTTTAGCGATAGACTGCTGTCACTGTCCTGCTCCACTGACAGACTGAGGAGATCATTCCTCCCCAACACTACGTGCTATTCAGTTCCATCAAGGGGAGTAAACATTAACATTATACAAAGTTATTGTCTGTTATACCTGCATTTTTATCACTCTTTGATTTAATATTGTTTTTTATCAGTTTGCTGCTGCTGGAGTATGTGAATTTCCCCTTGTGATTAATAAAGTATCTATCTATCTATCTATCTATCTATCTATCTATCTATCTATCTATCTATCTATCTATCTACTTTAGAGCAAGGACAAGTATGAACATGAGAACCAGTATAATCTAGTTTAGCAGAACCTTGACTCCAAGGGTCCTGTTTATCAGTAGCTAGCAAGGACATGAGAAATTAAACTAATCACGTAGTTCTGTAATTGACAAAGTGCATTTAAGAAGTGGTACCACCATCTGTAAGTCAGTCATCTCTTTGCATGTACAATAATGGTATTCTTCCCATCCTGAACTGGCTTTGTGAATCTCATTTTGACATTTTTCTATCTATCTATCTAGTTTAATTTTAGGTCTTTCAGTTTTTTTGACAGACACTGCACACTGAGTGCTTTGTTTATATGGTAATCTATGACACTCACCTTACTCACATTTTTCTCATTCTTACAGAGCTTCAGGGTTTCTGCATATTCTGCCCTTTCACTTTGCAGAAAAAGAAATTTGAAACTAGTTGCCTGCAACTGCTAATATAAATTGAAACCATATGTGAACAAGCCAAACAAGTAAGAAAGAATGACAACGGGTCACATGGCTTAAGTGTGTGTGATTTATATCAGTTATATTAAATTAGGCAGGCAGAGATACTGATGGTTCACTGCTCTGTTACAATACAATGCTGTGCAAGAGGGGCACAGAGAAGGGGCCCTGGAGGTTTGTTCTTGGTCAGGTGCCATTCATTTTGTGTGATTGACGTTTGTTTTTTTTTTTCTTAAGCCAGTCCTAGAGAAGGATATGACCTCTCTGAGGAGACCTACAGGTGACTTGGTCCCCAGAATCTTCAACCAGAGAGAGCTATAGACATGGGAGTGCACATTTTTTCACCACTGCACCCAGAGTGGTCCTAATCATCATTTAGTTTAAAGTAGAAAGGAAATGAAACTGCATTCTGTACTTTCAGAATACATCTTTGTATGTAAATACTGTGGATGTTTTTTATTCTCATTAACGTTTTTGTCTAAATCATCATCAATTGCAGAGTAATTACTGTGTGACTGATGCTTAAAAATCACAGCAGAAAAAGAGCAGAACAGCAAGCCATTAAACTGCCAATGTGTAATGATGCAATTTGCCAGTTTTAATCTCTAAGAATGTAAAAGAAAATCAAAGCATTCCTGTATATTAGAGCTTTACACTTCTGATTTTCCACAGAAACATCAGTTTGCATATTTTTATGTTTGTCTTATTATCTTACAGTTCTTTTCCAACATGGATCAAATGATATTCCAAAACTGTTTATTTATTTTTTAAAACAGAATTAAAACCAGCATCAAGCAATTGAAGGTGACATGTGTTTTGGTAAAAGGCAGAAAATAAAAACATCTTCATGAGCAAGTACAGGAAATAGTTTACTTAGTAATATATCAGTTGAGATGCTTTACCTAAACAAACCAAATCACTTTCAGCTAAATAAAGAGTCTTATGTTAACTAAAGCAGCTCCAAGTGCACCAAATGTACACTGTTACACCGACTATCACTGTGTCTTGCTGAAGATTCTGAGGTCTGAGGTCACCTCTAGTTTTCCCCAAGGAGGCCACTTCCCTGCTTCTCTAGTTGGAATGGCTAATGAAGAGTTGTGACCTTAAACCCAAATTGGGATTATTTAAATGATGTAGTGCAATGCAGGTGGCATGGCAGCACTGTGGTTAGATGCCAGCTTACTGCTGGAGGAACCTATGTTAATTCTTGGCCACATACAAGTTTGTCCTGAATTATATTTCAAGTATTCCCACGTATCTAATAACCTCTGCATCTCAGGTGTCTCGGTGCCTCTTTGTGGGCGTAGGAGTGTGAATAACTAAGTGAGCCACAGGTTGAAATGACACGGTTGCTCCCTGCATTGCTTCATCATATGCTCTAGCTCAGCGCAGTTGGACCAAAAGAGAATTCAAAATCAGTAATGCTGTCCTTTAGAACAGTGCATAAAGGAGTCTTCATAATACCTAGCAATAGTATCAAAATTAAATTTAATAATATAAAAGCAAAAAAAAATCAATTACTATTTTTTCATCTGAGACAAAAGCATTTTTGCTGTACACTTCAGTATTTGACTCAATCTGGACAGAGTAAACACAACATAAGTGCACCTTCTGCCTTACTTTCAATGGCATCCAAGTCAAGCTGACCTGCCACTTTCACACAAAACAGTTTAAAACTAAACAAAAAGATGTGCTGCACTTTCTGATTTTTTGAAAGGTGCACAGTTCACATAATAATAATGGCAAAAATCTTACTTTGAAGCAATTTAAGGACTCTGACTGAAAATAAGTAAGACAAAATAGATTTTCCTTTCCTTTCAGAACTCTAAGTAAAAAATGGCATTTTGATGGTAAATGTTAGCTCAGCTGGAAAGGCAGATAATCTTATTCTGTTAATTACAGTGTAATTTTTTACATGTCTTCTTAAAATGTCTTAAGCAATATAATTGCTGCCAAATGTACACGTTTCAGGCAATTCATTGTAGATACGTAAACTTTTGTGGCACAAAGTATGTCTGACTATTTTCTCTTTGAGGCACCCAGTGTATTGCTTATAGTTAATAATATATCTGGGTTAAAGTACAGTACTTTGTTACTTGCATCATACAAATCAGCTTTTGCTAAGTTTTGGCATTTCATTTCCTTCCTTAGATAGATAGATAGATAGATAGATAGATAGATAGATAGATAGATAGATAGATAGATAGATAGATAGATAGATAGATCTTACAATGGCACTCAATTTTATTTTAATCCTTTTCTTTGCTACCACCTTCAGAGGGTCCAAAGTGTGTCCCATAACTGATACCGAACCTTTTGATTAGCTTATTGATTAGGTGGGCTTCTCTTAAAGTGATATCATCCAGCAATAGCACACCACAGAGTAGAATTCACACTGACCATCACAGAATTGTAGAAGGTGTGAAGGATGTCACTTCTTTCATTAAAGGAAAAAGGAACCTTCTTTGCACTTTGTAATACAGTTCCTCTGTGATACGAGACCAGAGAACTTGTAGCAATTCACCACATACCACAAAATACAGACCAGGCCCAAAAATTGATTAGATATTATTACATATTACATTGATTATATTAAATGATTTCTATCCTTGGTAACATGTTAGCTTTGCCTTTCACACTCATAGAAAGAATATTAATTAATGCCTCTTGATCTGTGACCCAGTCCTGCTGCTACTTTAGCACAAGGACAAGTATGGTCCTGTTTATCAGTAGCTAGCAAGGACATGAGAAATAAAACTACTGTATATACTCGCGTTCTCCCATGGATAGGTCGGGGCTTGATTTTACCGCATAATTTACAGTACAGTGGAACCTCGGTTCACGAACGTCCCGGTTCACGTACAACTCGGTTCACGACCAAAAAGATCGCCAAACTTTTGCCTCGGTTCACAACCACACACTCAGGATACGAACAAGCCAGGTTCCCTTGCCTGCCTGCAAGCTGAGCTGAAAGAGAGAGAGAAAGAGAGAGAGAAAGAGCGAGCGAGCACGTGCCTGCTAGGGAGGGGGAGGAGGAGATTGCTTCACGTGTTTGCTGAACAAGCCAGTTTCCTAAGTCCTCAGTTGAGAGAGAGAGAGAGAGCAAGAGCGAGCGAGCACGTGCCTGCTGGGAAGGGGGAGGAGGAGATTGCTGCACGTGTTTGCCTGCCTATCTGTAGGCTGTAGTGCAAGCGAAACCATCCCCCTCCCCCCACAGGCAGCCTGAGAGAGAAAGAGAGCTGCCATGCTTTTTCATTTAAGCAAAGCCGCTCCTTGTTCATTGTTTTCAATAAGACGTGCACTCACTTTGTGCTCTACAGTATTTCGTGTGCTTTTGCAGTTAACTATGGCTTCTAAGCAAGTGGAGAGTGGTCAGAAGAAAGTTTTGAAGAAAATTGAAATCGAAGTAAAGAAAGAAATTACAAAAGTGGAAAAAATGTTTACCAGTTTACTCATTTACCAATCTGAGAACCCTCGTGCTTTCAAGCAGCATAATGTAAACAAAGCCAGACTGCCAGTAATGTGGAGGGTCACAAGAACGTTCTTTTTGGAATGGCTGCATGAGGCTTTCACTCCCACCAGCTAAACAGCTAAAAGCACCAGAAACCCAAGAAATCACAAGAGAGAAAACACCTGAAGGAAAACACTTCATGCCAGAACTCGTTTCATGCAAGGTTAGTTTTCTTGGTGGTTTTTGTATTACGGATTTTTCAAAAGTAATTTCTTTAGTTCATAATGCGATTTGTTGCAATGTTATTTTTCTCTTTTTTCAAATGTTCGCTTTTTCCTTGTGCTTAAAACTCATGAAAGGTTTACAGATGGAGTTTTTCATAGCGCGATTAGGTGCGATGTTACATTTCTCTTTTTCAAATGTTCGCTTTTTTCCTTGTGCTTAAAACTCATTAAAAATTGTTTACATGGAGGACTTCATCGTGTGATTTGTTGCAATGTTACTTTTTTGGTTGCTTGCGAGTTGGTTTTTAAATGAAGTTCGGATTTGTGCGATGTTTTTTTTCTGCTGTGCTTAAAACTCATTTTAAAACATTGTTTACAGCGATCAGGCTTTAGGTTTAATAGCGTGATCTCCTGCAATCTGACTTTTTGTTTGCTTGTGAGTTGGTTTTTGCAAGCGCTTCGGATTTTTTTTTCTGCTGTGCTTAAAAGTCATTTTAAAAAAAATGCTGCGCGAGCACGTGCTACAGAGAGATTAGAGAGCCGGGCAGCTGACAGGGAAGGGATTGGGGGGACGGATAGGTGTGTGTGTGTGTGCGCTCGCGCTACACAGAGAGAGCTCGTGAGCCAGGCTGCTCCTGTAGCTGAGGTAGGGAGGGGCTTTGGTGGTGTGTGTGCTACAGAGAGAGAGAGCGAGCAGCCAGCTCGTGTAGCTGATCAGGGAGCCTGGGTGTTTTGTGTCAGTGTTATTCAATGTTTTTACATTAGTTTACTATTACACTGTGGATTCTATGGTGTAATTGACTATATTTGTGCTTAATCTTTACATATTTTTACATATTTACATACAGTTTGTACTGTCTGGAACGGATTAATTGTATTGACATACAATCCTATGGGGGAAACTGCTTCGGTTCACGACCAACTCGGTTTACGACCAAAGTTCTGGAACGAATTATGGTCGTGAACCGAGGTTCCACTGTATTTTATAATGTCAGTCGTACAAGTTGAATGCAGAAAACTCACGCTATGGGTCCAAGAGATTATGATATGCTAATGCCCACCTGAGAGAGTAACCATGGAGCATACTGCCTTTTTTTTCTATGTATTGTGCCTCCGTGGCTACACGGTAATACTTGAACAATTCCGACGAGGTTTGCACTGTTTTGTGTTTTTTGTATCTCACACCCTCATACACCTTTATCGTAAGAGCATCATCCCTTATCTACAATGGAGCGTTCAATCAGAAGAAAATACAAATCTGGTTTTAAAACCATTGAAGTGGCAAAAGAGATTGCTAACTGCGCTGCTGCAACAAAATTCGATGTGTCTGAGAAACTGGTGCGAGATTGGAGGAAGCAGGAAGATGTTACAAAAAAAAATTAAGTATTGCATTTTTGAACGGGCGTATAAGTCAGGGTCTGATTTTATGATCAATTTTTCAGGTTTCAAGAACCGACTTATACTCGAATATATACAGTAATCACTTTCTTCTGTAATTCACAAAGTTCATTTAAGAAGTGTTACCACCATCTGTAAGTCAGTCATCTCTTTGCATGTACTGAGTGGCTCCACATGCGTGACAATATTTGGTATTCTTATTATCCTGAACTGGCTTTGTGAATTTCATTTTGAAGTTCTATCTATCTATCAATCTCCTTCCTGTTTTGCTGTCGCTGTGCATGCTGGGTGGTTGTCTTGAGTGTGAGCGAGTGGAACTAGTGGTGGACGATGTGAGGTGAGTGTGGTGATTCTTTTTTCTTCTGATTTTCTACTTTCTTATTTCTATCTTTTCTTTTGTGTAAACAAATAAACTTGTTTTTGTACTGAGTGGCTTAGGCCACAGCAGCCGCAATGGCTGCGAATCTTGAGCGTCTAAGCCACTGCCATGGGATTAAACTTATATCAGAGGAGTTTGTCCCGTTGGAGGTGGGAGTGCTGGCGGTAGGTGAAGTGGTCGGATGTGAGAATATCAAGTCAGCTTCACGAATGAGCGGGTCTATCGTGATTTTTTTGAGCTCTGTGGATTTAGTTCCCACAGTGATTGAGAAGGGGGGCGTTATTAATGGCTTCTTTGTACAGGTTTCCCCTTTAGCCGTCCCGTCCCGTAGAGTAACAAGTTCAAATGTCTCGCCCTTTCTCAAGAATGAAACTATAGCAAAAGAGTTGGAGCGGCATGGACGTTTGGTGTCGAAAATTCGATATATTCCTTTAGATTGTAAATCGACGGTTTTAAAACATGTCTCGTCATTTAGGAGACAAGTTTATATGGTTTTAAATAAAATGGATGATGAATTAAATGTGGCAATGAAGTTTAGAGTGGACGGTTTCGATTACGTGATTTTTGTCACTTCTAACGAAATGAAATGTTTTGGGTGTGGGAGTGAAGCCCATTTAATTAAACAGTGTCCTGAGAAACAACAAGGGAACAAGAAAACTGGCCATGCAGATACAGAAAAAGAGGGGCAGGTAGTGGAAGATCGTCCAGTAGTGCCTGATGGCGTGGAGGTGCAGGGTGATAAGAATAGAAATGCCACTAGATCTGAAGGGCAGGAGAATCAAGTGCCTCCTAGAGATGAGCCGAATGAAGGCGGTAGTGAGACGGTAGGTCAAACTACGGCTGCAGCAGAAAGTGTGTGGGGAGACATTGATATGGACAAGGGAGGCAGCAACAAACCTGAGGAAAAAAGTGAATTTAAACGTCCTGCTCAAAAGAGGCAAGGAGAAAGAGAAGATCGGGCACGAAAGAAAATTGTTTTGATGATTGGAGAAGATCCCGTCTATGGTCCTTGTCAGGAGGATTTTCCCATCTTCACGGAGACGGCCATTAACGTCTCAAATGCCGGGAGTGTCGGGGAAGAGAACGATGACGGTAATATCTCCGATGGGTCTGCTGCCTCGGAGCCCCCAGAGTTAAAAGCCAGGGGGGGTTACATTGCTTAAAGTGTAAAAGAGTTTTTGGTGAATACCGCCGGAAAAAAGGGGTTAGACGTGACCGAATTTTTCCCTGATATTGACCTTTTTCTATCGTCTGCCCGCGGGTTGCAGCGAGACAAAGCAGCCTCCGCAAAGTTTGATGTTAAAGAGCTTGTGGGGCTCAAGAATTTAACCAGTAAACTGAGAAAACAGTCCAATTTAAACACCTCCTAATGGATAAGCACCCTGTTAAATCCACTCCACAGTTTTTGTGGTGGTCCCTGTGTTTTATTGTGTGTTTATCTATATATTCAGGTACCATGGCAAGTGTACACATAGGAACCCTAAATATTAACGGGTGGAGATGTCCAGATAAGAGGGTTGCACTTTTTGATTTTATCAGACAAAAAGATTTGAATGTCACCTTTTTACAAGAAACCCACATTGATGAGCAAAATCAGTGGAAGTGGAGCAGGGATTGGAAGGGGGACATTTTTTTTAGTACTGGCACAAATGTTAGTGCTGGAGTGGCCGTTTTATTTCTTGGAGGGCTTCAAGTAGAAGTCTGCAGGACTGATAAGCTGGTGAAAGGGAGACTCCTGAAAGTGATGGTGAAAATTCAAGGCAGTGTCGTCACTTTCATTAACGTGTACGCCCCGAATGAGGGTGAGGAGAGGCTCCATTTCTTTAACAAGTTAGGAGATCTTTTATCCAAGTGTGACCCTGAGGAAGTGGTGGTGTTAGGAGGGGATTTAATTGTACACTTGACACCAGAATGGACAGAAATAATGGACTGGAAGCACACCCTCCCTCAGCACAAGCTTTGGGTAAAATAATTAGGGACTTTGGGCTGGAAGATGTATGGAGGGCTAAAAATGGGGCCGGTCGGCAGTACACCTGGTGGAGGACGAGTGGAAACATAATCTCAACGGCGAGACTCGATCATTTTTACAGTTTTAAGCACCTGTTTATTTAAAGTGTGCTCTATTGTGCCTACTGGCTTCTCTGATCACAGTCTGGTGATTTGTACACTTCTTTTTAACACGTACAGACCCCGTAGCTCATACTGGCATTTTAACACACTCCTCCTTAAAGTTCAAAACTTCAAAGAGTTATTTGCTCATTTCTGGGGAGGCTGGAAGGCTATGAAGAAAGAGTTCACCAGCTTTCAACAGTGGTGGGAGGTTTGGAAGAGTCACATCCGGGCTTTGGGTCAGGAGTATACCAGAAATGTCACCCAAGTATTGCGGTCAGAAATGGCAGTTTTGGAAAATCAAATAGCTGAATTTCAACAGCTACTAGAGAAGGGTCCAAATGAGCAGCTTCAGGTGAGCCTGACTACTGCTAAACTGGGGTTGGCCCACCTGCTTGAAACGAGAGCTCAGGGGGCATTAGTGAGTAAAATCTTACATTGTATAAGGACAAACGATGGCAAAGAGACACAAGAGCCGAGTGAAATAAGGCTGGTGGTCCGCGAATTTTATGAACTTCTGTTTGCTGCAGATGGTGATGGTGGCAGTGAAGACCAACAGGCCTTTTTGCAGGACTTACCACAGATTCCCAATGCAGACGTGGCAGAGCTGAATAGTGAGGTGACCTTTGCAGAACTCACCACAGCCCTGGGACAGCTGAAAACAGGGAAGGTCCCGGGAATCGATGGCATTCCAGTGGAGTTTTATAAAGAGTTTTGGGTTGTCATTGGCCTGGACTTATTGGAAGTGTTCAGGTGGAGTTTTAAAACTGGTTTGTTACCTCAAAGCTGCCGTAGAGCCGTGATCACACTGCTGCCGAAGAAGGGAGACTTGTGTCTCATTAATAACTGGCGGCCAGTGTCTCTCTTATGTGCAGATTATAAAGATCTCTCCAAAGCCTTAGCTAACAGGATGGTCCAAGTGTTAGGGAGAGTGGTGCATCCTGATCAAAATTACTGCATGGCTGACAGGTCCATTTTTAATAACATTGTTTTAATTCGGGACATTTTGGCTGCTGCAAAACTGTTTGATTTTCGGACTGTTTCTTGACCAGGAAAAAGCTTTTGACAGGGTCAGTCACTCTTTTTTATGGAATGCCATGAAGGCTTTTGGGTTTGGGGAGTCTTTTATTAAATATATTCGCTTACTTTATAGTGACATTTCTGGTATCATAAAGGGGAATGGTGGCTTGTGCGCGCCTTTCAGTGTCAGAAGAGGAGTCCGACAGGGCTGCTCTTTGTCCGGCATGTTATATGCTCTAGCGCTGGAACCTTTCTTGGTGCTCCTGAGAATGGTGCTGACTGGTTTCTCCATCCCCAACTGCACTATGGACCCTGTGAAAGTCACTGCTTATGTAGATGATCTCGTAGTAGTCATCACAGGCCAGAAGGATTTGGACGAATTAACGGACTGTATGCGGAATTACAGCAAAGCGTCTTCAGCTAAAATTAATTGGATTAAAAGCAGTGCAGTGCTTTTTGGGAACTGCACAGGATGTAGTCCTCCCCGACTGGAAGGGGGTCTGCAGTGGACAACTGGAGGCTTCCTGTACTTGGGAGTCCATCTCAGAGATGACAACTACATCCAAAATAACTGGGAGGATCTGTTGGACAAGGTTACAGCTCGGCTCACCAAGTGGAAGTGGATACACCCTCAGTTATCCTATAGAGGACGGATGCTGGTAATTAATAACCTGGTACCCTCCAGCCTGTGGCGCAAATGTATTTGTCTGCAACCTCCACGTTTGCTTGTTCAACAGATACAGGAAGCGATCATGGATTTCTTTTGGAATGGTACCCATTGGATACGGGAGGGCGTTCTATTTTTGCCGTTGGATGAAGGCAGACAAGGACTTATTGACATTAACAGCAGGACTGCTGCATTCCGCCTTCAGACCATTCAGAAACTGTTGTACCCTGTTGAGCAGAGCCAGTGGATGAACTTGGCTGTACTTTTGTTTAAACAGGCCAGGCATATGGGACTTGGGAAAAGTTTACTGCTGTGCCACTTTGATAAGATCAGGACTTTACATGTGCCAGGTTTTTATAAAAACATTCTAGCTGCGTGGCATCTACTGGCGATTAAAATGGACTGTGATGACCTCTCCCCATTTTGGGTCCTTGATGAGCAGCTGCTCTACAATCCTGCTGTTGGTATGTATTATTATATGCATTTTCGGTGCCGCAGCGAGTGGCAGCCATTCCAGCAGCTCCATGTATGACTATCTTTTTACCTTTTTTTCTCTATTTTTCTCTATTTCACTGATTATTTCTACCACTTTCTTTTATGTGGAATCACTTCCTAGACACTTTTACTATTTTTACTACTTGACATGGATTTTTACACGCCAAGACTCTCCTATTCAAATAGTCAACTTAAAGCACTGAGAAGAAATGCCCACGCTGGTGTGGTTCCCTATTTACCTGACGAGGTAAGAAGATGATATTGGGGCAGCAGAGCAGGTGCAAAGAAAAAAGATAAGATAAAAGCCAAGCAGCTTGCGAGAAAAACCGTTGGTGCCTTCTGTGATCCTGGGAAATGTGAACTCACTACCAAATAAGATCGACAAACTGGCTGTGCTGGTGAAAAATGTCAGAACCTACAGAGAATGCAGCTTGCTGTGTTTTAGTGAAACTTGGCTAAAAACTACTATCCCAGATGCTAACGTGGAGCTACCCGGGTTTAGCACAGTTAGAGCAGACAGAGACGCAAATACCAGTGGGAAGAAGAAGGAGGAGGACTTGCTCACTATGTCAATACAAAGTGATGCAACTCAGGACATGTAAATGTTAAAATCTCCACTTGCTGCAGGGACATCAAACTGTTAAGTCTGCGTCCCTATTACTTGCCCAGAGAGTTTGGACACGTGATTGTTGTTATTGTTTACATCCCCCCTCAAGCGAACGCAGAGATAGCGGGTGACATCATCCATTCCGCAATTGCTAAGTTATAAACGCAACACCCTGAGGCGCTTGTGCTAATCTCTGTAGACTATAACCATGTAACACTGGATAAAACATTACCTGCCTTCTCCCAATATGTGGACTGTAACACCTGGGGAAACAGGACTATTGACCTACTGTATGCAAACGTTAAAGACGCATACAGCGCCACCCCGCTGCCTGTGCTTGGGAAAGCAGATCATAACCTGGTTCTGCTTCAGCCTCACTACAAACCAAGAGTGAAGGCGCTACCTACAACCACACAATCATTCAGGAAGTGGTCCCCTGAGGCAGAGCAGGCTCTGAGAGACTGCTTTGGAACTACAGACTGGGATATACTGCAGGGGTCACATAGTGAGAACATTGAAGAGGCTGTTGACTGCACAACTGATTACATCAACTTCTGTATGGACATTGTAGTTCCAGTAAGAACAGTACGCTGCTATGCTAACAACAAGCCATGGATTACAAGTGACATCAAGGGCCTTTTGAACCAGAAGAAAAGGGCTTTTAAAGGTGGTGATCAGCATGAGCTCAAGCGTGTGCAGAAGGAACTCCGAGTCCAGCTCAGGGGGCGAAGAGCAGTACAGGAGAAAGCTGGAGCAGAAGTTGCAGAATAACAGCATGAAGGAAGTGTGGGATGGGATGAAGATTATCACTGGCTGCAGCTCGAAGCGGGTGCCACCATCGAGAGAGACGTGAGAGAGCAAACCAAATGAACAACTTCTTTAATAGGTTTGATCACCCTAACCCACTCTCACCTGGAGTACTGCATCCTCCAACCATCCTTCTGCTGATACCAGCAAAGGTGAGACATCCCAACCCACAATTACAGCAGCACAGGTGAGCAGAGAGCTGAGGAGACTTGTGCCAGCAAAGCAGCGGGTCCAGATGGTGTATCGCCACACTGCTGAAGGCCTGTGCGTTGGAACTGGGGAGTCCTCTACAGCATCTTCAACCTGAGCCTGGAACAGGGGAGAGTCCCAAGGCTTTGGAAAACATCTTGTATCACCCCTGTCCCAAAGGTATCACGTCCTAGTGAGCTGAATGACTTCCGGCCAGTTGCTTTGACGTCACATGTGATGAAGACCATGGAGCAGCTGCTGTTTCACCACCTGAGGCCACAGGTCCGCCATGCCCTCGACCCTCTGCAGTTCGCATACCAGGAGAAGGTGGGAGCGGAGGATGCCATCATCTATATGATATACAGATCCCTCTCCCACTTGGACAGAGGCAGTGGTGCTGTAAGAATTATGTTTTTGGACTTCTCTAGCACTTTCAACACCATCCAACCTCTGCTCCTTAGGAGCAAGTTGACTGAGATAGGAGTAGACTCACACCTGGTGGCATGGATCATGTATTATCTTACAGACAGACCTCAATATGTGCATCTTGGGAACTGCAGGTCTGACATTGTGTCAGCAACACAGGAGGCGCAGAGGACTGTACTTTCTCCGGTCCTGTTCAGCCTATATACATCAGACTTCCAATAGACTCGAGTCCTGCCACGTGCAAAAGTTTGCTGATGACACTGCTATTGTGGGCTGCATCAGGAGTGGGCAGGAGGAGGAGTACAGGAAGCTAATCAAAGACTTTGTTAAATGGTGCGACTCAAACCACTTACACCTGAACACCAGCAAGACCAAGGAGCTGGTGGTGGATTTTAGGAGGCCCAGGCCCCTCATGGACCCTGTGATCATCAGAGGTGACTGTGTGCAGAGGGTGCAGACCTATAAATACCTGGGAGTGCAGCTGGATGACAAATTGGACTGGACTGCCAATACTGATGCTCTGTGTAAGAAAGGACAGAGCTGACTATACTTTCTTAGAAGGTTGGCATCCTTCAACATCTGCAATAAGATGCTGCAGATGTTCTACCAGACGGTTGTGGCGAGTGCCCTCTTCTATGCGGTGGTGTGCTGGGGAGGCAGCATAAAGATGAAGGACGCCTCACGCCTGGACAAACTTGTTAAGAAGGCAGGCTCTATTGTAGGAGTAAAGTTGGACAGTTTAACATCTGTAGCAGAGCGATGGGCATTAAGCAAACTCCTGACAATCATGAAGAATCCACTGCATCCACTGAACAGTGTCATCTCCAGGCAGAGGAGTAGCTTCAGTGACAGACTTTTGTCACTGTCCTGCTCCACTGACAGACGGAGGAGATCGTTCCTCCCCCACACTATGCGACTCTTCAATTCCACCTGGGGGAGTAAATGCTAACATTACTCAAAGTTATTGTCTGCTTTTACATGCATTTTTATTACTCTTTAATTTAATATTGTTTTTGTATCAGTATACTGCTGCTGGATTATGTGAATTTCCCCTTGGGATTAATAAAGTATCTATCTATCTATCTATCTATCTATCTATCTATCTATCTATCTATCTATCTATCTATCTATCTATCTATCTGGTACTGCTACAGGACTTTCTGAAAACTTTATTCATCATTTCATAATACATGGAATAACCACAATGCAGGACATAATTGACTGGGAAAATTACACTTGGAAAAGTGCACAAGAGGTAACAGAGGAGACAGGAGTGCACTCTGTGCGCCTAATGGAGAAGTTTCTGTGGCAGATAAGATCATTAATAGACAGGGAATCCATGACACTCCTGCACAGAATTTTCACCTCACAACTGAAGACTGATGGATGAGACACTTTTTCCTACTCTTACTGTATCTCCAGCTGCTGAACTGTGGGATGGTAAGACTGATGTTTTAGCCTTAAGTTGTCTTGAGGCGATATCTCTGTCTACAGTGCCGGGGAAGCAGCTGTACAGGATATGTGTGAAGGTGAACAACCTGGAACAGCTGAGGACACGAAGACACGACACACCTTGGAGAGACAAGCTTGGAGCACCTCAAGGACTGAACCCTGCCTGGAGGTCGTTATACAAGTCGCCATTGGCCAGTAGGGTGGGAGACCTGCAGTGGAGGTTGGTGCATGGGATACTATCGGTTATCGATTATATGTCCGGGGGTTTCAGATTGCTGTCCTTTTTGTGATCTGAGAGAAACTGTTTTTCATGCTTTTATGTACTGTGAGAGGCTCCAGACCTTTTTTAGTAAAAATGAAATAATGGTAGAAGGGCTGTGGGTCCCGTATAATAGCATGGTGTTTGTGTTTTGGGTGAGAATTAAGAGAAAATATGAATTTAATTAATTTTATTATCAGGCAAGCAAAATGAAGATGTTGTTGTCTTTTTTAGAAAATTGCGTGAAAGTAGGATTTAGTAGTGGATTTTAATTTTTATAAGGCCACAAATAATTTAGCACAGTTTAAGGAATTGTGGTGTGTGAATAATGTACTTTGTGTATGTGATGATGTTAATTTACAATTTGTGCTCTGAGTTTGGGGTTTTAATTATTTATAAATTGACTTGATATATTAAGAATAAGTGGATTTGGAGGGTGGAAATAATGGGAGGGATTAGATAAATATATATATATATATATATTCCAAGAACAGTATGAATATGTAATGGCTTGAAACTGAATATTCATCATTAGGAATGTGTGTACATGTTTTATGTAAGACCTAAGATTGAGTTTGGTTTACTGTTTTGATTTATTTCTGTGTTTATTCAATAAAGTTTGGTTTTAAAAATAAAGAGCCTACATTAGAAACGGTAAGTTCTGGGGAAAAACTGGGACACCATTCCATCACAGAGTACACTCACAAACACACAGTCAACTAATTTGGAATCACTACACTGATCAAACCTGCACATCTTCTGGGTAGAAAATTGGAGTACCCAGACAGTACTCACAAACACCACACAGACAATAAACAGGTGCAGGATTCAAACCCAGAACGCTGGATCTGCTTGGCAGCAGCTCAACCCACTGTCTTTACATTGTTTTATTGCCTGTAGCATCACATTGCAAAACAACATGCTTTCCTTTTTTTACTTGGAAATAAATTATAATAATGTCCATCATCCCATCACTCTTTTAACAAATCATGTTTATCATGGGCAGGATGCTGACACTTCCCTAGGATGTAGGATGCTTATTCAGTCTAGACCATGTTAATGTTTCTTCATATCCACAGGAATATTTCCAGACAAATTTACATCAAGAATACTAAAAGGCGCTCACTTTAATTATCCCTTTGCATAGACACTCCCATTTATTATCACATCTGGAGCTGCAGAGCAGATGTTGCTTCAAAATTTTAAAATGTCTGTGAGAAGCTGGCCTTTTTGTGTAAGTGCTTTTATTATTCACTGTTAATTTTCACTTTTACGAAAAGATAGCTCATCTTAGCACCTCCATTTTTCACACATCCTCAGTTAATTAAACTTCTATCACTTGTCTGCGTTTCAAAAAAATCTGAAAAGCAGAAAACATAATGTGTGTATTGTAGAGACAGATTCTGTGCAGTGAAAGAAAATGAAATAAGGAAACCAACAGTACTAGTCGGAAATAAGCAGACATGTAACAAGTAAGAACCTTCTGAATCTGATCTCCTTTTCATTTGTCTGCATCAGACCCTCTTTTGTATGTCAAGAATGACATTGGTATTTTATAATCTTCTGTCCACCAACCCGAATAAATAGACTTACTAAAATCCAAACTTGGTTCACCAAATATTTTGATAGATTCTGCCTTGATTTGCTGATCAATTTCACATTCACCCTGCTTAAATTCATGAGCAAGACTAGATGTTATAAACCTTCACAAAAAATACAGAACGACAAAAGCATTCAGTTATCTCAATAAGAGAGTCATAAGCTACACATTTGAAAATGCTGATTCTCGTTCTTACAGTAAAGTCATTCATGCAAGGAACTCTATTTAAATGAAGTATAGCTGCATGGATGTCACCACTAAATATCCCAAACTGGACACTTCTCATACCTCAGCTGGAAATGATATTCTGTTCATGACTGATCCAATCCACTCTTCTGGCAGGGTCCAAAGTCATACCTTTAAGAACTCAGTGCCAAAAACATGAACACAGCCCTTATTTGGATTTGGTCATAACTCTTACACAGGTCCACAAAATAAGTGCAGATAGAACCTGGCACACTTGTGTGAGTCCTCAGATGTCTGTGCAAGGACAAAGAGTTGATCTACTCTCCCACAGCCTCTAAGGACCTGCATTGTAATTACACTTAAAATGTTAATCACTGATATTTAGTTTTCATTCACAGATTTAGTATTGTGATGACAGGCTGCTATTAATGATTAGATATCCAAAAGATGTCTTGTGTTTAAATGCACTCATGCTAATCAAAGTCAAAGTGCCCTTACGCAATGGCATTTAATGTAGGCCTCCTTTATTCCTGTAGCACATCATTCACTCTGCTACTGGTGTGTCCGAGCCTTTTGCATTAAAAGGTTTTTTTTTATGCCTGCATATCAAAACAGATGGTTCAAAGAGAAGTGCTAGTAATAACTATTGCTAGGCTTTTTGCAAAATTCATTTAGTCTGAGCATATGTCACATGAAGATCAGGGTGTGAGATATTCTTTTGTTATTTTATTGAGTTTAAAGACCATATTACAATATGTGAATCCCATTTCAGTCAAAATTACAATTAGTACAAAGTCGCAAAAAAATGTTATATTAAAACATTTAAATCTTCATCCTTTTATTCATTCTTGAACCTGATTAATCCAGTTCAGCATTGTGGAGCCTGTCCAGTCAGGAAACACCGCTGGATTGGGTGACATTCATGAGATACTTTCAATATGCAAATTAGTGAATGTATATTTATAATGAATGTATAAGTCCTCTAAACCCTGTAGTTTAAACAATCTATTGTGAACATTTACTATTAAAACGTAACATAATCAAATATACTGGATTTTCGTATTATATGCAAGGTAACATTCTACAGTGTTTTAATTACAAAAAAGTGACTGGTAGAATTGTCTGATGTTGTCACCTTTATCATAAAAGAATACTAAAACAGACAAAGTTTTATTAATTTTTAGACTTTACCAAGCCTCTTATCTGAGAATCCAATTTTCCTGTTCAGATTTGCAGGAAGTTCAAGTCCAACCTAATTTATTTTTGAATTCGAAACATCCATGCATCCAAAGGGTGACCCCACAAAGACCTAAGGCAGAAGGTGGCATGGCTCTATCTAACTTTCATTTTTATTACTGGGCAGCAAATATACAAGCTATAAAAACCTGGACATTGACACAAATGGATGAACATACACAGACTTGGTCCGCAATAGAAATAAAATCCTGCAGTACTTTCTTTATATTATTTGATTTGTGCTCCAGTAAATACGAGTTATCACTAATATACTAACAACCCAATTGTACTTCATTCACTCAGAATATGGAACAAATGTAGGAAGTACTTCAAGATGGAGAAGCTAACAACCTTTTTCCACCCTGTCAAACTTACAAAGTTTTTAATGTTTGGAAAACATACAGGATTAAATCACTTAGAGATTTGTACGTAGATATCATCTTTACATCCTACAAAATCACACTCAAAATTTAGCTTCTTATCCAAATTATAAACTTTACTAAACAAAATCTGCCCAGTTTTCCTCACCTCCCACCTATTTCTATTATCATAAGTACAGTGGGAAAAGGATCTCGTACTCATCATTTCAGAAATGGAGTGGAAGGCAGCCACGTACAGATAGCTCGAGATGCGCAAAGCATAAACTTATTCAACTTAAAATCTTTTATCGAGCACATCTGTCTCTTTTAAAATTATCCAAAATGTTTCCAGGGCAAGATCCAACCTGCAAACACTGCAATCGAGCTCCAGCCCTATCATTCTGGAACAAATGCCTTTAATTGCCTATCAGACAACCTTGGTGTCACAATCCCTCCTAATCCACTAACAGCTGTGCTTAGTGTACTCCCAGATGGGCTTAAAGTGGAGAAGGACAAACAGACTTTCATTTCCTTTACTTCACTACTAGCATGTAGACTTAATTTTCTCAACTGGAAGAATCCTAACCCACCTCTTCTAAATCAGTGGGTAACTGATGATATATACAATTTGAAATTGGAAAAAATCAACTTCTCACTTAAAGAATCTGATCAAAATTATTTTAAAAGCAGGCAGGATCTAATCAATAACATTTTGGAATAAGCTTTTATATTGGGGAAAAGGGTTCTTTTCTCTCTTTTCTACTCAAAGTTTTACTCTTCTTCTTTTTCTCTTGGGTGGGGATTGAATTGAATTTAGTTTTGTTAAGTATGACTTGTATTTTAATGATGTTATTTGCTTATAATAAATTCAATTAAAAAAAGATTTGTTGGAAGTCAAGACAAAAGGATGGCCAATATACAGAAACAAACCAACTCAGAATTCTTGGTATTCACAAGAATGCCAAGTGGGCACATACTGGACGATCATCAATTAGTTTTTTTTTTTTGGTTTTTTTTTTAAACCGTGTCCTGTTCGGCTGTGAAGCAATCAGAATTGATGTCTGAATGCTGGCGAATAGCCTTACAGTTTCTCTCTCAGGTGGAGCGTTACAGCTTCTGCTGACGTCACGCCTGATACCAAAACTTTATTAAAAATATTTTTAGATGTTTTTAAGATTCAAACCGGACACGGAGACAAAAGTGAAAGAAAAAGAAGAGAGAGAAGGAAGAGATGGAGGTAAAGGGGGAGGGGGGGGTTTCGTATAGAATAAACAATAAATGAATCAGAATCCGCTTCTAGACCTGCAGAAAGAGAGGGGGAAAAAAAAAAAAAAAACAAACCACAAGACAAAAACATTGCTGCATCAGCTACATGAAGATATATAAAAGTAAAAATGTTTGCTGACAATCATACAGTAATTATTACTAAGGCATTTAGGGCCACCACAACCTTAGATCATGTGCTGAAGATGTCCAAGTCATACTTATGAAATCACCATGTGAGCACCTGTGTGCGTACGCACGCTTGTATGTGTAAGGTTTCTCTATAGGAGCATCCAATAGTGAGTGTGAAGGGCCACAGACCTGCCCCCAAAAACGTGTGGAAGATGGAGGGAGTTCCAAGCCCAGAGATCCAGAGGTCACCCCAGAGCGGAAACCCTAGGGAGGCCGTCACCAGAGAAGCCCCAACCCCCACTCGAGAGGCGCAGAGGATCACCCCGGGGGTCACAACCAGCAGCCGACAGAGTCCCGGGAGATATCAACGGCAAGCCCTCAGGCCCGCCCGCAGCCGCTCCCCCCCGAGTCGGCCGGGCCCGGAACCCAGCAGCCCGGGACCCAAGGCGACCCACCCCGCCGAGGACCCAACAGAGCCCAGGGAACCAGATCCCACCAGGCAGCCACCGGGAGCGACCAGACAGATGCTTAAGGCAGGGGGAGGGTAGGCAAAGATGTTGTAGTATTGCCAGATGTCCCAGGAGAGGGGAGGAGTCCAAAACCCCACCTGACATATACAGTCACACACAAACACAGTCATACACTCCCTCCCTCATGCTCTCACATACACATACAACCCAAGACTTACAAGGATGTACGCCAGACACCCATTCACACTCCCCACACACACCCTACCTAACTCTGGTCCCGGTGCTGCCGTACCTGAGGTACAGCCATTCCTGGACGTCAGAGTTAGCCCCGTTCCGCAGGGGTAATAGTGAGCAGGAACCCCGTCCAACGCAGAGCAAAGCAACCCACCACTCTAGACCACAGGCAGACGGCCAGCCCCCACTCCTAGCCTCCAGCCCCGGGCAGCTAACTGAGAACAGAGGTGTAATAAGACCTCTAGTCTCCCTCCGCCTGCTCTAATGTAGTGTTGGTGTGTGTTGATAAGGTGCATTTTGTGGTTGGGGGGATGCGGGCAGTGCCGGCACCATGTGGCCTACACCAGCTGATGCCAACACACAGCCAAACCTCCCCCCCAAAATTCTCCGTGACTAGGTGCAGTATAAAATTGGAAGTGGACACCGGCACTCGGAGTGAGGCTGAAATTTCCCCCCACTGGATGCCATTGAGTGTGCCCACTCCCAAGGCCTTAAGTGTGCATTTGTGTGGAATGTTTTTTGTGGAAGTGTTTAATGTGCAAATAAAATTGGGGTGTAGGCTGCCACAGGACTGCGGAAATAGGATCCATACCCGCACCCCCTGACTTACCCACACCCCAAGGCCCTATGTGCATGTTTCGATCATCAATTTGAGAAGAACAGAAATGCAAATCAGTTGAGCTGAACACTGTTACATTGCACTGACCCAAGTGCTTTAATATAAATGCTCCAACTGGGAGTAATTTGTGTAGAAGAGTCAAATGTATGTGAAAACAGAGGTGTTTCATTCTTTAGTGTGCACACAAGGCAGGAGTGAACACAGTTTTTAAACTGCCTCTTACACATTTGTCACATTTGTATATCTGCCGAAGTAATTCTCCCACTTCATGTTGGCACTACAAATGCCTTTCACTCACTTTTTTTATTTACCTTCTTCTCTCTGTATGCTCACTGGCAATATCATTAAGTTCACTTGCTTGTTAATTGTAAATAAACATTACGGATAGTTATGTGGCTGCAACACACTATACAGTATATACCATATAGACACGGTCAAATGTTAGAGATTTGTAAGACAGCTTTGACCATGGTGTGATTGTAGCTGCCAGTTATGGTGGTTGTAGCACATCAGGAACAGAACAATGTACCAACCTTGAATGAGATGGCCTAGAGCAACAGAAGACCATGTTGAGTCACACTAAGAGCAGGAAAATAAGGCTACAGTGATCACCAAAAATGAATGACAAAAGTCTAGATAAATTCTGCCTGATGTAATAAAATTTGAATCCTGATACAACATGTAGATATTCATGACATGAACAGCACGAATTCATGAAACCATCCTGCCTTCTGTCAATGGTACAGACTGGTAATTGTAAATGGCTATGTGGCAGTGGCACCATAAATGTTACTGGGACAAAAGAGCGCCACCAGGGGTGGGGATTGATTTGTCCTTAACTCAATTTTTTCTTTTTGTAAAAATTTGATTGATTTGTATGGATTGCAATAAAATTAATAAAAATATAATAATTAAAAAAAAAGTGATCTGTGAGAACAGGTGGAGGGAAAATGCAAGTAGAGAGAAATGCACGCAGCTAGTAAAGGGTCAATAACCATGCAGTGTATTGCACCACATTATGTACAATCCCTTGCAAAAAGTCTATGTGATATTAGCTTCACAATTATTAGCACTTACAGATGAAGTGGAACCCATAACCTGATTGACAATGAGTACTGTAGATACATCTTGTCTGTTCCATAACATTCTGGGGAGCACTGTCCTGGGTCTAAGGAACCCACGGCACTGGAGCTTTACATAGGAGTGTCACAATCATCTAACGGTCTGGTGTTTCTGGCAGCAGAAGATGAGCATTAGGTGGAGCTGGATGTCTCTCTCAGGTCCCTCTTATTGTTAATCGTCACCCTTGGACTATTTTTATACAGACAGTTATCAGCAAGAGTGAAAGGGAAGGTCTACAGGACGGTAGTGAGACCAGCTATGTTATATGGGTTAGTGACGGTGGCATTGACCAGAAAGCAGGAGAGCTGGAGGTGGTAGAGTTAAAGATGCTTAGATTTGCACTGGGAATGATGAGGATGAATAGGATTAGGAACAAGTACATTAGAGGGTCAGCTCAGGTTAGATGGTTGAAAGACAAAGTCAGAGAGGCGAGATTGCATTGGTTTGGACATGTGCAGAGGACAGATGCTGGGTATATTGGGAGAAGGATGTTAAGGATAGAGCTTCCTGGCAAGAGGAAATGAGGAAGGCCTAAGCGAAGGTTTATGGATTTGGTGAGAGAGGACATGCAGGTGATGGGTGTAACAGAGGACAGGAGGATATGGTAAATGATGGTCCCTTGTGGCAAACCATAACGGAAGCAGCCGAAAGAAGAAGAAGAAGACTATCTTTATACCTAAAAGGTCTTGCAAGAGTGGCAAAGCTGCACAGTGTTACTGTTGCTGCCTCACAACTTAGAATCTTTGCCTCAAATACAGATCCTTTCACTTCTTATGTGAATTTGCTTCGGGATATGTGGTTTATTTTATCAATTTTGTTTCTTCTGGGGTGCTTCTTGGAATTTGTTGATTTTATTGAATTCTTTTCTTACTTAATTTTCTAAATTAAATATTATAAGTTCTAATTATTTGCACCAAGGGTTTTGTAGTTTTTGGCTTTACACATTTTTGTGTTGTAGGACTTATAAAGCCATTTTTGTGTAATTAGACCTGAATCATAACACTGGCTTGGGTTTCTGTGTTCAGGTAATTTGGCTTGAATGGTGACTCTAAGTTGGCCCAGCATCACTGAATGTGGGCATAGGGAAGTGTCTTTTATGGAGTTCTACTAGGATAGACTCTGACACTCCTGCAATCCTGGATAGGATTATGCAGGTTTGGAAAATGAAAAAACAGAATCTCTTCAATCTTGGCACCCTTTCACAGGAAATTTAAAGACAAAAAATGTTACAAACTTAAAATAAAAAAAGAATATAATGTGACCTGAAGGGATTGCTGACAAGCCAATCTTTACCTCAAAATATCACCAAGGAGGTCAACATTTTCTGTAACAAACTACCAAGATATGTAGATGAAGCAAAAACCTTGAGAGCCTTTAAGAAGTATCCGAATGAGATACTAGCACTGTTTAGCTCTTAGCTAAACTAATGAGCCTGAGAGACTGAACGGTGTCCTCTCATTTGTCAAATTCTTTATGTTCTTATTTCCAAAATAAAGATTTATATTGCAGAAGAATGGTACAAAACGTTGAGGCGTTTCTGGGTTTTGCTACTCAAGTCACATACACAACCAGCTAAATAAGTTGGCCTATCCATTATCCTCCCTCAGAATCTGCCTTCCCATCTGCAATCACCTTATTCCTCTCTCTTTCCCTGGCCTCTCTTCTTCACACCATTTGCCACCCATTCTCCTTCTAGATCCATGGTCAATGGTTGTCTGACCAAAACAGGTTTCAATGTAAAAGCAAGGTAGTACTTCAGGGAACATCCTGACATTGACTTCTGGAGTAAGTAATGTCCTTTGAGACTTTGAAAACTTCCTCTAGCAGACCATCATGTGGTCTCTGCAGTCCTAAACCCCAGTTCCCATTTAAAAGGCTTTGCAAAGCCTAGGCAGCCAGCCCACTATAATGGCCAGCATAATGCAAAAGACATCCCTGTTGGCAACTCTTGAACTGTGTATTGTGTGGTAAATTACCTATCATAACCCACAGGGGTTTGCCTAACTTTGTGCCCCATGGGATTTTCTCCTACCCAGTATTTACCAGTGTTCTTTGCCATTGCCATTACCAAAGTGTAATATGTCAGGGCCTTTTACAACACTGTTCTGTCTTGTACATCCTTCACCAGTCCCTTCTTTGCAACAATCATAAATAAAAAGAAATACAATCATGCAGAAGGCCTCATAAAAAAATCCAGTAATAAGCAAAAACAGACAATGGGTTACCAGCCTCAATAAAAAGCATCCTTATAAAAAGATACAATCAATTTTTTCAGTCATAGAATCTTTTTATGAGAGTCTCCCCAGGCTAGAAAAGAAGGGAATTGTTTTATTTTTCCTGTGTGCCAATGCATCTTTACACATCTGCGGTGGTGTGATTTACTGCATAAAATTTGATAAATATTTTGTAATATAATATTATAATGATAATATTTGTAAGTTAGACAAAGGAAATTTAATATTAGTGCTTCAGGAGTCATGTTTTACTTCATTGATGAGAACAGCAATGCTTTGATGTTTATCTAACCAACACCACAAACCCCCCAGCTAGTCTTTAGGATTGACTCAGGATGAGGAATCGATGGTGAGGAGGATGGAGCATGTACCAGACCATCTTGGCAAGCTTGACTGCGTTTGGACTTAAAGCCTATAAGCCATCACCAGCACGAAGGCCATAAACTGACTGAACAAAACAACTGGGGGATGAGTTGTACTTGAATTCTCTTGGACTAAAGTATAACTGTTTATGATTGGTTTTGTTTTGCTGTAAGAATGGTATAAAGTTGGTCACCCTACACCTGTCCATGATGAGAAGACAATAATGAAGACAACTCTCTGAGGCCATACCAAAACAGGCATGAGGCTAAAAATAAGCTAAGAGCCGCACCATAGATGCAAAATGCACTGCTGCTTAGGCTGTAATGATATGGTTTGTCAATATTCACACAGTATGCAGCTTCCTTAATATTTTTGGGCAAAGAATACATAATTAAATGTGTAACTTAACTCCTGCCTGTTTCTTCACTTTGTCTAATTGCCTGATGTTACTTATGTTAAAAGGAAAGGGGGGATTGTTAAAGTACCTGATTCCAGAGTGGTAAGTTTATGGGATTTTAGACTTTTTATTAAGGTGTGGTGGACGGCCGGGATTCGAATACTCATTTTGTGTCTTTGCTGTACATTTTTAATTTATTTGTATGTTACAGTTTCTTTCATTTATGATTGGGAGTATTCTTCATGTTTTATGTATCTGTAACTAATCCTGTGTTATATTCCATGTGTTTCATGGGTCATCCCTAAGAGCTACCAGGAACTGCCCTCCGCACTATAAACCTGGAGGATCTCTGACAGTTACTGGCAATTCACTGTAAATGTGCTCTGCACTTCGTTAATTCTTGTGCTTCTTTATGTACTTATTGTGAATTATTGGATTTTTGACCTGTTTGCTCTGCTATGTGACCTTACCTTGGCTTCTTCATTGGGACTTTGATCAACTTACGTTGTTTTTTTTTTTTTTTGTTCTTTATTTCGCCTTATACAATTTCTTGTATTAGGAATTTGTTAGTTTTCGCATACCCCTTGGGGTCAGAGCGCAGGGTCAGCCATTGTACAGCGCCCCTGGAGTAATTGCAGGTTAAGGGTCTTGCTCAAGGGCCCAGCAGAGTAGGATCTCTTTTGGCAGTGACGGGGATTCAAACCAGCAACTTTTGGGATACCAACGCAGATCCTTAGCCTCAGAGCCACCACTCCGCCTTTGTTTCAGGCAATTCCTTTTGTGCCCTTCAGAGCTTGCTTTTGCTACAGAGCACTGTGTTAAGAGTAAATCTTTTATTTTATAATGAGTGTGTCCTTATTATTAGCGTGGGTTTGGTAATAATATCCCTCTCTAGTGGGCATTTTTGAAAGAGCTTTTGGAATGCATTGGGACTAACAGTATGTGCTTTGAGACTCCTAGTTAATGACAGCTGCTGTCATTGGATCCAGTGTCCTGGGTCCCAATCTTGCACCCATTTTCTGTCTGTGAGGGGTCTGCACGCTAGCCACACATCTGTGTGGAGGGTCCTCCAGGTACATTGGATTCTTTCCCAAATTCAAAATGCATCTGAAATGGGCAGCTCCATACTGCCCCCCTCATGTGTGAAAGTGTGATTAGGTCCTGTAATCAATTTGTGCTTCATTCTGCCTTGCATCCAATGCTGTCTGGATAGAGAAGGAATAAAAGTAAAAGCTTTTTCTTTTTTAGTTCCACTCGGGTTTCACTTTTCAGAATATAATACATTTTATGACTTTCTGGGCATTAAAAAAGACTTTTGCTTGATTTCCTCCATTGTCACAGCACTTGCAGGCACCTAGCAACAAATAGTTTTGTCAAGGAAACAAACAATGGTATGCATTGATGCAACAGTTTTACACTTGAATGCTTCTTTGATTCCAAATAGGCATCACTTTATACAGTAAGTGCCCGGGCACAGTCAGACCACCAACCCTGTCTTGAATTCAGATCATCCACACTGGTATTTTTCCTTTCAAGTCCATCTCCTCCTCCTCCTCAGCAGTGTATTAGGGTACTTGTAAGAGAATGCAATTGTGCGCTTTAAGCAGAAAGTGTTTGATTAATTATTTTCATTGAATTTCCTACTGAATCAGAGCTACTGACCTACTGTTTAGCTGTTGTGTTTGAACACATTCCATGGACAAATGTAAGCGTAAAGTCTGCTGTATTGATACAATCTGTCTGCATGGTTGCCTGCCTTGTGACTAGGCATTTTACTACATATGCACTTTCTCCCTGGGTTTGTGTGGGCTTTTCTTTGGATACATCAATTTTCCTCTACATTCCACGAAGTTGTGTAGAGGTTCGGAGCATGCGCTGATCGCCGCACCCACCACACAATGAACCACCTGGATTGGGACCCAAGTGTAGCAGGTGACACTTCAGCACCACACTGGAACAGTGTCAGGTTTTTTAACAGTGGCTGGAGTGCCAATCCTGCCACAAACCCCCAAGTTCTCCCTGTAGGTAAGTAAGCAGGGCTGGATGCAGATTAGCATCATACAGAGAACGTGATGTTTTGTTTAAGTTACTAAGCAATTCCAAAACTGGGCCCTAAGTGACTATGTGTGTGGATGTGTGCATAATTGGGCCCTTTAATGGACTGGCAACATGCAAATACGGTCATGTGAAAAAGTAAGTACACCCCATGGATACCGTGGACTTTTTCAACATATTTGAACAGGCAAACAGCAGATCTTAAGGCAAACAGTACAGAACAACACAAACATTAAAGGATACTAAACACATTATTTTATGGAAAACATTTCAGATAGTCATCATTGCTTTGCCAGAGAGGAAAGTTCAGAACAAAAAAAAAATTTAAATGTCAGATAAAATGCTAGCGATTCACCAACAGAATTAAATTTACTATCATCAATCTACTAAAAGATCAGTCAAATTGGTTTATGAAGCATCATGTCCATGATGTCACACGATGTGATTTCTGGGACCATGCACAATTGCAACCGAGAGTTGCGTCTTGACACCAAAATTGCAACACCCATAAACAAAACAAAATGGTGTTAAAGTAACGCAAAATATAATAATGACAAAATTCCAGAGGTCTCAAATGAGTGAAACACACATTGAGAAATGATATTCAATACCCTGAAAATAGCAAAGCAGAGGCTTAGCAGGATGTCCAGCTCCCCAAAACCCAACACAGAAAGACGCAGACAAAAGTTCATAAACACAACACAGGCTTTATTCAGCTGCAGCAAACACTTTTCAATGGTTTTCCAACTACACAGCACAGTACAGCTAAGCACAATGATAAAAGCAGGACGTAGTACTTTCTCTTCAGCCTTCTCTCTTAATTCATCTGTTGTCTCTCCTTCTGTCTCTACTCATCCTCCAGCAAGCTTCGTCCCACTTCCTTCCAGCGAGCTTCTTTTATCTAGCACCCAGGAGTACTTCCGGTGTGGTCCACAAACACTAGCAGCACTCATGGAACCCAACCAGGCTGTGCCGAACTCCAGCTCTCATGAAGTCTTTTGGGAATCTAAGGCACCGTTCCAGCCTGGTGGGGCTGCCATCTAGCGCTCTGGGGGAGGTAGTGCCCTATGCATACTCTTTCCACCGATCCTTCGACTATAGAGGCGTCTGGGCCAGGTACAACATATAACACATTTTTAAAGTTGTCATAGCAATCATCATTATCATCATCTTCATCCTAGCCTCAAGATCTCCTATGTCGTCCAATGCCAACCTCAGTAAAAGTAGATGGTCTTGTCTCAGGTATGACAGTTTTGAATGTTCTTCACATTATCCAGGGTAAGCATCATCAACATTTGCCATGAGAGACCATATACATCTCTTATTGTTCCATTCATTAAGTGGGAAAGAATTGTTTACCAAGAAATCTGATTCTCAGTTAAGTGGCTAAAACATCTGCTGTTCTACTTAGCTAAATAGCTAATTGGTGCAATCCATCAATGTAGATGAGCTCTGTCTTTGTTCTCAGCCTGAAGTACGATCTTACAGGTTCAGCTCCAACATAGATATTTTATTAGTCCTGCTCAGGTCTGGATGGTCTATCCAAAGTAGTTTAAACTTGTATTATACTTGCATATTTTATGAAAGGAAGGTTACAGCTGAAAGCAAATTTATTAACCTGAATGTCACATACGAAAAGTTCACTCCTACTACACTATTCTGAAGCCTAAGATATACAAACCTTATTTGAATGTGCCCTTTCAAACAAAGCTGAGGTGGCAATGCCATGTGATGTATCCAAGTTCTCAGAGGTGCAGGTGTCTTGGTATTAAGTCAAGTATATTATTGTAGCAGAGGTGTTTGCCAGGTTGGGATCTCCTGAAGCTTGCTACCTTATTGCTGTCCTTGTGCCTATATGTTTGTTCACTTATTTGATTATTTCTGTTTCATTTTTCTTATTATTGGTTCATTTTTCTTAATCCTTTAGCCCAGCTGCAATTTCATTTTCTTTTTTAAGGGGTAAATTGTGTGCACATTCATTCCACTTTATACTATTCAGAAAGAAGGCCATGGGCTCTTCAGAAAGAGCTCGTTCAGATTTTGTCTTACTATTTTGATTCAGTATTACCTTTGTCACTGTTTCATTCTGAAGCTGGTGCAGTACAATCATTTCATCTGCTGTTCACCTTCCATGCTTCAAATTTGTGAGTCACTACTTTCTCATTTTGTGCTTTGCATTGCACGGGCACCATATCTGGCGCTTGTTCCTAATTGCATGCATGGCTTAATGATTGTTCTCATTAGCTGAGTTCTCTAACTTTAACAGGTACTCCATTCTAAAACCCACAGTAATGACCAAGTACAGTGTGTGGAGATGGAAGAATGGATTCAGTACCTGGATTATGCTGGCAGTAGGTGGTCCTTTAAAGGAGAATTCTTTTTTTCTGTGCCTTCTGCTTTCTTGACTGTTCTTCAGTGCTGCTGCCACTCTGATCTTCCAGGATTCCTTCCATACAGCTCCAATATTTTCTCTGTTGTGTTACAGCCAGTTTTTTTCAATGACATATTAATTTGTTTTATTATTATTTTTATTCATTTTGTAATATTATATTTAATGTTATTTATGTTATTTTTGTGGGCTTTGCACAGTATTTGATATTTAAATATTTTTGTTTTGATTATGGGCGGCACAGTGGCACAGTGGTAGCGCTGCTGCCTCCCAGTAAGGAGACCTGGGTTTGCTTCCCTGGTCCTCCCTGCATGGAGTTTGCATGTTCTCCCCGTGTCTGTGTGGGTTTCCTCCCACAGTCCAAAGTCATGCAGGTTAGGTGCATTGGCAATCCTAAATTGTCCCTAGTGTATGCTTGGTGTGTGTGTGTGTATACCCTGTGGTGGGTTGGCTTCATGCCTGGGGTTCTTTTCCTGCCAGTACCCTGTGTTGGCTGGGATTGGCTCCAGTAAACCTCCATGACCCTGTATTAGGATATAGTAGGTTGGAAGATGACTGACTGACTGATTTTTTTTTAATTATGTTTCCATTCCCCGTGCCTTGTGGGTGGTGCCCCAGAATGCAGGGTCACCCTTACAACAGTACTGCTGGGTACTCCTTTTGGCTTCATCTTTTCTGTCAATAGCAAGAAAATGGTGCATCGAGTTTAGTTGGAGTCTGTCTTGTAATTGTTGAGTTTCATTTGAATTTGCTGGTTTTCTGAAATATTTTGCTACTATCTTTAGTTTTGCCTTAGGATTGTGGAATTTGGATTTGTTCACATTAGGATATCCTTTTAAGCAAATTCTATTTGTGGAGCATTTTGTTAAATTTTTAAATATTTGGTAATATGCAATAGCAATTGTCTCTACAAGCCAGAGTTTGGTATTTATGACTTACTGGGACTCTTCTCCTCTTTTACTATCTTTAAAATTCAGTTTCTCCATTTTGGACCTGCTTAGGTTAAAGCCTTCACTCGCTGGAGTGGGATAAGACTCTTCTTGAATGGCCAGTTAAGATCACAGCCTACTTTATTGTCTTATGATTCATACCATTCTCTAACACATGCTCTCCTCTGCAGGTCTACTGCCTGATGTCTGGATCAACACCATCTGCACCAAATTCAGCAGACAATCCAGGCCAAGATCCTTCTCAAGACTTGCTGGCAGCCACAGACCCAAGCCAAATGGATTCAAGCAGAAGAGAAGTGCCTCATAAATATTGTTCTTTAAGTGCCTGTTTCCCCATCAGCACTGAGATTTATATCCAACTGCTCCACATGTTTCAAACCCCTCTGAAGGCCCATGCACACCTGAGCAGTGTCTCTCTTTCTCTAAAGATGCCTTTTCGTGACCAGATGGGTGTGATGATGCTTTAGTTTGGGCCAAATTCAAAATTATTACCTGATCCCTTACTGTACACTACATATTTTAAAGGATGCCCAAAAGTAATGATCCTTCAGTTAGATTTTTAACCAATGAACCATCCTTCATTCTTCCATAGTATGGGGTGTGCAACCCTGTTCCTGGATAACCTTTGATCAAAATTATTTTTTCTGTACATCCCATTTGTTAATTGGACTTTTTATTTAATGAGATGTCTCACCCCAGCTCTTTGTCTACAGTCTCAAAAATTACTAACTTCTCCTTGAAACTTAAAAAGGTTCCTTTTGAAAGCATGGATTTTACTTTATAGGGGAATATTCAGTTTTCACTTTTTTTAATTCACTTTCTTGTTAAGAACTTTAAGTTCTTTGTTGTTTGTTTTTTTCCTAATTAGCACACAATAAGCAATGAGGTACAAACAACAAGGGAGACAACAGCTCACCAGCTAACACAGTTTTATTTTCAGCTGCATGTGTGCAAAGCATTAAGTAGCTCCTTCATTAAAATATTTAGAAACAAAAAAACTGAAAGAAAACTAAGCTAAGGAGACTAGAGTGTTCTAATCCTATCCAGTCCATTATGTTCTTTGCTGAATTTCAACAAATTCAAATATCCAGATAACAAGAGGAAGAATGTCTCATTAAAAGGTATAGTTATTTAACCATTATGCTTGTTTTAAGGCCAGTATCTCAGTGTGAGACTCAACACAACTTCTAATCAGAGAGCATGTTACATTTATCATTCATTCATGAATCTTTCCTCTGAAGGTATCAAATTAAAGGACTGACAAATGAAAAGGGTGACTGATTCCCATACAGCTTTTAATCTTGGTTCCAGGTCTCATCTTGTGTTATGATAGTATAATATTGTCACCTCATTTTGGCTCCCAATTAGACAGCACTACACAAAAGTAAATGTGAAACTTTGAATGGACATCTGTTATGACAACCTCCCTGTTTACACAGTCCAAAACATTTTTTTTCCTTCTTTCCTTGCACACACTATTATTCTTCACTGTTTGGCATTATATGAATTCTGGTTAAGTGCTCATTGGCTACTAACGCTCACAGATTCAACAGGCCATCCCTAAACTAGATCCGCTACAATAAAATCAAACTAGTTGAATGTTCTCATAGCAAGTTTCAAACGGTTATGACTTAGTCGCTTGGGGGAGTGTGTCACTCAATACAACTGACAGTAATGGCTGTGTGCTGCAGCTCACTACAGCTCACTCTGAAATTCATATATATTATAAATATAATATATTGTGATAAGGATGACACAAACACATCATAAAGGTTTGGCGCAGCCACCCATATATTGTTCCATGGCTGCAAAATAGGTTTGAAATTGAACAGAGGTGTTCACTGCTCTGAGTCCAAGACAGAACTGATTGTTTGGAGGCAAGATGGCAGCTTTAAAGTCCAGTACAAGAAGTGACGTCATCATTGGGCCAGGAACCAGAAGTAATGTTGCTGGAAATGGAAGTGACATCATCATTGTGCCCAGAAAACCCAGAAGTGATGTCGTCTGGGCTGGATGTGGCATCGTCAGACGTGCCGGAACCTGGCGGGATTTCCCAAGAAGGTCTGCAAGGAACTGAGAGAGACGGTCAGTGCACCCTGCTGCCCCCTGGTCTCCTATTCGCATGTGTGACAATATATATAATATATGTATTTCATATATAGATTATATATTTATCTAAGAACTGTGTTTCTGATATGGATGTGGGCAACACTGGAGCACCACAAGGAACAGTCTTGTCTACTTCTCTCTTCACGCTGTACTCCTCAGACTATAAATATAACACCAGGTGGTGTCACTTATAGAAATTCACAGATGATTCTGCAATTATGGGGTGTATTGATAAAGGGGATGAGACAGAATAGAGGAGTCAGGTGGAAAGCTTTTTTCCTTGATGGAGACAGAATTGTCTGCAACTAAACATCAGCAACAAGGAACTGATTATTAACTTTTGCTGTGCCAGAAAGCATTCACACCTGGTCACTATTCAGGGAATGGTTGCAGAGGTGGTGCAATTCTACAGGTGCTTTAGCTGGACTGGTCTCGTAACATGTAGGAACTATATGGGCAGAGCAGGCCCTTTTTTTCTTAGGATACCATGCTCCTATAATTTGGAATTTGGTCAATGTTATCCTTTACACCGGTGGTCCCCAACCTTTTTGACACCAAGGACCACTTTACTAGAAGCACATTTTTTCAGGGACCTGGGGTGTGATTCGGGGCGGGTTCGTAGGGCAGTTTTATACACAATTTACATTACATTTCTATTAGTATTAAGTTATAATTTCGAAATAGAAATTATACAACTTACCATAATGCAGAATCAGTAGGAGCCCTGAGCTTGTTTTCCTGCAACCAGACGATCCCATCTGGGGACGATGGAAGACAGTGACACACGAAGTGTGTTGCTTATGTTCCAGTCTACTCCGTAATCTCATTTTGATTGCTGTCACTGCAGAAAACGCTGCCTCACAAAGATTGGATGTTAGAAATGGAAGCAGACTTTTCAGTGTTTTTCCGACAACCTCAGGATATTCCGCCTTGACTTTAATCCAAAACATATGGAGATTTGAAGTTGTCTCAAACATACTTTTAAGGCCACCATCATTTGCAACCTCAAGCAGTTGATTCTCTTCAAGCACAGACAAAGTTGATTCACCTGGCTTATTCACAAATGGGTCATGCCATTCTTTCCCATTTCCGGGAGTCTTTTGTGGTTAGGAATAATGCTCAAACTCTATTGAAAGCTGAGACAGGTGATAATACACCACCTGGGAGAAAGAAGGCCCTGGTTTGGTATCTTTAGCTACCTCTGCTAACGTTTGAAACATATTAAAAATCCTAATGTTTACTCGTCGGCCCCATAAATCAAGTTTGGCTTTGAATGCAGCCACTTTATCTGCCAAATTGAACAACGGGTATGTTCTGCCTCTGCCCCATGTGCTGCTGCTCCATCCTTGCCTCCTTTCCTCCTTAGGCTACTTCAGCAATCCTCCAGCCTGGCTGGATACTGAGTCTGCAGATTGGGTAAAGATGGGGTGCACCATAGTGCCTGTATGCCTGTAGTGCAAATACAGGTAAAATTCCATTACAATGAACTGCCAGGGACCTAAAAAATATTTCATTGTAATGAAAACTTCGTTGTAATGAGATTCTGTATTTGTCGCTATAGTGCTTTGTTTCACTTGCGTCCAGGCATTTGCAATCATCTCAGTAGCTTCTTTTGTGTTAATTTTAATCTTCTCCTGTCTACAAGTTATGCTGAGGAAAATTTTTCTCAGCATTTCCTTGCGATAATACACTTTCAGTGTGCAAATGATGCCCAACTCCAATGGCTGAAGCACTGAATTCAGTGTGAACATTATCTAAATGTGGACACAGTACAGGATACATTACAACTGTGTACAAATACTTTTTACATTTGGAGAGCAGGCAGCCTAAGTGACTAAAGTATCTCACACAATAAGTCAGAGTCAGGGACCAAACTGGCAGCCTTGAAGGAGTAAAGGTTATTTCTTTAGATGAAACAACATGCTGCTTTCAGCTTACCAGTCAGCTTACATCCCCATCATTATATGTGATCATGAACCTCTGAGTAAAAATGAGATGTCAAATGCAAAAGGCCAAAATGAAGATCCTGTTCTGGATTGCTGGACTTACAGTCCTAGTGTAGTCAAGTGAACTGAAGTGAAGAAAAGCTAAGAGGAACAAATTAATGGAGATTTTAGAATCCTTGGATTACACAGAGTTATTAAATCCATGGACTCACACATTGGCATGGTAAGTGTTGGCAACATTTACATGGCCCCTGAGCAAAATTTACTCTCTACCAAGAGTTCATTTTAGTTTATCTGTACGTTACATGATGGCACACTGATTAATGCTGCTGTTTCATTCTACAGAGTCGATCCTGGTCACTGTCTGTGTGGTGTCTGCACATTCTCCTTCTGTTTGCAGGTTTTTTATTCTCAAACATTTCAGTAAACTGGCAACTATAAACTGTGATTGTGTGGAATGATGGCACATCTTAAAGCTGGCATCTGCTTCTCTGATATATTTTCTTGTTGCCTTCATTATTTTATCTAATTTACATTCTATGTATTGTTTCATATGCTTTGTAATACTGCTTCCTAAAAAAGGCTCCCTATAAAATATCTCAATTAGAGAAGTACATGAAGGTGTCAGTGAAAGCATATTCAACTGGCACCTGATTTACATACATCTCCAGACTGACACGCACCCATTAACATTTTATCACCCCTAAAATAACAGTAGTGTTGGCAGAGATGTGAAGCTGGCAAGGAGAGGTAACAGCCTTGCAGTTTAATTCACGCTGACATCTTACACCTTATTTCCACACCAGATTTTTAGCACTTACGTTTATGCTGCAGAGACAATTCCAAACTGAACCTCACAGTGTTTCACAGTTGACTCAGATTTAGACATTTATTTGGATTCAGTGCCTGGGAGGAGGTCTGTTCTCAGCAGCTGCTGTGGGGCACAGTGGAAAAGATTAGGTAAAATTAGCTGACCAACATTAAATCTATAATATTAATCCTGGGTTGAAAACACCCTACAGGTGCCAGTCAATCAATATGTTTTAACTATTTATAGTGGCCATAAATGCATAAAATATCCTTTGACACTTATTATTAATATGTCTTAATATCAACATGGTTCACACTGACCACAATTACAAGAGGCATTTTTTACTAGGTCATTCACCCGTTTCTTAACCTGGTAATTCAGTTTATTGATACACATTTGTAAACAATTCAGTATATTCATTCTTCCTATTTTGGGGTACCGACACTGGACACGGCACACTCACATTTATTCACACCAGGTAAGTTTATTTTTACTAATTAATTAACTCTACACCAATGTCTTTGGGATGTGGGAGAACTCACACAGCACAACAAGCAAACTTTACAGGGCTGACAAATGAAATCTACACATATGAGGTAGCAGTACTAACCTGTCTACAACTCTGCAGTGAACATAACAGAAGCTAAATAAGAATGCAGTCGGCTATAAGAGCAGGCTTCTCTTTAAAACATTTCAAACAATGAAATGGAAAGCAGGCAATACCATCAAAGCCATAAACGGCTGACTAATTCCTGTCTTCAAATATACTGCAGGAGTTGTAGAATGGACACTGTGATAGACAGCCGGCACCTCAGCCCGGCCGGGACGCCCAAACAGTGGAAGGATAGGGGAAGGCAGCTGCTTTAGGACACTGCCTCCCCCAAGATGCTAGATGGTGATTTCCCTGCAGCATAGCAGGGCACCATGGGGTCTGGAGTTCGGCTTCACAGCCCTGCTGGGTACCGTGGGTGCCGCCAGGAGACACTGCAGGGAGACCTGGAGATTTTTACTTTCCGTATAGCCTAGAAGTACTCCCAAGTCATGGGTGACAAAAGCCCCTGAAGAAAACTCAGATCCTCCATCTGATCCAGAAGTGCTAAGCAAGTTACGTGGGAGGAAGAACGGAAGCATTTCCGGGTCAAGGACTATATAAAGGACTGCTGGAGACCCAGCAAGCGAGCCAGAGTTGGGAGGTAGAAGACAGAGATTGCTGGGAGGTGTGGAGGAAGGCATTGTTTGGTGATTGTGCTTATCATTGTGATTATTAATACTTGCCTGTGTATGGTGACTGTGGTGCTTAGAGGCACTATAACAGAAAGAAAAGGAATTAAAACACCTTTTTGTACTTTTACCTGGTGTCCTGGATGTCTGCCTGTCGGGTTAGAGGAGTGACAGCGCCCTCTAGTGTCACAACACCATCTGCCCTGGACAGCTTGGACCATAAGACCAGGAAGCTTTTTAAAACTAATCACATTCTTGACCCACACAACGATGTCAACGCTGTGTTTCAGAACAATACTACTAATGAAATTCAGAGAGAAGACGGTCATTGCAAATAATTACAGGTCAATAACCTGCTTTCCAACAACCTTGACTACAGAACCCTGCAGCAGGCAGTTTAGCTGATGAACCAGTCACAGTTGCATGTTTGTGAGATGTTTGACTCCATATTCATATACTTTATCCTTTCCTGACACTGTCCAAGTTTTCACCTTTTAACCTTGTTTCTAGACTACTTAGCTCAGGCATTGTATGTTCACTCAGTTCAGATCCTGCAGTTTTTATCCATGTTATATATCCAGTGTGCTGATTTGCAATGTCCCTGATGTCACTCTGGAATTTATTGGTCTCATTGCGATCTGGCCTTTCAGTTTTACCATACTGGCCTCTTTTAGGTCTTCCAGTTTTTGGTAGAACAATTATTGGTTAAACTGACACTTCTCAGTTGTCTTGGCAGTTGACGTATTTTGCTATTGTTGGGCAATCACCGACTGACTTCTTCTATTACTTCAGCAATGGTCTTGCTGTCCAGGATTACTTTAGTTCTGGAGTACAACGTTTCTCTGCCAGTAACTGATTTTCCTCTTCAGTCGTTTTCTTTTCTTCTTCTTCTTCCTTTATTATTATTATTATTATTATTATTATTATTGTTGTTCACTAACTTCTTGTAAGTCATTTCCCCTTTGGAAACAACACCTGCAAAATCTCAAAAAGTAAGTATGTATTCTTTCAAGCTAAAGGAGAATTCCTTTCGCACAAATGGCTCCTACTGGATTTAACTGTACTAACTATGGCGGAGTGGTGGCTCTGAGGCTAGGGATCTGCACTGGCAATCGGAAGGTTGTCGGTTTAAATCCCGTAAAAATGCCAAAAAGGGACTCTGTTGGGCCCTTGAACAAGGCCCTTAACCTGCAATCGCTGAGCGCTTTGATTAGTGTAAAAAGCGCTATATAAATGCAAAGAATTATTATTACTATAGCTGTTAGAGTCCCGTGTGAATCTCCTAAATGAACTGCAGTTAATCTGTACTTGTAACAGCTAAACCACACTTGAATCACATGACTTATAAACAAACTAAATAGAACCCATATAGTTTTATTAAGAATGAGTACACATGTCTGAGTATCACCATCCATCCATCCATCCATTCTTTTCCGCTTATCCGAGATCGGGTTGCGGGGGCAGCAGCTTGAGCAGAGACGCCCAGACTTCTAGCTCTTACGGGAGAATCCCAAGGCATTCCCAGGCCAGCCGAGAGACATAGTCCCTCCAGCGTGTCCTGGGTCTTCCCCGGGGCTTTCTCCCAGTTAGACGTGCCCGGAACACCTCACCGGGGAGGCGTCCAGGAGGCATCCTGATCAGATGCCCCGAGTCACCTCATCTGACTACTCTCGATGCGGAGGAGCAGCGGCTCTACTCTGATCTCCTCCCGGATGACTGAGCTTCTCACCCTATCTTTAAGGTCTGAGTATTACAATAACAATAAATCTGCACTTAAATTAAAACAATAGTGTAAAAATACCATAAGTAACTTAATTAAATAAAAGCTAGTGATTTTCCCCATCAACCTTCCTCTTAAAATTTTAGCACTCTGTATTAGGAAGAAAATGCAGGAGGATTTCCAACTTCCATAGATCTTATATAAGTATCCTACTTTTTTTGTGTATTGTTGATTTCATTAGTATCACTATTGTATGGAATACATACAAGTAAGATATTCATTGTACAATGTATACATGAAATAAACATGAATATAGCCTAAGATATTCTAAAAGTCTTTAAACAAACTATTCACACACAAATTCTATACATTAACCAGTGACTTTTGAGCTTGAACATACCATAATATATAATACATAATTATATATAATATATATTATAATATATTGCAGCAATACTAGTTCCTTAATGCACATCCCTTCACACTATTTAAATTTGATGCAGCCCCTGGGCTCTTTGGGTTTTGCTTAGATTGACATCTTGTGATTCTCTGTGTCTCCCTCTCTCCTATAACCCATTGCTTCTCCAGTACTCTCGACTTACCCTCTTGAACTCATTCACCATTCACTCTGCTTCAACTGTTTTTAAATGACATTTGCCTTTGTGCACTACACTGCTTAAATCTGAACTGATTTATGCCCATGCAGTGTTGCATGCTTTTCTCATCTTCTTTTCCAAATCCATACCACTGTCAGCTCTGTTGGGCAGTTTGATCAATGATCCCCAATCCATTGCTATTCCTCTGTGGTTTTCCTGTCTTCCTTTCTTGACTACTGTCTCTTCCCTTCTTTCTTTTGTCAACACAAAATATTGATAATCTTGATTTGCAAACAAACCCTTTCTTTTCCCCATGTCAGAAAGTCATGTCTTTTTTCTATATCATTTAAGTTTTAAAAACAAGTTATTAATGGCTGGTTTTAACTTCAAGATTCTATGTTGCTTTTAGTGGATGATACGACTCATCATCAGACATGCATGTTAAAGGTGTATGCTAGGTCAACACATGATGGTATGGTAAAAGTAATATTCAAATTAATATGAAAATGTATAAACATTAATTACAATTAACTTACGATTAAAAGCAATGTTTATTATATTAAGCCATACTTCATTGATTAATTCTGAAGCTGTTGTTTTTGTGACACGTGTAACACCAAATATGACTGTTTGTATTTTATACTTGATTCAAAGTTCATATTTTTGGGTCAGTTAATTTAAGTTGTATGGAGCACTTTTTTCAGCTTCAATTAATTTCTGAACTCAGGCCTTTTCTCTTTTTGAAGGACTTTGAGATGGTTCTTCATATCTTTATGAACTGCAATTCACTTTACTTGGATGTTAATTAGCTAGCGTTATCTGACTACAATTAGTGCAGCATGCAGCTACTAGGATGCTTACTGGTACTAAGAAGAGACATCTTACTTCACCAGTTCTAGCTACTCTCCATTGGCATACTGTAAGGTGCACAATTCAATTTCAGATTTTGCTCTTGGTTTACAAGGCTCTGCATTGTAAAGTTCCTTATCATCTCACAAGCTACTTTGTCCAGAATCAATATCAAAGTGACTTCAGGGCAGTCAATTTTGAGCATTCCCAGTTCTCACTGAAATCAAAGGGAGGCTGTGCTTTTTCAGTAGCTGCTGCCCCACAGCCTTGGATCAGTCTACCTCCATTTATTAGGACAGCTTCTTCTGTTAGTTCCTTTAAGGCCCAGCTCAAAGCCTATTTCTAGGTTTCTGAGCCCTTTCCCCTTTCTAGCAATTTATGTGTTTTGTTTCCATGTATTTGGATTATTTTACCTTTATTTGCTTGTAATTTGTATTTTTCGATTGCTATGTTTGTATTAAGCTGTTGGCACTTTAGTTTAATCTTGGTTATTTAACGGTACCATAAAAATAAATTAACATTGACATTTTTCAATCAATATTGACACCCAACTGCACTTACACTCTCAACTTAATCCAAATGGATTATCAATAATTTGATATTCCCATCAGCTATAACATTAAGTAATATGCTAGTGGCTTTACTGTTATGGAAGAGAATGAAGGATCTTCCCTTCCCACTTCACACTACTAGAAGCCGTGCATGAATTTCAATTTGGACTAAAAGTGAATTGCTTTCTCTTCAGAGAGAAGAAAAAGAAAAAAAACAAATGTGTTAGAAAGAACAACAAAGCATTGTATTTGTAATATATTACTGACCTGGACTGCACCCAAACGTGCCAAAAATAACAAGCCAGAAAATCACCAGATGTGCAATTTTTTCAAGTACCATCGAATACCCACATTCACTCATATAATTCCTTTAACCCAAATGGGTGAGCACCTGTTTCTGCATTGCACATGTTTAGCATGAGAATTTGATTTTAAATGCAGCTATTGAAATAACTCCTGTCACAAAATACGACTATATAAAATAGTGACCCCTTTGAATATTTCACATTATATTGTTATACAAGAGTGTATGTATCAAAGTGGATTTAATCTGGCTTTTTTGACACTGATCAGAAGAAAAAGACTCTGTTAAAGTGAAAACAAATCTACGTATGTAAAGTGATCGACGTTAATTACAAATATAAAACACAAAATAGTGGATTGGCTAAGTATTCACTCCCTTTAATATAACACACCTAAATCATCACTGGTGCTGCCAGTTGGTTTTAGAAGTCCTAGATATAGCTAAATGGAGATCACCAGCCTGAGGTTTCAGTTGATCGTATTTTTAGATTGCTACGTTTTTATTATGAGGAAATCAGAGTACCCGTAGGAAACCCACACAGACACGGGGAGAATATGCATGCAGGAAGGACCTGGGAAGCGAACCCGGGTCTCCTAAATGCAAGGCAGCAGTGCTACCACTGCACCACCATGCCACCCTTGTGTGGTTCCTCATATAGCTATTGCTTGACAAAGCACCATTTCATTCTGGGACGGGTTCTCTACATATGAAGTTAGTTTTTTTTGTGCTTTGGAAAACTTTCTAATATGTGGAAAAAAAATCTGAAATCTTCAATATAAGGTCAGCTGCTGGACACTAACAGATAAAGAAAACCTGGACATAGCTTGTGCTATTGGACCTACTGTATGCAGCAATAGTTCTTTTAAAATCATAAGTCACTAGTATTTCATTAATTTTTTACAATCTATTAATGGTTATTTACTCTATGGAGCCTGTTACGAATATACTGTATATAACTGAAGGTTCTTTCTGGGACCTTGAGGTGGATAAGTCTTCGGGAGCCAAAAATGTTTCCCCTATGGCACTGCACTGATGAACCACTCTGGCACCTTTACTTTTAAGAGTGTAGGACCGATTTGTGGTAAGTCACTATCATGGCCTAACCTACACAATGAAGAACAGCAGTAAACAAGAAAGAAAACAGTGCAACCTCACAAAAAAAGAACAGAAAATAACAATAAAGAAAAAAATAGAACAGAATAATAAGAAAACAGAGAAGTAATATATAAACCAGTGAGAAGACAGCTCAATGCCCCAAAAGGAGAACTTAAAGAAAACTAAGAAAAATGGCAATAATAATAATGAGCAAATAATCTAGAAAAAATGAGGAGTAGAACTAATGCCACAAAGACAGTGCCTAACATTTTTCTCTGGGTCCCCCATGCATTCCGAAGAACCACTGGGAACGGGGTCAAATCCCTAATAATCTAACCTGTCCGTGACTATGACAGAGGAATGCCTCCCTCCTTGTTAGACACATATACCAAACCCAAACAGAAAAGACAAAACTCAAAAATGACTAGGAGGGGTAACATAACACTAGGAGCAACTGCACCCCACAAGGCACTAGTGGTTATCTTAGTCATTCACAACAAACGTAAAACTTTAAGGAACGGAAGAGATGGCACAACACTACTTATGACTGAAGCTAGGGGAACCTTTATTAAATTAGGCAGTAATGAGCAGTCTTAAAAAGGACAGGGTAACTTTCTAGAACAGGCAGCAGATGATCTGGCATAGTACTGTATATATTCAAGTATAAGTCGGGGCTTGAAACCTGAAAAATTTATCATAAAATGAGACCCCGACTTATACATCCATTCAAAAATGTTACACTTTATTTATTTATTTTTTTTACATCTTCTTGCCTCCTCCAATCTCGCATCAGTTTCTCAGACGCAATCGAATTTTGTTGCAGCAACACAGTTACCAATTTCTTTCGCTACTTCAATGACATTTAATTTTAAACCAGCTTCATATTTTCTTCTGATTGAACGCTCCATCATAAATAAGGGATGCTCTTACAATGAAGGTGTATGAGGGTGTGAGATACAAAAAAACACAAATTAGTGCAAACGTTGCTTCTGAATAGTTTGGGTATTATCATGTGGTCACATAGGCACAATAGAGAGGGAGAGAGAGGGGTTAGGCGCATGAGCTGATATTGCCGTATTGCTGCACCCACATAGAAAAAAAAGGCAGTGTGCTCCGTGGTTACTTTCTCAGGTGGGTGTTAGCATATCATAATCCCTTGTACCAATAGCATGAGTTTTCCCACATTCAACTTATACAACTAACATTATAAAATACTACAAATTATACTGTAAAAACAAGTCACCAACTTATCTGTGGGAGAACTTATCCACAAGAACAGTACCTGTCAGAATGAACAGGAGCTACAACCACAGAAAACAGGACTCCTTAATCCTGATAAATCCAAGAGAAAGCGACTAGAATAGCTTTACCTCTGACTGGGTGTAGACCATTCCAAAGTTTAACTGCTAGAAAAAAATTCCCGGACAATAATCTGAACCTGAATGGGTAGCTTAAATCCGGACGCAGGGAGTCACCAGGACCCAACAGTGAAGAAAAACTACTAAAAAACAAACATGAACTAAGACTGCAGTGATACATTTAAGCCCAGATACCTAAGCAAGCGGAACTAACCTTAAGTTTTTACTAGGTGGAAAATTCCTTACATTTTAATACCAAAGGTGCAGAATGACACAACCTACCAAAACTCTAAATTAAAAAAAATCTATTCAAAATTTAGACTGAATGGAGAAATTGAAGAAAAGCTTCCTAACGAACAGAGCATACTCCAAGCAGGAAAACCAAACTGAGCTTCAGCTTCCTGAACCTCACTACAAACAAAAGAGTACCGATAAACCCAGATAAAGGACATCCATCCTAAACGAAACATCTAACCTTAAAAACAAAGAAGAGGGAGACCCACTTTTAAAATCACCTCTAACTCAACTATGAGTGAGTCTGTGGTCTGCTTTGCATCTTGCCAGACAATCACAATGAAGTCAATGCTGAAGTATTTCTGAATAAAGTACATGTTACTAATAAATGTAATAAGTCATGTCATATTTTTCTTTGCAAATATATGTTGTAAAATATTATGTAAGTTGTATGTCTGCTTGCAAATAGGAATGTAGCAATTAAACATCACAACAAAACCAATGGCATATACAACTTTTTTTTTTTTAATTTCTAATATAAGCAGCTGCCTAATATATTTCAGTGTAGTTACCTGATCTGAGGATGGTTTGTCAAAATGGTAGCTGATTCCATTAAATCTATATTGGCTATATTTCACAGCAGTTTTAAAGTTTCTTCTTAGGTTAGATTAACTAAATGAAGGTGGTAATTTTGATTCACTTATTTTTCTTATGATTAAATATTTACTAAGCAATCGATTTTCCCTTGTACTATCTATCTATCTATCTATCTATCTATCTATCTATCTATCTATCTATCTATCTATCATATTGTATAGAGTGCTTTTCTATCTATCTATCTATCTATCTATCTATCTAATACAAAGGACAATGTAGAGTTTCTTGAGAAAAGGACTCTACTTCACAGAGAGACAATGCCCACTCCTGCACCTATCCCACCCAACTCAGAGCCCTTGTGAGATAATATACAGTATTTCCACAATAGCTCATGCAGACTGAGGAGGAGAAAGAGTGAGAATCAGAGAGAGGTTAAGCCAGATTTGTCACTCCATTTATCCGTGAGGACTACCTACTGCGCTATCAAGGGCATATACTGGGCTTTACCTCAAGTGCCACTGGGTAATTCTGACCACGTCATGCTCCACTTATAAACAAAGGCTAAAACTAGCGAAACCAGTAAAGAAATCTATTTGTTTATGGAATTATGAGTTAGCTGAAGCATTATAAGATTGTCTGAACTGTACAGATTGTGATGTTTTTAAAAATGTTTGTCAAAACATTCATGAGCTGACTGACACTGTTACATCTTATATCAGCTTTAGTGAAGAGGTTTGCATTCCCAGGAAATCTATTGTGATTATAACAATGGAAAGCTGTGGTTCACCAAATATCTAAGGAATCTCCATCAGGTGAAAGAAATAAATCATAAAATTGTTGATAATGACACTTAAAGACTGGCCATTAATAGGCTAAACAATGCAATCAGATATGCTAAATGGAAACACAAAAATAAACTGGAGCTTCAGTTTTCTGCAAACAATAGCTTATTTGTATGGAGAAGCCTTCAGTCTGTTACTAATTACAAAAAGACATCTCCCAGTGCTCACTCAGATTCATCCCTTCCTGAAAAACTTGTTTTATGACAGATCTGAACAACAAGGTGCTGTGTACTTACATATCCTCTGCTCCTTCAGCTCTGAAGTGGCTGCAACACCAGCCACTTCTTCACAAAAGGATTACACCCTCTTCTCCCATTTCTATCAAGGAATACGACATCAGGAAGTTGCTTTCAACACAGGACGGCAAAAAGTCAGCCTTCCTGATTTCGTCTCACCTGCAACAATCAATCACTGTGCTAGGCAGCTCGCTCCTCTCTTCACATACATTTTTAACCAGTCTTATGCACAGTGCACCATACCAGATTGCTTTAAATCATCTGTCATTGTACTGGTTCCCAAAAGTGATAAAATAAGCTGCCTCGATGATTACAGGCCTATTGCTCTTACATCAGTTCTAATGAAAATATTTGAATGGCTTGTTCTAATCCATCTGAAGTCGGTTGCTACTGATCTTGACCCTCTTCAGTTTGCATATCTAGCAAATAAATCTGAGGATGATGCTATCAACATGGACCTTCACTTTGTGCTAGAGCACTGTAAAGGAACTTATTCCAGAATGCTGTTTGTTAACTTCATTTCAGCTTTTAACACTATCATCCCTGAGCTGTTGTTAACTACACTTCTACAGAATGATCTGAATCCTTCCATCTGTAAATAGATTTACAGTTTTCTCATAAACCAGAAACAATACATTTGTGTCAGCTCCCATCTCTCAGACTGTCTCTAGATTAGTACAAATACCCCTCAAGGCTGTGTACTTCCCTCAGTACTTTATTCCTTGTACACCAATTGCTGCAGGTCCACTGATCCTTCAGTTAAAATCATTAAGTTTGCTGATGACACCACCATTATTGGTCTAATTATCAATGGCAACAAAACACATTATAGAAAAGATGTGTCTTGGTGTGCTTCTAACAACCTAGTGCTCAATACCTCCAAGACAGTGGAAATGGTCATTGCGTTTTGAAAACAGCAGTTACAACCTCTCCCACTAGAAATTAATGATTCCAAAGTCAATATGGTGGATTCCTTCAGATTTTTGGGGACAACTATCACAAACACTCTCAGCTGGGATATTAACACCACTTCCATCAATAAAAGGGCACAGCAGCGATTGTACTTCTTATGCCAACTAAAGAAAATAAATATTCCCCAGCCAATCCTAGCTCAGTTTTACAAAGCCATAATTGAAAGTGTAATTACATTCCCTATTGTTGTCTGGTCAGCAACCGCACACTCCAAAAATAAATTACAGCGTGTTGTGAGGTCTGCTGAGAACATAATTTGTTGTGGTCTTCCATCTGTTGCAGACCTGTATACATCTTGTGTCACAAAACATGTCATAAGGATCACCACAGACTCAGATCACCAAGCTCATCTGTTATTCCAAAAATTCCCCTGTGGTAAACGCTTCAGGTCAATTAAAAGTAAAACTAACAGACACCTCAGTAGTTTCTTTCCCAGAGCCATATCCCTCTCAAACCAGTAACTTAGCCTGACTTCTTTGTATATTCGTTTTTTTCATATAATGTATGAAGATGTATGTGTTAACAGTGTATGTACAAGTATGTATGTGCACATAAATATATACATTAAACACTCAGACTTTCACTTGCATCTCTTTTTAACATACGCTATTTATGTTATTTGAAAGTGATGTTATGTTCTGTTATAAGCAAATCTACCAAGTCAAAATCCTGTACATTAAGTACTGGTGAATAAAAGTGATTCTGATTCTCATTTTTAAACTTCTTTCCAAATTGCACCCACCAACTGACCGATTCTGATAAATTGTATGCACAGGAGCCATTCATTTCTTCTGTAATTCAGCTACATTAAATTTAAAAAAGGAAGCTTTCTAAGTAAAGAATGAAAGAAATTCAAGAGAATACTCACATGAGATTAGGCCAATCTTATCTTTGGTTGTCCCAAGGCAGAACAACTTCTGCAGAGCTGTATGTAAAGTAAGAGAGATCTAATATCAGAAATACGTGAAGGAGGAAGGAAGGTTAAAGGAAGGACTGAGGGAAGGAATGAGGCAACACTGGACCAGAAAATGTCTGCAATGAGGCATTTCCAGAACTACTGTCCCAGTTTGACAAAGGCAACAATGAAGATCTGGGTTTAGAGCCATAACAAAACATTTGTCAGCCATGAAATATAACCTGTGAACAAATTAAATTGTATATTCTGGAGGATCTGAAGAAGTGGCAGATATTTCTGAGGACACTACATGTTTGAAAAGCACCTGGCAAGAGAAAGTACCTCTGCCCAAGTCTTGGATAAAGGACCTCTTCTTTGCTGATGCTGGACCAGGGCAAAAAAAATTATCCATAATACCAGCTATCCAAACAATGGCCTCTTTTCTGTGCTGCAGGGTAGATAAATGCCACTGCTGCCTAAAGTTCAGTTCAGGGAGACCGAGGAGATTTCTTTTCACAGTCCATTAGTATCATGATGCTCTTTTATTAACACTCTTGCATTATGTTATTATTTTGTTGTTTATTACATATCACTTACTTAAAATTAAAGTCATTTATTACTGTTATTTTCCTTTTATATTCTTCTTAAAGGCACAGTCATTGGAGCTGAGCAATTAAGGATTTCAATACATACTGCACCGTATGTAAATGTGATAAATACAATTTGATTTAATTTTGAGTGGGATGTGTAGATGGTGAGGAAATGTGTCCCTAACAAGAGCATCAAGAGTGGCAACAGGCTTTTATGAAGGGGTAATTGATTAAGATATATAATTTAAGAAGCTGATGAGGAGGAAAAGGGAATTACAGAAGGTTTGAGGAGAACTTTGAACTGCAAGTAGGAAAAAGGCAAGGAATATTACAGTATGACCTTATAGACTGAAACCTCCATAATCCAAACTCATCAAAAATATTGAAAAATTCTGAGAAACTTCTAATATTAAGATTTTTTTTCCTTTGCTGGAGGTGAAACATCAAAACAGGAGTTCTTTACAATTAATAAGGCCAAACCATCCATCCATCTTCTGTACTCATTTATCCAGTTTAGGACATTGGAGCCCAACCTTTTCACTTTAATATCCGTTTTTGATGGTAACAGATGTTCAAAGGTCAATGAAAAAGAATGAGGCCTAGGGCTCAACTTTCAAGTGTGCCATCAGGGTTAATTGTTGTTTTTTATTTTTTAACACTTAATTCATTTTATGAATCTCACTACAATGAATTAGATAAAGAGAAATTGAAATTCAATCAGTGCTACTTCTGAACACTTGTGTCCATGTCAAATTAATTCAACATCACTATACCTCACCTACCCTTTGTTGTATTTTTATGAAAACACACCAGCAAAATTATAATAGCCAAGAGCTGAATGATATGAAGTGAGCCAGAAGAGAGCAGTTACTTTTGATGTTGATTTATATCAAAAAATGGTGGAATATACTACACGTACGAGGGGGGACCCAAAAATAACCGGAATTTTGTTGTTGTTAGGTTGGTACTTGTAGTACGTGGTTGGGCCGCTAGGGCGATCTAGTTACACACCTCACAAGTCAGTCTGCCAAGTGCCATCAGTCTGGAAGGTTGTGCTTGTGTTCAGTGAATTTTGTAAAAGTAGTTTTGTGCAAGCGTCGTTTTTTTACCGATTATCGTGAGCAACGCACTGCGGTGAAATTTTGTTTTCTTCTTGAAAAAAGTGTTGCAGAAACTATTGTTATTGAAACGGTATGACAACCCTGAACCACCCACCCTACTCACCGGATTTAGCTCCGTGTGATTTCTTTTTGTTCCCTCGGATGAAAAAGACTTGAAAGGAAGGCGTTTTGCTGACGTCGAAGACGTAAAACAAGAAACAACCAGAGCATTAATGGGCATTACTTCAGACGAATTTAAAAAATGTTTTGAACAATGGAGCAAATGGTTAGATAAGTGTATTTCCGCCAATGGAGAGTACTTTGAAGGAGACTAATTGTAGCTTGTACAGAAAATTAAATTAAACACATTTTAAAAATATTTCCGGTTATTTTTGGGTCCCCCCTCATAAGTAAAACTAATCAAAAAAGGATATCAGTTGTGGACTTGAACCCGGACACAGACAGACGGACATCGTTGGCTCCACCACACACTGTTTATTTACAATATATTTACAAAGTTCAGTGCACGTCCCAGTGCCTCCAGCACCGTTCCCCCAAAGTCCAGGCCACACAGTCAAAATGCCTCTCTGGCCGCCTCCAGTCCTCTCTCCAGCTCCGTCTCTCTTCCACCCGACTTCCGCTATCGACTGAAGGGAGGCGGCCCCTTAAATAGGAACCCGGATGGGCTCCAGCTGCTTCCCGGCACTCCTCCGTAGACACGCCCCAGTGTGGCGGAAGTGCCGCGCGCACCAAAGCCGTCCGGTGTCCCCTGTCGTCTTCCTCCCAGCACTTCCGCCACACCAGGGATATTCAGGGATATTCAGGCACCGGGGCGCCGCCTGGTGGTGGCCACGGGTCCCTACAGGATTGGGCTTCCAAGCCCTTTACCCGAGGCCCCCAACATAACCAGGCACAAGCCCTCCTCCGGTCCTCCTGGGCGTCCCAGCCGGATGCCACACAGTTAATTCAATGTTTATTTGGAAGTCAAGCAAGAAAGGCAAGATTACAGACAAATTGAAGTTTTTTATGCAGCAAGTCAGTTTTAAAAATTTAACTGTAATGTCACTATTCATTCTGACACCAGTGATAAAAACTGCAAATGAATAATGAGAATTTCAACAGAGGTGTTCCATTTTTAGCCATACATTTATAATAACCAGTTAATGTCATTTAACCTCAAATAATAATTTTGGACATTGAAAGAGAGTCAGACAACATACTCTTTTAGCACATTAGTATTATTTTATAAAAATGAATTATTGCAGTTCTGTTGCCTGACATCTTCAGAGTCTGGATTCAGATCTTAGTCTGCTCAATATTAATGCTCTCTCACTGTGTTGTTATTACAATTACTATTTTCTTCCCTCCTCCCAAATACAAGCCTTCTAGGTTAACTGACAACTCTAAACTGGCCTGATAAAACTCCGGTATGTGGATGAGAGGTCCTCTGATCAACTGAAGACCTATCAAAGCACCCTCCCATGTTGCCTCCAGGTCCTCACACCCCTTTAATAACACAATTCATTTTTAAATGCATGCTGTGTACTTCTACTGTTGTGCAAATCAACTTTTCTGGTCAGCCCACATCATAACCTGGCTTAGTCTTCTTTCATCCTGTGTTGCTGTTTTCACAATTATCAGCACTTTTACGGCCCTTGCTGAAGTGTTTTCATAAAAAGAGGTTATATAGAAGGCAACAAAGCCATATTAGAATCTCATAATGACCACAACTCAAAAGATGGAAAATGAATAAGCATAAATAATAATGCATTCATTTACATAATAAACTCCAGACTATCAGTGTGTAATAGTGCCTAAAAAGCAATATAAAAATGAATAATTGACATAAAGTAGCAAGTGTTAAACTTCATAATAATAAGCACATCAAAAAAGCAAAGTACATAATAAAAGGAATATTTTTAATACTACACAGCAGTTGTATAAGGAATAGCTAATGTGTTTTTTCTTAATTTATTTTTAAATGTGTTATTGGGAAGGCTTGCTTGGCTAAAGCAGCCTTCTATTTGTAAATGTTTTTTGAATAACCATATCCTCTGTACCATTGAAGAAAGCCATTTGTCAAAACAGCATCATCACCTTTTCAATAAACACCGATCACTGAGAATGCCATTTCATTGAAAAAGCAGAGCAGCAGTGGCACAACAAAGTCACAGCACCATAGAGAAAGTGTCAGCTTGAGTTTTAATGGGGGTCACTGAGGATCTCACAAACGTCTCAGTCTGACCTGGAAAGAACTGAAAGATACGCACAAAAAAGTCAACTCTGAGCTGCCACATTCTCTGTCATGATTGGTAAGTGGCTTGTTCAATTGTAAACTATTTATTTAGGATTTCGGTCTTCTGTTTCATCATAATTGCTTTAAAATTGTTTGGTCTCTTAAGCAATTTCACAAGTTTTCATTTGAATAGTTAATCTATGAAGGTAATGTGTTTTTGTTCATTCATTTAGCCTTGGAAATGTTTAATTGTGTGTCTTTTCTATCAATTATACAAGTGTGATCATTTTCATTTATCCCCAGTCCACAGCAGTTAATTAAAATCAAGAAATTTATAGTGAAGTCTTGGGATGAAGAGAAGGAGGTTTAATGAAGAAGGGATGGCAGTTTCTTCTACAAATGTTTTAGAATAGTTTAGAACTTTTGCTTTGTATGGTAATACATTATACATCCATCCATTATCCGACCCGCTATATCCTAACTACAGGGTCACGGGGGTCTGCTGGAGCCAATCCCAGCCAACAAACCCCGGGCAGGGTGCCAGCCCACTGCAGAATACATTATACAGTGCAGAATAAATGTTCGGAATACCCTAACTATTGTACTGTGCATTTTATTATATTAGAGTCATAGTAATAGTTATACAATATTTATACTTGTTATAAATAATGAAACAATTTAGTACTGAATACATTTGCCCATCTTCTCTAGATGTTGAGTAAGCTCAATGGTCTCAGTGCTCAAGGTGAAAGACATGAATTCAGTCCAAGCAGGAAACAGTTCTTGTCCACTGTGGCATGTGCACATACATACTAATCAACATAAAGTCAGCCATTATCAGGGATTTGCTTTTTACATCATAATGGGCAAAAGTAATTCACCCCCAATTGAATCTGTGTTTTGCTTTCCAAAAGGAATTGAAAAGCAAATAGTGTTTCGCGTTTAGTGAAATTCCTCCAATTTACTCAAGAAGAATGAGTAACATTTCTCTGGAAATATTTACATGTATTGATTCTGCATTTGTCTCTCAGTCAGTCAATTAGTATTTAAATATAGGATTTTATTAAATAAAAAAATAAAAATAAAATCACCTGACTCATTTTCTTTCACATGTAAGCATTTTGATGAAGCAGCAGATGTGTTCTGGTAGTATGATTCCCATTTTTGCCAAAAATGTTTCAAAGATATAAAAAAAATTCGAAGGACCACCACATATACTTAACCTCTGCAACAATCAAGAAACAGGAAAGGGCAGTGGTTATCCAGGAGTGGACTGAGATTTTCCTGTGGAGAAATCTCAGTAATGTGCAAGATGAAAAATGTTTATAGTGTGCCTTCATGGGGACAATATGCAGCATGTCACATCTTTTAAAAACATGATATGCTCCACTATGGCTATGTGAACGAGAAGCATAAACAAAATTGACTTTAATGGTGTGCTATAGATTACATGCAGAGATCACACGTAATTGCAGATGTATGAATGATATTTCTTGTTTTCCACCTCCAAAAAACTTTTTATAGATTTGCATTGTGCAATTGCAAAATCTCTTGCAAAATGAATCTTAGTGTTAGTTTCACAAAACTATGTACAGTAATCCCTCCTCGATCGCGGGGGTTGCGTTCCAGACCCCCCCGCGATAGGTGAAAATCCGCGAAGTAGAAACCATATGTTTGTATGGTTATTTTTATATATTTTAAGCCCTTATAAACTCTCCCACACTGTTAACATTATTAGAGCCCTCTAGACATGAAATAACACCCTTTAGTCAAACCTTTAAACTGTGCTTCATTACAAGACAGAGATGGCAGGTCTTTCTCACAATTAAAAGAATGCAAACATATCTTATCTTCAAAGGAGCACTGTGAAGAGCAGATAATGTCAGAGAGAGTGCTCGCTAAAAAAAGCAAACAATCAAAAAATCAATACGTACTTTTAAGTATACAGAAGCACCGCGATAAAGCGGCATTTTGTAGAGGAGCGTCCGTGTCCTCTGTGCAAACAGCTACTGTGTAAACAGCCCCCTCTGCTCACACCCCCTCCGTCAGGCAGAGAGAGTGAGAGAGACAGAGAGAAGCAAACAAAACAAGCACAGCGCAGGAAGCATATCTTATAGCATTGAGGAGTTTTAGTTAATATGTAATACATGCTCTGATTGGGTAGCTTCTAAGCCATCCGCCAATAGCGTCCCTTGTATGAAATCAACTGGGCAATCAAACTGAGGAAGCATGTAACCTAAATTAAAAGACCCATTGTCCGCAGAAAGCGCGAACCAGCTTAAAAATCCGTGATATATATTTAGATGTGCTTACATTTAAAATCCGCGATAAGAGTGAAGCCGCGAAAGTCGAAGCGCGATATAGCGAGGGATTACTGTACAGTACATCAAAACTTGCCTGCATCACAATAACAACCATAAGACGTCAGGAAGGTTTGGGGCAGCCACCCATATAATTGTTTCCGGCTGCAAAATTGATTTGACAGAGTTGTCGTGTTTATATAACAGAGTCCAAAACAGAACTGCCTCTCTTGAAACAAGATGGCAGCTTTAAAGGCCAGTGGAGGAAGTGATGTCATCATTGCCGGAACCGGAAGTGACGTCATTGGTTGCCCCACAGCCGGGCAGGATTTCCCTAGAATGGTCTGCAAAAGATTAAGAGGGAAAGTTAGTACACTTCGCCACCCCCGGTCTGGCGTGGAATCACATGTATTCAAGCCCTTTAGTTGTCTCCTAAACACACGTGGGTGACACCTGTTTCACTCATAACTATCCCACTATAGTTTTTGCTTTTCCATTTTTCACAACCTTAATGCTATGTCAGAAATGAGCGGATGACGTACTTTGCAGCAGCACAGGATATCTGATAACTTACCAGGAGTACAAAACTAATCAAAGGCAAAAATAAGAAATAAAATCCAGTGGCTATAAAATCTGTCCCTTTGTCTAGCAAATGAAACCAGCGGAAAGAAGTTGATCATCCAGCTAACAATGAAAGCCTGAATGTGAATGTCTCATGGATAACCAGCTGAACTCCTTGGCAAGAGCAACATTTTGGAACGCACTGAAGTTACTCTGCCTGTTAAAGGCATGTTTATATATCATGTGTACTACACTATGTACAGCTTAGGTTTTCCTGATGACAATACAGATTGCTTCACCTACCAAAAATGTTGAAATAATTTAGAGTTGGTGAAAGAATACACATTTTGGAGGACAATGTCACAATCCTAATAGTGATTAGCCAAAGTGAAAATTGGATTGACTCATTTCTTTCAGACAATTCAGTCATTTCTGATTTGGCTTTAGTCTCTCCAGGCCCCACTGTAGACAGTGCACAGCCAAAGTCAGCACCATTAATTCAGTCACAGGATTAGTATTTAACAGTGAGATAAGAGTTGAGTTTAAAAGGTCGAAATTTCGGTCCTTGGCGATGATGTCATCATTTCAGAACCAGAATAGCACTCAGCAAGCATGACTGTCGAGGCTGGGTACAACAAAGTGCTCATAATTGGCTATTCCATAGTAAAGAATGGTAGAATTGCAAACTATGATAATTCAGCAGTTAAAGTAATATGGCTCTCAGATGCAAAAGTATCTAACATTGAGGTTGTTGATAAATTGTCCACTTTAAAGCTACATGTCAGTACTAATGATACTGCATTTCAGCAATCTATGGTATTAAAAAGGAACTTCATATCCTTATGCACCAAAGCATTAAGAGAATGTCAGAATGTAATTATGCCTGGCCCCTTACCAAGACTACATAGAGGAGGACCTCCACAGACTGTTATGCTAGGAATACTAGCGCAAGGTTTGTCTTCGGAACTCGGAGAAGTAGTCAAAAGCACCACAAAGCTTCAAAATTGAGAAAGCTAACAATCAGAAGAAAAGCAAGAATGTGAATTAAAAGTCACTTTGTTGGGCTGAATGGCCCAATATCGTCAAACTTCCTCAGGTTATCATTGTTCTATAAAGGCTAGTGAAACTGGAACCTTCTGAACACAAAAATCATCAGTGTGTTTTTCACAAGTGTGCCTTTAAAATTTGCTCAGTATCAATAAAGTATCTCTCTATCTAACTTAGAGATTGAAGTAGACACAGTCATTTGGCAGCAGACTATTGTTCTTATTTCATAGAAATGAAAAATCAAAAAACAGATCTTCATAATATCTTTTGGGTTTCTCCTCAACAACAATTAGATCAGAAAGAAATAAAATGGAGACAAGTGCTTTTGTCTCCCGCTTCTAAGATTGTTCTCCTGTGAAAAAAACATACCCTAGTAGTCTCAGAAGTATTTCCTTTTGAGTTTCGGCAGAGATCGCGGCAAAGTCACATGATGGACTCACATTTTCAAAGCAGTGTTTTGACATTTTTATTGCAATTTTAAAGTACTTGCATTGTGTGCTCAGTAATATTTGGTGAAACGTAAGGACAGTTGTTTGTGATAATAAAACATTTTACTATGATTACAAAAGTGTAGTCCTCATTTCTGAGTAATACTATTAGTTGCTCTACTTTATATTGTTGTGCTCCAATTAAATCATACTCATTCTGGAAGAAGAGGCATTCAGTGTGATGTAGTGGTTTAAACTTTGGGCTTCAAAACCTATGGTTGTGAGTTCAAATCCCACTACTGACACCATTTGACCATGAAAAGTCAATTTAGCTGTCTGTGCTCCAATTGGAATTTAAAAAGAAATGTACAATTGAACCCCAAATACATCAGTCCAATAATAAGTAAAAAATATGAAGTCTTTAAAGAGATCAAAACAAGACGAGGAAAACCTCTCACAATATATAACACACTTTTCAAACTAAATTCTCACTTTTGACTCCTTTTACTTCAGATGTATCTCAGGTCTTTTTTCTGTCTAAAGCTGTTTCTCCTAAGAAATTTTAGGAGAAATATCTGTGACAAAGTTAATTCTTAAATGAAACATAAATGAGAATCTCTTTTAAGTCTCATGAGCTATCAAAAATGAAACTTTGAACAGTAAACTTCCCTATGGCATAAATCCTCATTTGGGTACATCTAGGGACTGTGCATGTAATTTTTAAAAAAAATTTGGAACATTTTGCCACCGAAGCAGCACCATTTTGAAAAGTTGTTAAAGGTTAATCATTTTTGACCATTTTATCAGCCATTTTAGTTTTCACGCTCACCGTCATTTTGGAGATCCAGTTATCAGGGTAAATATGCTTGTGTATCCTCTGAGTTTGTGACACACCACAATGGGTTAAAAGAAAGCCTTATAAGGACCACCAGTCTTTTGCAGGGCATACCCCCACAAAACCTCACATACACACATCCCCATGGAGCCAATTTAAAGTCCTCAATAACCTAAACTGTGAATCTTTAAGATTTAATAGAGAAAACCCACATACACATAAGGAGAATGTTTAAACTCCACACAGGCAATGATTGGATCCAGAAGACCACTTTGTTCATGGAAAATCAACACACGTTACTTTCCTATATCCTTTCAACAACAGGCAAATGTTGATATTTGTCACCATAACACATAATGTGAATAAAAATTAAGAGTCCTGCTTCTATCTCCTGACTGAAACATTTCCTTTATTTTGTCCTCAAAAACAGACTTTTGGTTTTAAATGCAGGAATAGAAGCAAGAGAAAAAAAAATTTTAATCACTTACAAAGAATCTCTGAGTTTTAAAGTTTAAATGAAACAAAAGGACGACAGAAACAACTAATCAACATTTTTTTTCTTGTGAACTTTTTAAGATTTCCCACTAATGTTACATAAATGTAATTTATTTTTTACCCTACATCAGGTGGGATTTGCATTGTTTGAAGAAATAACAACGTAGGTGAAGGTGGAAGATGTTTGTTTCCTGTCACTTTCTCATCCTTAAGCAACACTCAGGCTGACACATTCATATTCAGACAAAAAACAAGAGAAAGAAAGAGCCTGCGGCTGCTGATTATAGTCTGCCGAAATGACAATGACTAATGATTGTCATGCTACAGAGATAATTACAAAGCGCCCAAATACTGACAGTAGAAGGCTTTTGACAAACAAAAATATAAATGCAGTTTTCTGATCCCTCTGATTAATTTTCATGCTCACATAGTAAAATGCAGATCACTTGTAGGAATAATTCAGATGATCAGTAACAGTTAAAGAGACAACAAGAATTATTCATTGAGCTTAACACAACAGCAGTTACACTCACCTAGTGATTTCTGAATTCAATAAGCTATATGCCTGTTTACATCCTTTTTAATTGATTATTTTAAAACCTTAACAGTTGTTTCTGGGTTTATAACATTTGCAGAACATGTTTTCAATATTTTAATTCAGCAGCTGGCATGTAACAGTTGCCTCAGACATCTATTGTTGCTTAATTTAAGAAGACTCAGACACTGGTTACTGCACAAGACTTCCTGTGCTGTGCCGTGGTGTGTTGGCTTATCCCTATCTTTTTGATCCCACAGATATGATGGAGAACAGCAGTTGTTAGCTTCCAAATATCAGTGAAGAACTGAAGGTTTTGGATGAATAGATACTAAAGCTTTGCACTTGCTACAGGCATGTGAAAGCCTCTGAAGCTACAGTGTGATGCAGCAAGGATTTCTGAGTTGGATTCCCCTTCCAGCAATTGCCAAATTGCCAAACACCACTGCAGCATGTGAAGTTGGCAAGTATCTGTTTTACCCCTACACTCACACAGGGCGGAGTGTGCGACCACCAAAGAAAAGGGAGAAAAGTGCTGATGTTGCAGTTGAGCTCTCAACTCTACGTCAGCTGCTCCCCAAAATGCTATTGTCATTTTGGGGGATTCCACTGTATGCACCTTCTGGCCGAAAAACTTTTATGTCCTGCTTTCTGGGGTCTCATACAGTTTCAGGACATTGTGAGGACTGACTCAACTTTTTTTTACAAAGTATAAAGATGTCAGTGCTGTGGTTTTCCAAGTGGGAACAAACAGCATTCAGAGGACTTTGGATCATTTCTGCACATCGCTCGTGAGTAGACCCAGGACTCAGCTGTGTAGATTGTCATTTCTGAACCACATCCAATGCTTTGACATTCAGATGAGGCCTAAGCTTGCCTATTTTCTTTCAACACCCAGTTGAAGACTCTCTGCACTGAGCACGGCCTTGTCTTCATTGACAATTTTGATCTGTTCTGGGAACAACAGATTTTCAGAAGAGATGGGCTATATCTGAACAGCCAAGGCACCCAGGTCCTCTCAGACAATGTAGCTAAGGTAATTAATCAACTCTAACCATCTGAAATAAATCTTAATACTCATGTACAATATACCGTATATACTCGCGTTTAAGTCGGGGCTTGATTTTACTGTGTAATTTCCAGTATTTTATAATGTCGGTCGTATACGTCGAATGTGAAAAACTGACACTATTGGTCCAAGAGATTATGATATGCTAACGCCCACCTGAGAGAGAGTAACCACGGAGCACGCTGCCTTTTTTCTATGTATTGTGCCTACGTGACCACACAGTAATACCCAAACTATTCTCAGACAATGTTTGCACTGATTTGTGTTTTTTTGTATCTCACACCTTCATACACCTTTATCGTAAGAGCATCCCTTATCTACAATGGAGCGTTCAATCAGAAGAAAATATGAAGCTGGTTTTAAATTAAAAGTCATTGAAGTGACGAAAGAAATTGGTAACTGTGCTGCTGCAACATAATTTGATGTGTCTGAGAAACTGATTCAAGATTGGAGGAAGCAAGAAAATGTTAAAAAAATATAAATGTATTTTTGAATGGGCATGTAAGTCGGGGTCTGATTTAATGACCGATTTTTCGGGTTTCAAGACTTGACTTATACGCGAGTATATACGGTATTTCAAATCTAGTCAAGCTGGTTGCTGAATTACCTACAAAATTGGTTTACATTAAGCCACATGTAATTAGTAATAAATGCATAAAAACAGTATTAATGGGATTAGTGTCCACAATTTAACTGACCCCCGTGACCCTGTAGTTAGGATATAGCGGGTTGGATGATGGATGGATGGATGGATGGATGTCCACAATTTAATAAATATCCCTGTCATTAATTGTTTGAGGAAATTAGGCGAACCCACGACTTATAAAACTACCTTGCATGGCTTCAGTGCTTTAACTAGTAAATCATTCTGTGTAAAGAGTAATGATAATAGTGATACTGATGTAAACTATCAACACTCTGTAGCTATAGTCTTGTTAACTATAAATCTGTGTTAGGATATGATCATTATGCAGTAGCTTCACCTGCACGTGTGCGCTATATCAGCACTAAAATAACATATCATGGTCTAAATAAAAGGTCCGGTTAAAAACACGTGCCAAACAACACTCGGATATAGCTGTGTTCTGCCGAGACCTTAAATTTGGCTTTATCAAATATAAGAAAGCTAACCAGTAATACTTTCTACATTAATAATCTTATTAGTGATAGTAAAATACAGTTTCTTACACTTGAGTGAAATATGGCAAAGTAATGACAGTGTGGCAGCGTTAACTGAAACATCACCTCCAAGTTATAATTTTGTTCATGCCATTTGCTAACATAAAAAAGTATTTTTTCAGGCAGATTAAACTGTAAAGATACCAGTTTTGGCACTTTTGTTTCCTTTGAGTTTCTTGTCATAGTTATTCAAGGAGTGATTTAATTTCTCATAGTGACTATTTAGTAGACCCTGAAAAAATAAGGCATCCTTTTTTGAGGAATTCTCAGCCTTAGCATCTATAATAATAACTAATTTGAATAGGTTTCTAATTGTAGGGGATTTCAGTTTTCATGTGGATATTCAGTGTGACCCTAAAGCAAGAGAATCTATTATTTTGTTGCACTCAATTGATCTTAGTTAACAAGTCAGCCAGCCTAACATAGTTGAGGACACACTCTAGATTTAGTAATTTCAAAAGGATTCAGAGTTGGAGGTAGGCAGATCGTAGATATCAGTATATTTGTTTAACAAAGAAATACTGTTAACTAGAACTAAAGGGCTGCATGTTGTTAAAAATATTATTTTGATGCATCCAAACCACATATTTTTATTAATATTCTGAATAATCAGTCCAAATATAGTTGTTGTCCTAGCACAGCCAGCAATATTACCAGTAAAGTAGAATATTTCTTTTCTAAGGTGAAAGCTGCAGCCAACATAGTAGCCCTTGAAAAAATTATTGCAAAATCCTCTAGCACTGAAATAGCTTGGGAAACTCAGAGTGTCACATCAGTGCCGTAAGGGCTGAACATAAATGGAAGAAAACTAAATTAACTGTCCACTGTGACATATTAAAGGCACATAAAAAAGAAACATAACAAAACAGTTCATCCTGAGAGGCAGTCATATATTTCTAAAATTATACTAAAAATGATAATGCTGGAAATTCAAGATTTTTATTCTCAATGACTGATTGTCTTCTAAGCCCAGTTCATTCATCTGAATGCCACCTGGAAACTTATAGTGAAAATAATATAATTCATCCCTCCAAAATGAATCCCGTCAAACCTAAGCATGCTCTTTAAAAAATACATTCCTTCACTGAAATAGACTGTCCTGAACTCCGTAGAATAATTTCTCAATTAAAACCTTCCACTTGTGTCTAACTGAGACCCAGCAGGATTTTTTAAAGAAATCTTGGATGTGCTAATTGATAGTGACATAGTGAACTTATCATTAGATACACTGGTCTTCCCAGATTGTCTAAAGGCTGCAGTAGTTAAACCCCTACTTACGAAAATCAACCCTGACACCTCTGTAGTTGACAATATTAGACATTTTTCTAACCTGTCTTTGTAAGTAAGATTCTAGAAAAATAAGTTTTTTGGCAATAAAATGACTGTTTAAATAATCATTCTGTTCTTGAAGTTTCAGTCAGGTTTCAGAACAAATAACAGTACAGAACCAGTGGTCGTTAAAGCAGTAGATGACTTACAAGTTCATGCGGACAGAGGGCACATACTTCTTCTTGCTCTACTAAACGCAGCATTTGATACCATAAATACCACAGTATTCTAATAAATCACCAAAGTCAACGAGTGGTCATCTCTGGAAGTGTCTTAAATTAGTTTCAGTAGGATTTATCAGGTAGAAAATACTTTGTTAGCTGTGGTGATTTTAGTTCAGAGATCAATGATATTGTGAACCACAAGGATCTATTCTGAGCCTGCTGTTATTTTTAATCAAGGTGAGCTACCACAGCTATACAGATGACAGACAGCTTTACCTATTAATAGCACCTGATGACCCCGAAACTCTGGGAACACTAATCCAATGCCTGTCTTGTATTTCTTAGTGGATGAGTAGTAATTTCCTCATGCTAAATATGGAATAAAATGAAATTTTAGTCATTAATATAAATTGATATAATAATAATTATTAATTATTATTATTATATAATGATATTAAAGATACACTTTTTTTCTTTGGCATTAAAAGTAAAGGTTGAAGTAAACAATTTAGATGTAATTATTAACTCTGACTCAAACTCATTTACTAACAATATCTCTAAGACTGCATTTTCCCATTTAAGGAGCACTGCAAAGGTTACAGCTCTTATAACAATGTAAGTTGCTGAACAATTGATTCTGCTTTTGCTTTTAGTAAGCTAGATTATTGTAACTAATTGCTAACAGTTCTACCTAAAAATGACAATAGTTTGTTGTAGTTAGTTCAAAATGTAGCAGTAAGAGTCTTAGCTTGAGAAAAAAATCAGAGCACATTCCGTCAGTTACTGTTACACGGTTACTCATTCATTATGTCGCCACCCCACTGGCTTAAATTTCAGATGGAGACCATTACCCAGCTCATTTATATATATATATTGTGGCATCCGGCCGGGGCGCCCAGGAGGACCGGAGGAAGGCTTGAACCTCCTCCAGACCGCGAGGGGGCGACCGCCCTGGTTATGTTGGGGGCCACGGGTAAAGGGCTTGGAAGCCCAGCCCTGTAGGGACCCGTGGCCACCACACCAGGAAGTGCTGGGGGGAAGAAGACAGGGGACACCTGGAGGGCTTCGGGCGCAGCCGCACTTCTGCCACACTGGGGCGTATCTGCGGAGGAGTGCCGGGAAGCAGCTGGAGCCCATCCGGGTTACTATTTAAGGGGCCGCCTCCCTTTAGTCGAGAGCGGAAGTCGGATGGAAGAGAGACGGAGCTGGAGAGAGGACTGGAGGCGGCCAGAAGAAAAGGACTGTGAGGCCTGGACATTGGGGAATCAGTGCTGGAGGCACTGGGGTTGTATGTAACCTACATTTGTAAATATTGTAAATAAAGGGTGTTTGTGGGTGACATGAACGTGTCTGCCTGTCTGTGTCCGGGTCAACTTCCACAATATATATATATATATATATATAGTGGCAAGTGCCTGGGGTGGTACCCAGCCGGGACGCCCAGGACCACAGGGAATAGAGCTTAGAAACTCAACCCTATAGGGGCCCGTGGTCACCGCGAAGGGGTGCCCCAATGTCTGAGTAGCCCTGGTCCTCAGCACTTCTGCCACACCTGTAAGTGCTGGGGAGAAGATGACCAGGGACACCTTGAGTGCTGCCGGGTGCGCAGCCGGTACTTCCGCCACAGTTAGGAGTGCCAGCGGAAGCTAACTGGGAGGCACCTGGAGCACGTCCGGGTGTGTATAAAAGGGGCCACCTCGCTCCATTCAATGGCTGGAGTCGGGAGGACACAAGACAGAGCTCGGGAGGAGAGGAGTGGAGGCGGACCAGAGAAAAAGAGGCATTGTGAGACCTGGAATTTGGGGGAGTTTTAGCTGTTGTGTGTGGCACTTTATTTGTAAATAAACATGTGTTGGGTGAACTAACGATGTCTGCCTGTTTTTGTCCGAGCTGTGTCCCATTAGATATATATATATATATATATATATGCATGTGTGTGTGTTTTTCATTTATATAAATATATGCCTGTTACACCCTGGTGTCCGTGGGGGTCTTTTTCTGGTTTTCATTTCCCAATTACCTAGATAATACAGATAAGCTGGCAGTTGTCATTCGTTATGCACCCATCTTTTCATAATAACCAAATAAATTCCACAGTCATCACAGCATGTAACATATCTAGTCAGAGTTGGGATTGTATTAATAAAAAATATCTCATTGCAGAGCAAATTTCACAGTAAAACACACATTCTATATAATACATATTGTATTAGATCTCACATCAGATCGAGAAGACACCCATGAAGATACATCCAAGACTCCAGAGGAATACAGCATGGAAGTAACTGGCATAATTTTTCAATGTGCACTTTTTAAACCAATGGCCAAGCAATTACTTAATTAAGGTCACCGACTATGCATAATTTTACTGAAGATTAATAGTTAAATGCATGTTGATACATATTTTTCTATTTCTTTTATTATGCAATATAAATATGTTCATGCATCACTTTCCTTTTTCTGTGCCATTGACTTAAAAATATTTGATTTGGTGTCATATTGTAATTCAGTTCAAATACAAATATAGAATATGGCTTCTGTATTTTTTCAATGGTTCTTTTTATGCTCGTAACTGTCTGATGCATGCCAGATTCATTTTGTAATATTACACACCATACCTGATGCTTTAAACCTGCTCGCTAGAAAGTCTGTGTTAGTACAGAACTTTGTTCTCCTTCTCTGACTCCAAGATGCTCACAGCAACTGCTGTTAGTCTTGGTCTTGATCCACTCCTACTCCATAGCTCTGGGCCACACTGCAACAGAGCTTGACCTCAAAGGTAGTCTTGTTTTTAAAAATATGTTCTTGTGTCAGAGCCTTACAAGTGGTACGTTTAGCAGCTTTGAACTTCAGCTTTTCGAAGTGTGCAGCTCCCCTTCTTTGTTGTTTGCCGTGGTTTATAGACCTCCTGTAATTAATGATACTTTCATTTCTGAATTCTCTGATCTCCTGGCTGATATCACCCTCTCCCATGACAAAATATTTATTGTTGGTGATTTCAACATTCACGTTTTTTGTCAATCGAAACCTTTGGTCAAAGACTTTTTATCACTATTAGACTCATTTGATTTTATACAGCATATTAATACGCCAACTCACTCTCTCGGTCACACCCTTGATCTTGTTCTTACTCATGATATTTCAGTGAATAATATTGATTTATGTGATGTTTCTTTCACTGATCACTTTTCTGTAATGATGGATCTGCATATTACTGTTGATCTCCCAACTAATAACCGTCCACCACGCTGCTCGCGCTTTTTAAATTCTTCCATTATATCTGATTTTAAAACCAATTTCTCTAGTCTTTATATGCATGACCAAAATAATATCGATGACTCTGTCGTAAAATTGAATTCGTCCTGTGAAACGGTTTTAGACGCAATTGCTCCACCCAAGATACGCAGTAATAAGGTAAGACCTGCTCCCTGGCTAAATGAAACTATGCGATCACTGCGCCGCGCCTGTCAAACTGCTAAACGGTGTTGGAAAAAAGATGGACTGACTATCTCTAAACAGATTTTCAGGACTTCTCTTTTCAATTTCCAGGCTGAAGTTAAGAAATCGAAACATGACTTCTTTGCCAATTTAGTATCCCGCCATTCAAACAATCCTAGGGTTTTATTTAATTCAATTAATGTGGCCATTCACCCTCATTCCATGATGGGATTAAATAGCACTGTTCATTTATGTGAGCAGTTTCTATCATTCTTTGTCAGCAAAATTGATACTATCCGCCATGACATTGTTCAAACTGGCTATGAACTTCCTACTGCTAATCATGACATTGTTCTACAGTAGATTCCTTTGATCAAGTCTCACTTTCAATGCTAAAAAGAACTATTGACACCCTTAAACCAGCTTCCAGCCCCCTCGATATTGTACCACCACATCTCTTAGTGGAAGCCTTTGATGTGTTGGGCCCATTTTTACTAGCCATTATAAATGATTATATTAGTTCAGGGGTTGTGCCCTCATTTTCTAAACATGCTGCAGTCTGTCCCCATCTAAAAAAGCAGGATTAGATCCTGGAGTTTTAACCAACTTTCGTCCAATTTCTCAGCTGCCATTTCTGGCTAAAATTCTACAAAAAATTATTTATAATCAATTGGTCAATCATCTTAACTCCAATAATTTATTTGAGACCTACCAATCTGGTTTTAGGCATTATCATGGTGTTTGAAACGGCACTCCTGAAAGTGTTCGACATCTCTCTTATTACTGACTCAGGTGATGCTGCAGTCCTTGTCCTCCTTGACCTGTCAACTGCCTTTGACACCATTGACCATGAAATATTGCTGATGCAGCTCGAACATCTTGTTGGGATTAAAGGGGCTGCTCTTAACTGGTTCAGGTCATATTTAACTGGTAGACACTTTTCAGTGTTTTTAAATTCCTCTTTTTCATCTACTGTTCCTCTTAAATATGGTGTTCCTCAGGGATCCATTTTGGGTCCTATTTTATCCTCTATATACCTTCACCCTATTGGAGAAATTTTTAGGAAATGTAACATGTCTTTTCACTGCTATGCTGATTATACACAGGTTTATATTCCCGTCTGCAACTCCACAACTGTCTGTCTGAACTAAGATCCTGGATGCCTAATAATTTTCTTGATCTAAATCAAAAAAAAACAGAGGAGCTTATAGTGGGTCCACTGGCTAAAGCCCAAATTGGTTCTGGACTTCTTGGCTCTTTCTCTGTCTTTTCCAAACCTCAAGTCCGCAATCTTGGTGTTACCTTTGATAGTAACCTCTCTTTTGAGAAACAAGTAAATTCTGTAGTCAAGAGTTGCTTTTTCCAACTTTGTCTATTAGGTAAGATCAAGCCTTTTTTATCTTCTAAAGATCTTGAGAAAGCTACTCATGCTTTTATTTTTTCTCACCTCGATTATTGCAATTCTCTGTATTCTGGGATTAGCAAATCTCTGATACACAGGTTACAGCTGGTCCAGAATGCTGCCGCTCGCTTTCTGGTTGGGGCAAGAAAGTATGACTCTGTTTCTCCTATTTTAGCTTCTTTACACTGGCTGCCTGTCAGTTTTCGAATTGATTTTAAAATCTTGCTGCTAGTTTTTAAATCTTTACATGGGCTTGCTCCTGCCTATTTATCCGAATTGTGTGTTTTACACCAGCCATCCAGACTGCTTAGATCTTCTGGTCAGTTGTCTCTTGTTGTCCCTCGTACCAAATGTAAAACCAAGGGGGACAAGGCCTTTGCAGCTGCTGCCCCTCGCCTGTGGAACTCTCTATCTCATCATATTAAGGAGTCATCTACAATTGAACTGTACAAAACAACATTAAAAACACTTCTTTTCACTTGCATTCAGTGACCTTCAGTAATACTGATGATTTCCTCTCTGTGATCATATAACATTATTTCTATTTATTATCTATCTTATTTTATGTTCATATATTTTATTACTATTTATGTTTTATTGTTTATTGTATTTGTTTTTTCTTTTATTCTATTATTGCCTCAGCCATGCACACAGTCTATTTGAACATCCCTCATACAACAAACGCTTCAGAGTCTTTCCTGTACTGACCTAGCGGTTCAGAAACAGTTTCATCCCAAGAACTATAAATGCAATCAATCAGTCAATCAACTGCTCCTTGTGGAATTGTTTGTATTTATAAGTACAATCACCTCACTGTAAACTTGAGATATAGTTATAATATTGTACAACCTGAAATAAATACGCACTTTATAAAGAGCGTATTTACATGTGATGAAAATATCATTTTTAAGATGAAATGCAGCAAAATATGTTTATTACATTATACAGATAAAATATTAACATCATTTAAGTAATCTATATTGTTAATAATTAAACATGTGAGGACAGGGTGTCAAAGCGCTAGCGACAAGCTGGTGCCCGTTCAGGAATTGTTCCTGCCTCGTGCTGTATTCTTGCTGGGGCTGGCACGACACTGGAAAGATAGATGGATAGAATAATTAAACATGTACTACAAAGATATTTCAATGTTCCTTAAAAGTTTTGAAGAATCGGCGTTCTAAGCTTACAGATGGCTTAACATCTATTACATTGCTGATTGTGTGGTGATTGGGTACTTGGAGAAAGAAAAGGAAGGACAGGAATTGTGGGTTAGTACGTTTGAAAGAGTCAGTACTGCTGCAATAAATTATTTCATCAAAGGTTACGCACAGCACAGCAAGTATATTGCAGGAGGCAGGAACAATCTCTGGACTGGGTGCCATCTCGTCAATATCACTGTGCCACCGTGTTTCCATGTTTAATAACATCCTTTAACTTTTATCATCATGAAAATATCAAGTATACATCTCAGTATTTAAATTATTCAGAGAGCTGTAATATCACAAATGTAATGTATTTAGTAAGAGTAAGGATGTTTAAGAAGCACATAGTGATTCACACACATAGAGCACATAGAAGAACACATACAATACAAAGCATTTAATGTGCTACTTTAGTTACGATGGTATTTGAGAAATAGTAAATGAAACAATTTTAAGATGAAGTTTATGATGTTCTACTTTAATGACAAAATAAACTACGTGATTAAAGTAGAAATTTTGAGATTAAAGTTGACATTTCAAGTTTTTTTCCCACTGTTGCCCTATTTTTTTTTCTTTTTTCTGTACCCTATTGCTTCCATATGACACTCATACGGTGGGGTACGACTCACCTTTTCACAGCAACTTGGATATCTGACAACTTTTTTTATTTCGAGCACTGTTTGACTTTGTGAACTTGAGCTTTCGTGTTTCTCCGACACTCTATGTCACTCGATCACCTTCCTTTTGTTGTTTATACCACTGTTTAAACCAAAAAATAGTAAGTTTTTCCTTGCCTCCACTTGGCATTTACTGAAATTTTCCTCAGTGCTTTTGGCATTGTCTTTTCACAGAATGCTGAGCTTAAGGGCTATTTACTGTATATTGATTTGCATATTTAAAGAGGCATAAATCTGGGAGGAGGCATGTGCGTTACTTTTTATGCTAACCAGGATTTATGGAGCAGAAGAACGTGGAAGGTGATGTACACCCAGATCAATGCAAGTGGATTTTTTTGTGCATACGCACATTTCCGTTTTTGTCTGTACATCATGTTTTTGTGTGAATTCTACGCACTGCGTTATGCATGAGGCCCCTGGTGTGTACAGGTCATTGAGGTTTGCTCAGACCTCTGCACAGCTGTTTGTTCAGGCAGAACATTTAAGTGTAAGGAGCGGGCACACAGACACGCAGATATGAGCGTGTGAAATTTCTCGGTTGTTTCAGTTGCTTGTACTGACTGCTTGAGGATCTGTTTTGCTGAGAGGGGCAACTACCTGACACATAAAAGAGGAAAATACTAATAACAAAATTTACAATCTGAAGTGACAGTAAACTAAGCTGTATGTGATACAGAATGTGTCTCTGTTTTAAAGCTAGGTGACATGCAAGAAAGAGTGGCTTAGGCAGGATAAATTAAATTGTTTTATTTCATGATTATTAACATAATTTTTAGTTACAAAACTACACATCATTGAATGATGAAGGACTAACAGCCTCCTGTATCACAATCAGGATGTGGAATTCAGGTTTCCTTAATAAATGTTGGTGAGAGTGTGGCAGTGGCTCTTAATTGTCTTGCAAGTTTCCAAGCTGCTCTACCAATTGCTTAGCATTAGCAGCAAATTCAGATAACTACATCTTAAGGCTGTTAAAACTGATTTGTAATGTATCAGTTTTTTCAAAAGGTTCATTTAATTTTCTAGACACTCATTTTTCTTGTCCAAACTTGAATAATGTTCAGATAGAACATTTCATCATATGTTCTGTCAGATTGAATTGTTGAGATCTTTCATAAAGCACCAAGCAAATGGATTGTTGAAATTGTTAGGAAAGGTCTCAACATAAAAGGCTGCTAAATCATTTGCCAAAATGTTTTAGGACAAAACCAGACAATAGTCTAAATTAGAATCAATCTCTGAACTGTTGATTCTTTGCTTCAGTTCTTGTCTCTCAAGTAGTCTTTCTTTTAATGAATTAAAGTTCCAATACTACTTAGTGTCATATTTTTCAAAGTGTGGCTTAGAAACGTTGTGAATCTGTGTTTAGAAACCCACCAAGCTAACATTTAAAATTTGGGGAATTTTTATGCATATTGTTGTTATTGTTTGTTATTTTAATTTTTATGATGGTGACACCAGCACGCTGCCATTTTGTGGTACAGTTTCATTTCAGCAGCCATCTTGTTAACATTTGCTATGGTGGTTGCTGGTCACATCATGAGGAGATCACGTGATGCATTTTGTCGCTCAGCTTATTTAAGACTAGCTGTCCCTCGTGGCTCTGCCCACGTAGTAGTGAAACAGGACAAACTTTCAAAATCAATAAAAAAAATTTCCAAAAATGTAATTCTGGCGAAGCGAAAGGTAGGTACGCTCCAATGTCAAACATTGGCACTGTATCTGATCATGTTCATTTTTGACAGGAGAGCATCCCCCACGTGGGTAGAAAAGCAATCAGCAACTACCCTCTAAAACACACGTAGCTCTGATCTCTCTCTCAAAAATGTCAAACGTTACTCCTTAACAATCTGTAGATGATAATGTTTGTTGAACAAACAGGTATTGCTAGCTGAGCGGAAGCAAGGTACGCTACAACACGTGGTGAGAGGTAGACTGACTCGATCTGAGGCTGGCACGTGAGTGAGGAGGCCCCATCCCACTCCCCTCGGCATGCAGCTGCTCTCTTGGATTCTCACAAATAAATCGGTACTTCAATCGAACTATGATATTTAGTGCAATGAGAGAATTCTCAAAATCAACCGGAATGTTCAAGCAAATTATAGAAAAAAACACAATCTGAATCCGTTAAGTAGTTCTCTTGTGAAAAGTGGACAAACGTATAAACAGACAGACTGACAGACATTGGATTTTAAATATATATACTGTATATATATATATAGATGACTGCACACAGTGGCTTGTTATCTCCTCAATGGATCACTTTCAAAAAAAGAAGAAAACAAAAAGAAAATCTTTTAGTTTGAGTTATGGTGAGAAGAGCTGTCAGTGTAAAGGACCTTTTTTGTGATTTTGTTTTGACAATCGTTTTTTATTTGATCTTGTGGTTTTCTGATTCCTGTTTCGTCTTTCCATTTTTTTGTGCCTTATATTTCCTGGTGTTTTTCATCTTTGAAAACATTTCATATATTTAAAATATTAACTTTAGCAAGACATACATTTTGTCTGTAGGGCCAAAAATGGAAAACAAATGCCAAAGTAACAAAACATAAACAAATGAAAATAAAAATGAATAGTACATAGAAGCAAAAGCAACTATAATAAACTGTGACGGGATGAGTTTCCGCGTGTTGTAAGAATGGAGGTATTTATTAAGTAAAATTGATTTTAGCACTTACCTAGTACTGAGTTGCATGTGAAAGCCTACAGCCAAATGTGGTGATCACAGCCAGGAGCCATGGGAAAAGAGTGGTAGGGTAAGTGCAGGAAAAATACTGCAAAAATGAGTATGCAAAAACTAGACAAAAAAACTTTAAATGGGAGTTGTTTTGCTTTTATTTAGCAAAAAATATGCCAATGGGGTATGCAAAATTTACTCGACAATTTCTTAAAGTATACTAAATAATTGTAAATACAAGTTTTTTGATGTCAATAGTTCTTGCCATAAGCAAAACCAGATATGACATCATGATATAAATACTTTTCACTTGCTTAGATTGCATTTATTGTAGTGAATAAAAGGAAGGAAGATACAGGAGTGCTCGTAAGATGAGTTGCTAGTGTGTACGTCTTTATGAAGAGCTGGATGGATGACATCGCAGCTGCTGATATCTGTTTTGAAGCAGTACTGAAGGCTGGTGCCAAGTCACAGAAGCAGCAAATGGCTGAGCCTGAAGCCAGTGTCTTAAGGGGCAGTGGAGACGGATGATTGCTGGAGGAAGCAGGTGGATTACTCTTTATGGTGACTGAATGAGGTAGCAGAGAGAAAAAGCAGCGATCGAAAGTGTTGTGGCAACAGGTGTTTAAGTTAGCGAGAAACTTTGGATGCTGCTGCTTGCCAGGGAGAGACGATGCAGTGGGGAATTGTGGTAATGTGCCAGCAGTTAAATAAAGTTAGTTTTTTGTCCTCTGCAGTGTTAAGAGAGAGGTGTTAGTTTGGGAAAAAAGGACAAATAGGTATAAAGAAATAAAGCTTGCCTTTTTGTCCATTTAGAAAGTGCAGATGGACATATTCACTGACTATACAAGCTCTGCCATTGTCTGGCCGAGAAGGCGTTGTTGTGTGCTTGCCTCCCATGACCTCATAGTGCTGAAAGAGTAAGAGAAAGTGCGAAACGTCTTAGTATCGGCTTACCGTGGCATCTTAAGGGATCCCATATTTGCAGTTGTGTGGGCAGTAGCCTGGGTGAGAAAAAAAGGCTTACCTTCACTTTTGGGGGAAGCGCAGTACATGTCTCAAATGCTGGCATAGCTATGCACACGCACACCAGCCCCTAACATTTTTATAGATGCGTCCTTGTCATTGCAGGCCCTTGGAATGATGACGCTTGACAGCATAATTGGTCGGCTGAATACAAAAGGAAATTTCCGGCCTCTAGACGGGGTCATCTGGCTAGACTGTGCTGACTGAAGTACTTGGTAGAGCGTTCTTGTGAATTTACCAAGCATTGTGGCTTGTGCCTTGATTGTTGTAAGTTTTTTTGTTCTTGTATATATTTTGATAAATATCTCTGGATTAGCTTTGGCGGAGGTATTTATTGGGTTGTGGTTAATGGTGCACTATTTTTGTTTTCTGTATTTTAAATTTTTTTGTTGGTGAACCCTGTACTATACACTGTTTGGAGGAGCCACTTCCTGATTTGAATTACTGTGGAGGAAGACAGCTTTATTTTTGTTTTTCTGTATATATGGATTTAACTAGTTTGTGTGCATTTTTCTTTTTCATTTGGGACATTCAATCAGCACTGTAAAAACTGTATATAGTCATCATTTTTGAGCTCTGTGTCATGACTGTTTTTGTGTGTCCTTTGCAGTATTGGATTGTATATTGAGATATATTTTCTGCAGAATATTAGTTTTATTTTTCTTTTTTTGTGCACCTGTAAGTAAAACTTCACTTTAGTTTTGCATAACCCAACCCTTTTGTGTCCGTCTCTCTCTGTTTTACACCACCATCCTGGTCACACTCGGTCCCGCATACTAGACACCTAGAGTGTAGGCTACTGTCCCCCATTTCCCACTACACGAGGTGTCACAGGAAGGTGATCAGGCAGTCAGAGTTGCTGTGGACTTTGCCAATGTTCTTATTCAGGATTCCTGAGGAAGGAGGGTTTCACAATACAGAGAGAAAATAGTTTATTGAATTTAACTATTTATTGAAGACTTACCGGTACTGTTTTTATGAAGAGAAATGTATTACAAGTACTATTTTTTTATCTGTACTATTTATTGGTTCTGCTATGTACATTAAAATAAACACCACACTGTTTTGCACATTAATATTTCTGTTGGTCTCTTCACTTGCTCCTGGTCCATCCTTGGTCCATGAAATACCAGATGCCCCAGTGAGGGACAATTTCAAGGACTGCTGGCATGGGTCGCCACATAAACAACTTAATAATACATTCCTAACAGTTATGTTATTTTCTTAAGGGCCAGAAACATAATTGCATAGAAACAAAAGGAACTATAATAAACAAATTAAAAATATGTTCCTAACAGTTATGGTATTTTCTTAAGGGCTATGAACATAATCAGTGTGCACAGCAGGTGACATGCAGGCCACATCGAGCCTATGAAGAGTTTATTTTTAACCAGAATGCCTCCCAGATACATCAACAATCAAACAGTTTTAATTTTACATTTCTAATTTCATTTGCCCTTTCTTTCAAACAGCAGCTCAGTTTATTTTCAATTCTAGTCAGCATGATTTTACATCAGATGAAGACCCTCTTCTGATTTCAACCACATAAATTCAAGTTATTAATCTTCCAAAATGAATGCCAAAAATGCTAGAGGTTACAGATGACTAGATCATTTCTATAAACTATTTTTAAACAATTCACATCGATCACAACTACCTCTGCTACTACTTTAACACCAGACACCTTTTATTTGCAAAAATCTTATCTCTTTTATTGTTATTGTACAAGTAGGCACACAGAAAGTGTTAAGTTAACATACTGAAAGTGTATATATGGTGTGGCAGAGCGCCGGGGCCTTTACCCCCGATCATGGAATGACTGCGCTGAGAGCTAATTCCGGACATTATCTCCCCTGGAACTCTAGAGGGCAGCCCACCTGGCTTGCAGCGGGGCCATGGGTTTGGAGCATGGAAGCTCAATCCTGCTGAGGCCTGTAGCCACCGCCAGGGGGTGCCTGGACGTTTCCAGAGTCCTATTTAGCAGCACACCGGGAGGAGCTGCCTCAAGAGCTTGCATATTGTAATTTTTTCAGTTATCCTATAAAACATGTCATTTTGCTTGACTTCTCATCACAGGACTCCTGATTAAATCTAAAGAGAAAACTTATGCAAACACCACACTGCCTGATGGAAGTTTTAAAACCAGGACTCTGAAATTGGGTGTAAACATACCGTCTTTTGAAGAATATGTTACAGAGGAATCTCTCTGACCTGAATACCCTCTGGTAAAAAAACAACAACAATAATATTTATTTATATAGCACATTGTCATACAAATGATGTAGCTCAAAGTGCTTTAAATGATGAAGAAAGAGAAAAAAGACAAAATATAAAAGTAAAATCAGGCAACATTAATTAGCATAGAATAAAAGTAAGGTCCAATGGCCAGGGAGGACAGAAAAAATAAAACGAATAAAAATAAATAAATAAATAAAATAAAAAAAACAAAATAAAAAAAAAAACTCCAGATAGCCGGAAAAAAAAACCCCAAAATATGCAGGGGTTCCAGGCCACAAGAGCCCCCACCCAGCCCCCTCTAGGCATTCTACCTAACATAAATGATCTCAATCAGTCCTCATGGTTTTCAGACTTCACGTGGAAGAATTAGATAATGATGATCATGTGGCTGTGGTGGGCTGGCGCCCTGCCCGGGGTTTGTTTCCTGCCTTGTGCCCTGTGTTGGTTGGGATTGGCTCCAGCAGACCCCCGTGACCCTGTAGTTAAGATATAACGGGTTGGATAATGGATGGATGATCATGTGGACCACTGGCCTTCAATCCATCAATGTAGAGACTGCACGGTGCTTTGATCGGGTGGTGGTGGCGCAGATCTCCACCACAGAAATAACAGAAAAAGAACAGCAGACAAGGTAGGGGTTAGTACGTATTATGGAGCCACCATGAATGATAATGATAATTAAATGCATATACAGAATATCAGGATTAAACTAAAATGAAGCTATGAGAAAGCAATGTAAAAATATTGTGTTTTTAGCAGTTTTTTTTAAATGTGCCTGGCGAATTTCTATTGGTAAGCTATTCCAGATTTTAGGCGCATAACAGCAGAAGGCCGCCTCACCACTTCTTTTAAGTTTAGCTTTTGGATTATAAGCAGACATTCATTTGAAGATCTAAGGTTACAATTAGGAGTGTAAGGTGATAGGCATTTCGATGGAGCGAGATTATTTAATGCTTTGTAAACCATAAGCAGTATTTTAAAGTCAATTCTAAATGACTCAGGTAACCAAAGTAGTGACATCAGAAGGCTTCCAGTAATTCAAAGATCATCAAAGGTTTTACTGTTGACTTGGGGCTACTGAACTTACTAGCATAAGTTGGTGACAAAGATAAATAGCAGGCTAAAGTGTTTATTGCATCTATTTACCAACCTCAGACATACAAATTCCATATCCCAGGTGGATGACTGATAAAAGAGATACACCATAGCTTAGGAAAAGTCTCGATGAGATAATGGAATAGCTTAGCTATTAACTAAACAAATGGGCTTGTTCAACTGAGTGGTCTGCTGTCGTTTGTCAGATTTCTTATGTTCTTTTATCTTTTTGTATTGATGTAGTGGAAGAAAGAGTGAAAAATAAACTTTTGATGCATTTGCAAGTAAAACAAAAGACATTTATACTGTATCTGAATATCATAGATATTTAGCTTGACTTTAAAAGACATATTTTAAAAGTGATCCTTTATTTCCAAAGATATATACAGTATTTTTAGTTATAAGGGAGCTCACAAACTCAGTCAGCTATATTTGACTTACCCAGAGTGAGTCATTAAAGATTCTGGCCACATGTTAAATTCATGTAGGGGTATATCACATAGGGGAGGATAAACCAAGGTCAGTCAGTAAAGACCTGCTGATTACATTGCATAATCCAGTAAGAAAGTGAACAGTTTTCATCTGGACTTGAATGATGAGACTGAAAGAAACCCACGAAAGGGGACATCAAGTCTTTAAAACAGAGTGGAAATCTAAAGGGATTACTTTGGTAAAAACACAAATCTGAAAGAAGAATGTAAGAAGGGGGGGTCATAGCTATCATGCATTAATATCTCAGTTAAAGTCTATAAAGTACAAATATTTGTCAGATCTGCATTTGGTATACAAAACAAATAAAAGATGACACAATACAAATTAATCTACCAAAATCTCATTATTATAGCAATTTAAATATACAAGAAATATAACAAAAAAAATGACAAAGAATTATGAATATACTGTAGATGAGCCTAGAATGGACTCACTGGAACCCTGTCCACAGCTGGTCTCCTTGACTCTGAAGCTGGGATAAACAGGTTCAGTAAATGGATTGGTGGACAGATGGACAAAGTACAATAAACGAGAATAACGCAATTCAGAAAACATTTTTAAAACTATTGTTAAGGGAAATATATAAAATTGGTGCAGCACGTCTAAAATCCACTATACCCATTTCTGTGGTTTTTTTTTTGTTTTAAATTGTATTCCTGTCTGCTTTATAAAGCACCTTTTGAGGGTATTCACTGTAACGTATGTAGTATATGAAGCTTGATTCATTTTTGCAGTGTGTTTATTCTGAAATTTGTAAATAGGTAACTGATATTATAGCCAGTAGGCAAGTTTATACTTTTTGTATAAAGTTTGACAGGAATGCGTAAAGATATAAATTTAGATGTTAAGTTCAATCGAGTTAAGAAAGGTTGACAACACTGGAATATCTTGGAGTGCCAACACGGCCCTCACCATTTACCAGCAGTGCCCAACAAAAGCTTGAAAAAAAAAAAACAACAAAAAGGCAATCACTATGTAGCAGGGTGACTTCTGATTAATTCAGCTCTGCTGATGTGTCATCAGACCTAGAGCTCCTTTGCTCTGGTTGACTCCGCAACAAGTGACGCCTTCTTCTTGGCAGTCGTCCTTTTGAAGCTCCACAACCAGAAGCAGTAGGGTCAGTTGCCCTCACTTGGTGGTTTCTCGAGACTGTGAAGGAAAACAATGACAAAACAATTAGCAGCAGCTCCCCCTCTCGACCCAGGATGGTATCGCATAACTGGGAAGAGCTTGGATGTCGATCCTCAGATGCGCATACAATGTAAACAAGGGTAAATTAATATACTGTAACTTTTCATTTAAGTGATGATAAAAAGTTCACGAGGCAAAAAAACAAAGATTGTCAAAAATATGTATTTATTCCGAATTTCTTTACTCAAGACACAGACTTCATTACAAGAAGACCTATTTTTTTATAGTCGGGTGAGAATGAAACCATTAACAACAATACAAAGAACAAATACTAATATGTTTTTGGGCTGTTACACTTTTTCTAATATGTTTTAGCTATTGAACTATACATTAAACCATATTTGTAAATCAGTGCCCTCATTCACACTGCAGCAATGTGGAGACATCAGCTGTCCAAATTGTGTTTCTGGACTATAAAAGAAGGCTGGAGACCCATAAAAAACTGTTGTGAATTAAACCACAGGTTAAAGCACTATGACATGGAGAACTCTACCCACAAACTGTAACTAATACCAACGAAGAACAATAAAAGCTAGGTTAAGGAGGTTAAGGGTGGTGCAGTGGTAGTGCTGCTGCCTCGGGTTCCCTTCCCGGGTCCTCCCTGTGTGGAGTTTGCATGTTCTCCCTGTGTCTGCGTGGATTTTCTCCGAGTGCTCTGGTTTCCTCCCACCATCCAAAGACATGTAGGTTAGGCGCATTGGCGATTCTAAATTGTCCCTAGTGTGTGCACGTCCTGCGGTGGGCTGGCACCCTGCCCAGGGATTTCTTCCTGCCTTGTGCCCTTTGTTGGCTGGGATTGGCTCCAGTAGACCCTGTGTTAGGATATAGCGGGTTGGAAAATGACGTGAATGCAGTGCACAAAATTTTAGTAGCACACAAATACAGTAAAAAATAATGAAAAAATGTAATACAAATTAAATTTATTGGAAAGGCCTTGCATTCAAATAATAATTGGTATTGAAGTACCCATTCAAACTTTTATGGCAATTAACCTTATTTGATCACGACGAGAAAACCTTTGGGTTTTGAAAGTGCAGCTACACTTTGAACTTTCTTGGTTTGACCTGACACGGTGCCCACTTGAGCACAATATGAATTATACCACATTTTGTTCTAATACAGAAAGAAAAATAGTACTAGATGGTGAAGTGTTTAGACACTAGAAAATTGATTTACTATTTAATTAATGTGGTATCTCTCACTTTTTATCATACAAAATGAAAGTCTGGTCACCTACCAAAAATCTAGATTTGTCTGTAATCCAATATCTGAACTATTTCAGAGAATTTAAAAAGAATAAAAACTGAATGGGCTTTTCACTCTGAAAATAATGGTATTCGGTAGAAAGCAGCCAAATCAACAACAACTTGTACATAGACATTAGCCAGGTATTGTTGCTTTTGAAATTGTGCTCCTAGAGAATCCAGTTTTGTTCAAGGGCTGTTGACACTCCTCTGATATTCAGAACCACCATGAATGTAAGACCATGTGCAGGCAATGAACAATGTATACAATATAAGTAATTGTAAGACAGCAGAGGCTCATAGAAGGAGTGCTATGCTTCCCTGCATTTTTTCTCCAGCATTGTTAAAAGATAAAGGCAGTGATGGCTGAAATATGGAGCTAATCAAAAGAGTTCCGCTTTCACTGGAAAAGTGCAAATTTATACAAAGGGCTCCAGGGTGGACTGACGTCAACCATTTTTCAAAACTGATCAACAGCAAGTGTTTTCAACATTTCCGCTTGTTACCTTGAAGGTTTAGTTTTTCCAGCATAAAAAGGGAAGTAGAATGGTGCCACCTGAGACATGTGACCTAAGCTATAAAAAGAACTTTACAAAGAAGAAATTGGTCATTCAGACCCGTACGGGACTAAAAGGAAGACTGTCGTGCTAATTGGTACTTCAGTTTATGGATATAAAATATACTATCTAAAGATATTGGTCTCCATGGACGATGAGTTCTACTATAAAGTATTATAACACAATACCTTAACATGATGTCATACCTTTTATTTGATGTGCTAAGGCATTCATGCAAGATAACATACAAATCACATGTCCATTTGTATAACTTTCTGTACAGGGTGGCCCAGATCTAATTTTGCAGATCCAGATCGTCTGGGTGACTTTGATTTATGTGGGGACAATTCCAGTTTGGCACAAAGACGATTCTTCATGTCGTCAGTTCACACACTTCTCGATGGTACGGGATTTTTCAGGTGATTTTCTATGTAATAAACTTAATAAGTTATAGCGTAATGACAATTGCATAATTAGATCTGGACCACCCTATATTTCAATAAATGGAGCACAAGCAGATCAAGTTATTCAAAGGGGTCACAGTGCCATTTGGTGGTGAGGACTGAAACACCAACTTTTTTTTACATACCAGAGTCTTAGGCTGCAACCCACTTGAACTGGGAAGTCAGAATTTCTGAGTTCCTATTAAAAAGTTTCAACTGGAATGCCCCAACTAGTCAGATTTCTTACTCGGAAAGTTGAGAGAGCCTCACCAACCCCAAACTCAAATTTCAAGATATCTACACTACACATCAACAGAAGTAAAAACTGTAGTATTAAAATATTTATTAGCACTTCTGTGTTTAATTGAATCAGTCGCACACACAGTACTACTGAACTTCTGTCTGTGGATATATTGCTACGATGTTTGGAAAATACTGCATAATGCATTTTCAGTAGTTTTCCTGTAGGCATCTATAGTGGTTTTCCAAATGTTTTACTGGGACGCAGTTAACTCGGTTATGATGTCATTCCTAGGCAACATTATGATGCCTGTCTATAGTACTAGAATAATTATGATACTCTAAGTTTATTTATCAGTTCACTTATAAAAAGCGTAAATTAGATCAGGTTATTAAGTATTTAATTAATCAGCTGTCTTTTTAATTACGGAATGAACACACAATTTTATAATTAGCTTATTGATTGATTTGATTTCATTTTGATTAATGAATAAACATATCTATTGTATAATGAAATGCTAAGGTCTGTGTGTACTGTGCCTCAGAGAAATCTGATTGGTCAATTTGGCTTTAGTGATGCAACGAAAGAGGAAATGTTAGTGTGAGATGCATATGGAGAAGTGAAGGTGTATGAGCCACGCTAAGAAAGTCTCTTTTCAAAGATGCCAAGTATAAAACCAGAAAGGAAGCAAGAAATGTACCTTGCGAATAATGATAAAATATGAGATACAGGTTTTACAGGAACACTCTCAAGAAAGGGAGCGCTGGTGAAGAGGCATTCACACACACGCAAATATGAAAATAAAAGAATTTCAGCGAATACCAAGTGGAGGCAAGGAAAACATACTATTTGTTGGTTTAAACAGTGGTATAAACAATAAAAGGAAGTTGATCAAGAGACATATAGTGGCAAAGAAACTTGAAAGTTCAAGTGCTTAAAATAAAAAAGAAGTGATCGGATATCAAAGTTGCCGTGACAAGGCGAGTCACAGCCCACCATCTGAGTATCAAAAGGAAGTGTATTAGGGCACAGAGAAAAGAAAATAAGCAGAGACACAGTGGGAAAAAGGTCAAAATTTCAACTTTAATCACATTATTTATTTTGTCATTAAAGTAGAATGTCATAAACTTCATCTTAAAATCATTTAATTTACTAGTTTCTCAAATCCCATCGTAACTAACGTATCACGTTAAATGCTTTGTATTCTATTTGTTCTTCTCAGCACTATGTGCTTCTTAAAAGGGCTTTCTTTTACACCAACAGGACACAGAATACATCAGCTCTCTAAACAATTTAAATACTAAGATGCAAGATGCTTGCTGTGCTGTGTGCGACCCTTGATGAAATAATTTATTGCAGCATTACTGTCTCTTTCAAACGTACTAACCCCAATTTCTTACCTTCCTTTTCTTTCTCCAAGTAGCCAATCGCTACACAATCAGCTCTTTAATAAATATCCAGTCATCTGTAAGGTTAAAACGCAGATTCTTCAAAACTTTTAAGGAACATTGAAGCATACAGTGAGAGGTAGGAACAATCCCTGAATGGGGCACCACCTCATCGCTACTGCTGTCCACCATGTCCGCATGTTTAATTATTAACAGTATACATTATTTAAATGAAGTTAAACATTTTTCTGTAAAATGTAATATATATATACTTAACTGCATTTCATCTTAAAAATGATATCAAGAGCTCCAAGAAGGTAGTGCTTGAAAATCTAAATCGACTTAGAAGCCAGTCGTCATCATCCGTAAGTACGCACTCTCTTCTATTGAATTGGCTTGAATACCTTCATTGTATGATACGAGATTCAATATACAAATCCTCCATAAACTTATTTTCTTATAAAATGGTAAAATAACAACAATAATAATAATAATACGAAAGCGTAAGTGGCTCAGGTTGTGCAATATTACAACTGTAATGCAAGTTTACAGTGAGGTAATTGTATATATAAACACAAACAGTTCTACCAGGGGACTGAAAGATTGCATTTATAGCTCTTGGGATGAAACTGTTTCTGAACCGCGAGGTCCATACAGGAAAGGCTCTGAAGCGTTTGCCGAATGGGAGTAGTTCAAATAGACTGTTCCCATGGCTGAGGCAGCTTGTGCTAGAAGCTGTATTCCAATAATTCTCTCCGCTCTTGACACAAGCTGCACCAGAGTTTTCCAATCAGCTGCTGTATAGCTGTGATTCCACACTCAGATACAGTGGGTTAAAATACTCTGAGTGGTGCATGGAGAGTAACACCGCTAAAGCAGCTATGGTATTTGGAATAGTTTGGCCATTCAATGCACCATTATATGGTTACAGGTTGATTACAATCAGATGCCTTAAACTAAACAATGATATGTGTTAATTTCATTGTACTGTATTTGGTAAAGCCACATCAGGGATGTGAATCTAATAAATAAAGGGAAATCACACAGGAACAGTAGCACTGCATTGATGCTGGGTGCCGCCAGTTTGCAAAACCAAGCCTAATACTTGCGTACACAATGGTTTGTGGTGGCATGAGAATGTGTGTGGCTTTACGACAAGTTTAATTTTTATACATCATGATGCGAATGTGGAAACGGGCATACGTAACCTTTTTGTGTGTACGCATTGTTTATACACGAGGCTTGTGGTCTTTTAAGTTTCTACTGAAGGATATGTGTAGCTTTGTTTACCCAAGATTACCCAAATTCTGCAGCTCCAGCTTGTAAATGTGATCCAGCAAAAGCCTGATGCGACAAAATGATTCTACATACAAAATATCTTCATTTTTAAAAGTTTTAGCTAAAATTCAAAGTAAAACAGTTCACATAAAAAATAAAAAATTAAAATAGCAAAAATTAGAAAAGTTCTTAAGAGAAGTTAGGTTCAAAGCTTATAAATCTTGTTACATTTCCAATCATTACAAATCACTTCTAAATGTTTCTGAACCATTTCAAAACCATCAGAAAACTGCATGACTATCCCATTTCTGTGTTGAAAATGGGTCTTTTGACCCACTGACTAAATTGTCACACTGTATCTTAGTTATAGCAAGAAAGTTCTATCTCTTATTAACTTGCAGGGGGTTAAAGGCTATACCCTTGTCTATGGCTATGACTAAGCAAAAACTAATATGAATTTAACTTAACTTAAAGCATTAACTTTCTAAGATTGTCTCTTACAGTAGGAATACATGGAATCAAGGGCTGTCAGAAGGATCTCTTGACCCTATTGTCATGATCATGCTTTTAGTTTTTATTTTTGATCATTCATCCTTGGCCTCCAGAAACTTTTGAGACTTTATTTTAGTGGGTTTAGAGGGCAAAGGGTTTTATGGTCACATTTGCATTGGTGCTTTATATGTTTGTAACAATTTTACAGGTAAATAACATTATGTCGTCCAATTATGTCGTTTTCTTTTTCTAATGGGTGCCACCATTTTTCAAGTTATTTGTTGATGGTCACTATGCAAGTTCAAGGCGTTGATTTTTACAGTGCGTGACCACATCGGGTCAAAGGTATAAAGGTCAAGCCATGCACTTTCTGGTTGTCCAGGATTACATTCTAATAAGACATTTGCAGTCATCCTGTGTTGTTCCTGAATTCCTGATCTATCCTAATAAAAGGCAAAGCCCTCACTGACTCACTCACTGACTGACTCATCACTAATTCTCCAACTTCCCGTGTGGGTGGAAGGCTGAAATTTGGCAGGCTCATTCTTTACAGCTTACTTACAAAAGTTGGGCAGGTTTCATTTTGAAATTCTATGCGTAATGGTCATAACTGGAAGCAATTTTTCTCCATATACTGTAATGGAGTTGAGCTCGAAAGCCGTGGGGGGAGGAGTTTCGTGTGACATCATCACGCCTCCCATGTAATCACGTGAACTGACTGTCAACGCAGTACGTAGAAAACAAGGAAGAGCTCCAACAAGCGTTAAATAAAACATGCATTATATAATTGAGAAGGCAGTGAAACAATAAGAAGCGAGTGAGTGACATATACAACCATATTAATGAGTGCTGCTACTTCGGAAACAAAGCACAGTGTAAACCTAAAGTTTAAATTAAGTTCATAGACAAGCTGCCGCTGGCGTTTGTCATGCCCACGGGTAATGCGGGATACAAGTTTAATGAGAGGACGCAGGATATAAACGAGAGTTTTGATCACTTTGTAACTAAGTTAAAATTGCAGATGAAGGGCTGTGCTTATGCAAATTCCGAGACTGTGTTTGTGGGGGATTGACAGTTAAAGCGGGTGGAGGAGTCACGTCATCATCTCCCCTCCCATTCACCTCATTTCGCTCTGAGCTGAGCTCCGCAGCTAACACAGTCTTACGGAAGTGACTTTGTGACACTGCCACCAAATACTCACAGAAAAATCCACAAGTTAATACACACGCTGTCTCTAGAGTTTCTCCACACTGAATCCTCCAGGCACTACTTACAAAAGGTTATATTGACAATCGTGTTACGTTATTTTTAAAATGTTTCCTTTTCTTAGCACAAGCACAGCTGAGAAGCTTCGATGCATGTTCTCCATAACGCGTTCAAAAATAATGCATTTAATCACACTTTGCATTCCAAGCAAAGGGGAACTTCTGTCAATGCATGATTTCTTGGTACATCGATTACATTGATCAGCACTTCCCGATTCATTTTACCCTCTCACCCCCTTGGTTTGAGAAGAAGTATGAAAAAATATGAGGTTAACACAGAAAAACAGATCACCAATTGAAGCTTTATGAATAATCAATACTTTATTTGCCATCAATAATTGTTTTGGTAAAGCCATACTCAGTGTATTCCTCCTTCCATTTTATAATTTTTCCGCCACTAGCCATGATTAAATGAATGGTAAAAAAGTAAGAGCGAAGCGAGGGTGACTTATTCAGGCAGGCATATATATGACAGCAACACTCATGACAATGTCAATCATGTTACATTATTATTAAAATGTTTCCTTTTCTTTTTCATTACTTCTTTAACACACTACTTCTCCGCTGCGAGGTGCGGGTATTTTGCTATATATATATATATATATATATATATATATGAATGACCTCCAAAGAGCGCTGAGACTTTTGATCACGTGAATGAGTCTGCAAAAAATGAGGTCTCCTGCCCGGCGAAAGTCGAGCAGCTGGCACGCGCGCATAGCTGTGCTGGCCTTTGAGACACTGACTGCGCTTCTGCCTAAAGTCAAAGTGAGTACTTTTAATTTTTTTCATCCTCCCCCTGAGCTATAGTGCAGACAAGTGCAAACACGGGACCCCTTTTCTACACCACGGCAAACTAATATTAAGGCGCTTCGCACTTTCTTTTGCACGTATACGATTATGAGGTCGTCAGCTCGGATTATGAAGACACGCACACGAGTGGAGGACTGACAGTGCCATCACAGCCGATTAATGGCAGGGACGTCTCACCAGTCTACACAAGACCCACGCGACTGTCGTCAAAAGGCGCTCATATCATCAGCGAACACATCTCTATAGTATATAAAAGAAAAAGGCAAGTTTCCTTTTTTACACCTTTTTTCCTTTTATCCCAAACCAAAGCCTTTCTCTCTTAACACTGCAGAGGACACAAAACTAATTTTCTTTAAATGCCAGTAAGGCACATTACCAGAGGCAGAAATTTGGACGTTCACATAGAAAATGTAATTTCTATACCACAGCCGTTGTGTAGCGCCTTTCAAAAGGGATTGATCAGAGATGATCCATATACATTTTAGCTGCTGTTAGTACTACTTATCTGTTGTGTTACACCGCCTTTAAAATGTAGTTTACCTGCAACCACTCCAGTAGTGCTCAATGTACCTGTACTTCTTAAAACGTTAATGTTTTACTGTTTAATAACTTATAGACTACATTTTATTATTTTTCCCTTGCACTCAGTGACCAAAGCTATACACACACATATAGACACATACATATATATACACATATATATACCTGTGTGTATGTTTGTATGTATGTGTATACATATATATATAAACACACACACACACACCTATCTACATTGTATATATATACACAAACACATACATACACACACGCACACATATATATAATTTGTGTGTGTGTATGTATGTATGTATATGTGTGAATATATGATGTAGATAGGTATGTATATATAAATATGTGTATATGTAGATTTGTATAAATGTATATAGATATGAAGATATGTATGTGTATATATATGTATATATGTATGTATATATATATATATATATATATATATATATATATATATATATATATGTAGACTCAAACCGATTATGACAGCAGCAATCTAAGCTGTGAGAAAACACTAAAAAGGAGGCATGTTAGACGTCGTGGTACATTTTCTGATGCAGCTAGACGAAAACAACTTCGTGACGCTGCCGCCAAATACACAAAACAATTACTTTGACAATCATGTTACGTTATTTTTAAAATGTTTCCTTTTCTTTTTCATAACTTCTTTAACACACGACATCGCTGCGAAGCACAGGTATTTTGCTATATATATATATATATATATATATATATATATATATATATATATATATATATATGACAGCAACACTCATAACAGTGACAAAATACTTACATTGACAATCATGTTACGTTTTTTTTTTAATGTTTCCTTTTCTTTTTCATAACTTCACACTACTTCTCCGCTGCGAAGCGCGGGTATTTTGCTAGTGACTTTATATATTCAAGTTTTGACTTTATATATTCTGATGCCGACTTTATATATTCAGAAAATCAATGTATTTGCCTGTTTGGCACCCCATAGTATATGTGTGTGTGTATATATGTACACATATATGACAAAATAATTACATTGTCAATTATGTTACGTTATTATTAAAATGTTTCCTTTTCTTTTTACTTCTCCGCTGCAAAGCGCGGGTATTTTGCTATATATATCTATAGATATAGATATATCTATAGATATAGATATATATATAGATATATATATATATATATAGATATGACAAAGGGCGGCACGGTGGCGCAGTGGTAGCGCTGCTGCCTCGCAGTTAGGAGACCCGGGTTTGCTTCCCGTGTCCTCCCTGCGTGGAGTTTGCATGTTCTCCCCGTGTCTGCGTGGGTTTCCTCCGGGCGCTCCGGTTTCCTCCCACAATCCAAAGACATGCAGGTTAGGTGGATTGGCGATTCTAAATTGGCCTTGGTGTGTGTGTGTGTGTGTGTCCTGTGGTGGGTTGGCACCCTGCCCAGGATTGTTTCCTGCCTTGTGCCCTGTGTTGGCTGGGATTGGCTCCAGCAGACCCCCGTGACCCTGTATTCGGATTCAGTGGGTTAGAAAATGGATGGATGGATAGATATGACAACAACACTCATATCAATGACAAAACAATTACATTAACAATCATGTTACGTTATTTTTAAAATCTTTCCTTTTCTTTTTCATAACTTCTTTAACACACTACTTCTCTGCTGCGAAGCGTGGGTATTCTGTAGTTATGAATAATTTTGCCACGCTTTTTGACTACAGTTTGGCTCTAATTACGCGTTTTTTGTGTTTTTTTTTTTTAAACTAACGCGTACCATTTCTTGACCACAGTTCTTGATACACATACAAAGCACATTTTGTTTAACCATTCATCTTTCTGGTTCTGATGCTTTTTTGCTTGAAATTTTTGTCTTTTTGAAATCTCTTGATTCTAATTCTACTCAAAAGCTACTGTCACCTTGTGCAGTCAGTATAGACATTATGGTAAATCAGTTAAGCTTTAAGTGTTGCCCTGAGATAAAATACATGGTGAAAAATAAATGGCCTGACATTATACAAAGAGTCTGAAGATGGGAAGATTATGATAGGAATAAAAAGCAGCTATAAGCTGAAAGCAAAACATCCTGTAGATGATGTGAGAGAATGCTTAGTAATTTGAATGTAAAATGTATAGACACATAGGCATCCTAACAGCAAAATAATATAGACAAGTATTTATTAAATATAATGAGGAGTTTTGTTTTAGTCATATTCTTATGCCACCATGTTTCTTGTAAATATGAGATGCTTGGGTAATGGAGATTAAGTAGCCCTCCAATTTCAGCCATCCAGGATTGCTTATTTATTTCTTTATTTATTGATTGATTGTTATTTTAGATTGTGAGGGCTAAAATCCTAGGAGTGTTTTAAGTTTAATTTTAATATTAAAAAGGGCCATTGCAGAGCTGAGAGATAGTTAACATCATCTATACCCCTGTTAAGTAAATGGTATACTCCCAAAGGGAAAAGGGGCATGTGCATCTGTGCCCACTCTTAGCTCTGTTCGCTATGAGGTGTAATAATCATTTGATTATTATTTTAATATTTAAATGTAAATATCTTTTGTATTACAGGGCATGCAGGTAATGAAACCCTGTAAACATTTTGTATTACAGCAAAATAAAGAATTACAGACGTGTTGTACAAACTCATTTTTGTGGCCTGTGTCTGCATATGAACCACAAGGCAGAGGACAGCCTGAGATGGAGGATACACTTTCAGCTTGCGTAAACGATGGTGTCACTTAGTCTGTGTTGAGTATGGAAAAGAAAGAAAGAAAATAATAGTGGGAGAATGTATATCTACTCTCTATATATAAAATCCTAAACCTAAAAGTGCAACGATTTTATGTTACATTTTTATGTCACACTTTAAATCAGGCTTATTTTAACACCTACATATGTTTGGTATCATTCTTTTCAGAATTTATTGAACTTTAATGTGATGTTAGATTTTCAGAGTCTTATTCCGTTTTTTCAAATTATAAACTAAAAAATATCAAGAACTCACGTCCCGCGAGACAAGACTTTGTGCCAAGAGATTTAACTACGCCTGGGGCCAGAAATAAAAGACAAAGAGTAGGACAGCTGCTGTACAGGCTTTTAAATGTTTGAAGTGCCACACAAGATGCAGATCATGCAGCAGCACGTCAGCAGCTGATCGAGCAAAGAGGAGGTAAAAAACTGTATTTGTTTCCCATTGTATCACCGTTTAAGAGGGGGTTTCAGAGGAGCAACCGCGTCTCTTTGAGGTGCGTTCAGCCCCCCTCTTCACAACATGAAGGGCAGAGATGCAAAGTGTCTGGTGTGTAGCGCAGAAAAGAGGGGTTGGCGAGTGAAGCGAGCAGGGGGTAAGCCCCTTAGTACATGTATAAGTATAGTGCATACTGTTATCTAATAGCATTTTATAACATGTAGGTAAAAACTGAGCCCAAACTGGTGACAGAAATAGCTTTCAAAGATACAGACTCCACTTAAAATGATTGCATCAATAGATGTACTATTATTAAAAGTATTTGGTGGTTGAGGATGTTCTGTGGCCAATTGTAGTTCATACTTTTTAAATATATACAAGTTGAAAGAAGTTAAACTCTCTAGTAGGTTGGAGCCTAAAGCCACAATTGTTGAGGTAACACTTTATTTTAGGTATTGCAAAAATGTATCTATTACTCTTTTACTGTTATGTAACAAGACTTTAACAGAGGCTTCTTTAGGCATTAAAAGTTGGTTATTCATTTCCATACAAGTGTAACATATTAAAATAATTTCACTTTGGAACAGTCAGAGGTGTCTTGTCTTGAATTTTGCAAACTTCAGTGAATCCTTCATATTCACAAGGAATTTTACTAACAGATCAAAGGCTCTTAAAATGCCACACTGCACAGACATGAATAACCAATTAATTGATACTTTGTAAGTGTTATTAAAACCAAAAAAGCCATTGGTAAGGCTTTGTTATATAACAGTATATGAATAATAGGTGCATAATTACAGTACCTAATCTAAAGTGTTACAGAAATATTGAATTTTTATAATCTGCAGTTACTGCAGCCCTGAGGTTGTCTTCAGTGTAAAACAGGCACACTTTTCTCTTGCATTTTTTCTAGAAAAATGAAATGGTTTTTAGCTTTCTTTACTTGTATTTTTACCTTAACACTAGAATTACCAGAGCCTACGAAAAAACTCATAATTCCATCCCACCTTAAATTGCTTCTTAAATCCCTTCACACCTCTCCTTTTCTGTTTTAACAATGTGTTTACACAGATTACTGTAGAAACGGAACAGACATGAAATGCGTGTGTTCCAAATAACAATCTATTATTTCCACTCTAAAACTCCACTTCACTTCCAGATACTCAATCAAGGCATGAGCTGAGAGAAGTTCGTGCACGTTCTAAATTGGTCTGGGGATGGAATAGCCGGCTGCTCCTAGCTTCTCTTTATCAGCACATTTAGAGGACAAAGGACGCTGGCGGAGAGGTGTGAAGGGATTTAAGAAGCAGTTTAAGGTGGGACGGAATTACGAGTTTTTTCGTAGGCTCTGGTAATCCTAGTGTTAATATTACAATATCTCTCAAGTTACCGAATCTGATTTGATTTAGTCATGGAAGCTGCTGATGTGAAAGTGTGTTCTCCTGCACATGTGACTGCTGGAATTTCATAACTTGTACAGTGTGCATATTTTACTGTCTGAAGCCACTATGGGACATGTCAAAGAGGAAAACATTTAAAAAATATACAAGTTGAAATAACCTCTCTCAGAATAAATTTAAAACAGCAAATTAGGCAGTTATTGAGGCTGCATAACATGTTTCTCTTTTTTAAGATAAATGATTTAGAAAAGTTGCCAGTACTTTTTAAATTGCCATTTTTCAAATGTCTAAAATGTGTACAGTGTGCCCTATTCAGCATATCTCAATGAAAATTTGAATCCTCTCCCTCTCCCAAAAAACAAATTCCTTGAAGAAAAAGGGTACCAAATTTCTACAAAATCAACTGAAAGCCAAGTTGTTTCATGCAGAAGGCAGACACCACGACAGAAGATACTTTTCAAATTTTATGCAAGTACACCTAAAAAAATTAAAGATTAGAAAAGAAAATGTTAGTGATACTATGTTTTGTGCCAGAATTTGTGTTTTAAACCTTCTTTTGTTTTCTCAGCATGGTGCTAATCTTTGTTTTTTTTCTTAATATAGGTCTATGGTGTACACATACTACTCACTATGACAATGTGACATTGAACAAGTCACTGTCCCTTCTTCAACTGTCAAATGGTAATTGTGTATATTTGTTATGAACAGTAGATTTGTGTTCTCCATAAAAGTGGCTATAAATTAAAATCATAATACAATTTTTCTTTTGAAATGATTCTTTGAAAAGATGTACACTGTATTTGAACGCGGAATGCTAGAATAAGAGTTTTTATAATTCTTAATTTTATAGCAAAGTAACCTCCACTTTTTTTTTTAATTGTTTCCCACCATCCAAAGTGCATTACGCTGCTCTAAATGTTCTGTGTTTCTTTTGTGACTCATTGAAAATACACACAGTGGTGCATGTATATGTCAAAAAATTATAACTCTAAGGTCATGGCATAATTTTGGAGGGGGGATTCTGAAAGTTAGCATGCATATTTAATAAAAGAGCAGAGAAAAAAAACTCAGAACCAAAGAGGGGGCATTGATCAATGGAGAGATTGAATTAACTACCCAATAATTGGATTCATCCATTTTTCTCTCTAGTCCATTGTATTTCAGCTTACACCTTAATTTATATAGTATGCCTATGTTTTAACCTTGGCCATGGCAAAGTGAAGGAAAATTGCATGTAATTGTATCTCTCCTTGATGGGTAGATAGATGGAGGGGTGGCATTACCTGCATTACATGTTTCATATGATAAAACTCTGAACACATCTTTCTTAACAAAAGTCTGCTCCATGCATCCATTTTCCAACCCGCTGAATCCGAACAAAGGGGTCTGCTGGAGCCAACACAGGGCACAAGGCAGGAACCAATCCTGGGCAGGGTGCCAACCCACCACAGGACACACACACACACACCAAGCACACACTAGGGCCAATTTAGAATCGCCAATCCACCTAACCGGCATGTCTTTGGACTGTGGGAGGAAACTGGATCGCCCGGAGGAAACCCACACAGACACGGGGAGAACATACAAACTCCACGCAGGGAGGACCCGGGAAGTGAGCCCTGGTCTCCTAACTGCGTGGCAGCAGTGCTACCACTGCGCCACCGTGCCGCCCATTCCATGCATCCATCTGGATTCTTTTTATGTAATTTGAGGGGCAGTGGGCATGCAAGAGTGTGCCACTGAAAAATTACTTGACTAGATTACTGTAATGCATCCCTAAAAGGACTACCTGAAATGAAAATTTGGGCACATTTCACCAGTTTTATATTAGTTACATTGGTTACCTGTGTCATTCAGAACTGACTTTAAAATAAATACAGCCTTAAATAATCTTGCTCAGACCTATATTTTAGAATGCCTATCCCCTACACTCCAAATTGTAACATTGGATCTTCAAATGGAGGTCTGCTTATAATTCCAAGAACTAAACTTAAAAGAAGTGGTGAGGTGGCCAGTTGCACTCAAAAACTGGAATATTTTACCAATAGAAATTCACCAGGCTAGTACTGTGATTCACCTTTTAAAAAACTGTTAAGAACCCATTATTTTAATTTGCCTTTGTTATAGCTCCATTTTAGTTGTATTCCTGATAGGTTATATCGGCATCAAGTTATCATATTCTTGAGGGATATGCAATATGTACTATTCTATACTGATCCACAAGATCAACATCATCAAATACTATCATGTGAAGCATGAAAACCAAGAGGACTAATTTAAGAACATTTATGTTATGTAGAATGCCCCGTGGGGGCTGGCTGGTCTTTTTGGCCTTGGAACCCCTGCAGATTTTATTTTTCTCTTCAGCCTAACTGGAGCTTTGTTTTTCTTCTGTCCTCCTGGCCCTCTGACCTTATCTTTTTCTTTGCTTCTTACTCTTTTATATTATTGCCTATTCTTATTTTTTATTTCATATAATTTTTTTTGTTGTCCTGTAAAGAACTTTGGGCTACATTGTTTATATGAAAGTGTGTTATATAAATAAATGAGAGATGTCATTTGCTAGTCACATCATGAAAGGTTAAGAGGGGAATGTGATGGTAAAGAGTCTGGAAGGAAAATGAATCTGAAAAAGGAGCAGGGTACAGCCAAGAAGATGCTGGATGGATAACATTGTCAAATGGTGTAAGATGATTAACTACACTCGCATAAAGTGGCTGACAGAGCAATGGAGACAGATGATGGTCAACCCTCTAATAGAGGAAAAGACTTGAAGAAAATGGAACAGTCTTCCAATTGGCCATGGCTTTAATGTTTCTCAGAAGGTAAGTAAAAGACAAGTTAAATTTTGAGTTTTAGACTTCATACCCTTCTGTTGTCCCCTAAAAACAGCTCTGTAACAGGTAGTTGATACTTTCTTTTCTGACGAGGGGAGAAGTTCAAGGAGTGACAAGCATAGAAAGAAGTGCAACACAGCAAATAATATTCAGCAAAGTACACCAGAAACAATTTATTGTTACACTTGTTGTATCTCAATCTGCATGTCTTAGAATATCAAAACCCAAAGGCAATATTGTTGTTGATATATAAGATCAAAAGTACAGAAATGTATTTGGTGTATATCTAAGGTTAAGAGACTTGTAATAATGGTGAAGAGAACAGCAAAAACTCCACTGTTAGATGAGGGCTTGAGAAAATCAAAACTCAGTTTTTCACTTCTGGAATTTATATGTGCATGAATCAACCCCCAAATGCAGCTGACATTGTAGATGTACTAACATCATGAGGAAAATAAACATGAAAACTAAAGAAATATTTTATTAATATTTCCAAATCACCTGTCCAAACCTAGCTTATATTTGGGCTGGACTAAAATTGTATTCAAAAAGCAAATCATTCATTAGGATCTAGAGCCAGACAAAGCAGAGAGTCATCCTTGTTTCCCATAGATTACAAAGGTTTTATAAATAAATAAATACTGTGGCACGCGGCTGGGAGTGGTACCCAGCCGGGACACCCAAAAGGACTGGAGGAGTACTCACGCCTCCTCCAAGCCATTAGGGGGCAACCGCCCTGGTTGCTGTGAGGACCACGGGTACAGAGCTTTGAAGCTCAGAAAGTGCTGGGGGGAAGAGGAACAGGGACACCTGGAGTGCTTCCAGGGATGCAGCCGGCACTTCTGCCACACTGGGGCGTGGCGGTGGAAGGTTGCCGGAGCACACCTGGAGCACATCCGGAGGGACAATAAAAGGGGCTGCCTCCCTTCATTCAGGGCTGGAGTCAGGTGGAAGAGGATGAGGTCTGGGAGGCGGCCTGAAGAAATGAAAGGCAGTGTGTGTTGGCCTGGACTTGTGGGGTGATCGGTGCTGCGGCACTGGGTTTATGTTTACTGTTTAGGACTAAATAAAAGTGTGTTGGACTTTAAACAATGTCCGTCTGTCTGTGTCTGGGCTATTTCCCACAATACATAGAATGTTTATTTGACATGTGCAAGCAAAGGTGTTGAAAACAGTAAAAATGTATTAATTGCATGTCATAATTCTATATATATATATATATAGTAAGATATGGCCGGCCATGTACCCCGGCCAATACCCCCAGGCCGCCAGATGGAGCCCTCCTTGCAACGTAGAGGTGCCCCGAATGCCAGCAGGGAATTATGGACACTGGTCTTTTAATGCACAGCCCTGCTGGATACCATGGGGGCCGCCAGGAGTCGCTGCAGGGAGGCCCAGGGACTATTTTCCCTACACCCCGGAAGTACGTTCCACTCACATGGACAGAAGAAATGACATGCTTCTGGGATGAAGAAAAAGAGAAGTTTTTACCTGACCCGGAAGTGATAGAAAGTCACATGGACTGAGGGACAAACACTTCCGGGTCAAGGAGTATAAAAGACGAGCTGAGTTGGGAGGCAGGGTGGTTAAGCGTCTGGGAGATTGGAGGATTGTTTGTTGTTATTGGTTTATTGATAATTGTGGAGAGGAGCGTGCTTTGTGCACTTTATTATTATAATAAATATTATTATTGGACTTTTACCTGGTGTCTGACATGTGGTCTGAGGGTACAAGGGGGCGAGAAAGCCCTAAACTGTCACTATATATATAATATATATATATATATTTATATATATATATATATATATATATATATATAATATATATATTTATATATATATTCTAATTTCTATTCTCTCCGGTCCTGTTCAGCCTATATACAGTACATCGGACTTCCAATTACAACTCGGAGTCCTGCCACGTGCAAAAGTTCTCTGACGACCCTGCTATTGTGGGCTGCATCAGGAGTGGGCAGGAGCAGGAGTATAGGAACCTAATCAAGGACTTTGTTAAATGGTGTGACTCAAACCACTTACACCTGAACACCAGCAAAACCAAGGAACTGGTGGTGGATTTTAGGAGGTCCAGGACCCTCCTGGACCCCGTGATCATCAGAGGTGACTGTGTGCAGAGGGTGCAGATCTCTAAATACCTGGGAGTGCAGCTGGATGATAAATTGGGCAGGACTGCCAATACTGATGCTCTGTGCAAGAGAGGACAGAGCCGACTATACTTCCTTAGAAGACTGGCGTCCTTCAACATCTGTAATTAGATGCTGCAGATGTTCTATCAGAAGGTTGTGGCGAACGCCTTCTTCTATGCAGTGGTGTGCTGGGGAGGCAGCATAAAGAAGAGGGAAGCCTCACGCCTGGACAAACTGGTGAGGAAGGCAGGCTCTATTGTAGACACGGAGCTAGACAGTTTGACATCTGTGGCAGATCGACGGGCACTGAGCAAGCTCCTGTCAATAATAGAAAATCCACTGAACAGGATCATCTCTAGACAGAGGAGCAGCTTCAGCGACAGACTGCTGTCACTGTCCTGCTCCACTGACAGACTGAGGAGCTTGTTCCTCCTCGACACTATGCGACTCTTCAATTCCACCCGGGGGGGTAAACGTTAACATTATACAAAGTTATTGTCTGTTTTACCTGCATTTTTATCACTCTTTAATTTCATATTGTTTTTTATCAGTATGCTGCTGCTGGAGTATGTGAATTTCCCCAAAAGTATCTATCTATCTATCTATCTATCTATCTATCTATCTATCTATCTATATACTACAAATGTATTACTTTTCCAAAGATAACACACATTTCAGTAGCCTTTTAGGACAGCTTTATGAAGTATAATCATTTTGCAAATGATTAAAAACACGTGAATACAGTATATATCTTATAAGAGAGTGCTGCATTCTGACTGGTCTGTTTTACTTTCAGCAAATATGTGAATTGTTTAAAACACCTGATTTTAAGACATTGCAATTGTTCACTTTTTTCATAATTGTTCACTTTTTTCATAATTGTTCACTTTTTGTATTCTCACGGAGTAAAAATATTTAAGCATCATGTGGTTAATATAACTTGATTTTTAAATTCAACTGGTAGTCTGCATCTCCCTCAAGTTTAAAGACATGTTATTTCCCCAAGTATGGTTGCTGTATAAGGTGACTCTAATGGCAGCATTCTGATCCAGCAGCACTCTGATTGTGGCACAAAAACGGTAGTTTATTTCTTATTATGTGTCCTTATGTGGGAAACATATTTGTTCTGTGAAGTTTACAATATCTAAGCATAAGAGCGACACGTGCACTACCTCATTAATTCATCCAGTTTATTGTCATTTGGTTGTAATGATTTAAAGAATACTGGGTTGGAAGTTGTAAAACCACATATAAAGAGGGGGGGCTTTACATAATATGTGGCTACTGTCACACACGTGCGCATGGGAGGCAGCTAAAGGGCTTGAGTAAGGACAGTTCCGAGACATACTGGGATGTAGCAGAGTGCACTGACTCTTTTTCTCCCTTGCCTGCAGACCATTCATGAGAGATTCCACCTGGTCCTCTTGACGTCACTTCTGGGACCGAGCCAATGGAAGGAGACCTTGCCGGCTCTGGCCCCTGTGATGTGACATCCGGGCTCGCACCAATGACAGAAGACCTACTTGAGCCCGACCCCTTTGACTTCACTTCCTTTCTTCCCCTTTAAAAGCCTCCACCTTTTCCCTATTCCCTCAATTCTGTTTTGGACTTGTTTTTGTGCACATCAGTGCTATATTTGCTGAAATTTACTTTTGCAGCCAGGATACCAGATTATATGGGTGGCTGCACCAAACCTTTATATGACTCTGCCTCATGTTTGTGACACTACACAGGGAAGCTTTTTGATTTTTAAGTCAGGCATGATCAAGTTAAATGAGCACAACTACCTTGTGTAAATAGGCCAGTAACCCTGTAAGATGCTTTTTTCCTTCCTGTTGGTTACCAGTGTGTTTGTTTGTCTGGAGATGCCTGGTAGACTGATATTGTTTGTGAAGGTGCAGGTGAAAGATTTTCATTTTGTAATTTGTCTGTATTTTGAAATTGATATGTGCAATTATTTGCTTACTGTTTTCATTTGAAATTTATGTAGAAAGAGTTCAAACTTTATGTAGAAAGGCATTAGAATGCAGGCCTCTGGGGCTGTGAGGCAGCAGTGCTTAACACTACATCACCTTTCTTAGAAGGGAATTGCATCTTGTGTGTAGATCTACCATCTGTGGATAATGAGGTACAGTTTAAAATAAGAAACAACTAAAATTCTTTTTAAAGGTTGCCCATATTTAATAAATTGACAACAATCTGAAAACAACAGAATTATTTTAATGAGTAACATTCTATTTTAGGAGACCCAAGTTCACTTCCTGGGTCCTCCCTGCGTGGAGTTTGCATGTTCTCCTTGTGTCTGCGTGGGTTCCCTCTGGGTGCTCCGGTTTCCTCCCACAGTCCAAAGACATGCAGGTTAGGTGCATTGGCAATTCTAAATTATCCCTAGTGTGTGCTTGGTGTGTGTGTGTGTGTGTGTGTCCTGCGGTGGGCTGGCACCCTGCCCGGGGTTTGTTCCTGCCTTGTGCCCTGTGTTTGCTGGGATTGGTCTAAGCAAACCCCTGTGACCCTGTAGTTAGGATATAGCAGGTTGGATAATGGATGGATGGACTGACATTCTGTTTCTTCTTCTTCTTCCTTTGGAGAAGGCTCTACTTTTCTGCCATAAAGTTAGGAGCTGACATCTAGCTGGTGATTTGGGCTTTTTAGTCTGCTGTGCAAAAGCATAGCCCTCTCATAAGAGGTGTACTCCTTCTTGTTACCTCCTTTGGAGTGGAAGCACCAGAGTTTAGGAATCCCACTCCAACATCTTCTGATCCCTTTAACTTTGACTCCCACACAGACAGAAGACTCTGAGCTTATAGGATTCCTGTGTTTTGGTAAGGAAAAGCACATTAAGATGGTGTTCAACTTAAAATGTGTGCAATATAATATTAAAAACAGATTGATTTAATAAAGCAACACATATTGTATAACCTCTAGTGACTTTAAAACAAAATTTAATCATTTTAAAAATTGCAATGACAGGGAAAAAAGCTCACTCGAATAACAATGTAATGCAAATCCTATGTCAGATTCTGGTAAAAGTAATAGAAGAGACAACTAAAATGAAAAATGGTATTCTGGATAAAAGCCATCATGACTTCAAGAAAGGTCAATCCTGTCACAGAAGTCGAATTGATTCCATTTGCAGAGGTAGCTGGTTGAGAAGAAGTGCAAGGTATGTGACGTAATGTTCTCATTTGTATAATCTAGTTGCCCTAGAAAAGTAAAAAGGCTTTCAATCCAGTTCTGCATGAGAGAATATTAATTAATCTTTGGGCACAGGAGGTGATTTTTATTTGTGGTTTAGTTAAAGGGGGAGGTAAAGTCTCATAGATAACAGTGCTGAAATCTGACGGTGCAATATTGACGGCTAAGTGTTGAGGCTCTCTGGAATTTGTAAGCAACATAACTGACCTAGCAGAGGGGTGTTGATGCAAATGATCAAAACAAGAGTCTAGTAATCCATAAATAGATGCGGTTACGTTAAAAGATTATTACTTACTACCCCATTTTTAATTATTGCCTTTCCGAGACATCTAAAGTATGTCAGACTCAGTGTAATGTAACTAGAAATGTTTTCAAAGTTCTGTGAAAAGAACACTGTTTAATACGGTAAGGATAATTATAAATACTTATCAGCAAATGTAAAGTAGGTCAAAACAGGATCTACTTATCAACTAAACTGTCACGATACTGAGAATGTTCTAAGAAGCTGTACGCAGCCACAAGCCAAGTTCATTTATCCAGCCAACCATTTTCCAATCTGCTTATCCAGTGTCCATTCTGGGAAGAACCCACCTGAGATGGGACACCAGCCTATCAAGGAGCATACTTATGCACAAACCTATACTTACAGTGGTCCGACTTGGAGTCTCAAATTAAAGTATCCCACACTTAGCATTTCCGTTTCTGCATTTAAAGTAGGTTCTTATTAATTATAATAATTCTTGTTTAAGTAAATGTATTCATTCTATGTTTAATTCAAATTTAATCTCATCACAACTTTTAGTCCACAGAAATCAAATCATTCTCAGCTGGCATAATGTATCTTACCTAGACATGTAGTTAAAGCAGAAATCTTGACGACCTTTAAGAAAAATCTGGATGAGATTTTGGGACAGCTTAGCAATTAGCTAAAGACATGGGCTAGAAGGACTAAATGGTCTCCTCTTGTTTGTCAAACTCCTTATTTCTTATGTCCCAATAAGTTTACAGTTTCTTAATAACAATGAAGCAGACATATAACAGTAGCCAACTGCTAGCCATCTTGTTGTGCTTGCGGTGCTGTGTACTTGATTGCTATAAAGAGTTTCATGTTTCAGATTAATTCTTGGTTGCAAAACCAGCAGATGAATTAATGCTAATAAGAGATTAGCTACTGTTGTCCATCCACTTAATGTATGTGACACAACTTACTTGCCACCATTTGCACCTTTGAGTGTTGATTAGAAACAAGCTGTTCATTATTATCAAGACAGAAACAGGATTAATCTAACTTTTTTGACAATGAATAACTGAAAAAGTCTCTTTAATGTCAACGTGAAAGCAGATCTTTGCTAAGGGGTCTTAATTAATTATAAATATAAAACACTAATATAACTGATCACATAAGTATTCACCCTATCCAAGTCATTATTTAGTAGATGCACCTTTGCCAGCCATGGCTTCTGGCTCTGTCACGTTGCATGGGGATTGTGAATGAACAGGCCTTTTTCAGCACTAGGATCTTGAGATCTGCATGTTGATTCAGCCACTTCAGGAGATTAATATTGTTGTTTTTAAACCATTGTTGTGTAATATTTGCTTGATGCTTAAGGTCATTGTCTTTCTGAAAAACATGTGTTCTTCCAAAGTGACAGTTTCATGCAGACTGCATTCAGGTTTTCCACTTGGATTTCCCAGTACTTTGCTGCATTCACCATATATTCTAGCCTTATATGCTTTCCAAGGCCTACTGCAGAGAAGCATCCACACAACATGATGCTGCTGCCTCCATGCTTCACGGTGGGGTTGGTGTGCTTTTGATAATGTACAGTGTATAACGTGGCATTTATTCTGATGGCCAAAAAGCTAGATTAGATAGTACTTTCTCCCATCTAACTTCAGAGTCTCCCATGTACCTTGTGGGAAACTCTAGCCGAGATATTTTGTGTTTATTTTTTTAGGAGTGGCTTTCTCTTTGTCAGCATCCAATAATTCTGTGACTGATGAAGCACACAGGCAACAGTTGATGTATGCACAGTCTTTCCAGTCTCACTCTCTGTAGCTTGTTTCTCCTTTGGAGTTCTCAGATGTCTCTTGTTGGCCTTCCTCACTACTCGTTTTCTTGTGCAATTACTCACTTTTTGAGGACAGCCTGCTCTATGCAGATTTACAACTCTGACATACTCTTTCCATTTCCTAATGAATGATTTAACTGCATTTCAATGATTATTCAGTGACTTGGATATTATTTCCCTTGAGTTAAATTAGCTTCAATTAGCTTTTTATGGAATTTCTTGGAGTGTTGGTTTGTCTTTCTTGTGTAGTTTGGGCCATGATACTGACTCACCACAAGTTCCAGATAAGGAGCATTTATATTTCAATCAACTAAAACCTCAGGTGATCTCCATTGATCTAATTACAGATGTCCCTCGATATACGACCTGCCTGGCATGCGAACAACTTGGTTTATAATCAAAATTTTGATTTTTGAATTACAACCAACGTCTTGAGTTACGACCCGAATGCGGTCACGTGTATCCGCTTGTGCGATTGTAAACAAACAGCTGAGAGCATTCGTAAACGTCAGTCGGAGCCCAGATACGTGTGTTTGTGTACGTAATTTCGGTCAGTGCAGTGATTTATATAATTTATTTCGAAAATTGCTATCAAAATGGCCCCAAAAAGCTAGAAAAGAAGATAAGGAAGGAAGAGAAAGTAACAAAGGTAAAGAAAGAGATCACAATCGAAATGAAGAAGGATGTTGTGTGGAAATATAAGAGTGGCGTTCGTTTGACCGATCTCGCTAATATGTACAGCATGTCGAAATCCACCATCTCGACAATTTTACAAAGAAAAGATTTGTATAAGGAAGCTAGTGTTGCTAAAGGTGTTACTCCAATTAGTATGTCACGATCAACAGTGTTAGACGAGGTAGAAAAGCTATTATTAGCATATATAAACGCAAGGCAGATGGCAGGTGATAGCCTATCTGAGTCTATAATTTGTGAAAAAGCTAGGGCAATAAATGTAGATCTATTAAAGGATAAGCCATCAACAAGTGATAGTGGTGAAACATTTCATGCTAGTAAGGGGTGGTTTCACAATTTTAAAGCGAGAACTGGGATTCAAAGCGTAGTTAAGCATGGTTGAATCAGCCAGTGCTAATAAAAAGGCTGTCGAAAATTCCATACACCACTTTGAAATAATAACACAGAGAAATGGCTTTTGCTTTCATCAAGTTTTCAACTGTGATGAAACTGGGCTTTTCTAGAAGAAAATACCCAGGAGAACATACATTATCCAGGAAGAGAAGAAAATGCCAGGCCACAAGCCTATGAAGAATAGGCTAACCTTATTGTTATGTGCCAATGCAATCACTCTCAGACCCCTAGAATGTTCAGTAAACATACGGTCATGAAGAATAGGCTAGGGGTCATGTGGAGATCTAACACAAAAGCCTGGGTAACAAGAGTACTTTTTCTTGAGTGGATCAGGGAGGTTTTATGTCCTACTGTTAAAAAATATCTAGAGGACAAAGACTTACCACTTAAGGCTCTCCTCATCATGGACAATGCTCCTGCTAACCCAAGAGACTTGGAAGAAGAGTTGCCTGAAGAATTCCCATGGCTTACAGTAGACTTCCTCCCACCTAATACAACTCCTTTACTGCAGCCTATGGACTAGCAGGTTATAGCTAACTTTAAGAAGCTATACACCAAGGAACTGTTCCAGAAGTGCTTCTAGATGGTCTCAGATACATATTTAACTCTTACAGTGTTCTGGAAGGAACATTACAACATTCTTTCCTGTATGGGGTTAATAGAGAAATCCTGTGCCAATTCTCTCTAAGGACACTGGGATCTGCCTGGAAGAAAGTGTGGCCTAAAACTATAGAGGAGAGAGACTTTTAAGGCTTTGTAGAGGAGCCTGAGTCTACAACTGACCCTGTGGTTGATGACATTGTCACTATAGCTGAGTCCATAGGCTTGCAGGTAGATAGTGGTGATGTTGAGGAACTGTTGGAGGAACACTCAGAGGAATTGTCTACAGTGGAACTTCAGCAACTTCTGGCTAAGCAACAGAGAATGGCAGCTGAGGAGCTTTCTGAAGAGGAGGGGTATGATCAACAATCAGTGCAGCAAATTTCCTCTTCTGAAATAAAGGACATCCTGAAAAAATGGACAGAGCTACAAACATTTGTAGAGAAGACCCACCCAGACAGAGAAAAAGCTAATCATTACATTAACTTGCTTAATGACAATGTGTCATGTCATACTACAGAACTGTGTTGAAGAAAAGACAAACAGACAACCTTAGACCAGTTTTTATTTCCGAAAAGGTTGAGACCTAGTGAGCCAGAAGCAGGTCCTAGTGGGCTACAGCCTCTCCCAAGGACAGAAAGGACACCAGAGAGCCAGAATCTTGATGTTCTTATGGAAGGGGACTCTCATTCCAAATAACAACCACCTTCCATTTCATTTTCCTCCTCCTCCTCCCTTCCTGCAAGCCAAAGATGCCAACTTAAATGGTGAGTACAGTATGAAATTGTTGTTTCTGGAAGGCTAGGCACTTTTTATAACTTTTTGGTTAGTACCTTAGAAAAATAATTTGTGTTTTTGGTAAATTATGCACATTATACAACCCAAAAGGTTAAGTAAGTGTTGCTGTGGGAGGTTTGGAATGCATTATGGGTATTTCCATTATTTCTTATGGGAAAAATAGTCTTGACTTACAACCAACTTGAGTTACAACCAGCCCTCGCGAATGAACTGAGTTTGTAAGTCAAGGGTCCACTGTATGTGAATTCTAAGTCAAATGGCTGCACCACTGATGATTTAGGTGTCTCACATTAAAAGGGATGAATACTTATTTTGTGTTTTGTATTTGTAATTAATTTATACCATTTTGGAGAGATCTGTTTTCACTTTGGTGCTAAGGTGTCACCTGTTCCACGGCTGCACTTGGGTCCCAAGCCAGATGGTTCGTTGTGTGGTAGGTGCAGCAACACGCTGTAATCAGTGCATGCTCCCAACCTCTTCCTCCTCCTTCTCCTGTTTTCACTTTCACATTAACAGGTATTTTTCTGTTGGTCAGTGCTAAAAAAACAAATTAAATACACTATAATTCAATATTGTATAACAATAAAATGCAAATCCTCCAATGGAGTAAATACATTTTATAGGCAGTGTATATTTTGCATGCTATATATACCTTTAGTGTGTGGCTCTTTTGTTGGTATTGTTTTATTGTCAAGTAGGAAATGTGCAAGTAAAATTTTCATTGTTCACCACTGAGTATAGTCTGAGTAATCTGATTTTAAATCAATCACAAATATGTTTACCCAAGGTTTTTAATGTGGTCAAATACTATTACAATTATGACTGAAGTTCTAAAAAATCATATAAATGTCAGGTGCAATTGATACTGTTGAAGCACTGATTCTGATATTGTTGGGTTTCTCTTGTTCCTAGACATACATGAATGTTGTTTCTCCAAGGTACTTTTTTATGCCACCTTTACGTCAAGTTAGCCTTAATTTACAAAATGCATACAAAAATCCCCTGAAAGTAGAAACGAAAACTATTTTATTCTTCAATATATGTGCAAAACTCTTCAGCTTGAAAGAAACAAAAATCTATTGTCCATTACAATTATTAAGTAGGGAAATTATTTTACATTGTAATAAAATTGTGTACACTTGTAAGTCCAGGGGCCTCATGTATAAATGGTGTGTATGCACAAAAATGTTGCGTACTCCCATTTCCAAGCTCAAATCGCGATGTATAAAACCTAAACTTGCTGTAAAGTCATGCACATTTTCTAGCTAAAATCCTGGCGTACGCAAGTTCTCTGCTCGGTTTTGCAAACTGGTGGCACTCAGTGTCAAAGCAGTGCTACTGTTCCAGTGTGGTTTCCCTTTCTTTTTTAGATTCACATCCCTGATGCGGCTTTATAAATAAACTGAAATTAACCGCATATTGTTTATTAGTTTAATACATCTGATTGTAATTAACCTGTAACAATATAATGGTCCACAGAATGGTCAAACTATTCTAAATACCATAGTTGCTTTAGCGTTGCTACTCTCACTGCACCTTCTTCTTCTTCTTCTTTCAGGTGCTCCTGTTAGGGGTTGCCACAGCGGGTTCAATTTTTTCCATATTACTCTCACTGAACCACTCTAAGTATTTATATCACTGTATCTGACTGGGGAATCACAGATCTACAGCAGCTGATTGGAAAGGAAATCATTGGTATACTGCGTCAAGCACACGCTGCCTCAGCCACTGTCTATTGAACTGCTCTCATACGGCAAAAGCTTGAGAGCCTTTCCTCGCGGTTCAGAAACAGTTTCATCCCAAGAATTCTAAACGCACTCAATCAGTCCATCAATTGCTCCTTGTAGAACTGTTTGTACTTATTAGTACAATTACCTCACTGTAAACTTGAGATAAAGTTATAATATTGCACAACCTGAGCCACTTTATAAAGCACGTATTTACATATGATGATGATATTTTTAAGATGAAATGCAGCAAAATATGTTTATTATATTATACAAATTAAACTTTAACTTAATTTAAATAATCTATATTGTTAATAATTAAACATGTGAGGACACGGTGGCACAGCGCTAGCTAGTTCAGGGATTGTTCCTGCCATGCGCTGTATTTTTGCTGGGACTGGCGCGACACTGGAAGGATAGAATAATTAAATATGTACTACGAAGATATTTCAATGTTCCTTAAAAGTTTTGAAGAATCGGCGTTCTAAGCTTATAGATGGCTTAACGTCTATTACAGAGCTGATTGTGTGGCAATTGGGTATTTGGAAAAAGAAAAGTAAGGACAGGAATTGGAGGTTAGTACGTTTGAAAGAGACAGTGCTGCTGCAATAAATTACAGTGGAACCTTGGTTTGTGAGCATAATTCGTTCTGGAAACGTGCTCGCAGTCCAAAGCACTCATATATCAAAGTTTTCTGTCCCCCCTGGCCATTGAACCTTACTCTTATTCGATGTTAATTTTGATTTATTTTGTTTTATAATTGTGTCTTTCATTTTTCTATTCTTTAATATGTAAAGCACTTTGAGCTACTGTTTGTATGAAAATGTGCTATATAAATAAATGTTGTTGTTGTTTATTTCCCCGTAAGAAATAATGGAAACTCAGATGATTCATTCCACAACCCAAAACTATTCATATAAAAATGATTAATACAAAATATAAAGTAAAAATACATACCGTAGATCCCGGAATACAGGCCGACCCGGTATATTAGCCGAACCCCTTCTCTACCTACTAAATTACATGTATTTGCCGATGACCGGTATTTAAGCCGACCCCCTTCTCCAAGCAAAATTTTCTAAATTTCCTTAAAAGTGTCTCTTCGGGTATATTTATAATGGCGAGAATTTGAGACTGCCGGCATCTTTGATATATAATATAATGTGCATAATTTACCAAAACACCAATAATATTTCTAATGTACTAACCAAAAAGTTATAAAAAGTGCCTAGCCTACTTCGATTTTGTTGTTTTTGTACTTTTTTTTTTGTCCTTGTTTGTGCACGATCGGTTTGGCGAACATCCGCTACACCATTCAGAACCTTATAGACATCGGTGTCCAGAGCCAGACATCTGTTTCGAGTGTTTTTCATCACACGCACAACATCCCAGACAACATAGCGAGACCAGCGGGCTCTCCGTGGATTGTTGTCGGGTTTAGGAGACAACACAGACGGAGGAGGGAAAGAAAGCAGAAGCGGCGCAGATCCGCGTTATGCTAAAGCTAAAACAACCATACAAGCCCTATACAGAACTTTTTTCTGCACTGAAGGAGCTGCTTTTAATCTCATTGTAGCTGCGTATAGTGACAATAAAAGGCATTCTATTCTAGAAACAATTTCATACTGTACTCGCCATTTAATTTGACATCTTTGGGCTGCAGTAAGGGAGGAGATATTTCCACACAATGTCCATCTTCGTTTCGATTGCAATCGCTTACTTTTACCTTCTCTTCCTTCCTTAGCAATTATGTGTCTTGCTTGCATGGTCTTAATGAATTATATATATAGGTAAATCACTGCAATTACATCCACAAACACATGTATCTGGGCTCCAACTGACGCTACTAACGCTTCTCGGTTGTTTGTTTACAATCGCTAAGCGGATACACGGACCGCATCCGCTTCGAACGCAAGATGTCGATCAGAATCAAAACAAAAATTTCATTTTAAACTTCCCGATAATTTATTATAAATTTTATTAAAAAAATCAACAACTAAAACACTTTTTTGAATAAATTCTTTATTTAATTTAAAGTACTGGCATGCAAAGTTACTTCTTCATCTGAATGATGGCTCTGTGGTTTCGTCATTATTTATTTCCATATTCATCGGCAAAACCGGCATTGCGCTGGAAATCTTGAATCTGAAACGAAACTCGTTGTATAAACCGACCCCCAAACTCCAAGCCAAAAATCTAGGACGAAATTCTCGGCTTATATAACGGGATCTACGGTAAAACAAATTAACCTGCACTTTACCTTTGAAAAGAAGTGAATTTCTAAACTCTTGTGGGATTCCACCCAACGGGACAACACGCAGAAGAGCGTCCCAAAGCAATCACAGTCTCCCAGCGCTGTAGCAGTTCGCCGTAAAAGCGAATCCGAAAAGATCGCTGACATGCTATAAGCGCCTGCCGTTGATGGGTGATACAAGGAACATTATAAATGCACAGGGCACAGTACTGTTTGGCCACAACCCTGCCTGACTGCTGTGTCTGTGTATAGGAGAGTGGCAGATCCCGATACAATAAATAACCACGCTGTTGCTGTTTCAAGCTGAATAAAGCTGGTGTTGTTAACATACTGAGACTCAGCTTCATGTTTTGGGGCGCAAGACGGGGACTCGCACATCACAGCACATGCGCGCGCACACACACACACACAAAGTCACAATACTGTAGTAAACAGTATATGCTCGTACGGATGTTGACTATATAAGTGAGACACACAGACTCAGACGGAGAATAGGAGATGATTGCCCACAAGAGACAGAGAGACACACACACACGTGAGAGACACACACACACGTGCGCACGAGAGAGAGAGACACACACACAAACACACATGCGCACGAGAGAGACACACACACACACACACACGTGTGCGTGCAAGAAAGACACACACGTACACACGAGAAGAACCATCAGCTCAGTTGTGATCACATGATGCTCAGCAGACAAAGCGTATCCATACTACTCGTATTGCAAGACCTTGCTCATTTATCAAGTCAAAATTTATTAAAAATTTTTGCTTGTCTTTCAAAACACTCGTAAACAAAGTTACTCTCAAACCGAGGTTCCACTGTATTTAATTGAAAGTCGCGCACATGGCAGCAAGCATCTTGTGTGAGGCAGGAACAGTCACTGCGCCATCGTGTTCCCATGTTTAATAACATGCTTTAGCTCCTATCATCATGAAAATATCAAGTATACATCTCAGTATTTTAATTATTCAGAGGGCTGTAATATCACTAATGTAATGGATTCTGTGCCCTGTCGGAGAAAGAGAAAGATGGTTTAAGAAGCACGTAGTGATTCACACACATAGAGCACATAGAAGATGAAATACAAAATGAAGCATTTAACGTGCTACTTTAGTTACGATGGGATTTGAGAAACTAGTAAATTCAACGATTTTAAGATGAAGTTTATGATGTTCTACTTTAATGACAAAATAAACTACGTGATTAAAGTGGAAATTTCAACATTAAAGTTTCTTCCCACTGTGAACCTATTTTTTTCTCTCTGTACTCTAATAAGCTTTCATAGGACACTCAGACAGACTCATGGCGACTTTGATATCTGACAACTTCTTTTTTATTTCGGGCACTATGCAACTTTGTGAACTTGAGCTTTCGAGTTTCTTTGACACTCTATGTCTCTCAATCAACTTCCTTTTGTTGTTTATACCACTGTTAAAACCAACAAATAATAAGTTTTTCTTTGCCTCCACTTGGTATTCACTGAAATTCTTCTATTTCCCCCCGTGCTTTTGCCATTGCCTTTTCAAATAACGCTGAGCTTAAGGGCTATTTATATTGATTTGCATATTCAAAGACGCATAATTCTGGGAGGAGACGGGGCGGGACAGCAGGTGCGTGCATACATGTTACTTTTCACGTTGACTGGGATTTATAAAGCGGAAGAACGTGGAAGTTGGCGAAAGCACAGATTTATGCATCTGGATTTTTTTGTGCATAAGAACATTTCTGCTTTTGTCCTTACACCGTGTTTTAGTGTGAGTTCTACATGAGGCCCCAGGTCTGTAACTAAATGTCAGTCAGTCATTTTCCTAACACAGGTGTCACGGGGGTCTGCTGGAGCCACTCCCAGCCAACAAAGGAAGCAAGGCAGGAAGAAATCCCTGGGCAGGTTACCAGCCCACCGCAGGGCACACACACACCCACACACCAAGCACACACTAGGGATAATTTAGGATTGCCAATGCACCTAACCTGCATGTCTTTGGACTATGGGAGGAAACCGGAGCACCTGGAGGAAACCCACGAAGACATGGGGAGAACATGCAAACTCCATGCAGTGAGGACCTGGGAAGCGAACCCAGGTGACAGTTCTGAAATGACAACTTTGAGACTCTACCAGGGACAATAGAATCCAAACAAGATCACATCATGATACTGGAGCAATCCTACTCAGAATTTCAGAAGAATAGTTTGGCTACAATTTAAAAGAAATAAACTATAAGCAAAATGAAGAATCATAGTATGAATCAGGAACAAACATTTAGGGAATGAAGTAGAGACTGACTAGCACCTTTCATAGTGAACACTACTGCAATGATCTTTACAAAGAAAATTCCTTTAAGTCATTGCAAATATATCTGATTCTGTCTTGGATAAGCAAGTTAGCAAATGAAAGGATGGGTGGACAATAAAAGCAGTGAGACAGTATGTCACAAAGACAGAATAAAATCTTTCCAGGAAGCAATAAGTTATACATGAGTTATTTTATTGCAATTGCATACAACAGAGATAATCATAAGAGGAAATCCAAATTAGATACTGTATATTTACTACATAAGCATATATACTGTATACTTACTTTATAAAAAGTTAGGCATTCACCCCCTTTTTAATGTCACTCTTTAAAAAGAAAACATTCGAAGAAAAAAAATACAATTTCTGTTCAAGATGAACCTGTCTTTCTCTTGTTCAGTCTTTGTGACTTTGTTTTATTTGACACATGACTCTTTAATCTTTTTTCAGTTGTCCAATGTCATTTAACTAGAATGATCCATCACATTATTTAGGCTGAGAAGTGAAATATTGTACTGCATGTAAGATTATTGACAGAGGCAACAGCTCCAGGTCACTGAACTAGTGACTGGTTTGTAGAGCTGTAATTAGATTAGATAAATTATGACAAAGACACAAGGAGTGAAAATTGACAACAAAAAATATTAAAAGTAAACCAAAACTCTCATTTATTTATTCAGTTTTCAAAACTGCTTATGCCAATCCAGGGTAAGGGGGCAACAAATGCATCCTTACAGATCTAATACTGGCAATACAAAACTTTGTATTTTATTAACCTTCTTTTGGTTTAGTATCTGACATTCTGTTTATTCTTGGTTATTCATCCATCCATGTTCCAACCCGCTGAACTCAAACACAGGGCCACGGGGGTCTGTTGGAGCCAATCCCAGCCAACACAGGGTGCAAGGCAGGAGCCAATCCCAGGCTGGGCGCCAACCCACCGTAGTTATTCTTGGTTATTCATATCTGAATTGGCTAAACAATGTGCTTCATTTGTCAGAACATGAATGGCAGAAAGGATAGGAATGAATAATAGTAAATGATTTTCAGTCTACTCATCTGAAATGAATCAACTCATCTTCATAAATGAAAAAAAAGAATCACTACTAAGCTATCTATGAGGATTATAATAATAATACATTTTATTTATTTGTAGGCGCCTTTCTAAACACTTGACACCGAACAATAGACAAAACACAGATTATTAAACAAAAGTTACAGAGCAATTGTAATCAAAGAGAAAAAGCTTAGATTTGAAAAGTGAAAATTATTCAATATTTCTAAGCTCAGATGGTAGTGAGTTCCAGAGCTGGGAAGCAGAGCATTCAGTTGTGGTAAGACAGATGAAGGGGCCAGTCAAATGCAAGGAAGAGGATGATCTGAGGGTACAGGAGGGAATGGCAACATGGAGGAGGTCAGATAGATATGGAGGGGCAAGGCTGTGGATAGCCTTAAAAGTTAACAGAAGAATTTTGAATTGAATTCGGAACTTAACTGGAAGCCAGTGAAGCTGCAGACCAAAGAAAAGGGAATTGCAATAATCCAGACGAGAAGTAACAAGGCTATGAACAAGGATAGCAGTGGTGTGGGGTGTGAAGGAAGGGCGAATACGATTAATGTTACGCAAGTGGAAATATGCAGACCGGGAGATGTTATTGATGTGGGACTGAAAGGATAAAGTACTGTCAAGGATGAAACCCAGACTTTTAACCTGTGGGGAAGGGGAGACAGAGGAATTATCAATAACAAATGAAAAATGATAATTTTTGGATAATGTTGATTTTGTACCAATAAGGAGAACCTCAGTTTTGTCAATATTTAATTTAAGAAAATTTGAAGAAAACCAGGATTTGATTTCTGCTATGCAATCAATAAGTTAGGAGGGTGGAAAGGAAGCAGTACGTTTGCTAGTGAGATAGAGCTGGGTGTCATCATCATAACAGTGGATAATGTTATATTTACAAAAGATATTACCAATGGGAAGGAGGTAAATAATGAAAAGGAGGGGCCTCAGGACAGAGCCCACCAGAAGTAACAGAGGTGGGTTGGGATGTGAAAGTTTTAAGCTGAACAAACTGGGTGCAGCCTGAGCTTATAAGTACCAGGACCAGGAATTGATCCCAGGGATTGACCCCAGGGCCCATAGCTGTATGGAAGGAATACTAATCATTGTACCATAATGGAGGGAAATGGAGACAGATCCTCAGAAATTAAAGGGAGGCCAGCCCACTTCTGTTCACTGCTTCTGCCATGAAAACTTTTAGAAGTGAGGTATCGTGCCTCTGTTTTAATATAATTTTGAGATCAAGCAGCCTTCTTTGCAGCAGATACACTCATATTATCCTGTAACACACTGTGACGGTGCGGATCTTGCTCCATGCTCCCTCTTCATGTTTTGGGAGCCTCTTGAACCCGCCACCATTGACAATGTAACCGGATGAACTGGCAGATGGGGACAAATCACACTTGTAGTAAAGGGGATGGTATAAATGGTACAATTGCTTTTATTAAAAACAAAAACCAAACAGTATCCATAAAGAAAGTGCAGGATTTCCAATAAATAATCCATGAAAGGGTAAAAATCCAAGTGTTTAAAATAAGGCTAAAACGAGACTAAAAACCAGCAACATTAATGGGGCACATTTGCCAGGCACAACTCCTTTCATGTATTCCCAGCTCACCCATGGCTCACTCAGCTTATGGAGACTTCAGCAGCCACAGTCCACGCACTACCGACCCCCATCTTGGCTGCCTCCATCAGCGTCTGCCAGACCACTTGGGGTTGGTTGCCTTCTTGCCTTCCTTCTCACACACGCATTCGTCCCTCGTATTCCAGGAGAGGACACCTCCTCAATCATACCCACTCAGCACAATCAGTGGGTATGATCCTTGGAGCACCAATCCTTCACTGTGTCGTGGGACCCCTGACCACGCTGACCTCTTTCTCACATCAGCTGACTGGCTTGTCCACATTCATTTCCCCACTCTTGCACTGCCAGCCTTTCTTTTCGTTTCCTCTTTCGTCCTTATATGTATCAGTCACATACTACAAAAAGCTGATGAAGCAGTTGAGAAAGATTGCATCCTCACGTGCAGGTGCGACTCACCCCAATTACCTCATCAACTCCCTGCGGGTGCACGACCGTGCCCATGGAGACTCACACAGCCAATGGATTATTTAAAAACCTGGTCATTGTTTCAGAGCCGCAGACCCGCTATATCACATGCACAAGTCATCAGTTTAGAAATACCCTATATAATCAATATGTAAAATCTGTGAAATCAATGGTACCTCAGGGGTTTGTGCTGCTGCCTCACACGTCTTTTACTTCAGTTTTCCTCTCAATTCCCAAAGGCACGCGTGTTAAGGCAATTAGTGGTTCAAAATTAGCCTTGCGAGAGTGTTCCCTGCAGTAGACAGATACCCCATCAAGGATAGATTCCAAGCCATATGACATACTGTACATTCATTTCTAAAACCACAGCCAAGAGATTTCAAGTTAGAATACAAAATTGTGATTTAATGCAAATAAAAGGAAAATCCGTCTTTAAAAAATTATTGTCTGAAGAAAGGAGAAGGAGGTGGGGTTATCATCCTCATTACTTAGCTTATTTATGACAAAACATGAGTATTACATATAAGATAAAGATTATGAAAGTGTTTTATGATGGATAAAGTATAAGTAACCCTGAAGCACAGCTTTTGTCCTCCTACTGCCACAAAGGCAGCGTAGGCAGCAGGATAAGCTGCAGTTAATTTTAGCATTTTAATTGTGTTTACAAGGACTACACACAGATGCTAGCAATTCTACTTGAAAGTCGGAAAGTATTTGGTCGTGTTCTAAGCAGAACAACCTAATTGATTTTTTTTTTAGATTGATGAACACTAATTTAAAAATTACATGAAAAGGGATTGCATGTAGAGTTGTGTCATGCTTTTCAAGTCCGATTCATCTAAAAGCCTGCTTGGTAACAGTTTTTTTCATTGACAAGAATAATTCCAATGAAGTTGAAATCTGTGTGCTGAAATTACCCTCTTGATATTGTCACTTTTGATTGAGTGATTGATTAGAAAACCTCTGCAGCACTAAGTAGTCCAAAATTGAGCTTAGAGACACTTTAAAGAAAAAGATGGAATTGTAATCGCATGGTCAAGGTTCAGTACCCAAAGAGGGATGTCTACATTTAAGTGTTATCATGGCCTGAATTTCAAAGGAAGGGTTTTGAATGTGTGATATTAGTAAAAAAAAAATAGGTTGGATTTTGTTTACCATATGTAATTATCCATTTTCTCAGTTTGTTAGGAGAAGACATCGAGGCTGTTATGTCCTGATTATTATAGCATTTAAAAAAGAATGAAGTGTCAATAATGTATCCAACAATAATGGATTCTAGGATTTTCTTTATTGTGTTACTATACCTCACAGTACTGTCAACTAAGTTAATCAGCACGTCTTTGTAAAGCAAACATTACGCTACAAAACATTTCAAAATAATAGTTGCCTCATATAATAAACAAGAGGGGCAAAGCAGAAAATAACCAGTCTACTGTATAGCTGGGCACAGCTGCTCACAGTGAGCCAATTTCAAGTCACCATTTAACCAGACATGTTTGTCTTTTAAATGTGGCCTAGTATGGCCCTAATAGAGTGTGAATATTCTAGTGTTTTGCTGACCTCTGCTGGCCATGTCTCAGACTGCAGCACTGAGCCCCCATAAAGTTTTCCAATTAATCATAATTAATATTTTATTGTTAGCTCTTAACAAGGCATTACAAATATTAATGAATACAGAGTTATAATGTTTTTGGAGACATAAATGATTAGTTTAAGGAAAGAAAAAAAAAAGGGTCTTTACTTTATAGGATAGCAGCCGCCTGATTAACTGAATGAAATGTACTGCATATGTCAGTGCTGATTGTAAGCCTTATACTATTAAGTATGCCATTGTTTATTCAACACTAAGCATACACTGTTATTTAAAGTTTAGTAATTTTCTTTTAATGATATCTGTGTAAAAGCTGTTGGTTTACGGATTATAAAAATAAACATAACCTTTCGTCACAAAATCAAAGAAGCCACAGAAAGGTTTGGGGCAGCCACCCATATATTATTCCCTGGCCGCAAAAATGGTTTAAAGGTTTGTACTGATGTGTGCAGATTGGAGTCCAGAATAGAACTGAGGGGATGGTGGAAATGTGGCAGTTTTAAAGGTCAGTATAGGAAGTGACATGAAAGGGGCAGGAACTGGAAGGGTCTTCATCCATATGCTCACACCTGGACGTGACGTCAAAGGGGCCAGAACCAGGAATGACATCATCAGGGCCAGGTGGATGTTCCCATAAATGGTCTACAGAAAAGTGAGAAAAAGAGTCAGTGCACTCCGCCTCATCCTGGTCTGGCTAGGAATTACTCTCATTCAAGCCCTTTAGCTGCCTACCATGCACATGTGTGTGACACTTTATATAAAATAATTTGTTGGTATCTTAATGTATTTTTGTGCAACATGTATTAATATTTTATAAATTTGTTTAATTGATTTACATTTATTTGCTTAGCAGATGCTTTATCCAAAGTGTCTTACAAAAGAGGTCAGCATAATAATGTGAAAATCTCAGTGACTGTTTAGGAACAAGTGTTACAGGACAATTGTACAATATTGACAAGTGGAGAGCTTAGAATAAAACACAAGTGAGTTACAATTCCCAGATTTTCAAAATCTAACAACTAATATCACCATCTAGACCAGGGTGCCCACACTTTTCCGGCTTGCGAGCTACTTTTAAAATGACCAGGTCAAAATGATCAACCTACATTAAAAATGCTATATATATATATATATATATATATATATATATATATATATATATATATATATATATATATATATATATATATATATATATATATATATACTGAGTATCAGAGGTGGGTAGTAACAAGTTACATTTACTCCATTACATTTACTTGAGTAACATTTAAAAAAAACTGTACTTCTAAGAGTAGTTTTACGGCACCATACTTTTTACTTTTACTTGAGTATGTTTGTGAAGAAGAAATGCTACTCTTACTCCGCTACATTGGGCAACACTCGAATCGTTACTTTGTTTCCATTAGATAAAGTCTGACAGACAATTTTCAATCTGCTCTGTGTAGCGTATGCTGTCAAGTTGCACACACGCTTTCCATTGTGTCTCCAGCTCTGATGAAGGTTTTGGATATTCCCCAAATCAAGGTGCTGCAGCTTTGAGGACAGATGTTGCATTTTTCATTTGAAAGCATTAACTGAGCTAATCTGAGCTTTTCTCTTTTCCTTGCAGCTGTAAATTAAGCTTGGCAGTGGCCTGGCGCCCTGCCTGGGGTTTGATTCCTCCCTTGCACCCTGTGTTTGCTGGGATTGGCTCCAGCAGACCCCCGTGACCCTGTAAGGATATAGTGGGTTGGATAATGGATGGATGGATGTAAATTAAGCTCATTCAACATGTTGGTCAGATCAGAAAAAAAATGCTAAGTCTAGCGGCCATTGATTGTTATTAGGTTGCTTGTATTCTGCATGTTTAATGACAAGGAGAAACTCCTTTTTCTCCGGTCAGGGGTCTTGAAATCTCAGCAGGAATTTCTCCCTAGCCATCTGTCTCAACGAAGGCATCTTTTATCATCTCTCCATCTTGGAAGGACGTCTTATGCTTAATGATCGAGTGACTCACCTGGAATGATGCTTTGGTGTGTCTGTCTTTGCTTTTGAATTCAGCCGAGTGAAAAATGACAGCTCTCCAATTAACTACGATTTTAGTTCCCTCTCCTTTCTCTTTCTCTGATCGCTTTTCAGAAGGAAGTCAGTTTCGTAGTTTTTATGAACAGTTCGAAAGTGCCTTTCCACATTTTCCTTCTTTGGAATAGCAATGATAGATTGACAGATCAGACAAATGCACTTGGATTGGGACATTGTGAGAGAAAATAATCCTCTTCCAATTCCACATCCAGACCCCCAACAAATTTTTTTTTTAAATCCCTTGTTTAGTCGATATAAATTGGAAGGCTAACTAGATCACTTAGATAGCCGGAGTTTTGCAGTAGCTCGCACTTTTGATCGTGCATGCGGGATGACCAGTGTGTTACAAGAAAAGAGATCTCAGACTGGCCGCCCTGTATGTCTATCAAGTGGCAAATGCCATAGGGAGGATATATGACAGACTAACATTTAAAAAAAAAAAATTTTAATTCAATGCGATCTACCTGCACTCCCTTTCCGATCGACGCATTGGGCACCCCTGATCTAGACAGACATTCACTAAACAAGAGAGTCTTCAAATGTTTCTTAAACACATTGAGGGAGTCAGAATTTCCAACAGAGTTGAAGAGCTCATTCCACCAGCCAGGAGTTATGCATGAGAAGAGTCTGAACTGAGATTAGATACCACGCAGAGGTGGCATCACCAAGTCGTTCAGTGGCAGATCTGAGTGAACCAGAAGGAGCACAGGGCCTCGTATGTGTCTCCAAACGTATATATACAGTATTTGCAGACTCTGTAGTGTTGGGTATGTAGTTCATTCTGTTATTTCTTAACTTCTATTTTTGTAAGGGCTCTGAATAAAATACCTGTTGCAGTACCAGAAATTTATTTGAAGAGATCTTTTGCTGACATGTATTCACCAAGACCACTACATGGGAGGAAACAAAATAAGATGGAGAGAAGTCACAAGGCTGTAGTGGGCTGGTGTCCTGCACCCTGTGTTGGTTGGGATTGGCTCCAGCAGACCCAAGAGACCCTGTAGTTAGGATATAGCGGGTTGGATGATGGATGGATGAATGGATGGATGGAGAAGTCACAAGAAAAATGTGTAAACTCCATAACAGACAGTAACCCAGCTGTAACTAGCACTCTGGTTTTTGCACCTGTGTTGGCAGGTCCTACATATCCTGTGGAATTTCAGTGGGAATGCAAATCATTACAACAATGTAAAGATGTCAGCAAATGTTTTAACAGAAAGAACAGAGAAACTTATTGAAGTTACTTGATATTCAGACCTTTAGGGATTATGCCTCAAATAGAGTTTTCCATTAGGTCTCAGCTTTTACTAAACTGTAAGTAAGTGAAACACGTATTAAAAGAAACGTGCCTGCTTTCATATTATTAATACCTATTGTTGAAACTACAACAGCAACAACAATTATTTATATAGCACATTTTCATACAAATTATGTAGCTCAAAGTGCTTTACAAGATGAAGAAAGAATAGTTTATAAAAAATAAAAATAACATTAGGCAATACTAATAATAAAGAATAAAGTAAGGTCTGATGGCCAGGAGGATAGAAAAAACAAACAAACAAAAAAAACTCCAGAGCGCTGAAAAAAAAAAATACAACATCTGCAGGGGCTCCAAGACCACAAGACCCTCCAGCCTCCACTGGGCATTCTACCTAACATTAATGATCTCAATCAGTCCTCATGGTTTTAAGACTTCATGTGGAAGAATTAGATGATGATGGTCATGAGGTCATCTAAAGTACTGCCTTCAATCTATCAATGTAGGGACTGCATGGTGCCTTGAAGAGGTGGTGGTGGCGCAGATCGCCACCACAGAAAAACCGGAAAAAGAACAGCAGAGAAAATAAAGGATTAATATGGAGTGCAGTGCCATGATAAACATGATAATTCAATGCATATATAGTTTATTAGGGTTATTATTAGTTGTAGCTATGAGAAAGCCATGTTAAAATAATCGGTTTTTAGCAGTTTTGTAAAGTGCTCCACCATATTAGCCTGGCGAATTTCTATTTTTCTATTGGTAAGCTATTCCAGATTTTAGGTGCATAACAGCAGAAGGCTGCCTCACTACTTCTTTTAAGTTTAGCTCTTGGAATTATAAGCAGACACTCATTTGAAGATATAAAGTTACTATTTGGAGTGTAATGTGGCAGGCATTCCAAGATATAGTGAGATTATTTAAGGCTTTGTAAACCATAAGTAGGATTTTAAAGTAAATTCTAAACGACACATGTAACCAATGTAGTGACTCAAAACTGGAGAGATGTGCTTGGATTTTCTTTTTTTAGTTAAGATTCCGGCAGCTGCATTCTGCACTCATTGCAATCGATTGATGTCTTTTTTGGGTAGTCCTGAGGGGAGTGCGTTACAGTAATCTAGTCAACTAAAAACAAAGGTGTGAACTAATTTTTCAGCATCTTGCAAGGTTATATAAGGGATCTAACTCATAATCTGATTAATATGTGATTTTAAATTTAGGTCAGAGTCAATAATTACCCCTAAATTCTTTATCTTTTATTTGTCTTGAATTTTAAGCCTTATGGATCAAGTTAATTTCTAATACCCACAGTACATTAATTTTTGCCAATAAGTAATTTTCTATTTTCTCCTTATATATATTCACCGGTAATACTGAAAATACAGGTAGTACTTCTAGACTTTACGAGTTTATTTCAAAGAGTGCACCCCTAGATAATCCAAGGCAAAGTTGATAATGGGATATCTTAGAATTCCAAACAATGAATGGAAATCAGATACTAACAAGATACACTCTTCATTAATTTGTGCATACAGTAATTTGGTTAACAATTTTAGATTAACTTTACATAAGTAAAATACATAAAAAGGAAAAAAGCTGAACTGTGAATAACGTTATGACTCTTGTCCTACAGTACACTAATGTTGGGAAAACTGCTGCTTATTTGCTAGTTGTGAAATACAAATAACTCTAAACATTCTGCTTGCATTGTTTGAAGTAACACCGGATGGGATTACAATTACTAAATATTAAAAAATAATAATTGTAATAAATTAGAAAAACATCCTTTTGTCTGATCAATCCTAATCCCTTCTGGTTCATATTCATGCAGAATGACCAGGATACGGCAAAATTACACAAATACTTATATTCACCCTGCTGGGTTTTAACAGTGCAGATGTTGTGATAACAACGGGCTTATTTGAAATCCTTTATTTGCCTAATACCTATATGAGGGTCTAATTTGTGGAATTCTTCTCAACATTCAATAGCATTGTTCTGTAGTTGTTTCAGAGTAAACTAATCCAGGTGTACCCTATGGTGTCTGCCAGTGGATTATAAGATTCTTGACAGGTAGGAAGCAGAATGTTAGATTGGACCACCATCGTCAATGTCAATTAGCATAGGCTCCCCCAAGGCTGTGTTCTTTCATCCTTCCTGTTTTCACTTTCTACAAATGACTTTAGATCCATAGACAAATCTGTAAAAATCCTAAGGTTTTCAGATGACACAACTGTAGTGGGTCTTATTTCCACTAATGGTGTGTCTTCCTATCAAAGAGAGGTGGGCTGTCTTGTAGAATGGTGTTCTTGTAACAACTTGGAGTCCAGTGCTATTAAGGCAGTGGAAATAAGGATTGACTTCTGCCAACAAGTCATTAGCTGTTCACCTTTGTAAATTAATGGCCAGACTGTTTCTGTGGTTCAGTTTTTCAGATTCCTGGGGACTACTTTTACTAATACATTAAAATGGGACAAGCACATTTCCTCCATCATCAAGAAAGCCAGGCAGAGATTGTTCTTCCTTTGCCAACTTTAGAAGCTAGGCTTATGAAGGTGTATACTGTTAAATTTGTACTCAGCCATCATTGAGAGTATTGTGACCAGCTGCATCACTGTTTGGTTTCCTTCTGCCTCCTCTCTTTCTAAGAGTCGGTTGCAGTGGGTGATTTGTTCAGCTGAGAAAATCATTGGCTGTTGTCTACCAGCATTAAAAGATCTGTTCATCACCAGAGCGAAAAAGAGAGCAGGAAAGATTGCAGCTGACTCCACCCACCTACCCAAGCACCATCTGTCTTTTTTTTTTCTTTTGAAATTTTATTAATTTTATTGCAATCATTCCATACAAATCAATCAATTTTTACAAAAAGTAGGATTGAGAGCAAATCGACCCCCACCCCTGAGAGAGAGATCATGGCCAACGGAGTAAAACTTAAGGCTTGTAAACATAACTAAATTGATGAGTTTTATAAGCCAAAAGAGATGAATGGAGAAGAAAAAGAAATACAGAAATAATTGCTTCCTCTGTGCTTTAAGAGCTTATTCTAAAATAATACTGATTAGATACTGCCATGTTTTGAAAAAAATCTGTACAGATCCTCTAACTGAGTATTTGATTTTTTCCAATTTCAAATAGTATAAAACATCGGTTTCCTACTGACTTAAAAGAGGAGCGTTAGGATTCTTCCAGTTTAGCAAAATAAGTCTGCGTGCCAAAAGTGTAGTGAATGCAATCACAGTTTGTTTGTCCTTCTCCTCTTTAAACCCATCTAGAAGAACCCCAAACACAGCTGTTAATGGGTTAGAAGGGATTGTGAAACCGAGGCTGTCTGAAAGGTAATTAAAACTTTTGGTCCAGAATGACGCTAATCTGGTGCAGGCCCAAAACATGTAACCCAGTGAGGCTGGGACTTGATTGCAGTGTTCACATGTTGGATCTTGCCCTGGAAACATTTTGGAGAGTTTTAGGCGAGACAGATGTGCTCGATATATACTTTTGAGTTGTATAATTGTATGCTTTTCTGATATGTTAATTGAGAGATCTTTTTCCCAGTGTCTTCTTGGATCTTTGAAGGGAAGGGACTGTAAAATAATTTAATATATTGCAGAGATGGTGTCTGAGTCCTTGAAATTGAGCAATATTTTTTCCAGCGTGGACGAGGGTGCAAGATGAGGAAAATCGGGCAGGTTCTGTTTAACAAAGTTCCTAATTTGAAGATAGTGAAAGAAATGTGTAGCTGGAATGTTAAATTTAGATTGTAATTGTTCATAGGATGCAAAGATGTTGTCTATATAAAGATCTCTAAGCAAGTTAATCCCAAATTTTTTCCAGATATTAAAATCTGCATATGTTTGCGAAGGATGAAAGAGGTGGTTCTCTTGCAGAGGTGCCACTGATAAAAGATTCTCCATCTTAAAATGATTTCTACATTGGTCCCATATTCTGAGTGAGTGAAACACAATTGTGTTATTAGTATACTGCCAATAACTTGCATTTATTGGGGCACAGAGCAGAGAATGTAAAGAAGTACTGCAGGTTTTTAGTTCTATTGCGGACCAGGCCTGTGTAAGTTCATCTATTTGTGTCCAAGTTTTTATAGCTTGTATTTTTGCTGCTCAGTAATAAAATTGAAAGTTAGGTAGAGCCATGCCACCGTCTGCCTTTTGTCTTTGTAGGGTCGCTCTTTGGATACGTGGATGTTTAGAATTCCAAATAAATGAGGTTATTGCTGAATCGAATTGCTTAAAAAATTATTTATTGATGTATATTGGAAAGTTTTGAAATAAAAAAGGAGCTTAGGAAGAATATTCATCTTAACAGTGTTAATTCTTCCAGCTAGAGTGAGATGAAGGGTTGACCATCTATGCAAGTCTTGCTTAATTTTTTCCATGCACACGGCAAAATTTTGTTGATAAAGAGCTTTATGTTTACTTGTGATGTTTACCCCGAGGTATTTAACCTGATCTGCAATGATAAAAGGTAGGGTGTCTAATCTAATATTATATGCTTGAGAATTCACTGGAAAGAGTACATTTTTATTCAGATTAGACCAGAGATCTTTTGAAATTCTGTAAGTGCTGTTAAGACTGCAGGCACAGAATTTTCTGGGTCTGATATATACAGTACCATATCATCTGCATAGAGAGAAAGTTTCTGTTCCAGTCCCTCTCTGATAATCTCCTTTATCTGATCAGCATTTTGACAGTGTATTGCCAGTGGTTCAATGGCGATTGCAAACAGCAGCGGTGACAAGGGGCATCCTTGTCTGGTACCACGTTCTAGTTTAAAGTAGTCTGAACAAATGTTGTTTATACAAACTGAAGCTTCTGGATTGGTATACAATAGTTTGATCCACGTACATATGTTCGGGCCAAACCCAAATTTCTCCAATGTAGTATGTAGAAAATGCTTTTTCTGAATCCAATGATAAAAATATTTCTGGGGTGTTTGACTTAGTTGGTGAGTAAATAACATTAAATAGGCGTTGAAGATTTGAGGATAAGTGTCGACCCTTGATAAATCCAGTTTGATCTTGTGATATTACCGAAGGGAGCACTTTCTCTATCCTTCTAGCTATGATTTTTGAGAGTATTTTAACATCATTATTCAAAAGTGAAATTGGTCTGTATGATGCACATTGTAATAAGTCCTTATTTTGTTTAGGAAAAACTGTGATTAATGCTTGGCGAAAAGTTTGAGGAAGAGTTTGATTGTCTCTGGCTTCTGTAAATGTTGCTAATAGGAGGGGAGCTAGCTGAGTGGAGAATTTCTTATAAAATTCTGCAGGGTAGCCATCAGGGCCTGCTGCTTTTCCGCCTTGAAGTGACTTTATAGCATCTAGTAATTCTGTTAATGCCAGAGGTTTATAGAGTTCCTCCGCACTAAAATATTTCTGTGGTCGATAATTTTCTCTCCGTTCGTGTTGGTGATTACAGGGATTGTGTTGTGGACTTCTTGCTTGTGAATTTGTTGAGCTAAAAGCTTATTAGCTTTCTCTCCGTGTTCGTAGTAATGATGTCTGGATTTATAAATTAGTTGTTCAGTTTCTTTAGTTGTCAAGAGGTTTAGTTCTGAATGCAGAGCCTGCCTTTTCCTATGTAGAGCCTCGCTTGGAAGCCTGGCATGTTCTTCATCTATTCTAGTAATTTCGCTTCTTAGCTCTGATACTTTCTTGGTTTCTAATTTATTTCTGTGGGAAAGATATGAAATAATCTGTCCTCTTAAGAAGGCCTTAAGAGTTTCCCAGAGTATTTCTGCAGAAATCTCTGAGGATGTATTTGTCTCTAGGAAGATACTGATTTGTTTGGATATAAATTCTGTACAATTCTCGCCTGTTAATAGAAGCGGGTTGAGACACCATCTGTGAGGTAAGTGTGTGAGGCATAATGACTTTAGCTCCAACATCAGACGGGCATGGTCAGAAATAACAATAGCATCATGTTTTCAAAATTTAATCATAGGCAAGAAATTATTATCTATAAAGAAATAATCAATTTTTGAGTAGCAATGATGTACTGGTGAGTAGAAAGAATATGTTCTTGAGTTTGGGTTTAAAAACCTCCAGGGGTCTGATAAGTTGTGATCAGTTATAAACTTTGTAATTATCTTTGCAGTGTTAGATGTCATCCCCCCTATGACAGAAGTCCTATCTAAGAGTGGATTTAAAACACAATTAAAGTCCCCAGCCATTATAATTTTATGAGTGTTCACATTGGGAATGGATGCAAATAAATTTTGTATAAATTCCTTATCATCGACATTAGGTGCATAAGCATTTATCAAAATTATTTTACAGTTAGATAAGTTGCCCATGACCATCACATATTTCCCTTCAGGATCCAATACTACATCTGATGCTACAAATGAGACTGTTCTATGTATGAGAATTCCCACACCTCTAGTTTTCTTTGTAAAGCTAGAATGGAACATTTGGCCAGTCCAGTCCTTTTGCAGCTGGAACTGATCCTTGCTTAGTAAGTGGGTCTCCTGTAAAAATACTATTTTAGCATTTAAACCTGTTAGGTGAGAGAGTACTTTCTTTCTCTTTAATTCATGATTCAGGCCTTTAACATTCCAGCTCACAAAGTTAACTGTCCCATCATGGAGACATTGATTCTGAATTTTTGATGTCATTTTATAGTCTTAACTGGAAGTGAGACAGCTTTAACCTTAATTTCCTATTTCCTCAAGAGTTATTGCCATGCAGCCTATTGTTACGTTGGTAGTTATAATTATAAAGATTAAAAGGATAGATTAGATATAGATATAGCCTGCTCTCTTTCTCTCCTCCATAACCCCCCACCCTCCCATTTTGCCTCCCCACGTGAGGCTGGACCCCACTTCACACAGTCCCGGTTCTCTAACATACCCAGAGACAGAGCATGCCCAAAGCAAAACAAGCCCCCACACACTCCGCAGCATTTTAGGATTAAAAAATAGAGATATCTATTGCCAATATAGTCTAAATACTATATGCCTAAAATATAATCATTAACAAACTATGAACTTAAAATATATATAATCTTCAGCAATCTTAATGTATTAAGATAATAAACCTGGGGAATGGTGTTAGAAAGTGGTCCAGAATAAGCATAGTAAGTCTTAATGCAATAATAACAATAACAATAAACCAAGGGTATGATGTTAAACAGTCTCCTTTAGGGTAGAGAAAAAATATATAAATAAGATTAAAAAAAATTAATAAAAAATAAAAAAAAAAACAAGAATTAAGCACTAACATCTATAACTGTAATTAAAACATAAACAGATAGTGTCCGAGTAATAAAGAGGATATATAATGATAAAAACTCATACCTTAACAAATAGATCAGACAGTAGGTTATTTATCCTTGCCATATCATTAACGGCCCTGACTTACTATTATGTATCAGAATAGTCCCGGAATCAGCTTCCCTGCTGGCGAAGACATAAAATTGACTGTGCAATTCCACTTTCAGTTTGGCAGGATACAAGAGGCTGGATTTGACATTGGCTTGCCATAACCGCTGTTTGATGTTATAGAAGGCTGCACGTTTAATAGCTGTTGCTGGAGAGAAATCAAGGAAGATACGAATGTGGTTATTTTCATATATAATCTCTTGCTTGTGTCTGAGGAGTGCCATCACCTCTATCTTAAATAATAATCTCTCGAAGCGAATAATAAAAGATCTAGGTCTAACGGTATTTGATTCGCACATGCGATAAGCCACTGCTGTCTCAGAATCTGCTTTAAAGTCCTCTCCAATTATTTTAGAAAATAGTTAATCTGCGAATTTCACTGGGTTTGGACTTTCTCAATTCTCAGGTAGACCTTCAATTCTAATATTATTCCTTCTGCTTCCATCTTCCAAAGCAGCAAGTCTGTTTTTTGCATTCGGAGCTGGCAGTTGTTGCTTTTTCTTCAGCACTGGCAGCTAGATTTTGGCTGATTCAACCGAGTCATGAATGTGTCCTTGACATCCTCCAGTTGATCAGCAAGTGTGCTCAGTTTAGACGAGGTTTCCTGAATGTGCTCTTCAATTTTACCCACCATGTCTTTAATGACTGCCTCAAAGCGAATACATATGCATTCCTCCAAGTCTTTATTATCCTGCTGCTGCATCTGTTGCAGCTCCTGTCGCAGCTTCTCATTTGCTTTTTCCCTTGCCTTCTCATTTGCCTTCTCGCTTTTATGTCTTTTTTTATCTCTTGCTTGCGCTCAGTGATCATCACCTTCAGTTCAGACAGATCATTTCTGCTTTCGTGCACCGTAGGTGAGGCTGTGGGCTCTATTGCAGCCGGTGTTCCCGGCTCGCGTGAAGTAGTTGAGAGCGCGGACTGCAAGGCCTTTTCCAGTTTCAGATAATCTTCTCCAATCGGCGAGCTACCATGACCTGCATCACTCACACTCGTACATTCGCTTCCCATTTCGCTCTCAGCCGGAGACGATGTAGCGGACCGTGGTCCCGAGGAGTCTGGGCTTTTGCTGTTCATTAAGTTGCCATCACAGAGGAGGTGCAGGACTATTGTGACCCATACTACATGCCATCTCTGCAGCTTCTTTCCTCAGAGTATTCAGATTCTAAACAAACTTACATAGGATTACTCCTAACTGTTTTTGCAACATATAATTAGTAACTGTGCTGTTTGTGTATTCATAAATACTTCATACTTGCTCCTCCTGTAGTATATGAATCTATTATTTTACATGTTTTGTTCAAGAAATTGTATTTGTGTAGTGGTTTGTACATGTTAGGTTAATGTTAGGTTGTAATTGTGCTGTTTTCTGTTGGTAATGTCTTGGATTTCATGCTTGCACCTAACCAAAGTTATTTCTGGTATGTTTCACATACTAAAAATAAAGTGATTCTGATTCAGATTTTGGAACAAAATAACAAAATAAACTCTGAAACATAATAGTAAATTCAGCTTATTGCAGTGGTTTGCCCCAGTCACCACACAGCAGTCCAATTGCGTATCTGTTGTACAGGATAGGGGTCAAAATTACTTATTTTCAGGATTCACGTGGCCCAAAAAATATGTATTATTTAATGGAAGCACATAATATGTCACTGAGACAATTTCATTTTTTACATGCTAGTTGCTGGTGAAGCCTGATGTCTTATGACTACTACTACTTTCTGAATATAGACTAGAAAAAGTTTGGAGATGTGTTGCAAATAGTCTTATCTATGCTTATGCATTAATGTAGTTTGTTCAGGATGAGTGCCTGCCTCACACGTATTACTCGCAAGATCGGATATGATCAATAGATGGACAAGACCTGTTTTGAAAATATTGTTTGAGTTGTTTCATTTTGATCTTTGTCTAGAACTTGGCATATATACTTCAAATGATGGCTTAGCTTATGTTGTCACAAGTTCATTCTATATTAGCCTTCATGCTTTGATGTTTTAATGCACTGCATTTTATTCCTCTGTCTATGTGATATTGCTCTGAATATGTTTATATGCATGTTCACAACAAAATGTGTCATGACATGCACACTTTGCTGTGGTAGACTACAACTTTCAGGCATACAATCATTTTTTTGCAAAAAAGATCAGTCTATAGTGAAGATCATAAATCTCAAGAGTGTAAATGTGTCCTCATTGCAGACAGACATATATTGTATATATAATTAAATGCACAAAGCTTACAGTCAGCTGCACACAAATACATACAGTACCAGTTAACATCTTTTTTAACAATAACTGAATAACATGCAACTACCCGTAGAAGTTATCAACACTTTTCATTAAGCGCCTTGAACATGAGAAAGACATTATATAAATAAATTTTTTATTATTAACAAATTCTTGACTAAATGAGCATATATGTGAAGTTGTTTTTATATTGCTGTTTAAACAGATTACAGGGTTATCCAAAAAGACAAAGAACATCCATTGAATGATTAACATCATTTTCTGAAGCTTTTTCTCTTCATTACAAAATTGGGGACAGTTTGCCTAAGTCAGGCAGCATTAGGTATATGTTAAGAAACCATCCTGGTTGGGACACTTGTTTCTCAACATTGCCCACTCATAGACATACAGTTGAGCTTGAAAGTTTGTAATTTCCTTTACAATTTTCTATATTTCTGCATAAATGTGACTTAAAATATCATCAGATTTTCACTCAAGTCCTAAAAGTAGATAAAGAGAAACCAGTTAAACAAATGAGACAAAAATATTATACTTGGTCATTTATTTATTGAGAAAAATAATCGAATATTACATATTTGTGAGTGGCAAAAGTATGTGAACCTCTAGGATTAGCAGTTATTTTGAAGGTGAAATTAGAGTCAGGTGTTTTCAATCAATGGGATGACAATCAGGTGCGAGTGGGCACCCCGTGTTATTTAAAGAACAGGGATCTATCAAAGTCTGCTCTTCACAGCACATGTTTGTGGAAGTGTATCATGGCACGAACAAAGGAGATTTCTGAGGACCTCAGAAAAAGAGTCGTTGATGCTCATCAGGCTGGAAAAGGTTACAGAACCATCTTTAAAGAGTTTGGACTCCAACAATCCACAGTCAGACAGATTGTGTACAAATGGAGAAAATTCAAGACCATCGTTACCATCCCCAGGAGTGGTCGACCAACAAAGATCACTCCAAGAGCAAGGCGTGTAATAGTCGGTGAGGTCACAAAGGACCCAATGGTAACTTCTAAGCAACTGAAGGCCTCTCTCACATTGGCTAATGTTCATGTTCATGAGTCCACCATCAAGAGAACACTGAACAACAATGGTGTGCATGGCAAGGTTGCAAGGTGAAAGCCACTGCTCTCCAAAAAAAACATTGCTGCTTGTCTGCAGTTTGCTAAAGATCACGTGGACAAACCAGAAGGCTATTGGAAGAATGTTTTGTGGATGAATGAGACCAAAATAGAACTTTTTGGTTTAAATGAAAAGTGTTATATTTGGAGAAAGGATAACACTGCATTTCAGCATAAGAACCTTATCCCATCTGCGAAACATGGTGGTCCACGGTTTGGGCCTGCATCTGGGCCAGGATGGCTTGCCTTCATTGATGGAACAATGAATTCTGAATTATATCAGAGAATTCTAAAGGAAAATGTTAGGACATCTGTCCATGAACTGAATCTCAAGAGAAGGTGGGTCATGCAGCAAGACAACGACCCTAAGCACACAATTCATTCTACCAAAGAATGGTTAAAGAAGAATAAAGTTAATGTTTTGGAATGGCCAAGCCAAAGTCCTGACCTTAATCCAATCGAAATGTTGTGGAAGGACCTGAAGCGAGCAGTTAATGTGAGGAAACCCACCAACATCCCAGAGTTGAAGCTGTTCTGTACGGAGGAATTCTCCAAGCCGATGTGCAGGAATGATCAAAAGTTACCAGAAATGTTTAGTTGCAGGTATTGCTGCAAAGGAGGGTCACACCAGATACTGAAAGCAAAGGTTCACATACTTTTGGCACTCACAAATATGTAATATTCGATTATTTTCCTTAAAAAATAAAAGAACAAGTATAATATTTTTGTCTCATTTGTTTAACTGGTTTCTCTTTATCTACTTTTAGGACTTGAGTGAAAATCTGATGATGTTTTAAGTCATATTTATGCAGAAATATAGAAAATTCTAAAGGCTTCACAAACTTTCAAGCACAACTGTACACACACACATGTATTCACTCAAGGCCATTTGAAAGGACAGATTAGCTTAATGCAAGTGCTTTAGGACATCCTGACATGAAAAGAATGTGCTGAAGGTAAATAGATCAGGAATGGAACCTTGGTCTCTGAAACTGTTAAGACAGCAGTGCTACTATTTACTCTTCATCATCTAACAACATATATTGTATGTATTCAGTACAAAAAACACTGAACTAGCACCCTGTATCAAGGATGTATGTAATTATTATGCCAAACGACATAAATAAAACATCAGTTCAATGATAAATTTACCTGAATTTTCTTTGCTCATGTGGTGCGTGCTCTTAACCTCTCTCTAAATTCATTACTGGATAACTGGCATGAAAAAATCAAGATATAATCCATGCAGTTCATTTCTTGTAAAAGTCTGCAATCTGGTGGCCATTTCCTGCAACTGTGCAGCTTCTGAAAGTTTTAATTGTAAATAGGAAGCTGAAATGCTTGCTGAATCCTTTATTTTACTTACTTACATAAATGTACTTACTTAAATAAACTTGGCAGTTTATTTGATAATAATGACTTCAACAAGACAAAGCACCTTGAGTTGTTAGTTACTGTGAATAAGCTGCCTTCTTGGATAACTAGTTATATTATTGTTAACATTTGTATCTTCCCATCAAGATTGTAACAGGAAAAATCTAGAGGTTTTAAAGTGTAGTCGATGTTTCACTTGTAATACTTACTGATCACGGTGCTGGAGAGTGGCAACAATTTGCCCATTGATCAGATATGAAAGTAGTAACAGCAGTGTATTCTGTACACATAGGACTATAAAACTTGAACTTGGACAAATCCATGTGAGTACATTTGTAGTTTATTGTACTGTGACAGATGGCAATAAGATTATATATAGGTTTACAAAACACCTCTTAATCTGTCAGAAAAATACTTCCCTTCAGCTTGAATATTTTTGAAATTGTAATCGTAATGTACAACATGTAACTGGATAATCTTTTCCAACCATTCAGAGCTGAAGATCATACCAGCAGCAGCAGTGACACACAATGGTAGGAACAAGCCCTAGATGAAATGCTCATCTATTGCAGAGTACGAGTTCATAAGTCATAAGTTGTTGTGGAAATCCAATAGGAATGATGAGAAGTCTTATCAATCAAGTTCTGGTCCTCAAAACCGTGCAGTACCAATGTTAATTATTAGGACATTATGTCACCCTGCATAACTGCCATGTAAAACTATATGCAAGGTATTTAACAGTACAACCACTAAGTTACAAGATGCCTTTAAATTTAATTGTTGTTTACTTAGTAAATAACCTGTCAATGGTGGTGGATGTGAATAGCACTAAACTGTCTGTGTGGAGTTTTCTGGCACAATCTTCTTGTGCTGGTCTGGAATATCATTTGGGCGTTTCAAATTTACTGCTTCATGTTACAAACGGAAACAACGTAAAACACTGACATCATTTGCATAAAGGTTTTCTTTACGTTTATTTTCATATCATAGAAACCAGAAACATAATCCGCATGAAAGTTGTGCAAGAAAACCGTTCATGGAGCATTAATAGCATTTCTGTGTAACTTGGCATTGGAGATGTTGAAATATTATGTAAGAACTGCATTACAATTCACTGCATTTGGTCAATATCATGAACAACCTTCTCTGAACCATCAGTTCTAGGGAAGCACAAAACTGATGCAAACTTCTTGGTCACCCATACATATGCTTTTAACATCCGAAGCAGAATTTCAGTTACCCATTTACAAAGGGGCTGTCAAAATCTGATTCTGTTACACTAAAGCGGACATTTTTCTGCTATGAGCAGTTTTATTTGAACCTCACTAAACAACTTCTTAGTTAAAGCGAGTGACCAAGCTTTTGGCACTATAGGTAGAGGTGTTATACCATTACATGTAACAAGCATGCACCAATGCCTTGCAGCCATAGCTGGCCGTCCTAGCATATTTTTGGCTTTAGCGTATATAAGAGATACCATGACTTTGATTTTTGCTTAATAACATCCTTTGCATGTATGTCTCCTAGTAAAAAAGGACAAGAAACTTATAATTCAATGAACAGTTTCTTTTACGTTTGCGCTGCATATTGTGCACTGAAGTAACACATTTCTATTAAATGTAAATTCACAGAGCTACATTAATTTTCTTTTCCTCTGTTTTTCTCTCACCATAAAAAGATTCTGCATTATAAATATAAACAAAAATATGCCAAAAACTGTTAACAAAATTCAGTGATTGCTAACTGTGTTTCAAGATAAGATGTAATATATGCCCCCAGAGACCACAGTGATGAAATAAAATGATTGCAAATTGAAAGAAAATGTCTCAAACACGATACAAACAAGGTAGGTCCTTCTGTCAGATGTGGTTCATTTTATTGCATTTTTTTCTTAGTATATACAACAAAAGAGTATATCAGATACACTTGGTTAAATTATAGCTGAAAAACTACACTTCAATTTGACAGACACTTCTAGGTAACATTTATATTTTTCACTGAACCTTTAATAAATTAGTAACAAAAAGGGTAAAAATGTTATGATTAAACATAGCCTACTTTACTTTAAACTATGAAATGCACGTTATACAAATTTTAAGAACATCTCTTCAGGAATACTCCACAAACTTCCAGTTTTAATTAAATGCTAGCTCCAACAAGGGTCTTCTTAAGTATAAGTTAACTAAATAACATAACATTTTTGGCAAACTGTTTTTGTTTTCCTGTAAAACATGGTTTGTGCAAGAAAAGGGAAAACAGCAGTTTTGCCATCCACTGCTCCAGTATTATTAAGTTGTGTTATGAATGGTCATTAGCTTATTTAGAAAACATTACTCTTACTCTTTAAAAGAAGGATTGTTTACAGATAGCTATTGTTTTAACACGCTCATAGCAAATAGCAAATGAAGATGCAGACCACAATCCAGTTATTAGTTACTGACACTACTTATACTCCAGAATATAAGTAACCAGCCAGTGATTCGTGCATCAGGGTTGTGTATCTAGTACAGTAGAGTGTGTGTTGCTTTGTGTGCCTTCAGTGTGCCCAGGTGCCTGAACTGCCTGCCACATTCCGTGCACTGGTAAGGCGTCTCCCCCGTATGAATTCTCTGGTGCGTGTTCAGGTTGCCAAGTTCTTTGAAGCGTTTCCCACATTCGCTGCACTGATAAGGGGTCTCTCCTGTATGAATTCTCTGGTGTCTTTTTAAGGTGGATAGGACCGTAAAACTCTTCCCACACTCTGTACAAGCATACGGCGTCTCTCCTGTATGCGTCCGTTTGTGTGTTTTGAACTGACCTGAGTGTCGAAAATTCTTACCACACTCTGCACAGTGATATGGTTTTTCCCCAGTGTGAATGCGTCGGTGCTGCTTTAGGTTGCCAAGATAATTAAAAACTTTTCCACAGTCAGGACACAGATGAGAGGCTTGTCCCTCCTCACCCACGGACTTCAATGCAGGAGTGCGTTGGAAGCGTTCAACAGCTGTCGAAGACAATGGAAACACTGTCTGCTGCAGTCGCTGTTGAAATTCTGAACTGTCTTGATGCATCACTTTTATATGCTCCTCAAGAAACCGTTCTCCAGGAACACAGACTCCACATTGTGGACACAGAAGAGATTCCACTTCTGCCTGGGCATCTACAAGATAAAACAAGACACAAGTTACTATATTGCATTCAATTCATGTTGCAGTTTGTCAGTTTATTTTTTGGTAATCAACAAACAATTACCAGCTTTCTATTCTGAATCAATGCTTTACTTCTGCGATTTCATTAAGTAATGTTACAAACGTATTTACAACATGTACACTTTTTCAATCTTAATGTAACATATTACATGTAATACTCGTACCTACAAGACCAAGAAATCAAGTGGTAATGCTTAATCTTTTACATTACACTATCTTATATAAATGTATAAATTTAGTTTGTTCCATTATTCATTAATTTTCTGAATTTGTATTGAACCATTACTTCCTAACGTTACTGTATGCAGCTGTAAGAACATTACAGTTTTTCTGATCAAAGAGCTGTGGATTGTCACGTCAGAGCAGAACAGGGTGCAATGCAGGAACAAACATTTACCAAGACACCTGTGCTTTACTTTACATGCTCACTCATAACAGGCGTTGACTGATCTAACATACCCACTTTTGTCATGCGAGAGGAAAGCAGAATCCCTGGTAGAAAAAGCAGAACTAAGCCAGCATCCAACAACACAAGGATTATTATTTTGTAATATGCATCAGAAAAACAGGATCAAAATTGTAGATCTGAACAAATATTTTATAAAATTATCCTTGTTGTAACAAGACCAATTTTTAAATAATTATTTTAGCTCAATAAATTTAAATTCCATATTTCATTATATGCCTCACCAGGACTTCTTTTTCTCCAACAATGTGCAGTGACTGAATTGCTTGTAAAGGGAGGAAATTCCCATGGCTGACATTCACATATGACTTCAAAATACATATGGAGACAGATGTATGGCATGAGAAGTGACACATGGTCGGTAAAACACTTTAAAGTAAGTTACACAGGAATTATTTAACAGTTATGTAATGGTCAACTATGACTTATATTTACCATGGGAAACAAGGAAAAGAAAACAATCAATATGCTGATAGACAAAATCAACATATGACAGAAAAATTGCAGTTAAATTTCAGAACTGAGCAACCTCCAGTGTGGGAGACATAGAAAGGTTTGTGTGGTCTGGCTGCCTCATTTTCTGATTTTCTTCACAATTTCTGACAAGCTATGCAATTAAATGGCATGACACTTAATTTTTAGAGACAGACAGACAGGCAGGCAGGCAGACAGCTAGACAGATAATTTTATTAATCCCAAGGGGAAAATCACATAATCCAGCAGCAGTATACTGATAAAAAAAATATTAAAGAGTAATAAAAATGCATGTAAAAACAGACAATAACTTTGAATAATGTTATCATTTACTCCCCCAGGTGGAATTGAAGAGTCGATGCACACCAACAGAATTTTAGTCACCAGGGAAAGCACCATAGCTGTAGGTTGTCAGTTGATATTTTAAATGCTGTGTCTTACACAAAAAGATCATCCTGCAACACAATTTTTCACTGTTTAATACTTGTGCTTGGAAATAACAGAAGTAAATCTGGTAACTTCTAACCCACTCACCCTCAAGCCTATACCTAGCTCCCCTCAGACAACAGTCTTTTTTTTAAGGTAAGAACTATGAAACCAATGAGGCTACTGAGACAGTATTCCCCGAAGATTTCTTGGGTTCTTCAAATTTACAGAGGAGTCGCACAAAAGCATTGCAACAAACACTCTTCTTTTACAAGCACAATTACTTATGTAACTGCAAATATTTAAAAGAAGAACTGTAAAAATGATGCAAGGTCTTTGAAAACATTTTCAGACACTCACATTATTATCTGGTAGGGGTACGTTTCACTGCAACATTAACTCTAAGACTTATGTCTCTATCATCCTTGCACCCTGCTTGGGGGTAATTTTTAATATTAATCTTAGCACACTTGTACATGTCTCTAAAGTTGTTTGATCATTTTTGATGTACAGTAATTCTAGGTTAACATGCTATAAAATATGGAAAATGCCCGCTTTCCAGAGCCACATTTCACCTCAATACCCTTCAAAGTGGTAGCACCCAGACGGACAATTCAGAAATACCTCTGTTAACTAAATTTGTTACATTGTGATGTAACATTCATTTCCGGCCTCATATCAATATATAAAATAAATAATACAAATCAGTACCCCAAAAATGGCACTTGGAGATCACATCTAATTTGGAGTAATGTGATATTCACTCAACTTATCTGCTTTGTTTTTCCATTTTCACTAAAAATGGCATGTTGTGCAGCAAATCAATATTAATCTTGCATTTCTCCCAAACTTCCAACAGGAAAATGCATGTAAATAAACCAAACTGGGAAGATTTTGGTATGTGGCAAATGAGGAAGTTCTCCTAACAGGTAAGCAGAGCATAAATTCAAGTTCTACTAAGGATTCCGGAGAGGTATGATGTAATACTTTTTTATAGGGTCACTAAATTCTGAGGAACTCTATTTAAATTTCAACACTGTGTTTCAAATTAAAGACTGTGTTCCTTAAAGAACAGACCCTATTAAATTTATTGTATACATTTTGAAGAAAAAAATCTACTTTAGACATAACTGACCATGTCTTAAATTTATAATTTCCATACTGTGTACACCACTATCCTGGCCACAATGTAAAATATGACACAGTAGCAATAATCATGGTGTCAACATTATTTTAAATTCAATAAAAAAATAAACTAGTAAATATTCTGAGAGATTCTAAAGCTGAGCAACTAATTTCAGCTACTGCAATTAACTTACAAAGTTATGACTTCATTTTTTTAAAGGTAATTTTAATGTTTCATTAAAACAAAAGAAAAAATATTTTATTAGCATAAAGTCGACTTGGTCATGTGATGGTTTGCAACCAATTTTAACATTACAGATATGCACTGTATAATGTGCGTTCTTGCAACATCTGACCACATATACAGTATGTCTGTATATTCAGCAGCACCCAATCTCCAATATCATGAGTCTGAAATGTTGTAGCATTATCTCAGTTTCATTTTCTGTAAAATAATACAGTAAAATGAATCATGGCTCCCAAACTCAGCAACACCAGTGCTACTGACAGAAGCGCCAAGAGGCAAAGGAGAAGTATCAATTCAGAAGTGAAACAAAAGGTTATTAAACAGCACAAAGATGGAAAATTGGTGAATGCTATTGCTCATGATTAAGGCATGTCACAGTTGACAATCATGAAGTTCCTCAAAAACAAAGAAAAAATTCTCCAAGCTGTTGAATGATCAGCTCCACTAAAAGCTACAAGGCTAATAAAGGAAAATGTGAGACAGACCTCTATTAGATATGAGAAGTTACTAATAACGTGGTCTGAGGACCAAGCACAAATGAGAATCCCTTTCAACTCCCTGAAGATGCCTAAAGTAAAAACAGGACCAGACTATATATAATATGGTGTTAACACAATGTCCAAATCACACAACGTCTCATTTCACAGAACATTCTGTAGTCGTTAAGAGGCGCATATCTCAATTGGCACCAGCTTCCTGTGGCTCTATAATATGTGAAAGTAGTGATGTTGCTACACAACCATGTGTAAATCACAAGATTTCTTAGTGTTAACCAGTTTGTGACCGTGAAGATGATTACCAATGAATTAAAAATCCAACCAAACTTAATTTTGGAGCATTTTTTATTATGCCATCTCAATCTTGGAATGGAGGTTGATGTTTACTCATTTTTTTGTTTATTGTATTTTTGTTTAACTCCCTTTGGACAATGTTAGGAAAGTAAACTTAACATAACAAATTATTCACTTGGGAATCCTTAAGAGTGAAACATGGTGTACAACCTTTGTATCTTTATCAACCACTAAAAACAGGCTCTTCAAGGAAAGGATGTGGGGAGAATGCAACATTAGTCAGTAGCTATGTGTACTATGGTTTTGTATCTAAGTTGTATTACATTATAACCAAACTAGAGGTTATGGTTAGAGTGTAATGCAGATATGATTCATGTAGGCAAAGGCATTATATTCATACATGATTATGTGATCAACTCTGAAATACATATTAAAATTTTCTTTGAATTGTCACTATAATCATGCCACAACCAACTTTAAAGAAATATATGACCATCTAAATACAATTTCATCCATCCATCCATCATTCAACCCGCTATATCCTAACTACAGGGTCAAGGGGGGTCTGCTGAAGCCAATCCCAGCCAACACAGGGTGCAAGGCAGGAAACAAACCCTGGGCAGGGCGCGAGCCCACCGCAGGGCGCATGCACACACACATACCAAGCACACACTAGGGACAATTTAGGATTGCCAATGCACCTAACCTGCATGTCTTTGGACTGTGGGCGGAGACCGTAGCACCCGGAGGAAACTCACAGACACAGGGAGAACATGCAAACTCCACTCAGGTAGGACCCTGGAAGCGAACTCGGGTCTCCAAACTGCAAGGCAGCAGCTCTACCCACTACGCCACCGTGCCGCCCCTACATACAATTTTTGTTACCCTAATGTTGACACAGATCCAAATGATGTATTTTCCTATAATTTTTGTCTCTCCCCTGCAATGTACAGGAAGCTGGTCTTAAGAGATTTTTGGGATTATTTACTTTTTATTACTGTAAAGAAAATGCGTGTGTCTTTGAAAATTACAGCATAGCCTTGTTGTTCATAAGCATAATGAAATAAACATCCATCCATCCATCATCCAACCCGCTATATCCTAACTACAGGATCAAGTGGGTCTGCTGGAGCCAATCCCAGCCAACACAGGGCGCAAGCCCACTGCAGATGAAATAAACAAGAAAATATTAATTTAAAATTGATTGTTATTTTATACTTTAATGGCTTCAGTTTCAATGTTTATAAAGTACTTAAAATGACCCCAATTCTTCACTATTTCTAGCCATCTCTCTTTAAACCCCCTTGACACAGGGATGCTATCCCTGAAATTTACTGGTAAATTCTCAAGTTAAATACTCAACAAAACATGTAATATGAAAAATATGTACATAGTTACTCACAGGTCATACTTGTTGCCGAGCCAGATGGCCCTTCATCTTCTCCTAGGTCATTATTAGCTGTCCTTCTTGTACAGCTGCTATATCTCATCTGCAGTGCCAGTGTTTCCAGGCTGCGATCACTCATGCGTACTGAATGAGAGCCACTCACCATCATCCCAATCTGAGTCCTCTCATCTACATCCTCATTATACTGATCTTCTGAGACACTGATTTGGGAAGACTGCCTGTCATTTATCTGATCTTGGGCATCATTATTTTGAATTATTGTCATTTCATTATCATCATAGGAATCATCAGGACTATCATCAGTGACACGGACAAATTCTACCTCGGGATCATCAAGCTCTTCTTTAATATGAACTGACTCCAGGTCCACGTTATCATCTGGTAGAGGGGAATACTCAAGTTTGGCACCATCCCCTTTTGTTGGGTCAGAATCAGCTTGGACACCTGCATTAAGAAGAAAAATGCATGGAAACCTTGCATTACTAAAAACACAGAAAGTGACAAACATTTAATTACAGATTTATTTTTAAAATATTTTCAAAGTACTTCTAATAAATCTGAATTAACAACTATATTAGACTGGATGAGATATCTCATTATTTCCCAGTACAGATAAAGTGACATTAATACACAGATTTTTGCTGACCTGCCTTTACTTTACCCTCTTCATAGATATCTAAACATAACAAAAATACTGATATTTTGTATATTACAGTATATGCACAGTATATATTTATATATAGTGTGTGTGTGTATTTCTTCCAAAGGACATGACCTTCCAAATTCATAAATGAAGGATTAAAATATTTAAAATCAGAGATTGACATCTAGCAACACATAAATGTAATTCGGTTACATGTCAAGTGTTTGCTTAAACTTATGATAAAGTGGTACATGGAGAAAGGAATCAGACACTGTGAAACCAGATTAATTCCTTCCCTTCCCTTTCTACAAATGAACTACCCTGTCATTTTTCTAGATTTTGAAAACTATGCTTTTGAATTAAATAATTGGAAATGTACAGTCTCTGTATTCTGTATCATTAAAATAGGGAAAAGGTCTAGAAAAATAGCTGAATTATACAAGTCTTTTTAATTATTGTGGTTGAAATATTGCAAATTCTAATATAACAAAATAATTTGGCTTTACAAGACTCTTCAATGGCCTGTGTACAGTATATGCACTGTTGGGGAGTTAAGATTCCACTAGACTGGCCAGTAATAATAAAAAAAAAAAACTATAGCTACACAACCTCATAAGATTTTGCATAGCAAAAATAAATATATTTCAGTCTATTGTTTTAATTGCATGGAACACTTTATATTCACAGATGAATTCACTCATACTTATATCTATGTTACATACATATCTACTATGGTACTCAAGGTCAATTATCACTGTATATTAGTAGATGTTGGACAGCACGGTTGTGCATAGGTTAGCATTGTTGCCATATGTAGTTAAAAAGTTAATTTGTGCAATTAATGTGCCCTGTTTAATGTTTTAAAGAATACTGTTGCATCCAGGGCTGGCAAAAAGGCAAATGCCTCAGGCAGTGCTTTGGATACAGCAGTATTTTGATGTAATTTTTTTTAACATTACAAAACAATAATACAAAAAAGATAAATATGTACCTAAAGAAATACATACACATCCAGTACCATATTTATATACTAAAAGGTTAAAATTTCATATTATGCTTTTCACAACAATATGTCACACGTTAATACATAGCACTGGTGCTCATTTTCTTGATTTATACATACTAACATAGGTGCGGGGGAGTGGGATGAAAGGTGGTAAGGAGGGGAGTTTAATGCAGTCCTGATGCAATGGTAGAGAAAAGTTGCCAAGGTAAAAATTATGCTCTTTTTTCCATTTCATGTTTCTGTAAGAAGATCAAATCAATGTCATATCACTTAAATGCTAAATAAGTTAACTTTAAGTGGCACTATAAATAAAACAAGTCTCTAGTACACCTGTATTTAACTCGCCAGTCTACCAGGTTGTTTACAGTGCTGACTGCCTATATATATTGACAAAATTCTATGAAACAGAAGTGTAATGATTATACCTTCCAATTATTCCAATTTGCAGTATTTTCTCTTATTTATGCTAAGAATGCAACATAACCATCCAAGTAACGCATGGTATCAGTTTTTAAACGAGACAGCGCTACAGATATCTTTTCCACAATGCCAGGAGCAAGGGCAGAGGTAGAGCAGTGTTGTCCAATTTTTCTTCTGTAATGGCACACTACTTTTAACCCGAAAAAATCCCAAGGCACACCATGATTCTGCCAACCACAAAAGCATTAAATCTCTTAGACATGCTAAACTGTCCGAAGGGGTGGGACAGGGGTGGCAGCAAAAAAAAAAGCAGCTTGGAGATTTTCGTTTGCCACCACAGCACTTAGTGAACACTTTGGAAGTATTTTCCAGCTGCCCCCCACTCATACAGGCAGTCCGATCTTTGTCTAATTCCACTGACCTGAGGCACTAGTATGCCCACTGTCCCTGGGCTCTGTGAGAGTCACTGGCGAACAAGTATCCAAGCAGATGGACATACCTCCTGTCTGCTAAAGTGCTCTTTAAGTGCTGTGTCTGCAAAACGGTGATCACAGAGCTGTTTTTATGTCCAGTTCGGATAGGTCTTGACCATTTGAGGAGCGTGTCTCCCTCAGGTATGGACCCAGGGGCACTACAGTGTTATTTCCGTGGCACACCAGTTGAGAAACACTTGTGTAGAGTATAATTATCAAGCTGCTGATGGTGACGAACAATTGAGGATGGTATTTGTGGAGTTTTAATACGTTTTAATGTATGCCCATTTAAGACATGCATATTCTTTCAATTAAATCAGTCTGTAGCACTGCATTCAAACTCAACAGTTGTTTTGATCGTTTTTTATTTTGACTCATCCCGATATGCTGTGCCAATCTGAGACTTAATAAATTGACCTTGTTTTCAAATTCAGGTTGTACTTACTCAAGTAGTATTTTGTTAAAAGTTAACTTTTAACATCACTGTTTACATTTAAACTATGCCATTCATTTTTTTTAATCTTTTAAGTCAATTCTACATTAATTTTGTAATAGAATGTGTATTTGCTTAATGATTTATGTAGTCATTTTACAATGACGTTTTAATGTTAGATGTGATTAATTGTAACTAACTACATACATTTATGTGATTAGTTATTTTTAATCAATTCTCAGCCCTAATACACATATATAGTATCCCGTGAGTTCACATTCCGGATATGTTCATTAACTGGGTAGACTGTGCCCGTTTTCCTCTAGATACTCCAGTTTTCTTCCCACATTTGTGAAGATGTGCACATTAGGGTAACTGGCAATTCCAAATTGGCCTTGTTCGAGAGTCAGCCCCACATTGACAAGTGACCTGTCCAGTGCTGTTTTCTGCCATGGCCCCTCGTGACTCTTAGATTAAGTGAGTTTGAAATGTTTTATTCTTTAGCCATTTTTACTCCCTAACCCAAATTTTTAGATTCTAAAAATCTGCAACTATTATGCATAAAAATAGTTTATATTGTGCTGGTCTGTATTTTCTGGAAAAATTTATAAAGGCAACTTCAGCAGAACCTGTTCATTTTTAAGAATTATTTTCAACTGTTGTTCTTCCGTTCAACCATGTTCTTAAGCGATGTGATTATAAAGCATTTGTGCTACTCAAATCTTTTACTTTAGTAAGTGTACTATTTTCATGTGCTGATGAAAGATGCACTGCATATTGTGTTCATAAGAATTAGTAATTTGTAGTCGAGGAGAAAATTTACATATATAAGAATTACTTATAAATGAACATTTAGAAATCACTTCAATTTTTTGGCACCTCTCGATTCACTGGTACAAAAAAAAACCCCTAACATATATAACATTTGACTCATGTTTTGTTATGCAAGACATCAAGCTTTTTGGGGTTCCTGCACATTTTTGCCCCTCTAGACCTGAAACACCCCGTACCCACACACACACTTCTTGACAATTTTCAAACATAAGCCTCCTTTTAGACTATTTCAAGGTCAGCGATTATGAATATTATATTTTTTTATCCTTTACATGGGATCTAGATCTCTCTATGGTCCTCTATCCTTGGGTGAAAAATGAAAAACTTCTATAACAATCAAGAATACTTAAACTTTAAACATTCAAACTGAAGCACACATTTTAATATTTTAAATATCTGATGCAACTACTTGTTTATTATGTACTTCTACCTCACAATTTTTTTTTTTATGAACACCTCGAATTAGACTGGCTTCTGCTAATTTGGACATTATTGTGCTACCGATTGTCCTGTTATCGCGAGGACAGAACTTTTAGAAATGGTTTAGATTTCAAAGCATTTCTGGTTAGTAATGGCAAAGTTACTTTTACTTATACAACTTCAACTGAAGCAGTGTCATACAATCAGGCAAAGTATCACTGTTCTTTCATTTCCAGTGCTGTGGAAAGTACATCTCTCTGCTTGAGGTAAGGCACTTCAAGGTGCTACATGACATGAGAATTCACTTTTTACACGATCCTATCAAATGCGCCTTTCCTAACACAAACAGCATAATTCTTAGAACTGCTGTAACTGCAGTTCAGTTGACCTGATTAGTGTCATAGAAAGTTCCTTAAATTGATGTAAATCATATTTGCCAAACGTTTTTAACGAATACGACTTCAAAAGTAAGAACGCATTACAAATATTTAAATACATTTTAATTAGTTCGATAACCTGCGACTTGCCCAGGGTTTGTTTCCTGCCTTGCACCCTGTGTTTGGCTGGGATTGGCTCCAGCAGACCCCCGTGACCCTGTAGTTGGGATATAGTGGGTGGGATTAAGGATGGATAGTTCGATAACCTTCAGTAGCGGGGACGGATGCATCCAGTTTGGGATTTAATGTCCAACACCCTAGACATAAGGCCTCGCAGTTTGACATATACACACCTCTAATTGTTGTACCTTATTAACAATCACGGTTCATAGTTCTACATAAATCTGCTTATTTCTGAGCAAACGGTGCACTTCAAAAACACTGCTGTCTGCCTTACACACACCCGTATCTCGCTGACGACCCCATCTTGCCACCTGCTCCATCCAGTTAAAATCCTCCGAGGTGCGGGGTCCGCTATCTGGGGAATTACCAGGGCTCTCCCGACTCGCTTCTTCTTGCAAGTCCACGGGCTTTGCCATCTTTTTTCGCCTATCTTGCGGCGCCTGACTGGTGCCATCTCCGTGTAGAGAATCAGAAAGCGGGCTAGCGCCTAGTCCGCAGTCATCTAGCTCATCATTTAATCGCCCGGCCTGACCGGCACTGCAACTCCTGCGCCCCTGATCAGGCGAACGATCCTTGTTAAAATGCTTGTCAGAATCGGCGCTTCCTCGCAGACGAGTCTCCGCCACTTCAAGCCGGATTCTCAGCAGCCTGTTCTCTTTTGATTTCTCTAGCAGTCCGGCTTTTAAGAGGCGGACGCGGTGGTCAAATAACCGGGAGATCTCGGCCAAGGCACCCTCGACTACCAAAGAAAGGGTACTGCTCAGTCTCTGCGTAATTTCAGACAGGTCTTCGCGGAAATCTTCCTTCTCCTCGTCTATCTGACACACGTCGCTGTCTGAGCATGGCGGTGGCTTCCCGCACAATTTTTTAGGTCGATAGTCTGCTTTTCCGTTAAGAAGGCGAGCTCGCCTGGCGCTCATGTTTACTGTATTCTTTTGCACACGAAAAGTCTCCACCGTTATCATCTTCTTCAACAGACCAGGCACTGCAAACAGCGACTCCTACTGAGTACCTCCAAAAGAGAATCATGAGGGACCAAGTACTCTGTTGGGGAAGTAGACGACTACACGTAGGTACTTGTATGTTGAGATGATGAGACCTGAAATGATAGCGTAAACTATGTAATGTAACAATTTTTGTGTCCTTGTTTTCATTAAAGTTTAGCAAGAAAAAATGCAGAATATGCAGAAATGACTATTCAATAATAAAGTCCAAAATGTCATCATGGATATCATAACTTTGTTGTTACAATAAAAACAAAAGCATTATATTTTGTAACTGTTAACAAGTTACGATATAAAAAACTAACAGTATGTATAAAAGTATAAAAGCAGGGTGATTCAAGAAATACGCAATGTTGGTTTACATTCTGTGTTACAGATATCATATGACAGTGTAGCTGTATCTATTTTTTTTCTCTGTTAAACCAAAATGCATAACCTACAATGGGGAGTTAATGCACTTTTTTCTTTTTGCAATGAAACTGAGTGCAAATAACCTGGGATGGTAATTATTTATTTGACTTATATTTTCTCTCATCTGTCAGATGGTTCTGGTAGTTCTATAGGTTCTTCTGCACCTTCAGGCTTCTTTGGAGTTATGCAAGTTAGTAAGAAGCCCACTGCCTAGTGCTGTTTTTTGTAGGTCTTTGGTATTTTAATAGTACAACAGCAACTTATACTACTTTAGAGAAGCTCTATTTCATGTTTTAGTTTGCACTTACTTATAGATATTCACTTCATGAGGAGTAAACTTACTCCTTTTTTGTGAAATACTGCTGCATTTTAAAGATAGCACTCTTTAGATGCACAATCATATCATTACTTTTGTTTGTGTATCTCTTGTAATGGAAGGCAAGGATGAGTTTGAGGTCTGGCCAGGATGGATAGTCCATTATTTGTATGGGAGACCCTAATAATGGATAGATTGTGTAGATGGAGGAGTGTCCATTTGGGATGGTTGGTGTTTCTGTTCTAGGTTGAGAAATCACTGTGATGGAAAAACAGGGGTAGACTGCCTCCTGGGACCATGTGCTTTCCCAGTACACTGGGAGGCAATATCCCTCTAGCACAGCTCCCATTTGGACACCTGCAGGGCTTTATGGGAGTTAGATTACTGGAAATCAGCCCTGTTGCAGTCCACAGGTGCTGCAATGGGGATCTGCTGGGAGGAGACACCTCTGGCATCTGGAGGTTCCACCTGACTTGGAAGTGCTTCATGGCTGCAGCAATAATATACCAGAAGTCGTCCTGAGTCCAGTTTCAAAAGGATTACTCTGCCTCACCCAGGTGAGTCAGAGTTAGGAGTGGAGAAGGACAAAGTTCACCTGTCATAAAGGTGAAGTAAGAGAGGAAAAGAGAGTCAAAGATAATTGTGTCGTAAAAATTGAAGCTTGTTTTAAAGTGTTTTCCTTCAAATAAACAACATTTTAAAGCCAGGGCTTCTCTCTGTGCAATCATGTTTGGGGTTTGGGAGTCTGAGACACCTCAAGTGCTTGTACTCTGTAACCATTAATCTGGCATTTGTACTTCCTCTCTTACTCCATTTCTGCTATTTGTGCTTGGTATTGTGGCAGAAGGAAGAATTAATGGGAAACAAAAAGACAAAAAAACAAAACAAAACAAACAACTGGATTCAAGTGGTAGAAGTAGATTTGGACAAAGCTAATGCACAGAGACAATTTCTTAATAGATTTTCCCTCCCAGTACCACCCTCTTCCAATGATCATTTTACTCTCACCATTCCTATTACATCAACAACTCTTACCTCTTCAACTGGAATGACCAGTGATGAGTCCACTTGTGACAATCTGTATGGGCTGTTCATTACTCAAGACCAAGTGAGGAGACAACTGAATAAAGAACACACAGGCAAAGCAACAGGACCAGATGGAATCAATCCTTGAGTTCATAAGGCCTTTGTTGGCCAACTTTGTGTTATCCTGGGTCACCTGTTCCGTCTGTGCTAAACGCTCTTGAAATAGGCATTGCTGTGGAAAATATCCAATATTGTTCCTGTTCCAAAGAGGAAGGTGCTTCTTCACCTAATGACTACAGACCAGTCACACATATGTTTCACATAATGAAGAACTTTGAGAGGCTGGTCCTGGACTACATGATGCAATTATCTGTTTCCTCCATAGGGCTTATTCTCACCTGAATAAAGCTGGCAGCACTGTGAGGATTATGTTTTTTGATTTCTCCAGTACCTTCCATACCATCCAACTGTCCCTGTTAAGGGGTAAGCTCGGAGATAAGCTGGTGGATGAGCCTGTGGTGTGCTGTATAACAGCCCATCTGTCTCGTAGATTGTGTCTCTGATACGGATGTGAGCAACACTGGTACACCAAAAGGAACAGATTTCTCTCTTTTTCTCATAACAACTTTCACTATAAATACTGTATAAGGCCAGGTCATGTCAGTGAATCAACAAACTAAAAGGGCAGGCTCAGTTATGGGACATACTCTTGTCCTCTTGGAAGTAGTAGTGAAGGAAAAAATGAAAAGAAAACTGAATGCCATTATGAACAATGTTACACATTCTGTCTTTGTCACACTAACACTGAGTTCTTTAAGCCAACAAATTATTCAGCAGAAGTGTGTCAAGAAACACTATTGGGGTACCTTTATAGCAATGGCAATATGCCTGCATAATACTTCACTGTCACTGTAATTGCCAATTTAGAGGAATTTCTTTTTAATTTTCTTCCTTTTTAGTCATTCTGGTGTGCGTTCAAACTATAATGTGTGTGTATGTTACTGTGAAAGCCCAAAATTGGGTACATCTTAGGTTTTACCAGTAAATCCTAGCATTTACCTTAGTGAAGTAGTAAAACTCCAAAAATTGCTTGAAATGCTTCCATTTCATTCTTTTACCAAACCATTTCTGTGAATGCCAGCCTTTACCAACACCAATTGGTAAAGGTCCATTTTGTTTGACTGTGATTGTACTTTTTAAGTGTGTGTGTGTTTTTTTTTATTTTTAATTTTTCTTTGAACAATTACATTTTAAAATATTCTAACAGTCATTTATCTTGCATAAGTTTATGCAACTCAATTTTTATATGATATATGTTGTACTGGGTCCATATTTTCCATTATCATTGTTTATTTTAAAACTGTGTAAATGGAATAGGAAATTAACACAGCATTCTATTATGAGATAAAATTCTATATTTTACACCGTTAAACTAATACATTATAATAATTTGCCTTTTTCAATTTAAATTTGAAACATAATGTCCAGAATAACATTAAATATAACTGCTTTATTATTTTACTACATTTAATCAATGTATTATAAGAAAATGTTCATGAAATAAAAGTAACTTATTAATCACAATTTCCTTCAGCATTATCAAATCATAATTAAAACTCATTTGTTACAGCAAGGTTGAGAGTTGTGACATTTGTAGTTACAAAGTGATTTGCACAAACACATCTTCATAGTACACTTCTTTAAACAGTTGCATTTTTTGAATCCTTGCCAACCAACTTAAGAAAGCTTATTTACCACTTCACATACACTTATTTCTTCCTTTCCGACTACTTCGATGCTTAAAAAATTTTCTTTGCACAAGATAAATTGTTTCTTGTGTACAATGTTTTTAGTTTACCCAAATTAGTACCAAGTTCATAAAATATTTTGTCTTTAATGTCTGTGATAATGGCAATTACTGAATTTGGATCCATCATTGCTCTATCAATATCTGGTATTTTTATTTTAACATTTTGTCTTTGAGTAGGTTTTTGGAACTTTTTAGAGGAAGTTGCTTTCATTTTCTTTGCCTGCTCCTCAAGTCCTTCTCTGGCAGCCTCTCAAAACATTTTCACTTTTTGAGCTCTGCTGATAGTTGCAGTTGTCATGTTAGGGGTTTTAGAGAATTCTTTTGTGTCTATTTTTTCATTTTGAACTTTGGTTTCCAATTCCATCGTTACATACTGTAGGTTTCTGTTTCATTTGTATTATCATTACCTTGAAATTCCAAATCAAGATTTGGTTCGTAGTTACTTTCTCATCATCTTCTATATTACTCGTACATTCATTATAAATATTTATAACTTTTTCAATGTCCTTCTCAGTGGTTATGTTGCTAGTTAAATTCCATGGAACAACAGAGCTTGCAATTCCCAGCTTCATAGGAACACCAAACAGCTTTGTAAGGTGAACATCTGATCCCCTCATGATATGCTGTTTTTCATTGCTTGTACAAACTGTAATCCTTCTGACAACTTTGTTGTGTTGTTTGTTTCCATCCATGTTGCCAACATGTTCTCAGAATCTTTACGATTCACTATATCCCAGTTTACTGTGGACTATTTTTATATCATTCCACATTAAACATAAAGTCTTTATAATTTGATTGCAAAATTCTCTCCCGTTGTCGGAGTGAAGAACGTTTGGTGCTCCAAAAGTTGTAAATAGGTCCAGAAGATGATATGCAACTTCATCAGCTGTTTTACTATGTAGGGACTGGAGAAGGATGAATTTTGTAAGATGATTTTGATATACTAAAATAAATTTCATATCATGATCTGGATTGGATTGCATGTAGATCAGGTCGACTGGACATCAAGAATTCATTTTATTGTGCAGAATAGGCTTAACTACAATTCTCTTTTTTAGTGTTTTTTGTTTATTCTGGCATGGTTCACATAGTCTCAGATCTGTGACAATCAACTCTACAGTCACGTTCTTGTTCTTATGATTCAGTTCCTTGATCACACGGGTTCTTCCACCATGGCCAACAGCAATGTGAACTTCGTGTATCACATTAAACAGTTCATCAATAGTAACATAATACATGATTTCTTTTTTTTTCTGCAGATAGTGGCACTATAAGTTTCTCTTCACCTCCTATGTTCAGAATATCATAGCATTTCAACCACCTGAACTGTTAGTTTTACTCGAACACTTTTAGCTTCTTTCACTTCATTCATCAGAGAATTATATCTCTCTCATTAAATAAGTTATTATCCTTCTTATCATTCACTGATTCATTCAAAAGATCGTAGAACTTTTTATCACCCATTTTTATGAACAAAATAAAAAAACATAAAATAGATTAGGAAAAAAACAAACTGATACTAGATTGCAGCCACTCACACCCGTCTAAACGTGAGCAGTTAGGTATGCAAACAGCTAAGAGAGTCACGAGCATGTGGGAACCTGCAAACTACAGGCTCAGATAGACTCATCGCTTATTTCAGACTTTTATCAATTGGTGTTGGTAAATGCTGGCATTTACAGAAATGTTTTGTTAAATACCCAAAAAGGAAGCGTTTACAAGCATTTTACCTCACTGTGATAAATTCTAGGATTTACCGGTAAAACCTGGGATTTACCAATTTATGGGCTTTTGCAGTAACATATATATTTATCTGTCCTCCTATTTATTTATTTAATGAACTTCTTTAAAAAGACACCACTGCATACTGGGAACAAATAGATAGACAGGCAGACAGATAGATAGAGTTCTATCTATCTATCTATCTATCTATCTATCTATCTATCTATCTATCTATCGTGGAACAAAAATAACAACTTTCCTTTGACTTTTCTTTAACTGCAAGGCTTGTAGGCCTTACTGCCTTTAGTTTGATATTGGAAAGTTAAGAAAAGAAATGCTTTAGAAATGCCTGTTTCAGTAATTGCAGAATGTTACAGTAACAGGTTTCATATTCTCACTGGACGAATGATAAAGGAATGTCTTATGGTCTTCCAAGATTAATTGGGGGAAGTTAATTGTTTTGATTTCCTTAGCGCATCGTAATACAGAAAGCCATCTGTTCAATCAATCAGAATGATGGCTGCCATTGAGTTGGAAGCTAATCTCCAATAAAGCTGTTATTGATCTACCTATGACTTTGTCTCTTTGCCTCCACAATATGTATCTTAAAAAGTAAAGAGACAATAATATTGCTGTACTGCATAACTGTCTAGTATGAACTGTTTTGTAATCTAACATAATATTCTTCAATATTCAAAATGTATATACTAAAATAATTGTATTATTTCAAAATTAAAAGCATTATTTTATGCAGGTAGTGTTGCATAGTGACTATTACAACTGACTATAAATCAAAACTTTTTGCTCAATTCCTACCTCTTAATAAGTCAGTTAACCTGGTTCTGCTCCAGCTAAAACAGGAAACAGTTGTGTAATATATCTGTACTGGTAAATGATAATGTTAGTAACTGAATGATGTTAGTTCTATATAAAATTAAAGTAACTATTTTAAACTCTTGTTAGTGCATTAAATGCCCATAATGCAGAATTTAATTAATAAAAATATTTCTTTATGACAATAAAAATGACAATTTTTCATTTTGTCATTTATTTTGGTATTTTATCTGATAAGAAGAACTGAGCATAGGTAGGCTTTTGAAGCACCAAATTGTGATGGAAGTATATGAGATGTGTCTTGAAGAGGAACTTTGTATATAAAGGGGGTCCTTGGGTTATGACACAGTGATGTAACCCGAATTTTGGTCTAAGTTGAAACACACCTTAGCCTAAGTCACTTATCCTAACACATTTGCAACATAAAAACACAACTAAGCCACAGAAAAAGGAAAATGGCATAAATATACTGTACTGTAGTAAAAGGAAAAATCCTTACTTTTTTTCCATCTGATCTCTTTAGAAGGCCTAATTTCACTTCCATCATGATGGCTTTCCACTACCATCTGAAGACTCTGACTTTCGTTTAGGAGCCATGATAATGGCCAAAAAGTCACCAAAGTAAGCAACACAAACGCAACACTTATGCTGTGCGTAACCAAACTAGTTCACCAACTCCCTCACTCATACGCCACATACTTCCACCGCGTGCAACCAAACTAGTTCACCCATGTAGTCTGTAAGTACGACGCTAATGGCGTAAGCCAAAACACTCATGCCTCAATTTTTTCAAGTTTTTATGGGAGTGAATGTTGTAAACTCGAAACGTCGTATGTCAAGATGCCGTAACCCAAGGACCCCTGTATATAAAACATAATTAGTGTATCCCAATTGCCCTGGTAAGCAAGAAAACTGCATTATCATGGAGAACTCATTTTGCCTATTGCATTAAATATCACATTTCTGACGGATGTACAATAGCAAGGTGCTATGTCTGCTACTTTACAGTTCCAGGAGAATGAGTCTGAATCCTGCCCAATGACTATCTTCATATACTTTGAACTTTCTCACTCTGCATGAGTTTACCTCAAAGAATTTCAGTTTTCATCTTACACCCAAAGATTTACTGGTTAGGTTAACTGGCACTCATGTGGGTGAGTGAATGGGTGAATTTGCCCTGTCACGGTCTGGAATCCTATCCAGAGGTTGTTCCTATCTTGTGACCAAAGGTACCAGGATAAGGTCATACCTCAATTGCCCTGAATTGGTATAAGTAAGTTTGATAATGGAAGATTTTTACATCTAATGTCTTCAAATTATTCTAGACAGAATATCTTCTTTACCACTTCTAACAAAGGATTTGTAAAATAAGTATAACAGATAAGATGGCATGTGGATTAAATATACACTGCAAGTTTTCACAAGTTGAATGGAATATATGCTACCGTATGTATAACTTCAGAAATGATGAAAAAAAATAGAAGTATGTAAATAAAAAGAGCTTCAAAAGTCAAGTTGATCCAATAACCAAAATTATACATGTCAATAGGTAATTTCAGTTGCAGTTATCAAAACAGGGATACTGAAAGACCCTTTAAAGACTGCTGCCAACCAACACCACAGTTGTCTTGAGGTAACAATGCTTAACAATTACCTTCCCAAAGTGGATGGTTTGTAGTTTCCTCAGTTCAAAGTACGGCCATTAATGGCCATTATGGTGTTTGCATGCATGACCCAGCAATTCTGCACCTTTTTTCACACAAAAGCAGAAAGGGCATCTTTCTGGGAATCAAATTATGCTCTGCCCTGAACCTGACTGGTATGTTCCTGCCATACTCTGCTTCTGTGAAAATGGCTATTGCCTGAGCACTGAATACTGCCAAGTACAATGTTTGAATGCTCATATCCACACAATCTCACAACAGTAACCGTTGCCATGATCATAGATTTCCAGATGATAATAATATAATAGTTAAAAATTAATAAGATTTGAAAATTCATTATATAAATAAAATAGGAAAATGCAAATACTGTCCTGCTGTGCAGCATAAAAAAGTAAAAGCTGCACTCCGGTAAGCACTGAACATTGTTCCAGTGGCAGAAACTGTTGTTGGATGCCTGTAAACTGAATAAGGAATAAAAGATTTATCACAGTTTAATCATATGTCTCTCATAGAATATGTTAATGACTGAACTACAATTACTTTAATTTAGTTTGAAATGGAAACAATAGACAAGTTTGATCTGCAACAAAAAAGGATTCTAATTTCACTGTCATTGGGAGAAAATCTGAAGTTAATCTGAAATAGCAAAACATTCATAATCATAATTTAAAGTACTTAAAGATGAGTTATACCTTTCATAATGTAGCTCACATCATATTTTTAAAGCTTTCTGTTCTAATGGAGTAGCAATGAGAACAGGAGTTATTACAGGATAAAATAATCTTTGCCTGTGTGTATTGAACAAGGAAATGTATGAATAATTATAATCCTGAAATAAATACAGCGAGATACTGACAAACAACTTATGCATTTTTAGTATGTCTTTGCCTTTTGAATATCATGAAAGTTATGCGTAACTGTAATCTTGAATTAAAATACTAAGAAATATTGTAAAGTAAATTACACACAATTTGAGCACTAGATGGCGTAGTCTACTAATGACAATAAAGGATTTTACTTGGTAGCCACACTACACGTGCCAATACAGTACTACTAATAATGCTGCAACCACTACAGTAGTACAACTGCTTTTGACAAAAAAGTTTAAAACTAATAACCAAAAGTGTCCCCATTGTCACTGAGCTGAAAGTTATACAAATTTAGATGTAAGTCCACATGAAGGTCTGAATTTTAGTCTCTAACTTTGCAGTGTGAATATAACCATCAACACTATTTGTTCTCAGTGGTAATTGCTGTGGAGTTTTAAATGTATAACCATGACTGCCTGACATCTTTTTGATATTTTATGACTGGTCTGCTGTTTCAAAGAAGGCTACAGAGTGACACTTGACAAAGCTGCTCCAAAGGTAACTTGCCCAGCATCAATATTACAACAGGCTAGTCAGATGGATTTTATAGATTATTGTAATTTTAAAACCAATCAGAATATAAGATACCACATCATCTGTGAGAGAGAGAGACAAAGTGTTGAATGGCAGGTCTTGGACCAACAATAGGTAAAAAAATTAGATAACACCATGTGCCAAAAATCATTATGATTGCATCTTGAAACAACAGCATTTTAAGTAGCTTACATGTGAAAACAGTGCATGCAGGTGGTAAACAGCAATGCGTGAACCTTAAGTTATTTATATTGTCAAAAAAATATTAAACATGCAGCACACAATATAAAGCCAGAATGAGAAATATAATCTTTAGATAATGTAGAGATTTTTGAAACAAGGTTTATATTGAACCAAAGTGCCTAAAATTAGGAAAAATGGATAGTCAAGAGATACAAGCACCTGCTGTGAAATAAGGACAAGCTGTCGATGCTCGTGGTCTTGTGAACAAATCACTCCTGAACAGCGTGCAAAGCTGGTACATACTTATCTCAAAATATGAAAGGGTGGGGATTGAATAGTTAATGAATGCAAATAACATATTTCCTTTTTTTAAGATTATTTTATAAACAAAGGATTGTCATAAAAAACAATTTATGATTTTTGGTACTTTGAAATAAAAATATCACAGAGAACAAAACTTCAGAGTAAGATCTGTTATTTAGTAAATTAGGGAACAATTCCAGGAGTCAAGGATATGAAGAGTTTCCAAGGTAGTGTTTGTCAGATCTATACGAGGGACGTCCAAAAATATTCCGCACTTTTTAAAACTCTGTTTATTAAGAATTTCAAAAACAAATTACATCACTTTTCTACATAGTCACCTTCGTTTGAGATGTAATTTTCCCAGCGTCGTACCAACTTTTTAATGCCCAATTATTACTCCTCCCGCCTTCACCGTTTCCAACGAAAATACAGAAGTGTGGAAACTTTATATATATATATAAAGCATTCGTATAGTATATAGCATTCGTAGTCTGAGTACCGATCTGAATGTATGGGTGGTTACCTACCAGGTAACGCATGTACAGTAAACTATGTAATATATATATATGGAAGCAAGGGTCTGTAATACGGTTTGCATATTTGTAGCTGGAAATCCACAAAGATATATTTCCCATATTCTTTATCACTTACATTTTTCAAAATATGGTACAAAGGCTAACTTTGTTATTTAATTATCATGAATAATCACTTTTCTTTTTCTTGATTATTGTTCTATTAATATTTGAGACCTACAAATATATATATATATTATATATATTTTGGCCTTTGGTTTATTGAGTTGGATTGAAAACATGCTGGCTCGTTTACACCATTTTTTTATACATCATAATAGTATTCAAAAATAATCTTTACCGAAACTTGCGAGGTGGTGCTGCGCCACGTTTGGTTTACTTGTGTGTCACTCAGCAAATACTCCGCCTTTCTCGGGAAATGTGCGCATGCCTGGCAGGAGAACACGCCCCTTTGTTAAACAGACGCAGAGCGGAGTTGAACGATATGAACATGGCTGAAGGGGGCGGAGTCATTAGCAAGGTTGAATAAGTTATATTTTATGTTCAATATTAGTTGTCACAGACTATGTGTTTATTTAAGACAAATCGTAAGTTTCGGAGGATTTTACTTGTTTTGGAAAGATCAATAACCCATTCACTTCCCGTACTGGAATGCTTAAACCGACGTTAGTTTTCCAGGCCTTTTTCATAGTATTGTTTGTCTGTTTAATTTGTGAACCGTGCTGCTAATATTTTCGACACATGACAAGTGCCACATTCAATTTATCTCTGGATTTACGTGAATCCTGTGCCTACATAAAGAAGGGGGTTCTTTGATCTTAAGTATATGAATGCCAGTTCCTGCGCAAATAAGCACCGTTAACTCCAAGCTTGTTTCATTTTGCGAACCTTTGCACTGCGTTAAAAAAATACGCTTATCCTTAGTCTTGGTCTCGTGGACGGAGCCTATAACACTGGATATGACTCTAGTTGATCGAAGCGCCCACTGACTCTCAAAAAGCCAATCTGGAAATAGAAAATCAACCACACGTGCTTAGGGATCAAAATATTTACTGTAAATTTGTGGGTATGTATTTTACGAAAATGTGGCTGAGTATTTTCTGCCCAATGTTAAAGATTATTGCTTTTGGAAATTTTTGTTTTTTAAAGTTACTTGTACAAACTGTCGTCTGGCTTTTCAAATACATATTAAATGAAAATGAAAGCATGTTAGGCTTTAGGGCATCCTTTCAAAACATTCGATCTTGAAGTTATTTACAGGCACTTTAGCAGTCTTGGCCAATCATTCTCATAAAGGTCTCCAGTCCTTTTGCACTTCAGATCTCTTATAACAGTTTCTTAGATTTTGGCAATCCAGAATCTAACCTGAGAGTGAGTTTGTGTAAGTGGGCCAAGTGATGGAAATCCTTTCCATGCAAACAGGGCTGTCTGAATTAGTGGGTGTTCTGTTTCTTTTTTTAGTCTATCATTCACTTGCATCAAATATTCTTACCGATTGGTTGGAAGTTGGCCTTTTCAAATCAGTAAACCAATCACAGGGTCCATTTACCCAAACACCTGTTTCAGTAAAAGTCAACAAAATAGTTAATGGGGTAGATACAACTTGAACCACTGAATGCCTCAACATTTTTGTTTTCCAGTACCATACTAAAAGATCCTTCTAATGACGAACAACAACAGGTAAAAAAAGGTATTGGGTTAGGTTTTTGCTATTGGCTGCCTTTGGAATTTTGGCTTGTTATACCCAATGCAGCCCTCTGCACCAGTACTGATCACACGTTACAAAATTAAATTTTTTCATTGAATCCACATGTTTTTTTCCATAATTTCTGATATTTGTTTAATAAACCTAACCTCTCTCAAGTACATTCATCCATTTTCAAATCTATTTAATGCAATTTTTGGGGTGTAGCATTGAGTAAAAGGTGGACCTGGACAAAGTGCTAGTCCTAAAAGGTGGGCCTGGATAAGGTGCCAGTCCCTTGTAAGGCACACTCCCACAGTTAGACATACCAAGCTAGTTTAAAGTGATCAGTTACCTACTGTAGCTTGCACATATAAAACTGGAATACCTATTGCAAAAATTGGGAGTTTATGGCACTGATGAAAACCAGCTGTGAGCAGTGTAGGATTTAAGCAGCACACACATTATGCTCTCAATGCAGAAGAGATAAATTGAAAATCATAAAGTATAAATATGGCAAAAAGTAATGTTGCATAAATTTTATTCATTTTCTAAACTTGCTTAGCCCATATTTTCAAAATAAGTCATTTATTTTGAGAGGAGAAAAGTAAATCCAGATAAAATATTTTTCTCAGTCATAATGTTCAGTTTTGAGTATTATAGTTTATTTTCCATAAGTGACTTTTCCAGTTATATAATACTGTTCATTGTAAGAATTGTTTTTTTTTAATTACAGAGTTGCTGGGAGTTAGCACATTTATGCAGCTTTAGGCACAGCCAAGCTTAGACAAAATGGCTGTACATCACAGGATGGTCATGTGCCTTTGCACATAATGGGCCATTTTAGATTAGCTGATTAACTGTGAGAAAACACAAGTGATAGGAAGAATGTATAAACACCTTTCAGATAGGGACTGGTCCAGGAACTGGATCCTGAACCCTAAGCCAGGAGCACTAAACACTGTGCCAGTACTGCCTCATTAGTAATATAAAAAATAGTACATGCAAGCTGGAAATTATAATTGGTTTAGTTGGTTTTTCAACAAAAGTCATTCTTTTTACGTCACCAAATTACAAAAAGGTATTGTGTACTGTTTTTCTTCCATGCACTTCCATAATGCAGAGCTAATATCCTCATGAGCACTCTTAAAAAGACATTTCTGAAAAACACCTGTTACATTAAGAATTTCAAATAAGTATTAATTTAAGTCACTGATTAAACATCCTTGGTGTAATATTTTTGTTTATCAGTATTCCTCTCATCAAGTTCTACCTTTCTTTTGGAAATGTTCCGTAAATGTTAAGCAAAGAAAACGGGAAAAATAATCTGTTATAGCTGGGAGGAAAATGCCCCAACTCTTAGAAATGTTGTGTATTTTTAGTATTGGGATGCTTCAGCTGCTGGGATCTATTCTGTTTTCATTCCTGTCAGTCTTTGTTCTTTTTGATTATGTGATAGTTGGAGTTTGCTGTGCAGATGACATGTGACAGCTGCGTCAGTGCAGTCAGGAACATGCTGGAGGGAGTTTCAGGTAAGAATGATATTTTAACAAACATTTTCGTAATGATCAAGAATTTGCTTCACTGATTAAAAGCTTTATTTCGTTCTTCCACTGTGTAAAGGTAAGGAGATGTTGTTTGGCTACTAGTCAAAATTCATCATGTTTGTATAAGTCTAAATGCTTTTGGAAGATGTTGTCTGCAGCTGACCCAATCTGTTAATTTCAGCAGCAAGTTTCCCTCATTCTTGCCTATTTGCCTCTTTCAAATCTAAGAATTATGCAAAGAATATTACTCCCACTACTACCACTGCAGGCAGTAATAACAATTGTCCATATTTTAGACTTCCAATAATGCTATGCCTGTTCATATTCCTCATAAATCTGTGTTTTCCAGGTCCTTTCCATCTCATATTGTTTGCATGTGCTAATTATATTCCATTTCCTCTCCTTAATTATTTTTCCACATTCCATAGATTTAGTTATACTTGGCATTGGTTGTATCCAGTATGGTTGTATGAAAAAGAATAGAACATGCGTTAACATGGAGAATGTATTCCATTATGGTAAAGCAAAAAAGTGCACTACCAGGTTTTGGTATGCAGTGTTGTTTTATTGGATCCTTGGGAGAAGCTAGAAGGAAAACCACCCAGGAAGAGGACCAAGAAGGGTCATACCAGAGAGAAGGGTCATTCTTCTTTGAGGGTGGTGGAGTTAGAGGACATGAAACCCAGCACATGCCATGGATGCCTGAAGATCAAGGAGGAGATACCAGATGAGGCAGCACATCCTGGCTGTTAGTGTATGCACAGTCATAGTAGAGAGCACAGGGAGTCACTCTGGCCCTCTTTCTCTTTGACTCTAGCAAGTGATTCATAATGGACAGAAAATAGATCAGAGTTTAGAGAGTGAGTGAGCAAAAGAGTTAGAGAAAGAAGAGAAGATAGAAATAAATAGTATAGAATATTTGGGAACCTGTACAAAAGTACGAGTTATAGAACATCTCTCAAGGACAAGAACATGGGGAACCAAGCATGTGTGAAGTGGCTGCAAGTGTTTCTTGTGTTTATCTCTGTTTTACTTTGTTTTGTTCTTTATTTAATCCTTCCTTGTTACAATTAAATAATAATAAACCTGTTTTGTTTGATGTTTTGACTTCATTCTAAAATAATTCAAAGTTGAGATTCTCCATGACAACATCTCTTGTTGACATCATATTATTTTTTACTTTGTTCATTGTTGTTGTTATTTTTTTATTTTGTAGTAAAATATGTTTTGCTAGTGTCCTCACCAGTTTTAAAATATCTTTCATATAATGTTGAGTATTAATACATGTACTTGCTGAGATTGACTTTCAGTTTAGCTATAGCACCATGCTTTTTTCCTAAACTGAAAGTTAATATTAGCAAACATTCTGTCTTTAAATGTTGTACCATTGAATAAAAAATAAAGGTTTGCTAATGCATTTTTGTAGTAATATATAACATTTTTTTCTAAAGGAGTCATCTATATCCAGCATCGTATTGTGTTGACCTAACAAAAGGATAAACAATATAAGTACCAGATGAATAATACATCTCTGCTGAAAGAAAATGTGTGAGTCTCCTTTTTTAAAATTATAGTATATGAGATGTGACAAGCTCATTACTTTGTGTAGGAATCCATTCTGTGGACACTGACTTGGAGAAGCAGACGGTGGTTGTGGACTGCACGTTGCCATCTCAGCAGGTCCAGGACCTAATTGAGAACAGCGGACGGCGGGCTGTGCTGAAAGGAATGGGGTCTTTAGTTGAAGGTGAGTCTGATGTTTATTGAACATCTGAAACAAATAGAGAAGAACAGTGCAGTTTATATTATGAAGAGTTTGAGGCATTTTAATGTTATTTTAAGTTTAAACTAAAGGGGAACCCAATTTAAAGATTTCAGGCCTAGATTTCTAAGAAACCACATTTCCAGCTTGCCTAATAGACACTTGATTCCTTGTTTGAAGTCATCAGTATTCTGAATGATTCATCACAAAGATGTTGGTAGAGTGAATCATTTTTGCTTCCGAGTCAGCTATGATGATGTAATTTACTTTCCAGGACAGTGTGACATGTACAAATTCAGTGTCTGAATGACTGATATAATTTTAACTGTACTGTGCTCTCTTTTTCACCATTACACATTTACAAAAATGTGTTGGAGAAATCTTAAAAACAGTAAACTTGTTTGTTTAAGGAGAAACCATCTTTTTTAATTAGGGGACACTTAGATCAAAGGCAATAAATCATTTTAAAATCAGCATGTTTATGGGAGGAATAGCACAAATTATAAAGCATAAAAAGTAAGGAACTTGTGCCAAACAAAGCTGAAGTTGCTTGTTCTTTGTAAAGAGAACTACCATCCATACTTGCCCCACTGTGTCTCCACCACCCAAACCTTTGTATGATTCAACCCTAGGAGTCTACCTGGGCTGCACTTTCTTGCATCTTTTTTCCAGAAACTGAAATTGTCCTTTTGTCATTTATATCTACAAAAATAAAGTCTATGCTTGCCCTATTTCTAAGATAAATCCAGAAGTGTCCCCCTCTTCCCTTCTATATATCAAAGTTGTACCTTTTCTCGTTTTCCACTTAACATTAAAGTTTCCCTGGTTCTTCTTCTATCTTAATCCTGAAGTCTTCCTTGTTTTTCTTTCAATACACAGTAAAAGTTTTTCATTGATAGTTTTTTTTGTGGTCAGGGTAATCTAAGGCCCAGGCAACTCCTTCTCTAGAGTGGCATTTACCCAACATGTTTTTCTGTTGGTAGTGCAACTTCTTATGTGCTATTCTAAGGTTTTCATACAGGAAAGCAAAAACGATTTCCTTCTTCCCTAGATTGCTTCATTCTTGTGCATATTCATCAGTTTTCAGTGATGTAAGTCCCAAATACAAATACATCTATGAAGAGCAAAAAATGTTGCATAATTTACATATCCTGATACTACAAAAATATCTATTTTTTCCCAAACCTAAGAACACTTTTCAGTTATTGTGTTACCTGACTAAGAGAGCTGATCTATACTAATAAAAGGCAAAGCCCTCACTGACTCACTGACTGACTCATTACTAATTCTCCAACTTCCCGTGTAGGTAGAAGGCTGAAATTTGGCAGGCTCATTCCTTACAGTTTACTTACAAAAGTTGGACAAGTTTCATTTCGAAATTCTACGCGTAATGGTCATAACTGGAACCTATTTTTCTCCATATACTGTAATGGACATTAGCTCGATGGCCATGGGGAGCGGAGCTGCGTGTGACATCATCACGTCCTCCACGTAATCACGTGAACTGACTGTGACCGCAGTACGTAGAGAAGAAGGAAGAGCTCCCAAAGAGCACTGAAGAAAAACGCCAAATACTTTATTCACGAGATACAAGTTTAATGAGAAGACACGAGGTACAAACGAGACTTTGGATCACTTTGTAACGGAGTTAAAATTGCTGTAGCGAGAAACTTTTAAGTGGTGGGTCTTAGCTAACATTAAATAAAGCCGTGGACATCACGAGATAGCACAGGCACAGCTCAGAAGCTTCGATGCATGTACTCCGAACGGCTCACGTGAACTGACTATGAATGCAGTACGCAGAGAAAGCAAGACCTCTAAAGAGCGCGGAGAATTTTGATCACATGAACGTGTCTGCAAAAAGTGGCGTTTCCTGCACTGCAAAAATACTACAAAAGTCGAGCAGCCGGCGCGCGCCCGCGTGCGTAGCTGTGCTGGCCTTTGAGACGCTGACTGCGCCTCTGCCTTAAGTGAAAGTAAACACTTTTAATTTTTTTCCTCCTTCCCATGAGCTATAGCCCAGACAACTGTAAACACGGGATCCCATTTCTAGATCGCGGCAAACTAATTATTATGGATTATTATTAGGATTATGAAGACACACACAGGAGTGCCATCCCGGCCAGTTAATGGCAGGGCCGTCTCTCCAGTCTACACGAGACCCACTGCGACGCTCATATCGTCAGCAAAGACCTCTCTCTACACTATATAAAAGAAAAAGGCAAGTTTCCTTTCTTTACACCTTTTTCCTTTTATCCCAAACCAAAGCCTTTCTCTTAACACTGCAGAGGACACAAAAATGATTTTCTTTTAATTGCTGGTAATGCCGGTAAGGCACATTACCACAGGCATAAATTTGGACGTTCACATCGAAAATGTAATTTCTATACCACAGCCGTCGTTTAGCGCCTTTCAAAAGGGATCAACTACCAAGAGATGATCCATATAAATTTTAGCTGCTGTTAGTACTACTTACCTGTTATGTTATACCGGCTTTAAAATGTAGCTTACCCGAAACCACTCCAGTGGTGCTCAATGTATGTTTACTTTTTAAAACATTAATGTTTTACTGTTTAATAACTTATAGACTACATTTTATTTTTTTCCCTTGCAGTCAGTGAGCGAGGCCAATGGGTGATCAGTTATATATATATATATATATATATATATATATATATATATATATACTCAGCCAAAAAAGAAACGTCCCTTTTTCAGGACTGTGTATTTCAACAATAATGTTTTAAAAATCCAAATAACTTTACAGATCTTCATTGTAAAGGATTTAAACTATGTTTTCTATGCATGTTCAATTAACCATAATCAATTAATTAATATGCACCTGTGGAATGGTCGTTAAGACCTTAACAGCTTACAGAAAGTAGGCATTTAAGGTCACAGTTCTAAAAACGCAGGACACTAAAGAGACTTGTCTACCAACTGTGATAAACACCCAAAGAAAGATGCCCAGGGTCCCTGCTCATCTGCGTGAACGTGCATTAGGCATGCTGCAGGGAGGCATGAGGACTGCTGATGTGGCTAGGGCAATAAATTGCCATGTCCGCACTGTGAGACGCCTAAGACAGAGCTACAGGGAGACAGGAAGGACAGCTGATCATCCTCGCAGTGGAAGACCGAGTGTAACAACACCTGCACAGGATCGGTACATCCGAATATCACACCTGCGTGACAGGTACAGGATGGCCACAACAACTGCCCGAGTCACACCAGGAACACACAATCCCTCTATCAGTGCTCAGACTGTCCGCAATAGGCTGAGAGAGGCTGGACTGAGGGCTTGTAGGCCTGTTGTGTAAGGCAGGTCCTTACCAGACATCACCAGCAACAACGCTGCCTATGGGCACAAACCCACCTTCGCTGGACCAGACAGGAGTGGCAAAAAGTGCTCTTGACTGATGAGTCACGGTTTTGTCTCACCAGGGGTGATGGACGGATTCGTGTTTATCGTCGAAGGAATGAGTGTTACACCGAGGCCTGTACCCTGGAGCGGGATCGATTTGGATCGATGGCTAGGGCCATTCCCCCCAGAAATGTCCAGAAACTTGCAGGTGCCTTGGTGGAAGAGTGGGGTAACATCTCACAGCAAGAACTGACAAATCTGGTCCAGTCCATGAGGAGGAGATGCACTGCAGTACTTCAAGTAGCTGGTGGCCACACCAGATACTGACTGGTACTTTTGATTTTGAGCCTCCCTTCATTCAGGGACAAATTGTGAAACATTTTTAGTTTATGTCTTATGGTGTTGACTCTTTTAGTGTTCATACAAATATTTACACATTAAATTTACTGAAAGTAAAAACAGTTTAAAGTCAGAGGACGTTTCTTTTTTTGCTGAGTGTATATATATATATATATATATATATATATATATATATATATATACAGTAATCCTCCTCGATCGCTGGGTTGCTCCAGAACCCCCCGCGATAGGTGAAAATCCGTGAAGTAGAAACCATATGTTTGTATGGTTATTTTTATATATTTTAAGCCCTTATAAACTCTCCCACACTGTTAACATTATTAGAGCCCTCTAGACATGAAATAACACCCTTTAGTCAAAAGTTTAAACTGGGCTCCATGACAAGACAGAGATGACAGTTGTTTCTCACAATTAAAAGAATGCAAACATATCTTCTCTTCAAAGGAGCGCCGTCAGGAGCAGAGAATGTCAGAGAGAGCGAGAGAGAGTGCGTGACAGAAAAGCAAACAATCAAAAAATCAATACGTGCTGTTGGGGTTTTAAGTAAACGCACCGCGATAAAGCAGCTGCAAAGAAGGGAGCAATGTGAAGGTAGTCTTTCAGCATTTTTAGAGTAGCGTTCGTATCTTCTAGGCAAACAACCTCTGTGCAAACAGCCCTTCTGCTCATACCCCCTCTGTAAGGAGCAGAGAACGTCAGAGAGAGTCCGAGAAAAGCAAACAATCAAGCACCGCTTGGGAAGCACATCACATATCATTGAGTTTTATTTAATACGTAATACATGCTCTGATTGGGTAGCTTCTAAGCCATCCGCCAATAGCGTCCCTTGTATGAAATCAACTGGGCAAACAAACTGAGGAAGCATGTACTTTACATTAAAAGACCCATTGTCCGCAGAAATCCACGAACCAGCGAAAAATCCGTGATATATATTTAGATATGCTTACATTTAAAATCCACGATGGATTATATATATATATATATATATATATATATATATATATATATATATATATATATATACATATACCTGTATATGTGTATATGTAGATATGTATATAGATATGTATATATATATGAAGATATGTATGTGTGTATATATATATATATATATATATGTATGTGTGTATATATATGTAGACTCAAACCGATTATGACAGCAGCAATCCAAGCTGTGAGAAAACACTAAAAAGGAGGTGTGCCAGACGTCGTGGTACATTTTCTGATGCAGCTAGACGAAACAACTTCGTGACGCTGCCGCCAAATACACAGAACAATTACTTTGACAATCATGTTAAGTTATTTTTAAAATGTTTTCTTTTTCATAACTTCTTTAACACACGAGTTCTCTGCTGCAAAGCGTGGGTGTTTTGCTATATATATATATATATATATATATATATATATATGACAGCAACACTCATAACAGTGACAAAACAATTACATTGACAATCATGTTACGTTATTTTCTTTACTTCTTTAACACACTACTACACTTATAAATCCAACATAGTGTCAATAGCATATGAATTCGGATTAGTGTTTCTGAACAACATCTCCTAATAGTATCATAGATAAACATAATTAGTTGTACCACTGACCACTATTATGACAGCAGACAGAACCAAACTGACTATGTATTGTGGTTTTACTTTTAAACCTACGAAAAATAATATATAGTATACAGTAAATTGTCTAACCATCCAACTAAATTCTCAAGTATATATAGTAAAATGCTACTATTAGTAGTATCAAAGTCTATACTTAAATCAAAAAGTATGAAAGTGGTATTTTCAGCATTAGAGGATATTAAGATGGCATTTTCAAAACAAGTGTTTGCATCTGGATGAACAAACTCCCAGGAAATATGTTCTTTAAACCCTGCCCTGCTTAAGCCGCTGAGCCACTGTGTTGTGCTCTGAGACTAGACTGAAAGGGTTTAATCAAATTATTAGAATTTAAGTAATTGATGAGCTGGAGGTTATAACACGCTCAAGAATGTTTGACCGAAAAGGTAAATGAGAGACCGAAAATTGTTTGTCCGCATCATGACCATACTTTTTTTTAACACAGAAGGGTTTTTAAAAGTGGCTGTCACAAAGCCGATGTCAAGGTATCTATCTATCTATCTATCTATCTATCTATCTATCTATCTATCTATCTATCTATCTATCTATCTAATTTTACTACGGAAAAATTGGAGAAATTTTTCACAGGCTTCAGTAGAGGAGGTAATTGGGCCAGATGCAGTTTGAAGTATTTTATTAACTACAGAGAACATCATGGTCATTTTCTATTATTCTGCCATAATGTGTGCTCTTGGCTGCAGTTAGTGAATCCCTGTAAGCTCTTTGATGGCTAGAAAAAGCCTGGATATGCACATTGAGACCAGCCTTACACAACATTCTCTCCAGGCGTAGGCCAGCTGCTTTCATAGACCATAATTCTGAATTATACCATGGGGCTGAACGCTTAAAGGAAGCTGCCTTATGTTTTAATGGCCTAAAAGTGTATCATGGCCTCTAATAAATACATTTTCAAGCTTCTGTACATTTACTTTTTTTTTTTGCATTTAGAAAGTTAGCTGGTGTCCATGTCTAAACAGTAAGGTTTTACATTATTTAATGTTCCTTTTGTTTACAGAAGTCCTAAATTAACAAGATAGCAGACTGACTGACTTGTCAACTCTGTTTTAATTTTAGCAAGTTGCACATTTTTACATCTGAATACTTAATACCACTTACCATTCTTATTTTATTTTCTTATATTGGAATAAAATACACCCTGACCCCTAATATTTTGTTTAAATCAAATTGAAGGAAGAATACTGCATTAAAAAATTCAATGTTGGCCCTAGTGTGTGCTTGGTGTGGGTGTGTTTGTGTGCGTCCTGCGGTGGGTTGGCACCCTGCCCAGGATTGGTTCCTGCCTTGTGCCCTGTGTTGGCTGGGATTGGCTCCAGCAGACCCCCGTGACCCTGTATTCGGATTCAGCGGGTTAGAAAATGGATGGATGGATGTATTTTCAATGTATTTTTTATTTATTCCAAAACATTTTTAACAGAATTATTATATGAAAAGGATGCTCATAACCTGCGGTGGGCTGGCGCTCTGCCTGGGTTTTATTTCCTGCCTTGCACCCTGTGTTGGCTGGGATTGGCTCCAGCAGACCCCCATAACAACTATTCAACTCCAGTTTTGTCTTGTCTATCCAGAGTACATTGCATTGTATGGTCTGATCTTTGTTAGAATTTCTCAGGATGCCCACTCTTGGAAAGAGAGATAACACTTGAATTTCCTCCATTTTGAAATAATTGCTGACAGTTAACAATGATGAAGAAATTGTTTGGAAATGGCTTTGTAACTTCCTTTAATGACAAACACCAGTAACTGGTTCCCTGAAATCATAGAAACTGTCTTCTGTTCTGTCTATGATATCACTACAGACCTGAACCCTCTTTGCTAAACTGTCAAAGGATTTTGCTTTTATATAAATGTGGTTCTGATTATTAGCTTTAGCTTCTTGGTTAATTTTGTTTTGTTAAACAAATAATAGTTTGTTGTTTGTCATGTGAGGTTAGATGTATCTTCAACTTGTCAGAGACTAGATGATTCTCATCTACTGTACTATAAAATTGAAAAGGATATATTTCCTTTTTCCATTCAACTTTATGTTAGTTATTGGTTAGCCAAGTTAAAAATGTTCTGTTAACAACAAGGCATATCCATGGATAATTTATTTAACAATATTCCATTAGCTAAATGTGTGCTGTGAGGTTTTGGAATGTTGAGGAGGCTAGGAAAGATACCGCTAATGCCCATTTTTTAGTCTTAATTAATCTTAAGTAAAGAGATTTATTTAGGGAAGCAGCTGCACAATGTTCAGGCTTTTTGTTTTACAATGGGCAGATATACAATACTGTTATCTAGCTGTGTCATAATGGTAATGATAACCCTGAAATAATATGCAAGACTAAATACATATTAAGTACATATAGCAGTCATAATATCATATTCTCTGAGAAATGTTTTTTGGTGGTACAGTCAAGAACATATGGAATAGGCTGTTTTTGATCTCATCTTGGATCTGTTGTAAGGACAACATGTTTTCACTTTTTTAGTAAACATAATGCTGTAACATTTCATTAAAACATTTGGTAGTTTCAAATAAAGTGCAGCTACATTTTACATGCCTGTAATACTGTATTTTAACTATTATAGAAAAAAATAGCAGTATTTGGCAGGTGCAAATTATGTTTCTAGAATGGGAATGCCTGACACATTATCTCTTTGCTCGTTTAGCACATCTGGGAGCAGCTGTGGCAATGATGTCAGGGCAAAATCAAGTGCAAGGTGTGGTGCGCTTTCTTCAGGTTACGGAGGATTGCTGTCTAATTGAGGGGACCATAGATGGACTGGAACCAGGGCTTCATGGGCTTCATGTACATGAATTTGGAGACCTCACCAACAATTGTCACAGGTACTACCAGCACTAATTTTCCATTTTACTGGTCTGAGAGTTTGTTTTTTCTGTTTTTCTCAGCACAATATTTAGCACTTTGCCACATCAGTAAGAAAGACGTTGACAAAATGAAGTATTTTTTTTAGTTCTGTTAGCTAGGATTGTGATTTGTCAACTACAAAAATTGTAAATAAAGAAAATTGTTTGCCCGTGCCTTATGTAATTATGTAATTTAGCTAGTAAGTTATAAGTGATGTCTGCAATCATACTGCAATCACATGCACATTTTTAGAAAGAAATGCGGTTCCAATTTCAAATTCTTCTTTCAAAACACAGCTGCTAAAGTCATTATAATGAGTACAAAAGAAAGATTGTCATTGATTCATATTACTGAATTATTTTTTTCATCTTCAAACTTACTGTGCAACAACAATTAAAACTTTAGAATCTTGTGAATTTTGCTTGAGGTTTGCTAATTGTCACTGTATTCACCTGGGTTTTATTTAGAGGCATATTGTCAGGTGTAATGAAAAGTCTAAATTGGTCACAATTGACTGATGTCATATTTCAAGTGGGGGCGGCACGGTGGCGCAGTGTTAGCGCTGCTGCCTTGCAGTTAGGAGACCCGGGTTCGCTTCCCGGGTCCTCCCTGCGTGGAGTTTGCATGTTCTCCCCGTGTCTCCGTGGGTTTCCTCCGTGAACTCCAGTTTCCTCCCACAGTCCAAAGACATGCAGGTTAGGTGGATTGGTGATTCTAAATTGTCCCTAGTGTGTGCTTGGTGTGTCGGTGTGTGTGTCCTGCGGTGGGTTGGTGCCCTGCCCAGGATTCCTATGTCTTTGGACAGGGAAATAAGTGATTTTTTACTCAAATACTTAAGTACAAAGCCAAATTGATGCAGGTTTCACATGATAATGTAACATCCTTAAACACACTTAATCACATCATGGTATTTACGATTATTATGTGACCTGGACAAACCACACATTTGTGTCCTTTATATGCCAAGTATCTACCTATCATTTTTGCCTGGTATCACCTGATCAGGAGCATTTAGTTAATAGCTACATGCTAATAATAACATATGAAAATTACTGTTTTATTCAACTTACAGTATACATTTAATTCTATTTTAAACATGTGAATGCTGTAAAAGAAAAAAATAACTATGACAGATTTGTTCAACTATATTCTTTTAAGTATTTCTTTTCAGCTTAAAGTACAGAAAGTTATGTTTTGAAAATAATCTAGCAGGACCAATCTTATTGCAAGGGGCACTTAACACCCGCACCTAATTTCACCTGTCAGACCAACACACGTCTGTCATGTGTATGGGGGGACGACAGTACTTTATGAAAATCCATCCAAACTTCATAAAGACAGTGTCCCAGTCAAAACTGAAACTTGTGATCCTAAAAGTGGGAGACACCATAAGCCATTATGTCAATACTACACATTTTCCTTATCTGCAGGTCACATTACATATTTGTAGTGCTACTGTTGTGATTTTTTTAATGATTTTTATGTAGAAATATACCTAATAGGTTTGTTTTCTCTTGTAACCATTTTCTTATTAGTACTACTGTTTCAGCTTCATAAAAATCCATCCATCCATTATCCAACCCGCTAAATCCTAACTACAGGGTCACGGGGGGTCTGCTGGAGCCAATCCCAGCCAACACAGGGCGCAAGGAAGGAAACAAACCCTGGGCAGGGCGCCAGCCCACCGCAGTCATAAAAGTCCATGGATCAAATTAAAAACATTTTTGACATTTGTAGCATATGTACACTTATGCTTAAGAAATGTTGTCATTGAGAAAGTAAACCATGATTACATTTGGAGTAGCTTTATTCTTTGTGTACAAAAAATGGAAGAATTCACCAAACTTACCTACATCTTATAATATTTAGGAAACATAATTCTGTGTTTTGTTTTTAGCATTTTAATGTATGCATGATCAGTAAACCTTTCTGAAATCACTATGACCATCTTCTATGCTTATGTAGTTTGATCAGTACTGCTATTTGTCTATTATTTCAAAAAATCTTACTTATATTTTTTGTGCACAAAATCAGTGTAAACCATTGAAATGAGAGTGTAGGCCATTCTGGCATGTTTTTTTATATTTTGTTGTCAGTACTGATATGCTACACTACTGATTCAGAGTGCTTTTTAATGTTGGAGTTAGTTACAATGGCCTTTCGACTGTAATGTGAACATTGAGTTAAGCATTTAAAAGACAATCAACAAGAGTAATATGGGAATGTGAATTGGGAGAGTTTCAGAAGTGTTAACTCAGTGCATACTATAGTGTTTATATTTAAAACTAATGCTGTTTAATGTTATGTACGTAAATATTGATTGCTGTACTTCAGGTTGTTTTTGACTGGATGAGTAGGAGCTTATAAAGCTCAGTGCATTTAGCATGTTATTTTACAGGTGTTGGTTGCTCATTGTTTTTACAAGAATAATTGCTGAACAGTTCAAAAAACTTCTTTAGTTGTGGATATTGTTCAGTAGGAGTTACTAGCTGGGCAACCTTTATTGTTTTGATTTATGTCATTAATATAACTATTAAGAATTATGTATTAACCTAATTTTATTCTCAGTTTTGGTTTAGTTGATGAAATACATATAGCAGAAATTTAGGAATATATAAAGAAAAATAATATTTAACATTGTTTTTGTTCAGCTGTGGTGAGCATTATAATCCCTTTGGAAAGAACCATGGTGGACAGAAAGACCTTGAAAAGGTAAACATTTTCTTTTTTGTTCCACACTTTCTACAACATTCTTTTCTATATACTTGTGTTGAATACATCCACAGTACGATGGTACTTTTTTATTGGTACCAATCATAATTTCGTCAGGTGCATTTATTGTTAAAAATATTTCAAAGCTTAAGAGAATAAATTAGAAGTAATATTCACTTTGTAACCTTGTTCTTTCATACTAGAAATGTGTATTAGTAACATTGTAAATTCCTATTTATATGTCTACAGTTTCATTCTATGTACAGTAGTTAATAAAAACTTGTATTCCATGTTCCCCTTGGTGGTGAATGTACTTATACTGGGGCAACTCAATGGACCACTTGTTTTTTCCAGTACATCTACTCCCCCAATGCCTAAAAGTAACACTTATGTCATGGTGGGTACAAGTCATTTGCCAGTTTGTCCTCTGCTGATGATATCTACAAGTCAAGTGTGGCAGTCTTGTCTGAAAATATACTAAGATGTTCAGCTTAATAATTGCTAGGAGATATCATACATCTTAGTATATAAAAAGATCTGAATGTAAACGGACCTTCATATAAACAACAACAAAAAAGAGTTTGAAAACATCAGAGTTTGGAATTGATGAATACTGTCAGTTGCCATAATAATCAAATTCAGGCACTGAAATGCCATGTTGCATCTCTGACTTCCTCAATAACAAACTCTGAGGAGAGGAATCAAATAACTAATGCCCACAATGTAGGAAATAAAAAAATGCACAGAATGGTAACCAAACAAAATGATCGGAAAAGCTGTAGTAAGTTATATTTTCAAGACTGGATAATTTCTTGTTTGTGGTGGAAAGATTTCACAGAATACATAACAGAAATTCTTTACATCCAAGGTTGCTGTAATCATGAGGTTTGTTAAGTATGTTTATTATAAAATGGTTCTTAGAGAGGGCTGGGAAAACCCTTATCTGTTTTAGAATATCAGTAAATTCATCTGTTCCCTGACATTTTGTCCAATAGCAACTCAAGACATGAATGCATGAACCCCTGTAATGAATAGTTTGTGAAGAGGGGATGTAATTTGTTTTGTGCCCAGTACATCTTAGAGTGCACTACACCAGCAATTATTTCATTTGTCATAAAAAAGCTGTTCTTTCATGGCTTTATTTCCCATTACTTATGCTCCTTGGCATTAGCAGGAAGTTAATTTTTTTTTCTTTTACATCATATTTTTTTTTTTTTTTGGAAACCCTCCACCAAAATTGATTATTTCTTTTTGCTGTTAACTCTGACCCCATAAATGATTCTGCATTTGCCTGGATAGTTTTTAATGTCACAATAAGAAGTTCTACAGTTGGTATATTAGCAATTTGGCTCCAAAAGGCAAGAAATCTCTGAACTTGAATCGCAGCTACAGTATTATCATTAGAGTAAATACTATGTCCCAGACCAGACTGGAATTTAAATTCTTTTCTTCTCCAAAGGGAACAGTTTTGAGGTCTTCTACATGAAGAAAAGATATGTGTCTAGAGTAGTGCTGGATTGACAATAAAATTTTGACTTCGGTATCGGTACCAGCTTTTGAACCTCAGTACTGGTAATTAAATTATACTAAAGCAAATAATGTATAACTCCCTATAATAACTCCCCAAGGTTGTACAATTGCAAGCCTACCCAGTACTCCACACAAACGCATAATCGTGCCCTTCCCTATATTGTTACATGTTACAGTTTCCCTTTGAATTCTATTGTGCATCGAAACTTGTTATTCCCAGCAGAGTCCGCAGTGCCTCAGAGAGAAGGAGGGGGAGGAATGGGGAGGTTATAATGGTTTCTCCACCTCAGAGTCTAAGTGCGTCAAAGGGGAGGGAGTTGTTTAGGGAGATTGTCTCACACTGAATCTGTAGCTCACCCCAATGCCTTGCAACAACAAGCAGTGGTTCCCATATGGGTTCTCTAATTCTATGTGATAGAAACTGGGGCATCAGCGAGCCCCAAAACCCTAACAGAAACACACACAGATATTGAGTGTTTATTCAGCACAATGCCTCCAAAAGCAACAAAAGCACAATAATCTCTCTCTCTCTCTTTCTCTCTCTGTAAATCCTCTCACCACTGCACTACCGTCTTCCAGTCTAGTGTATAATGCACACATTTAGAGACTACTACAATTCCTTATATTCTACTGAGTTTAAAGAAGACAGAACACAATCTAATACATTTCTGAATACATTACAGATACCACAAATAAATACTTTTAGTGCAGAGGAACTGGATAAACCTCTGGCGTTATCAGAATCACTAGATGCTATAGAAGTCACTTCAAGGTGGGAAAGCAGCACGCCCTGATGGCTACCCTGCAGAATTTTATAAAAGATTCTCTGCTCAGCTAGCTCCCCTCCTATTAGCAACATTTACAGAAGCTAGAGACAATCAAACTCTTCCTCAAACTTTTTGCCAAGCATTAATCACCGTTTTTCCTAAACAAAATAAGGACTTATTGCAATGTGCATCATACAGACCAATTTCACTTTTGAATAATGACGTTAAGATGCTCTCAAAAATCATAGCTAGAAGGATGGAGACAGTGCTCCCTTCGGTAATATCACAAGATCAAACTGGATTTATCAATGGTCGACACTTATCCAGTCTTCGATGCCTGTTTAATGTAATATACTCACCAACAAAGTCAAACACCCCAGAAATAATAATATCATTGGAATCAGAAAAAGCATTTGACATGATTGAATGGAAATATCTTTTTACTACATTGGAGAAATTTGGGTTTGGCCTGAACATTTGTGCACGGATCAAACTACTGTATACCAATCCAGAAGCTTCAATTTGTATCAACAACATTTGTTCAGACTACTTTAAACTAGAAAGTGGTACCAGACAAGGATACCCCTTGTCACCGCTGCTATATCACAGAATTTCAAAAGATCTCTGGTCTCAGAATTAATCTGAATAAAAGTGTACTGTTTCCAGTGAATTCTCAAGCATATAATATTAGATTAGACACCCAACCTTTTACCATTGCAGAACAGTTTAAATACCTAGGGGTAAACATAAAGCTCTTTATCAACAAAATTTCACCGTCTGCATGGAAAAAAATAAGCAAGACTTGCATAGATGGTCAACCCTTCATCTTACTCTAGCTGGAAGAATTAACAATGTTAAGATTAATATTCTTCCTAAGCTGCTTTTTATTTCAAAACATTCCAATATACATCAATAAATTATTTTTTAAACAATTAGATTCAACAATAACCTCATTTATTTGGAACTCAAAACATCCAAGTATCCAAAGAGCGACCCTACAAAGACCAAAGGCAGAAAGTGTCATGGCTCTACCTAACTTTCAGTTTTATTACTGGCCAGCAAACATACAAGCTATAAAAACTTGGACACAAATAGATGAACACACACAGGCCTGATCCGCAATAGAATAAAATCCTGCAGTACTTCTTTATATTCCCTGCTGTGTGCCCTAATGAATGCAAGTTATCAGCAATATACTAATAACCCAATTGTGCTTCACTCACTCAGAATATGGAACCAATGTAGAAAGCATTTTAAGATGGAGAAGCTTTTATCACTGGCACCTCTGCAAGAGAACCACCTCTTTCAACCTTCGCAAACATATGCAGTTTTTAATATCTGGAAAAAATTTGGGATTAACTTGCTTAGTGATCTTTATATAGACAACATCTTTGCATCCTATGAACAATTACATTCCAAATTTAACATTCCAGCTACACATTTCTTTCACTATCTATAAATTAGGAACTTTGTTAAACAGAACCTGCCCAATTTTCCTCATCTTGTACCCTCTGGAAATGCTGGAAAAAATATTGCTTAATTTCAAGGACTCAGACACCATCTCTGCAAGATATAAAATTATTTTACAGTCAAAGATCCAAGAGGACACTGGGAAAAAGATCTCTTAATTAATATATCAGAAAAGGAGTGGAAAGTAGCAATGCAGAGAACTCACTCGAGCGCCATATGCGCAAAGCATAAAATTATTCAACTCAGAATTATATATCGAGCATATCTGTCTCGCCTAAAGCTCTACAAAATGTTTCCAGGGCAAGATCCAACCTGCGAATGCTGCAGTCAAGTCCCAGCCTCACTGGGTCACATGTTTTGGGCCTGCACCAAATTAACATCATTTTGGACCAACATTTTTAAGTGCCTTTCAGACAGCCTTGGTGTCACAATTCCTTCTAACCCATTAACAGCTGTGTTTGGGGTTCTTCCAGATGGGTTTAACATAGAGAAGAACAAACTGTGATTGCATTCACTACACTTTTGGCACACAGACTTACTTTGCTAAACTAGAAGAATTCTAACTCTCCTCTTTTAAGTCAGTGGGAAACCGATGTTTTATACTATTTGAAATTGGAAAAAATCAAATACTCAATTAGAGGATCTGTACAGATTTTTTTCAAAACATGGCAGGATCTAATCAGTAATATTTTAGAATAAGCTCTTAAAGCACAGAGGAAGCAATTATTTCTGCATTTCTTTTTCTTCTCCATTCATCTCTATTGGCTTATCAAACTCATCAATTTAGGTATGTTTACAAGCCTTAAGTTTTACCCTGTTGGCCATGCTCTCTTTCAGGGGTGGGGGTCGACTTGTTCTCAATCCTACTTTTTGTAAAAGTTGATTGATTTGTATGGAATGATTACAATAAAATTAATTTTAAAAAAATCCAAGCTCTTCACTGCATTAGCGAACATCAGTGCCATAGCAGGTGCAGTCTGAACATCATCGATGTCGGTCGTGTCCAGTCTCTCCTCTCCTTCAGGCCTTTGCATATCTCTTAATCTGTTTTATCTGCACTTGTTGGAGCATTACTGTCGATTTCAACATAACGATCAAAATCATTAGTTGACATTCCATCAGGCAGCTGTAGCCCCATTCTGTTGCTATCATCCACAACTGCTGCTGAGGCACCCGGAACTGGGATAGTGCTATCTCCCTCCACAGCTTTCATGAAGCGTGCCTGTCTGTAGCAGTTAACGATTGTTGACGTAGTGACACGATTCTATGCATCCTTCTGCATGTGCAAACTGTCAAGTAGCGTCAGCTTACAGGCCAGCTCAATTGCTCTCATTTTTCATTGTCACCTTGATCCATGATAGCCATCAGACGGTGAAGCATGAGGGATCGGTAATTTCGCTTGAAATTTGCTATCATGCCTTGGTCCGTGGGCTCAATTAAGCTTGTTGTGTTGGACGGCATAAAAACGAGCTTGATGTTTCTCAGTCTGTTATCATCACTGTGTGCTGCACAGTTGTCACACAGCAAAACAATTTGTCACCTTTTGGACCTTATTGAATTGTCCAGCTTCTTCAGCCACTGCAGCCAAATTTCACTGGTCATCCAGGCGTTGTGATTTGCCTCGTATGCCACTGGAAGCTTCTTGACATTTTTGAAGCACCTTGGCTCTTTGTTTTTCCCTATTACCAACGGCAGCAACTTTTCTGATCCATCCATGTTACAGGCCAGTAGCAGCTTCAGTCTGTCTTTTGGCACTTTAGTCCCAGCAGCTTCATGGTGTGTAACGTTAATGTTCCCTTGGGTATGGCACGCCAATAAAGCCCAGTTTCGTCAGCATTGAACATATCACGTTCATATTCTTTGATGATGTCAGGAAGAACTTGAAGTATCCAACGCTCGGTACCAGATTCATCAGCATCCTGCTTTTCCCCATGTTGCTGTTTAAACTGAATGTTTTCTTGTTGCTTCCAGTGCTCCAGCCATCCATTTGTAGCATTAAATCCCTCTATGCCAAAGTTAACAGCAAGCTGATTGGCTTTTTCAATCAACATTGGTCCATTAACTGGCAGCTTGGCTAAACCAACGCAATAAAGCGACTTCAACATCCTCAGATTTTCCTGCCCGTTTTCTTTTTCGGTCAGGATCAGCGTTTTTTGCCAGTCATCAATCACCTGCTGCCATTGCTTAACAATGCAACAGATTTGACTTGGATTAACACTAAAGTGCTTGGCAACAGACACTTGACTTTCCTTACCATCAATTCGTTTTAACACTTCTACTCTATCCACTAATGACAGGGCTTTTAACGTATTTGAAGTCTTACACGCTGCCATATTAAACTAGACTTAATGTAACGATATTCCAGAAATTTTTCAAAAAACTACAGTTGATGCTCTTTTCAGATCTGTCAGCTTTCTAAGTTACTGAAATGACAGACACCGCCCATGCATATGCCTGGCACTGTCGACTTTATATAGTGTTGTCTCTCTCTGTACAATGTATCAAGTACAGTTGACTCCACTTGCGTGCACGTCAGTTGAGTGCACACTCTGCTTAGCTGCAAATGACTTGCACAGTCCCTATTTGCATAAAGTCAAGTGCAGTTGACTCCACTTAAGCGCATGAGGCGATCTCATCCGGAGGTCGTGCACTTAAAACGTAGTAGACTGTACAATAAGCGGAAAACGGACTCACATGGCCATTGCAGCTATCCGAAGCCGACTGACCTGAAAATCATGAAACGGGATAATTAAAGGCATTGCAGCAAACTGGAAATTGCAGATAAGCGAATTGCAGCTAACCGAATGCAGTTAGCAATGGAGTGTATAGTGAAAGAAACGGGCCCAAAACCCGCATTGCAGCTAGGCAGAGATTGCAGCTAATCGAATTGCAGGTAAGTAGAGTTGACTGTATAATATATTTTTATTGATTTTTAAAGATTGTCCTGTTTATATATAATTTAAAGTTGACTAACTGATTGATTTACACACTCATCAATAAACACACTATTTTTTGATTAGCCACAATGCTAAAATTTGCAGCATGATACATAAAAGGTAGAATGGATCCACTAAGAAAGCATACTTTGATACATTAATATTTAGGAGTAATCTCCCAACAGTAGAAAAACTAAATACCCCAAAACATCAAAAAATGCCTTGACAGATTTGATTGAAATTTGGTGATATTGGAGAAAAAAAAACTATCTGGCATGAATTTTTTTATTTGGTGATATTTGTTGTTAGTAACACCCTCTCAAATGGAACATTCCAACGCATTCCATCCCCTGTTTTGCCACAATGCTGACAGAAAATGCACTGAGAAATTGGGCATGCTACTTTATGAAAACGAAAGTTGTTTGTAGAAGCAAAGTGAAAAGAACAAAGTTTAGTGAAGCTCAAGGAAGATGTGTTTGGCAAGTGCTTGCCAGAAACTGTGGCTGTGAGTGTAGTCAGTTCTGCACAACTGATCCAGTAAGATAAGAATTCAATATATATTTCTTCCCATCCACTTCATCATATCTGCAACCTAGTACAAATGTTGAAGTGGGGACTACGATTCCCATCAGCTAGTGCAGTGCTCCAAACTTATTTTATCAGCACTCACAAACTTTATGTAAGTGCATCAATAAAAGTTATGTCATGAAAGGTAGTAAATGCTGTTTTTTTTTTTCTTTAACCACTTTGGAATAACAATCTAATTGTCTTGCTTGATTACAGGATTTATCTTAGATGGACCATGTAGTTAGGATATAGCAGATTGGATAATGGATGGATGGACTGGGGTGTGCCACATGTGAAAATAAATCAAAGATAAACTGATTACACTGCATTTTTTTTATCAGTGCATAGTCTTACATTTTTGAGAAGCCCAAAACTGTTGTCCCCCTGCATATCATAATTTAAAAAAAAAAAAACAATCATCAGTGTTAAGCACTTTTTGAAATTAAAAAAATTCACCATAGATTAACTGACAGAGTTAAGCCACAATTAAATAAAATGAAGTATGATTTTTTTCTATAGCTGATGGAGCTGCCTTTTTTCAGAATGTGATATGAAGAGAACAGGGGTGGTGTTTTTGAGTAAGTAAAAGTAGTAAGGCTACATTCACATTACACACCTCAGTGCTCAGTTTTGATTTTTTTGCTCAGATTGGATTTGCCTATCTTGACAGTTCACATTCATAAGTACTGTACATGTGACCTGGATCTAACGGTAATGTGAACACATCTTACCTCTGAAACGGCACACATTGATATGTTTGTGAACAAGTTATCTGCATCACCAACAACAAAAAATGTCATATTTGTGAGATAACTTGTGTTATTTAAACCTAACAAAATGAATGAGCTAGTATCTAGTGTATGCATTACATTTTGCCCTAGAGGATGGCAAACACTTCGTCACCTGTACATGATTAGATCAAGAAGGCAAAAAAAGCCAGACGACTAGGTTTTTCTGTTATCACAGCTATTACTGGCACTACTGTGTGGGTATGAGAAAGGAGTCAGCAATGGTGAGACCGTGATTGTTCTCACAGCTGTAACTCTCCTCCATTGATGTTTTGCCATGCTGCTGTTGTTAGCTGATGATGGCAGCACTCAGTCCATTCGTAGATGCAAAAAACATGTATTCCAATCTGACCGTTCATGTCACATGGCCAAAAATCGCATACATATAAGACCTAAGACCACATTTGAAAGGGACTCAAATCTGATTTGAAAAGTTTGGATTTCTATATCTATACAGCCCTGATATCATTAGATTTGTGTCACATTAAGGCAAAACAATTTGTGCCACGTCAGTGTTATAATGTGACTAGCTTTAGTAATTTATTTTTTCTGCTTTTTTTGTTGGTAGACATTTATTCAAATCCACTGTATACTTAGGCAGTACTAATTTAAGGCTTTGAAGCTAATGGATTTTTAGCAGTTTTAGCTTTGAATGAATTAACTTCAACAAAATAACCGAATACCACTTTAATACAGAGTTCTGCTACAATCTCTTTTATACCAGCATCACCAAGAACTGTATGTAGCATGTTCAACTGATATTAGTTAAAAAATACAAATACTATATACAGAAAAGTATTTCTGCTACATCCGATTACCTAATGGCACAATAACTGAGGCCCATTTCCCAGGTGAAGCTGGTCACACAGCTAGTATATGAATAAAATGTGAACGTTTTCAAGAAGATGAATACTTCTTATAGGATTTGTACACTGGGAGATGTGAATCTTCTGTGTCTATTTTGGCCATCAAAACCGTAACAAGACTCTTTCCCAATAAATCTATTGAGATGGATATTTGTTTGTTTTAATTTCTGCTCAGAATTATTTTCATACACTTTAAGAACCCCACCTCCCCTTTATTCTGTTTATTCAGTTATGTTAAATTTGATGTTACAGTATTAGTGCAGGGTATAGCTGTCTATAGTTACAAGTGTATTTGAAGAGTGCAAAGGATTCTCTCTCTCTCTTTTCTTGGTCTCTCTATCCACAACTGACTATTATTAAAATTAATATTTTTCCTTACTTTAATTTTGTTAGTGTTATCCTCTCGCTTTCCCAAACCATCAAATACTGATCTGATGTACAATCCTTTTTCCTCCATTTCTCACAAATACTAAAGGACTCTGAACTGTAGAAATGCTATGGACAATGCCAATGGTTGTTGTTTTTTCAAATGTTTAATTATATAACTGTTGGTGGTACAACTATTTCAGTAAAAACAAATATAAACAAACTTGATGGAATGGGGAACTTGGCTATGAATGAGGCACCTTTTACGGGTAATAAAATTAATACTCTTGCCTGACCTTCAGCTCTGTCTTGTTCCTGCTTTGTCTCTGGAGTTTACATTTCAAATGGACCTTGATATTTTATTAGTGTGTGTGTTATGCACCTATCCATTCTTGACTTTTCCTAAATAAAAGCTCTTTAAATTCCCATATTGTTCTAACTGTAAAATTACAGAGCATCCGGAAAGTATTCACAGCGCATCACTTTTTCCACATTTTGTTATGTTACAGCCTTATTCCAAAATGGATTAAATTTATTTTTTTCCTCCGAATTCTACACACAACACTCCATAATGACAATGTGAAAAAAGTTTACTTGAGGTTTTTGCAGATTTATTAAAAATAAAAAAATTGAGAAAGCACATGAACATAAGTATTCACAGCCTTTGTCATTAAGCTCAAAACTGAGCTCAGGTGCATCCTGTTTCCCCTGATCATCCTTGAGATGTTTCTGCAGCTTAATTGGAGTCCATCTGTGGTAAATTCAGTTGATCGGACATGATTTGGAAAGGCACACACCTGTCTATATAAGGTCTCACAGTTGACAGTTCATGTCAGAGTACAAACCAAGCATGAAGTCAAAGGAATTGTCTGTAGACCTCTGAGACAGGATTGTCCCAAGGCACAAATCTTGGAAGGTTACAGAAAAATTTCTGCTGCTTTGAAGGTCCCAATGAGCACAGTGGCCTCCATCATCCGTAAGTGGAAGAAGTTCGAAACCACCAGGACTCTTCCTAGAGCTGGCCGGCCATCTAAACTGAGCGAGCTGGGGAGAAGGGCCTTAGTCAGGGAGGTGACCAAGAAACCGATGGTCACTCTGTCAGAGGTCCTCTTTGGAGAGAGGAGAATCTTTCAGAAGGACAACCATATCTGTAGCAATCCACTAATCAGGCCTGTATATGGTAGAGTGGCCAGACGGAAGCCACTCCTTAGAGTTTGCCAAAAGGCACCTGAAGGACTCTCAGACCATGAGAAACAAAATTCTCTGGTCTGATGAGACAAAGATTCAACTCTTTGGTGTGAATGCCAGGCGTCACATTTGTAGGAAACCAGGCACTGTTCATCACCAGGCCAATACCATCCCTACAGTGAAGTGTGGTGGTGGCAGCATCATGCTGTGGGGATGTTTTTCAGTGGCAGGAACTGGGAGACTAGTCAGGATGAAGGGAAAGGTGACTGCAGCAATGTACAGAGACATCCTGGATGAAAACCTGCTCCAGAGCGAGCTTGACCTCAGACTGGGTATCAAAGATATCAAAGGAGCGGCTTTAGGACAACTCTGAATGTCATTGAGTGGCCCAGACTTGAATCCGATTGAACATCTCTGGAGAGATCTTAAAATGGCTGTGCACCCACGCTTCCCATCCAATGGAGCTTGAGAGGTGCTACAAAGAGGAATGGGCGAAACTGGCCAAGGATATGTGTGCCAAGCTTGTGGCATCATATTCAAAAAGACTTGAGGCTGTAATTGCTGCCAAAGGTGCATCGACAAAGTATTGAGCAAAGGCTGTGAATACTTATGTACATGTGATTTCTCAGTTTTTTTATTTTTAATAAATTTGCTAAAACCTCAAGTAAACTTTTTTCACGTTGTCATTATGGGATGTTGTGTGTAGAATTGTGAGGAAAAAAATGAATTTAATCCATTTTGGAATAAGACTGTAACATAACAAAATGTGGAAAAAGTGATGCACTGTGAATACTTTCCGGATGCACTGTATATTCAGAAAATGTGATTGATTATATTTTTCATTTTTATTTTTTAAACATTAAAGAACCTTTAGTATTGCAACAAGCAGTAAAATTAAATGCGGGTACCCAAGTGTGAATCGATGCTTATCTCTTTGTGGCTTGCACAGGACCACATTTGCATATCTTTTTATTTTGACAAATCCCTTTCTGCTACTGTTACTCACATTACTGAATATTGCTGGCCAAATCTGAATAGTCTCTCTTTCTACAGTCAACTAGAAAATCTCACACTTATGATAACATTATTTCACTGTGCATGATGAAGAAAATATACACACCTGAAAAATGATGAGCCTTGCAACAATTCCGGTTAAATAAAATTAATATAAATTCACTTCTTGGAATGCAGAACTATGGCTGTGAATGAGGTGCCTTTTTAAAGAGAATTGGTATTCTTGCCTGACCTCCAGCTCTATCTTGTTTTCTACTTTGTCTCTGTAGTTTACATTTCAATTGGTCCTTGATCTACAGTTTATTTAGTGTCTCATAGTACAAGTACATAGTATAATACTTTTATTAATGTCTGTATAATATGCAAAATATACATGTCATGGTACTCCTTTAAACCATGAACTACAATATTATACTAATTATTGATTGATTACATATATTGATTGTATACTACAACCATAGGAAAAATCACTGTGACATATTATAAATTAATCTGATGAAATTATTTTTCAGTTAAGGGGGTTTGTGGTCAGAATTTTTATTTCAATTACAGACATAACACTTCTACAGGTTTGTTTAGCGGAAACTGCAATCGATATCACGTGGTTTTAAATCCAGCAAGTTCCATTTGAGTTTGTTCATACAGTTCAAAAATGTTTCACCTCAATACCCTAAACATTTTTTCACTGTATTCATTTTTCTGCCATTATACACTGATTAATCCCACACCACTAAAATCAAAATAAATTACTAAATTAAGTGAATTACCAACCTTAATTTAAAATAATACAATCTGTATTAGTTCAGGTGAAGTGACTACTGTTCATGAGTATTTGTATGTTACAGCATGCAGGGGACTTGGGAAATATCCTTTCTGACAAAGATGGTAGAGCTACCTTTAGAATTGAAGAATATCAAGTCAAGGTAAATGTGTGTATTTTTTTTTAAAGAGTAAATTCCTTACATATTATGTTCATGAAAAGTATTTATTAAATGTGTTTTATTAAGGCATTTTCTTACATAGTATATAATAGGAAAATGCTAGAAATGCACAAGCAATTTTGATGACAGATCTTGGTGTTTAAGATCACAAGATGCATAAAGGTTAATAATGTTAAATACAACAATTATTTATCTGGAATCAAATAATATATTAAAAACAGACCCCAAAACTCAGTGAATCTAATATCTGTGTAATTTAAAAAATTTACCAAGCCTTCCTTAAAACTTTTTTAAATTGACAAATTATCTTAAATAAGTGTACACATGGACTTGGTGGTGCTTAAATTGTAGAATAAGCATGTTCACAAAATGAATGGATGGATATAGTACTTGTTCATGCTACGTATTTCTCAATTTTTAGTATTTATTTCTTAATGTTCAGATCTTACAAAATGACTGACTCAAACATAAAATAAATTAGATAATAAATCCCACTGATGTCTCTGGAACATTATTATTATTATTACTATTATTATTATTGTTGTCAATTAGAAATATTAGCACCTTGTGTATCTATCTCTATTTTTTTCCATACGGAAAGAAATTTATTAAGTTAAAGTACATGAGGAACAATATGTGACCAGTGCATCTGAGTAGCATTAATAATTATGACTTTAATAAATGATCTGTTATTTTATTACTGTGAGGTGATAAAAGGGTAACATCACCTGACACACCATTGTTTATAGTAAAAATATATTGCATATATATATGTAGCCATAGGTTTTGTATATAACTGGAAAATGTAAAGAAGTAACATATGTTTATACATTATTTTATAGATAAACATTTTTGTTGTTTTGTGTAAGGGTCCATCTCACATTTTAGGCTTTTATGCTGAAGTAAATATTAACCTACAAAACTAATGATTATTCTTACTTCAGAAATTCATCCACATCAAAATTTAACAATATAAGTTTCTCAAGATTTTATCAAACATAAGCCTAGACGATGATGGGCATATTCTGACTTCTCTCACTCTGGATACACAGGTTTGGGACATAATTGGTCGCTCAATTGTAGTGGATTCTGGAGAAGATGATTTAGGTTGTGGGAATCATCCCCTTTCTAGCAAAACAGGAAACTCTGGAGAAAGGTAAGCACGTTTAGAACACTAGTACTATAGTTTTTTTTTATAGAAAATGATAATAATCTCTGACATAATTATTGAAAGAAATTATTTATTGCTGTGACATGATCATTATTTTTGTCTTGGTATACATAAGCTTATATCACTAGTGATGAACAGCTGAATAAGTATTTAAGGAGAAAAATACATTCTGCTTTTTATTGAAGTGTTAATAAACAATAAATCAATAGGACAAAAATGACTTTTTTAGATTAGACCCTAAAATATATAAAAGCCAGTACATACATTATGTATCATTTTCTTATCTATGATTTGAATGCTGATCAGGTTTAGAGTAGTGGCCAAAAGTTTTGACAGTGACACAAATGTTGTATTTTGCAAAATTCACACCTTCAGATTTGTGGTGGCAATTCACATTGTTTTTATATTATTGTGCAGAGTGATCAGATGCATATTAATTCATAGAAAACAGCTTTATTAGCATAAAAAGTTCACTTTATCACAAAAACCCATTTTCACTTACTTTGACCCTGGTACAAAATGATCAGCTAAAAGTATCCAGCAAGCACCAGGACCATCTCCTCCTGAGGAATTAGCTGCAGAACTGTGTTGCCACCAGTGCAGAGCTTGTGCAGAGCTTGCTCAGTACTGGCAGCAGGTGGTTTTGACTGCATCTGCAACAAATTTGAAAGGTAATTCGTACTGCTGATTTCATACTTCTGCATCCAGAATTTGTCTATCAGTAATTAAGATCTATTTCTACAATTTCTTGAAATCATTTGAGCAAAAAGAGATGTATTAAATTATTAAACAGAGATTAGTATAGCTTCATCAACTAATATTTGTCGGCTTAGGACTACCGCAATTTGTTAATCATATAGTATACCTCCTCACCAACAGATGTCACAATTGATTCTAATGCTTTTGCATTCAGAACAAGCATTTTAAATTACATTGTTTTGGTTAATGAAACTGTTTAACCAGTCTGCATTGAGTAAATTGTCACCTAGACTTAAACACAGCTGTATAGAGCTTAGGAGATACTCATTTATCGCTAAGTACCACATGACTACATGGTAGGCAATGACATTAGAACATTTGAAAAATTGACAGTGTAAATAAAGTAGTAACAGTTTGTATTGTATGAGGATATTGGGAGTGGCAGAGAAGTATGTAAGAGTTGTTGAGGATATGTACGAGGGAAATGTGACAGTGGTGAGGTCTGTGGTAGGAGTGACGGATGCATTCAATGAAGAGTTGGGATTACATCAGGGATCGGCTCTGAGCCCTTTCTTATTTGCAATGATGATGGACAGGTTGACAGATGAGATTAGACAGGAGTCCCCTTGGACTATGATGTTTGCTGATGATACTGTGATCTGTCGAGAGTAGGGAGCAGGTTGAGGAGAGGAATGAAGGTCAGTAGGACCAAGACAGAATACATGTGTGTGAATGAGAGGAAGGTCAGTGGAATGGTGAGGATGCAGGGAGTAGAGTTGGCGAAGGTGGAAGAGTTTGAATACTTGGGATCAACAGTACAGAGTAATTAGGATTGTGTAAGAGAAGTGAAAAAGAGAGTGCAGGCAGGTTGGAATCGGTAGAGAAGAGTATCTGAAGTAGTTTGTGACAGACGGTTATCAGCAAGAGTGAAAAGGAAGATCTAAAGGACAGTAGTGAGACCAGCTTTGTTATATGGGTTGGAGACGGTGGCACTGTCCAGAAAGCAGGATACAGAGCTGGAGGTGGCAGAGTTAAAGATGGTAAGATTTGCATTGGGTGTGATTAGGATGGACAGGATTAGAAATTAGTACATTAGAGGGTCAGCTCAGGTTGGACGGTTGGGAGACAAAGTCAGAGAGGCAAGATTACGTTGGTTTGGACATGTACAGAGGAGAGATGCTGGGTATATTGTGAAAAGGATGTTAAAGATAGAGCTGTCAGCCAAGAGGAAAAGAGGGAAGCCTAAGAGAAGGTTTATGGATGTGGTGAGAGAGGATATGCGGGTGATGGGTGTTACAGAGCAAGATGTAAAGGGCAGGAAGATATGGAACAAGATGATCCGCTGTGGCAACCCCTAACGGGAGTTGAAAGATGAAGGAGAAATAAAGTAGTAACAGTTTAACACAGATAAGATTATCATTAATATTATATATCTAATAAACTTCTTAAATTAGGCACTTTAGGTTGAGAGGATATTCTCTTCTTATGCTTTCCTGTACATTTTTAATTTAAATGCAAATGCAATTTAGAATTTTTTTCTAAAGTAACAGGTAAAGACTTAATTTCTTTTTCTTCTGTAGGATGGCTTGTGGCATCATTGCTCGTTCTGCAGGCCTGTTTGAAAACCCCAAATTAATATGCGCATGTGATGGTGTCACGCTTTGGGAAGAGCGGGACCGTCCAATAGCTGGTCCAGGACGCAAAGTTACAAGTTCACTTGCTGCACACCTTTGAGTTTATGAACTGCATACAAGACTTTTAGTCTAAAGACTGAAATATCAATAGCAATCCAAAGAATGTAAATTTAAAAAGTGGCCCTGAAGAAAAATTTCAATGACAGGATTTTTGATACATTCCATTACTATGCCTGATTATGCAAACATGTTTTACAGTCGTAAGGCACATTTAGATGCAGATTTAAAATGCTGATTTGATAGGAGTTCAAATAAAGTGACAGTATTTTTTTTTTCCTTATTCTAATATGTATATGTATGTCTCATTTTAAAGAACAAGTTGTCTAAAAAAATAAGTGTCATGCCTTCCTCTGTAACTTTTCACTTCCCTGAGATGTTACTCAAGGAAATGTGTTGCAAATGTAATTCTCTGCCTGCAATATCTGTTGCAGAGCAAATTAAAATCCTTAATTTATGCTGAAACATTTCTCTACATTGTTTTCATTTGACTTGCTAAATAAACCAGGAAATGAAACTGATACTTATTATTAATATGTTTCTGTTACCAGATTTCACACAGCTCACTCTTTTCTGTTAGGCTGTTTTATTGAGCCTTGAAAAGGACCAACATACTGATATGCTTCTTGGCTACACCCAGTGCTGCTGGGATAAAACAAATGCAAGTATTTTTTACTAAAATAAAATGAGTATTGCATTAGGTTACTTGTTACTGTAAAAAGTAATCAGACTACTTCATGTTAACCTAACACTGTTCCTGAGATTGTGGTGCTGCGCTTAGCACTGTACATTCAGCTCATCAACAAAAATGTAACAATTTCTGAAATATTGAGACATTATTTCAACCAGGAGAATGAATAATGTGATTGACTCAGGAAATTATCCTTGCAGATGCTTCTACCTGTGGCAGCTAGAGCATGTATAAAGCTAAGCAGGCAAACAGACATGCAGACTACAAAGTCCTTAACTGTAACCTGGTTAAAGTTTATAAATGGCCATATAAGCAGGTTACTCGTGAAGAAATCTACGTGTGTTAACCAGGGTTCTAATAACCAATAACCTGGAATAAGGGTTTATATGGCATTTTAAAAAAATGGATTTCTATGAATAATGGGGTAATAAAGCACATGTAAATGCACTGATTGCCTAGGTTCGCAATGTAGTATAAATTAATAGATTGCAGGCACTTTATCTGCAGGAATTTCTGTGTTTATTTTTTATCAGAAAACATGATGATTGTGACCATTGTATGTTCATATGTGTAAGGTTACAGTTGTTAAGTCTCAAATCTTTTCAGAAATACACAGTGCTGTTTACTTTTGATAAAAGGGTAGTTTTTCTATGACATGCCACACCAGTGAACATGTGACATTTTGCAAGAACAGCTTGCATTACTTGAACTGATTTTCCATAAACACATTTATGCTACTTGGCATGAATTTCAGTACCCTTGGAGCTCATGGACATGTTTGATCTGTGTGGTTCCTATTATTTTAACACATCTACAGACAATTAAAGAATGATATTGGAAGGAAGTGGTGAACCAGAATTTGTTTAGGAGGCCAAATAAAGTGGCGAGTGTGAAAAGATACTGCATAGAAGTTACAATAACAAATTGTAAAATGTATAATTGTGGCAAGTGCTTTAATGTACCTTTGAATGATAGGCATCAGTTTTAGAGGTAATTTATGTCTCATACCTTTTGCTGTTTTCTTAAACCAGATCCTGATAAAACAGTTTAAGAAAATACATGGATGTATGTGAACATGTGGTTTCATTATAAACTGCTCAAAAAAAATGAAAGAAACACTGAAAAGACATCAGATCTCAATGGGGGGAAAAATAATGCTGGATATCTATACTGATATGGACTGGGTAATGTGTTAGGAACGAAAGTATGCCACATCATTTGATGGAAATGAAAATTATCAACCTACAGAGGGCTTAATTCAAAGACATCTCGAAAACCAAAGTGAAAAAATGATGCAGCAGGCTAGTCCATTTTGCTGAAATTTCATTGCAGCAACTCAAAATCGCACTCTGTAGTTTGTATGACCCCCACGTGCTTGCATGCCTGACAACATCGGGACATGCTCCTAATGAGATGACAAATGATGTCCTGGGGGATTTCCTCCCAGATCTGAACCAGGGCATCACTGAGCTCCTGAGGTGCTACCTGGCAGCGTCGGATGGACTGAAATATAATGTCACAGAGGTGTTTAGGTCAGGCAAGCATGGGGGCCAGTCAATGGTATCAATTCCTTCATCCTCCAGGAACTGCCTGCATACTCTCGCCACATGAAGCCGAGCATTGTTGGGCGCCAGGAGAAACCCAGGACCCACTTCACCGGCAAAGGGTCCTTCACTGGGTCCAAGGATTTCATCTCGATACCTAATGACACTCAAGGTGCCATTGTTTAGTCTGCAGAGGTTTGTGCATCCCTCCATGGATATGCCTCCACAGACCATTACTGACCCACCACCAAACCGGACAAGTTGAATGATGTTACAGGCAGCATAATGTTCTCCAGGGTCTCTCCAGACCCTTTCACGTCTGTTACATGCACTCAGGGTGAACCTGCTCACATATGTGAAAAACACAAGACACCAGTGGTGGACCTGCCAATTCTGGTATTCAATGGCAAATGGCAATCAAGCTCCACGGTTCCAGGCAGTGAGCACAGGGCCCACTAGAGGACATCGGGCCCTCTGGCAACCCTCATGAAGTCTGTTTCTGATTGTTTGGTCAGAGACATTCACACCATTGGCCTGCTGGAGATCATTTTGTAGGGCTCTGGCAGGGCCCATCCATTTCCTCCTTGCCCAAAGGAGCAGATACCGGTCCTGCTGATGGGTTCAGGACCTTTTACAGCCCTGTTGAGCTTTCCTAGATTAACTGCCTGTCTCCTAGAATATCCTCCATGCCCATGAGACTGTGCTGGGAGACGCAGCAAACCTTCTGGCAATGGCACGTATTGATTTTCCATCCTAGAGAGGTTGGACTACCTGTGCAACCTCTGTAGGGCCCAGATAGCGCCTCATGCTACCAGCAGTGACATTGATGGTAGCGAAATGCAAAACTAGTGAAAAAAACAGTCAGAAAAGATGTGGAGGGAAAAATGTCAGTGGCCTCCACCTGTTAAACCATTCCTGCTTTGGGGGGTCATCTTATTGTTGCCCCTCTAGTGCGCCTGTTGTTAATTTCATTAACACCAAAGCAGCTGAAACTGATTAACAACCCCCTCTGCTACTTAACTGACCAGTTTAATATCCCAGAAGTTTCTTTGACTTGATGCTATACTGTACTCTGATTAAAAAGTGTTCCGTTAATTTTTTGAGCAGTATATGTGATTTCTCACCTAATTGATGCTTTTTTTGCAAGGTTCCTGAAATGAGGTAAAATGTTTTGACAAGTGCATGCATCTCTTATACCATGTGGTGTATGTAAAACCACCTGAAATCTTTAGACACAATTTGGTAACAAATATAGTGTGTATATATATACATACATACAGTGGAATGCAAAAGTTTGGGCAACCTTGTTAATAGTCATTATTTTCCTGTATAAATCGTTGGTTGTTATAATAAAAAATGTCAGTTAAATATATCATATAGGAGACACACACAGTGATATTTGAGAAGTGAAATGAAGTTTATTGGATTTACAGATAGTGTGTAATAATTGTTCAAACAAAATCAGGCAGGTGCATAAATTTGGGCACCGTTGTCATTTTATTGATTCCAAAACTTTTAGAACTAATTATTGGAACTCAAATTGGCTTGGTAAGCTCAGTGACCCCTGACCTACATACACAGGTGAATCCTATAATGAGAAAAAGTATTTAAGGGGGTCAATTGTAAGTTTCCCTCCTCCTTTAATTTTCTCTGAAGAGTAGCAACATGGGGGTCACAAAACAACTCTCAAATGACCTGAAGACAAAGATTGTTCACCATCATGGTTTAGGGGAAGGATACAGAAAGCTGTCCCAGAGATTTAAGCTGTCTGTTTCCACAGGTAGGAGCATATTGAGGAAATGGAAGACCACAGGCTCAGTTCAAGTTAAGGCTCGAAGTGGCAGACCAAGAAAGATTCCGGATAGACAGAAGCAACGAATGGTGAGAACAGTCAGAGTCAACCCACAGACCAGCACCAAAGACCTACAACATCATCTTGCAGCAGATGGAGTCACTGTGCATCGCTCAACCATTCGCACTTTACACAAGGAGATGCTGTATGCGAGAGTGATGCAGAGGAAGCCTTTTCTCCCCCACAGCACAAACAGAGCCGCTTGAGGTATGCTCAAGCACATTTGGACAAGCCAGCTTCATTTTGGAATAAGGTGCTGTGGACTGATGAAACTAAAATTGAGTTATTTGGGCATAACAAGGGGTTATGCATGGAGGAAAAAGAACACAGCATTCCAAGAAAAACACCTGCTACCTACAGTAAAATATGGTGGTGGTTCCATCATGCTGTGGGCTGTGTGGCCAGTGCAGGGACTGGGAATCTTGTCAAAGTTGAGGGACGCATGGATTCCACTCAGTATCAGCAGATTCTGGAGACCAATGTCCAGGAATCAGTGACAAAGCTGAAGCTGCGCCGGGCTGGATCTTTCAACAGACAACGACCAAACACTGCTCAAAATCCACTAAGGCATTCATGCAGAGGAACAAGTACAACGTTCTGGAATGGCCATCTCAGTCCCCAGACCTGAATATAATTGAAAATCTGTGGTGTGAGTTAAAGAGAGCTGTCCATGCTCGGAAGCCATCAAACCTGAATGAACTAGAGATGTTTTGTAAAGAGGAATGGTCCAAAATACCTTCAACCACAATCCAGACTCTCATTGGAACCTACAGGAAGCGTTTAGAGGCTGTAATTTCTGCAAAAGGCGGATCTACTAAATATTGATTTCATTTCTTTTTGTGGTGCCCAAATTTATGCACCTGCCTGATTTTGTTTGAACAATTATTGCACACTTTCTGTAAATCCAATAAACTTCATTTCACTTCTCAAATATCACTGTGTGTGTCTCCTATATGATATATTTAACTGACATTTTTTATCGTAACAACCAACGATTTATACAGGAAAATAATGACTATTAACAAGGTTGCCCAAACTTTTGCATCCCACTGTGTATATATATATATATATATATATATATATATATATATATATATATATATATATATATGTGTGTGTGAAAAACTATTTGCCCCTTCCTGATTTCTTATTCTTTTGCATGTTTGTCACACAAAATGTTTCTGATCATCAAACACATTTAACCATTTGTCAAATATAACACAAGTAAACACAAAATGCAGTTTTTAAATGATGTTTTTATTATTTAGGGAGAAAAAATCCAAACCTACATGGCCCTGTGTGAAAAGTAAATGCCCCTGAACCTAATAACTGGTTGGGCCACCCTTAGCAGCAATAACTGCAATCAAGCGTTTGCGATAACTTGCAATGAGTCTTTTACAGTGCTCTGGAGGAATTTTGGCCCACTCATCTTTGCAGAATTGTTGTAATTCAGCTTTATTTGAGGGTTTTCTAGCATGAACCGCCTTTTTAAGGTCATGCCATAGCATCTCAATTGGATTCAGGTCAGGACTTTGACTAGGCCACTCCAAAGTCTTCATTTTGTTTTTCTTCAGCCATTCAGAGGTGGATTTGCTGGTGTTTTTTGGGTCATTGCCCTGTTGCAGCACCCAAGATTGCTTCAGCTTGAGTTGACGAACAGATGGCCGAACATTCTCCTTCAGGATTTTTGGTAGACAGTAGAATTCATGGTTCCATCTATCACAGCAAGCCTTCCAGGTCCTGAAGCAGCAAAACAACCCCAGACCATCACAGTACCACCACCATATTTTACTGTTGGTATGGTGTTCTTTTTCTGAAATGCTGTGTTCCTTTTACGCCAGATGTAACGGAACATTTGCCTTCCAAAAAGTTCAACTTGTGTCTCATCAGTCCACAAGGTATTTTCCCAAAAGTCTTGGCAATCATTGAGATGTTTCTTAGCAAAATTGAGACAAGCCCTAATGTTCTTTTTGTGGTTTGCGTCTTGGAAATCTGCCATGCAGGCCGTTTTTGCCCAGTCTCTTTCTTATGGTGGAGTCGTGAACACTGACTTTAATTGAGGCAAGTGAGGCCTGCAGTTCTTTAGACGTTGTCCTGGGGTCTTTTGTGACGTCTCGGATGAGTTGTCTCTGCGCTCCTGGGGTAATTTTGGTCGGCCGGACACTCCTGGGAAGGTTCACCACTGTTCCATGTTTTTGCCATTTGTGGATAATGGCTCTCACTGTGGTTCGCTGGAGTCCCAAAGCTTTAGAAATGGCTTTATAACCTTTACCAGACTGATAGATCTCAATTACTTCTGTTCTCATTTGTTCCTGAATTTCTTTGGATCTTGGCATGATGTCTAGCTTTTGAGGTGCTTTTGGTCTACTTCTCTGTGTCAGGCAGCTCCTATTTAAGTGATTTCTTGATTGAAACAGGTGTGGCAGTAATCAGGCCTAGGGGTGGCTATGGAAATTGAACTCAGGTGTGATACACCACAGTTAGGTTATTTTTGAACAAGGGGGCAATTACTTTTTCACACAGGGCCATGTAGATTTGGATTTTTTCTCCTAAATAATAAAACCATCATTTAAAAACTGCATTTTGTGTTTACTTGTGTTATATTTGACTAATGGTTAAATGTGTTTGATGATCAGAAACATTTTGTGTGACAAACTTGCAAAAGAATAAGAAATCAGGAAGGGGGCAAATAGTTTTTCACACCACTGTATATATATATTTTTTTTCTTGTACTGAGATTCTGTTAGTCATAAAAGATGATTCAAGTATATAGGATAATGGTTATAATTGGAGAAATTTTCAAATTGTAAAGAGTTTTTTTTGGTTTTTTTTACTCCATCATCATATCCTGACTTTATAATGGAGATGAGTTGGAGTATAGGAGGCTTGTGAAGGACTATCTCTTCAGTGCAGGGAGAACCACCTAAAAATCAACATCTGCAAGACAAAAGAGTTGGTGGTGGACTTTCTGCATACCAAACGGACTCTAAGGCCGTCACCATGCAACAGGAGGACATGGAAGTGGGGCAGAGCTACAGGTACCTGAGGTTTTGCATAAACAGCAAACTGGACTTTAGAATAGCCCAGAAGAGAACAAGCCATTCAGATCAACAAAGCCCACCAGTCCTATCTATTTTTGTCTAGTTTTGAAAGTCCCTAAAGATCTAACATCTACCACACTACTTGGTGATTTATTCCATGTGTATGGTTCTCTGTGTAAAGAAAAGCTTCCTAATCAAAATAACCTGACTTGTCTGACAACACCCTGACGCAGTACAAAAAGGGCCAGAACAGACTGCTCTTCCTGAGGAAACTCGTGTCTTCTGATGTGTGCTGCTGGAAATGATTTACCATTCTGTGGTAGTGGTGTGGTGTTCTACAAATGACACAAAGTGCCTGAACAAACTTAGGTGGAAAGCCTGCTCCAATGCAGGGCTAACCCCGGACACACTGGAAGCTGTTGTTTAAACAAAATGGTGGAAACATTGGATGCCATCAGGAAAAATTACCTTCAGTAGATAGATAGATAGATACTTTATTAATCCCAAGGGGAAATTCACATAATCCAACAGCAGTATACTAATACAAAGAAACAATATTAAATTAAATAGTAATAAAAATGAAAAAAATGAAAATAAAATTAATGTTCGCATTTACTCCCCCGGGTGGAATTGAAGAGTCGCATAGTGTGGGGGAGGAACGATCTCCTCAGTCTGTCAGTGGAGCAGGACAGTGACAAAAGTCTGTCACTGAAGCTGCTTCTCTGCCTGGAGATGACACTGTTCAGTAGGCACTCTCTTGGAGCACTTTTAGCCAAAGGTACATTGCTCCACGGTGTGCTAAGAAGGGCTTAAAGCCGTGTACTTATTTTTATTTCTACGCAATATTTATTAATAATTTATATGTCTCTCGATGGATTGTATTCTTTCAGCTGTGCGCCTGTGTTTTTTTTACGTTTCTGCTGCTGATGCATCAATTTATTACTTTTCAAACATGTTTGGTTTCGCTCTCAGTCTGTGGTTGCCACTATTCATGCGCCGAATGCTGCTTTCAGTGCTGCCTATGACTGTGAATTGGATGGGTGGCACAAAAAACTGAGGAAATGAAATGTTGTAATAAAATGAATATGAGCTAGCGGAGACGAGATAAGCCTCCGATCTTGCAATGTAACTCTAATCTTTGTAGTAGGAAAAGAAAACCATGGATTAAAAATGAGTTTAAACGTGAAATTACACTTCAGATATACATTATTGTCCACAACTCGGATATACGGTTCCATGAATTTTACGCATTATTTCTAGGTTTCACATTTGTCGCTCACTGCCCCTGTTTACCATGATCTGTTTAAGTACAACTTCCTTCCGCTTATCAGCTCGCTTCCAATTCGTCAACTTCAGAGAACCGGATGTGATAAAATTTGTCAACGCCGCACGCCACTGCGCTGCCATTGGCTCAGCATCGCGTCGTAGAAAGAAGTTAAAGCAAGCGCGGCCATTTTCTGTTACGGCGCCAGCGTCAAGGTAAGTTGGAATAGTGGTTCTCATTGTGATTATTTGTTTAATATTTACCCAATTTCTCCCGATGTAACTTGCTATTTGTAGTTGATTATTTTAATAAACAATTTTACGAGTTCTAAAGTTTTACTTGGAGATATTGTATGCGTTGTAAGTGTAAAGTCGATTGCCTCTTTGTAAATGAGTCATTTTCAGGAAAGCAAAATTCGCCCTGACCGTAAAAAGAGCACACGATCGATATTTTAGGTTTAGGTTGTCGCCGCAGAAATTTGTATTGTTACAAAGAACAAGTTAAATTAGCATTCAGTAAGATACGAAATGTGTGGGTTAGATATTCGCCAATGTAGCGATATTGTTTTATTGTAAGACATAGGAAAATATCTTCATTATTGCTTTGTTCGTAAATTGTCTTTATCTGCCCTTTTAATAAAATCGTACACATTATTCTTATTGAAACAGGCTTAAATAACGTTACTGAAGTAAGGAATTGTTAAACGTAAAGGTCATACGCACCGAAGTGGTGCTTTTTGTACCGTGGCTTTGCGGCCGCCTTTTCCGGTTCCCAGCGGTCTTTTCGGTGTGATACTCTTCAGATGCGCGTGCGCTTGTTCTCGTGCACCCGTTTCCAGGAAGATACGATCGTGTTTTCCTTTAGGCAATATGCGTACATAAGTATGTGTAGTTCGCATGTCTTTAGTAGATATTAATAGTATATACTATTAAACACTTAGAAATATTTTGAGTTATTAGTCTTCTATAAAAACATTTTGAATCGTGTCTAGTCTGCCCTTAACACTTTTAAAGGATTTCATTGCACACATGTGCAAAGCGATGGCCGTCTAATTAAAAAATGTAAGGTAAATGTTGGTATTTATTTACAGCTAGACAATTGTGTTGCCATTTTGCCAACTGCTAAATTGTGAGTTTTTAAATGCGAAGAGTTTGAATTGGCATTAGCCGTCCATAAAACTGTTTTCTTCATGAGGTAGAAGTACAAAATAAGAACGGTTGCGTCAGGTATTCTAAATTTTAAAACGTGTGCTTGACTTCAAATGATTAAGATCTAAATATTTTTGATTGTAAAAGAAATACAGAGGTCACTAGGGGGCTGGATCCCTTTTAAAAGTTCAAAAACTGAAAATGTGATGTTCGGGAGTCGCCAGATAAAAAAAAGCCATTTCAAAGCATTCATGAATAATTCATCCAATAACAGAAATTAAATAAAACGAAGACAGGTTAAAACTTGCACAGACATTCTAAAATATTTACATCATTTAAGAAAAATATCCTTATTGATTTACTGACGTTAAATTCTGTGTGTAGCTTGTGTCTGTCATCAGCTGAGGTGATTTTCTTTTTTTTTTTTTTCCTTCCAACATTTCCTCTGACACACACCAGATGCTTCATAATACATCCTTTCAGTGATTTAAGGAGTTCATTTCTTACTTCAAGACATCTGAAAGTGGAGTTTAGTTTCTAAACAAGCAGGCTCAGGGTAATGACATCTATGTTTGATATCTAAAAGAAATGCAACTAAAAACATCCTATATGTAGTACAGGATTAAACATGAAAAGTTTTTCCAACTTTGCAGGTTTAATCCCTAATTTTTTTATTTATTTATTTATTTATTTTTTTTGGCAGTCTGTTAAAAAAACAAAAAACACAACAATGTTGCATTGTCCATAATGGGCAGATTTTTCCTTCTCTGTTCAAAATGGCTAATTGTAATGGTTCATTAATGCATTTGAACCAAATAATTATAAAAAGTAAAGCAAACAAACCGTCCCTGTTTTTTGCAGCATCCTATTGTCCTGGTACTTTGAAGCTATTGCCAGAATCATGTTTATTAGAATAGTGGTACAGCATAATAATTGACAGATCATGCTATTAACTGTATTCTCTCTTAAATCTGTGCAACAGATCAACTTATAGTGCAACTTCCTCATCTACTTTTAGAGAAGAGCTGATATTTGAGAAATAAAAAAAATATATATTCCAATGAACATGTTTAATTCGTCCCTCTGTTCTCATTTTTCTGTAATTTATTTTTATAAAAATGAAAAAAAATGATCTTATTGGTGATGGGAGACACCTCTTTAGTTGCACAGATTGTGGCATCATGGAACAAAGGATCACATTGACAAATTACATTTTTTTTTATTAACAATGGTAACAGGTTCCTACAGAGTAAGTAATTTGTCCTTGGTTGGCATTATTTCACATTTAAAAATTATGTGGTGACAGTTGCCCAAAGCCTTCTTCCAATTGTAAACTTTTAATTTTCTTCTTTCAAATGTAACCTGATTCTTACAGGTGACAGGTAAGTCTCAGCAACATATGTGATTCTTTTGTGGTCGTGATTTTCATTTTCAAACAAAATTGATTGATGTTATTACTTAAGCTTGTTTGTGTTACGCATTTCAAAACCATGCAATTAAAGTGCAAAATAGCTGTAAATGTACATTTGTATACTTTTCTTTCAGAAAGGTTGCATCCATTAACCACACTTTTGACTGAAAATGAATCATATTTGTAAAAACACCTGATCATCTTTGAAAAGCTATACGTTATTTTCAGCAATTTCAATGTGACTTTGAAAATAAAGCTGAAGAAAAAAAACACACACTTTTTAGCAAAAATTTACACTGGGTGTTAAACTCAAATTAAATGTTTGTTTTTATTATATAATAGTAATAATAATACTAGTTCACTGCTCAAAATGGTAAATGCGGGGAGGACCCAGGATCGGTCCTGCGACCTCTTAATTACAAGGCAGCAGTTCTTGCCTCTGTAACAGCCAAGAAAACATGTCTGTTTACTGTCGATTGATTTTTGGGGTTTGGTTTTTACGTATTAACAGCATCACTTAAATTAAATAATTTCTTTTTCTGGAGTTATATTCTTGAATAAAAAATGCTCGTTATATATTTTGTGAAAGTGTTTGATATTTGGACTCCACTCTTCACACATTATACACTTCACGTCAACATTTTGTAATTATTACTATAATATGAAAAGGTTGTTTTAGTTATTTGTTCAACATTTCTTGCCTCACATTTCCTGTCATCCTACATTTACACAGATCATTGTAGATACAGAACACACTTAAAATGTATGTATTCCAAATAATGATGTATTATTTACCCTATACAGCTGTAAGAATTTTTGTTTCCAAATTCAGCTGCCTCGGTGGGGGATGAGTGAGCAGGCTGCCAGTGCTGACTGTCACATTTGCAAACCATAGACGCTGATGAAGGGGTGCGAGGGAATTTAAGGTGGCCCGGCATTACAAATATTTTCGTAGGATTCAGGGATTCTAGTGTTAAGCATGTACTCCTTTGTAATATTCTTACTTATTATATAAGTTGTTTTGTGTTAACAAAAGTAAAAATACAATATTATGGCTCTTAAATTATATGTTTAGGTGCATCTTATTTAATTTTTATTTGACTTGTGAGGAACACAACTAACCTTTGGAGTGTTTAATAGTTACTAAGTAATTAAAATGCTACATTTTTGTAATCTGTGTATTTTGCAGGAAATTTGACTCTTAATACTTTTATTTTTTGAGGGACTGTTGTGAATTCTTTGATCAAGTGGGGTTATTTTTTCCTGTTGTCAACAGTTGATTTTGTGATATTTTTCATTTCTTTAGTCCTAAACCTCAAACTTCCACAATATGATAAAATAATTAAATTTTATTATATATAGCAGATCAGATCACATTTAAAAAATATATATAGTTTTTACAGGACTCTGAATGTTTTCACTTGATGGTCCTAGTGTTTGAATTAGTGCTTCTAACTTCAACAAAAAAATAAGAAATTGCAATATGAATGTAATGTAAATTGGACTGGCACAGCAAAAAAAAAAAACAAAAAAAACAAAAGTGCTTTCTAAGGGGTAATTAAGAAAAAAAAATCTGTATTTTGTCCTGGCCTTTTTGCCTTCAGCAAGCTGTTTGTGGACAAGGGGGCTACTTTTGTTGGTGTATATATTAATGAAGTTAATATTACATATTATTGATAAATTTTAAAAAAAAACTTCATACTAAGTTTTATCAAAAGTATGTGTTAGTCCTAAATGTTGAAACATATTGAGTAAGTTAAATATTAACAAACTGGAAACTGTAACTAGGTTCTTTTCATTGTTTTTGCCAGAAGGCTAGTAGTATCAAAAGCAGACTAAAGGCATTTATTTGCCAGCTCCTCTCTCTCTGTCAAATGCGTCTTCGGTAAAAGGTAATTGCTTTCACTATTAGAAATTCCTAGATAAGTAATTTTATTGTCGAATCTTTATTCTATTTAAGCATTTTTCTGTATTTAGTTGAAAAAGAAAATGAAGAGCTGTAGTAGCCAGCAAGCATGATAGCTAAATTTGGCATTTCTGTTTAGTTATACAGATACAGCCAGCTTAATTTAAGATGATTGAAAAACTAGAATTTTGGTTGCAATTTAAAACTTAGTTTTGGCAGTGGACATTTTCAATTTAAAAGTAGTCTGTTGGTAATCAGTTACTTATTCTATGTTCATTAGTGCATTGCATGTAGTGATGTATGTTTTTACCATTCTAATGCAAGTATGTTATTTTTGAGGACAGTGGTGTGGCAACTGTTGTATATTTCAGCAGGACATTTCTATATTGCAGTGAACCAATGACAATCTCTAGGGTGAACTGTACATAAAGTAAGGCACGATAAAGCCACTTCACATTAGAAGAAAGGAAAACATACACACCAATTAACGCAGATATTGGAGAAACTAAACCTCTCCGGCTCCTTGTGCCTTAGAAAAAGTAAAGTCAAAGTCTCGCTCAGCTGAGCCTGAAAGTGAGTGAAAAATAATTTTAAAGGAGATTATGTTAAGCCATGTTTCATGGTGGCAACTTCCTGGAAACAAATAGATAATTGTAACACTGATAGAGCTAGTATCTTTTTATTTTTTTTTTCACCGTTTATTAAACTGCTCCCCTTTAAAAAATACTATAGGGCAAAATAAAACATATTAACAACAGTGTTACATCCTTTCCTGTGTTAGAACTAGGGTTTAATAAAGGGTCGGGGTTGGGGATATTAGATGCACATTTGCAGTTTTTTTTTTTGCTTGCTCATTGCAGGGTAGTATGTCACTGCCTGAAGTGCACGATCAACTTATAGGCTGATTTTTGTGCCGAAGTGTTTGTTTAAATTTGCATTTCTCCTTTAAATAATCGTTTAATTGGAAAATACTGTATACGTGTGCACATTCTCTAGGCTGTAGTTGATTTTGAAATTGTTATTTAATTTGGGGGGGGGAAATCCTATTTTTAAATAAAAACCACTTCTGTCTCCTGGACAACATGGGTATAATGGTTTACATTTGATATTTCCTTTCTTACTTGATCAAAAATTTAAAGTAGCCAACGGCACACCACTAGTTCACATGTGGTATTGAAAGACTAAAATAACATGTCTTGTTAAGAAGGCTCAACAGTGTCTTTGCTTTTTAAGAAAACTGGAGACAGTCTGTCTTCTTGGTTCCTCACTTAAATGTAAATGTAAAATATAGAGCATACTGAATTGGCCGCATGCAAAGACCTACTGTATAATGATTGACTACAGCTGTAATCATAAAAACAGGACATTTATGACAAAATGCCTAAAGTACTTTTTTTTGTGGCAGACCCACACACCTCAACAGCAAACTGCCCTCTGCAATTCTGCAAGTTATATTTTTTAAGATTCAGTGCTTTACCATCAGACAATGACAGATTATTTTGAATTCAGTTTTTTTTAATTATTTTACTTACCCATGTAGTATGTAGTAAAGAGAAAAATGTTTCAACTCCTGTTTTCATGAAGAATAGAACAAAGATGTTTATGATATAATAATGGCCAGTGTTGTACAACGGCAAATGATGGAAAAACCATCTTTGAGGAAAAGAACAAAATCTCACATTACTCATGCCGCATTATCCACTTGTCTATTATCCAGCTGTTATGTTCAAAATGTGCAAAACACATGGAACTTCAGTTTTCCTATTTATGTGCATGCTGATGATTCAAGACATAGCTATGTCTATGTCAGTATATTAGATAAGTCTCTTTTTGAGAATATCCAATAATCCGAATAAAGTGAAAATTTTTCTTCCTACACTCCTTAACCTTTTCACATAATTTGCTGTTGTACTGCATTGTTTACTATTGCCATCTGTTATGTCAGATTTTCTTGTTCCATTCAGGAAGGAATCGTAATATTAAAAATATTTCTTTGCCACCACTACAAAATACATAGTGTGTAGCATTAAACAATTTTGACTTAAAGGCTATTGAACTTATTGTGATACAGTCTTATGCTTGACTTTTTGCCACAACTCCATTATGTAGGAATCTGCACTACGTATCGGCACTATTTATTTCTAATGGAGGTTTGGCGTTTTTCAAGTTGAATTTATTTCCTTACAAATCTGGTATATATACATTTATCACATGAAATTGTGTTCTAAAGTTGTGTTTTCTATACATTTAAAAAAAAAAAATAAATAAATAATACAGTATGTGTCCTGGCATCTTTCAGTGGAAGCCATGGAGCACAGGGCCCAACAGGAGAACAAAAGCCTAAAAACCTACTGAGTTTTGCTATAGGCATAAACATATATTTTCCAGCACATGTTTGTGACGGCAAAAGGGATGTGGAAATAATACTTTTATTGTATATACCTTGTACCATTTTTCTTCAGGCATGGATACTTTTGCTATTTGCTTGTGTGTTAGCAGTGGCCTTTGTGTGAGGAGTTCTGGTATAAATACGGGAGTAAATGGACACACTACCAAGCGCGTTGTAGAACAGTTTAGTGTGTTGTTTTTATCTTTTGAGAGGACACAACAACCCTGAGGGTTCAAGTTTGTCGCAGAAGAAGAAAAGCAAAATAACTGACTCTCATATTTGTTTTTTTGGTTCAAAAATGTGATGTGTAAGGTATTTTACAATGTTTGTATAATCTCAAGATGCATATTAAATATCTAACTCTTTCCTTGAAAAACTAATTGTTTCCCCAGAGTTTCCATTATAAAACTCCTTTAAAACTCCTTGTAAAATACCTTACACATCACATTTTTGAACCAAAAAAACAAATATGAGTCAGTTATTTTATATCATATAAACATATCATATATGTGTGTGTGTATATGTGTATGTGTGTGTGTATATGTGTATATGTATATATATATATATATATATATATATATATATATATACACGTATGCATACATACATATATATACACATATATAGATACATATATATATATTTTTTTTTAATTTCGATTACTTATTTATTTTTGATGCTCATTGCTCTTGTTATTAATTTGTGTTTGCTTTGTCTTTGTACCATGTGCTGTATTGCTCATTTTTGTACAGAGACAGATTATACTTTATATTACCAGCTGGTATTAGCCACAAATTTTTGAATATTTTATTTAATCTCGCTGTAGATTTTTCATTGTTGACTAATGGCACTCCTAATATGCTGCATTATATTTAAGATTCTTCTCTCTGTCCTTCCAATTTATAACTTCCCCCTCCCCTTCTTGCTTCATCAGGTGGACCTGAAGGATGGCCGCAGGGACCACTGTGAAAATATTTGTCGGGAACCTGTCAGTAGATACGTCCCAGGAGGAGCTTGCTGCGATCTTTGAACCCTATGGCACTGTGGTGAGTTGCAGCGTCCTCCGCCAGTTCGCTTTCGTCCATCTGGCAGGATTGGAGGGGGCAAAACGTGCCATCCAGCAGTTGAATGGGTGTGAATTCAAAGGGCGCAACCTGGTAGTGGAGGAGTCTCGTGGCCGCCCTGTTAATTCCACCAAGGTGTTTGTGGGCAACCTGACTGCCCTCTGCACTGCCCAGGACCTAAAAGAACTCTTCCAGACCTTCGGCAAGGTGCTGGAATGCGACAAGGTTAAAGGTCAGGACCTTAATTTTATCCTTTAATTTCTTTCTTTTGTTATTTCATTTAATCCTAATAGCACCTTCATACTGTCTTGTATTAATTATTTAAAAAATGCAGAAGTTGTCAAGGCTGATATTTCATACTCCTGTGATTATGATGATTAACATTACCTTTGCTTTACAGCCGGAATATTTTAGGCTGTTTATTGTGATTTGAAATGTCAACACTTCCCACACCCTTTCGGTTTATTGTTGTAATTGTGAAGAATGATGTAACAGGCTGTATGTAGTTATTCGATGTACTGCTGTATAAGTACATATGTCCGTGTTAGTTTATTTGTTACAATGAATGGCTTTATATCTTTAGACAAAGCGTGATATTAAATAACCAGAATAAATATGGATCATCATTTCCAAATTGCTACATAATAATTTATATATAAGTAATAAAATTGTTGAATACCTGTATTACCAGTGATAGATAGATGTTCAGCCAGCGAAGTCTGAACTTTAGCATATATTGACACTAAAGTTGTTCACACATTACACAAACTCTAGTTGGAGTAGATATCAAAATTAATGACCGTAATTGCAGATCATGTCGCATTCAGGATGTGAGATTGCCTGGCTAGGGATAATGGGGAATGACAAGTTGAATGACTGTTAATACTTTTAGTACAGAAATGTGCTGCAACTGCCCCCAACTCTCACATGATTATGTAAATAAAATCTGCAGCTTAAAGTTTTGTAGTATGACAGAAGCTTTATCTTGAGAGTGAACTAGTGTTAATCTAATCGATAGGCAGCCAATTTAAATGGGCTGAATTTCAGTTCAAATGGACAACCTGAAAAATATTTGTCAGTATCTGCTTTTCTGAAGTAATTTAATTGGAATACTCCTTTCTTTGGGTATCTGAAGAAATGTATGTTGTTGCAGATGAAACTTCCTGTAAACTAAGAGCATCCAGGAAGAGTTTTGAAGGACATAAAAGACCAGAAAATTGTCTTTTGCATTAAAGAAAGTAGAGTATTAAATTGAGTAAAAGGAATCATGGTTATTCAACCTGTACATTGAGAGAAAAGGCAAACACATATTTTGTCCATCTGAACTTTGAGTAGGTGAAAAAAGAGGCATATATTTGATAGAAAAGAGCTGCTTTAATGTGTTTAGATTTTTTAATTAAAATGGCCACTGCATGTTTGAATGTGGATGATGATTGAGCTTGTCTTTAGTACAGCAGCTCACATTTTTAAATTTGGGGAGAACAAAGCTAAGAATTTGATCATGTTGTTTAGTAAATAATATGCTTATTTATTATATTTATCCATTTTAGAAGTAAACTTAAGTACATTAGCCTTGTATCCTCCTGATAAACATTAATTACAAGCAACAATTCTAAAAGATGTTAAGACAAGAATTTTTTTCTTTTATGATATCTGCATTATAGAGAAGTATTTTTGTACAGATTGTATTGGAATTTTAATTATTTTAGTATTTTTTTCATAGTCACTAAACAAGTCTACCAATTTTCATTTTATTAATTAAGATAATAATAATCAGTAATAATTCTTTACATGTATATTGCATTTTCCTCGCTACTCGGATGGGTTTACGTAGCAAGTGGGAAGCCACTCAAATACCACTGAAGTGCAGCATCCACATGGATGATGCAATTGGCAACATTTTGCACAATTGCGATCACCACATATTAGCTGTTGCGGGAAGAGGTAAGATTGCTAAGTTGAGACAGAGGATGATTAGGTAAAACTTGCTGTCTGCATGTACGGTTTTCATATAAAGACCATCACAAAACATAATCGCAAACGGAACTTTGCACGATACCTTGGTGAGCTCTGTGAGCCATGCTGTTTCGTTGAAGAACACATGTGCGGCAGGATGACGCCTGACCTCTTGCTACATCCTAACAGTGTAATCTTTCGTTTTTACGCCTTGTGCAAATGCATTGTTCTTACATGTGAGTGGACGTTTCTCACGTGGAGGGGCTTCTGTTCTCTTTCTCCAATGTAGAACCCTCATCCTTCACCTCTGGTATAGCACGTCTTTATTTGAAAACAGCAATGTCAGATTAGAGGGAGCGTGAAAGTGACTAAGAGAATAAAACTGAATTTAAAAAAAAGCTAACCTTTTCATGTACCATAAATTTACACTGGCTCTTAGACTCAAATCAAATGTATGTTTTTATTGCGCAATGGTAACAATAAGAGCAGCTCGCTACTCAAAAAGGTAATTCTGGAGTAGCGCCCGGAATTGATCCCGCGACCTCGTATTGACTATGAGTCAGCAGTTCTTCCCACTGCACCACCCAAGTAATACGTTCTCCTGTGTATAATTCGGGACTTGATTTTACAGTATAATTTGTGGTATTTTATAATGTTGTTCATATAAGTTGAATGCAGAAGACTCACACTGTTGTTACAGGGGACTATGATACCTTAACACCCACCTGAGAGTAAACACGGAGCACACTGCCTTTTTTTCTATGTGAGTGTGGCAATGCACTGTATCAGCGCTTGCTCATAACCCCCCCAAACAGTACCCAACCACACAGTAATACCCAAACTATTCCAAAACAACGTTTACACTGATTTGTGTGTTTTTTTTTGTTTTGTTTTTTTGTTTTGTTTTTTTTTTCTCGCCCCCTCATACACCTTTATCATAAGAGCATCCTTTATCTGCGATGGAATTGATCAGAAGAAAATATGAAGCTGGTTTTAAATTAAACATCATTGAAGTAGTGAAAGAGATTGGTAATTGCGCTGCTGCAATAAAATCCGATGTGTCTGAGAAACTGATGCAAGATTGCAGGAGGCAAGAAGATGTGAAAAAATATTGTCGCATTTTTGAACAGGCGTATAAGTCGGGGTCTGATTTTTATGATCGATTTCTTTTGGGTTTCAAGACCTTATACGTATTTACAGTATATTCTTGAATAAAAGCACACTTGTTTTGTTATTACATGTACCTTTTGTGAAAGTGTTTATTTGATATTTGGACTTAAGTCTTGACATATTACACACTTCATGTAATAATTTTGTCATTAGCACTATAAAATGAAAAAAGTTTCTATTTTAGGTATTTATCAAACATTTATTGCATTTCTCGGATTTCCTGTCCTCCTACATTTTACGTAGATCGATGTGGACACGGAACACACATGAAATGCGTGTGTTCCAAATTACAATATATCATTTACTCTATACAATTCCAGGTACTTCGCACATAGATAAACAATGTCTTGAGCTGGGATAACTTACTTCACGAATTAAGTTGCGGGGGTAGGGGGTATAATAGCAGACAGCTCGTGCTGATCAATACAGTTACAGTCAAACAACACTGATGGAGAGGTGAGAAGTAATCTCAGGCCACTTTAAATTCGAGTTTTTCGTAGGTTTTAGGGATTCTAGAGTTAACAAAGAGCAGTGTTTCCAAACTGTGTACCATATTTGCATGAAGAATGGTGAAAACTTAACTTAGTCACCACAGTTGCAGTTTTCAAAATCTATGGTTATGGTCTTTCAATAATTTCTTTATTGTTGGCCATAGCTGACATAATATGCATATTCATTTGGATTTTCCAGCTTAAAGTATGTGGAAATTTGTAATAAAATGCACATTTTTTGCAATCTTGATTTGCAAATTAAAGCCATTTGCATGGTGTTATATTTGAAGCAACAAATTAGAATGAAATGTTGGGCGAAAACAGGAAGGAGAAGTGCAGTATAGATATGTATTTGTAGACAACATTGACGTCCATTTTAAAATAACAAGTGTAATAAAAAACATGACCTTATTTATATGACTGTCATAACCATATTTTCTAAATAGGTGGGGTCCTACCAAAATATATCCCAACAGGAAAATGAAAAAAATTGATTGAATCATTGAACTGATTGAAAAAGGTCTTGGCAGACCTCTACAAAATAAGGCTCAGTAGCTTGCACAACAGGTTACTGACTGCACAAAACATAGGCACAGCTGAATGAAATCCATATGCGAGTGTCCTCTTAGCGGCCCAGAGAAGATTCCAGGAAATAGTGTTGGTGGGTTATGTAGCAGCTCACAAACCTTTATTATGAATGGAGAAAGGTATTGTGGACAAGTCTGAGATTTTGGGGTCATTGTGAATTGTTTATGTAAGTCATCGAGCTGGTGAAATAATACATTTTTGATTTGATTTTTGAAATACTTTGTTAATCCCTGAGGCACAGTTGTATTTTCGTGTGACCTTTGGGGGTCAGAATTAAAGGTCAGCCAATGTACAATGTCCTTAGAGCAATTTTCAGGTTAAGGGCCTTGTTCCTGGGCCCGATGGAGTTCAATTAACAGTATATAAAGCAGCAGTTAAGCATGGAGGTGGAAGCGTTACAGTTTGTGGGATGTTTTGCGGTCTCTAAAGTTGGTGACCTACAGCAAGTGACTGGAATACTGAATCAAAAAAGGGGCTTTGCAGTATTCACCAACGATATGTCCAGACATCTGGTTAAGACTTATTGGCCAGCCTTTGCGGTACAGCAGGATGATGACTCAAACCATGCATCCAGCTTTTGTGAGAATTATTTGAAGAATGAGTAAGATGAAGGCTGGCTAAAAGTGATGGCATGGCTTGCACAATCACCTGACCTTAACTTTGTTTGATTTGGGATGAAATGGGTAAGAAGGGTTTAGGTTAAAAAAAATGACTATCATTGTCATTTGTGGGCACTTTCAGAACAACATCCTAAATATTTTAATGGAATTCCTTTGATATAAGGGATAATTTCAGTATTTATCAAGTTGAAATTTTTTCTGCACAATTAGGGTGTGTATTAGTTTGCTACATGAAATTGTGCTTTGAAGTGAAGCACACTCTTAACACCCAAGTTAATTAAGCTTCAGGGATATCGGTCTATCCAGTTGAGAAGCATAAGCGATTGTGAGTCAACTTCACCTGCTTTGGTGAAAATCAAAGTGACAAAAGGTGCACTTGAAAGGCCAAAAAGTGAATGGTTTTGCAGGTGGTGGCCACAGACAATTGCTTTCTCAGAATCAGAGTTCACTTGACTGGCCAGGTACACTAATATGTACTAGGGGTTAGTCATGATAGTATTGTATTCTGTGCTGTTGCTTGTATGTTGCACCAAAAGATAAATATAAGAATTTAAAATATAAAATATGATGCAGCATACAAGGGGAATACAAAAAAATAAAGATATAGTAGGATTAAAATGTCCAGGCAGTCTAGTGTACAGGTTTACCGAGTAGAAGCTTAGACATAATTAGTAAGAATAACTACACGGTTTGGGGACTGTTTAGGCAATGTGGTGTTTTAGCTTTCACTTCACAAAAACGTTTGTCAGGCAAAGTCTTTGGTACAGGTGATTTCCCTTTGCGAGTTGGATCAGCAAAGATCTTTGTGGCCTCTTCCTTACCCCGGACTCGTATAATACTTCGGTGTGTTTAAGTAGGAGCCTATGATCCTTTCACAGGCTTTGATGATGGCATTGGAGATTGGCCTTGACCCGAATAGAAACGGCACCAAACCAGATCCTTTCACAGGCTTTGATGATGGCATTGGAGATTGGCCTTGGCCCGAATAGAAACAGCACCAAAACAGACAGTGATAAATTAGATCAGAATGGACTCTAATGGCTGTGTAGAATTGGACCAATATTGCTTGAGAAAGTTTGAATTTCATCAGCTGATGCAAAAAGAATATTCTCTGATGGGCTATCTTAATAATGTATGTAATATTATTGTCCCACTTAGGGTTTTAGAACATCACTGTGCTCAAGAACTTAAATGATTCTGACAACCCAGCTGCTGAGCCATTTATAGCAGGTGACTGTTTCCTGAAATCTCTGATCTTCTCCTGAGTTTTTTTTAATGTAAAGGTCCAATTATTATGCCTGCACCAGAATGTCTGTTTTTTCCACCTTTGTTTGAAATGATACTTATTGGTGTTATATCCACTTCAAATTTAAGAAGTTTGAAAGACAAATTGCCAGGAATTCTTTTGTAGCATTCTTGAGGTAATTCAGAGTAAGGTATTCAAAGGTCTTCATACCACCGTGTTATCTTTCAAAGCAACCATAAAACTGATTTAAAAGATGAGCCAGACTGGGGTCAGCAGAACTATTTGTTTGTTTCTTGTAGTTAGTGACCTGTTTAAGGCCTCTACAGACTGATGAGCTATCATTTACAGACAGTTGTCCTAGTTCTGGGCAGTATACCAGTTCATACCGAAAAACATTTTTTATTTTTGTTATTATATGGATTTTTCTTATTTTGCAACACTGGTTCAAATTGCCTAAACAATGTTCAGATTGTGGCTCAGTGGGAAACTGTTTAAGGGGGACATTTTTCACTGCTACACCGCTAAACACATACAACAGAATACATGCGTTAATTGGAGGTGTTGCACGGGGGCTCTTTTTCACTGCTAAACAGGTATGCATTGGAGTATGTGCAGTAGTGGAGGTATTGCACGGTGAAAATGGACAGAGAACATTCCGAAACGGAAGCTGTAGCAGACGATAAAGTTGAACATGATGACACAGAAGAACTTTTGCTGGAAAAAGGAGTCGCGTCTATTGTCTTAAGATACTTTGGATTTAAAAGGTCAGATGTAGATCTGTAGACCATTATGTTCAAATGTGTAAATACTGTTTCTATTCTTCCGGATAATACTGCAAGCCAAGTTGTACTTGTTTTATTTTTTTCAATACTGTGTAATGTGTCTGGGTACTGTGTAATAGTGTGACGACATGTTGACTTTATTCTCGTAATTTTGTCATTTTAGTAGACCATTGTAAACTAAACTTCATCTTAAAATGAATACAGTATTTCATTTACTAGGTTTTCTTAAACCCCGTCGTAAGTTAAATAGCACATTAAATGCTTTGTGTTAAGTGGTCCCCAAGCCATGTTGAGTGCTACATGCTTCTTAAACTGACTTCCTCTTGCAATAAGAGGAGGTACAGGCAGCACACAGAATACATTCACTTCATGATATTCCTACTCCCTGAACATTTAGAATGCTAAGATAAGTACTTGATATAATTTTCATGATACCAAGTATTTATCTTCGCATTCAAAATTTTCAGAGAGCGGGAACATCATGAAGTAAATGGATTCTTTGCGGCAATCCCTGCCTGCACCCCCTGTTGCCTGAAGAAGGGGCCTGAGTTGCCTCGTAAGCTTGCATATTGTAATCTTTTTAGTTAGCTAATAAAAGGTGTCATTTTGCTTGTCTTTTATCTACATTCATAATGGCTAACACGATACAACACCCTAGTACTACCCCTTTGAAAACTATCACTTTATGGGACCATGCAAACCTGTATTAATACTTGTGTGCACATTAAAATGTTGTTTTTTTTTTGTACAATAACCAATTCCACTGTCATGAGAATTGTACATTCTAGCCAGTCTACTGCAGTAATTGCAGTGAAAAATGTGGTTAAAAAATACCGTTGAATACAGTGAAACCAGTATAATTTAGAAAAATACCATGATATAGAGTTTTGGTCATACCGCCCAGCACTAAGTTGTTCCTGTAGCTTATCTGAGTACAAGTACGTTCTTTCTTTTCATAACTTAGATCCGTTTCCTGTATTACTCATGATTGCCAGATCTGTAAGCACTCTAAATAAGCTCTGGAGTTATCCAAGGCTCTAAAATGTACAATTGTTTTTGTTGAAATACAAAAATTTTCACACAAAAAATAGTTTCAGCATCAGTGTATTTGTGGATTTTGGAGGTGGCAGTTTTTAAGGCACTCCATTCTATACTGGAAAAGCAGTCTTGAAGCTCCTCTGTTGCCTTCATGGTCCACTTTCAAGCTGTTCTTTTGTTTCAGAAAAAGTAAAGTATGTTTTAGTACGACTGTCTTTGCCAGCAAACACGTGTCAGACATGTGCCAAGCAGTGTTTGCCAACTTCTTGAAGCTTTAAAAAAAAAAAAGAGGACCCCGGCTCTTCTGCCTCTGGTCCTCTACAGTGGGACTACCTGTTTAGTTTCATAAGCACCTGTGATCAACAAAGTTGTATGGTTCACTGATGTAGTTATAATACCTGGAATCGCATCAGGTGGCACACTGTGACAGAAAAGAGGACCAAACTACTATAACTGCCATCCTAGGCATCATCTTGTAATATCCTTATTCTTCCTGACTGATTCTTCTTTAGTTTTGTGTTTTGCTGTGTCCTTGTCACTGCTGGTAGCATGAGGTTGTACCTGCAGCTGGTTCAGTTCGCAAAGTTGGTCCATCTCCTCCAGGACGGCACATCCGTATGTGCCATTGCAAGAAGGTTTGCTGCATCTCTCAGCACAGTCTCAAGAGCATGGAGAAGATACCAGGAAACGGGACATTACACGAGGAGAGCTGAACAGGGCCATAGAAGCGCATAAAACCAGCAGCTTTACCAGTATCTGCCCCTTTATGCGAGAAGGAACAATAGGAGCACTGGCTGAGACCTATAATTGGACCTCCAGCTGGCTACTGTTCATATTTCTGACCAAACTGTCAGAAGTAGGCTCCATGAGGGTGGCATGAGGGTCTAATGTCCTCTAGTGGGACCTGTGTTTACAGCCTATCATGGTGCTGCTCAATGTGGTATTGTCTGGTGGAAGCCCAATTGGCGGCTCTGCAGTTGGCACCCAATTGTCTTCATACATGAAAGCAGGTTTACTTTGAGATGTGAAGAGAGTCTGGAGACGTCACTGTGAACATTATGCAGCCTGCAACAACATTCAGCATATCCAGTTTGGCAGTGGGTCAGTGATGGTCTGGGAGGGCATATCCTTGGAGGGACACACTGACTTCCATGTGCTAGGCAGTGGTACATTGGCTGCTGTTAGGTAGTGGGATGAAATCTTCAAAGCCATTGTCAGAACCTACACTGGTGCAGTGGGCCCTGGGTTCCTCCTCTTGAAGGACAATACTTGGCCTCATGTGGCCAGAGTGTGTAGACAGTTCCTGGATTATTAAGGCATTGATGCCATTGACTGGCCCGCATATGCCCCAGCTCTGCTTTTGTAATGTCTCGTCCCCTCCATGCTCTTGAGACTGTGCTAGGAGATGCAGCAAACCATCTGGCAATCGGCTACAGGTTCTGTTTCATGCTACCAGTAGTGACAAGGACACTACCAAAATGCAAAACCAGAGAAGACTCAGTCAGGAAGGATAAGTACAGAGCAATTGTTTGTGGCCACCGCCTGCAAAAACTATTCCCTTTTTGGGGGTTGTCTTGCTGTTACCTCACCAGTGCACCTATTGTCACTTTCATTTGCACCAAAGCCGGTGAAGTTGATTCACAATCACTTATGCTTCCTAACTGGACAGATTGATATCCCTGAAGTTTATTTGACTTGGTGCAAGACTGTGATGATTAAGTGTTCCCTTAATTTTGTGAACAGTTTTACATAGATAAAGATTGATATATAAATATAAAAGATATTATGAAATCTGCCTGCAACATTGATAGTTGTCAAACTATTGAATAGTGCATCATATTAGATGATGACTAATATTTGTAAAGTAGGTTTGAGTCAAAAGAAGTAGTAAATATCTTAATGCTTTATTGTAAATATCTCTCTCTTTGTGACTTCCCCAACTCCCCTCCCCTTTTTTCCTCCAGGTTATGCCTTTGTTCATATGGAAAAAAAAGAAGACGCCCTCCAAGCCATTGAAACCTTACATGGGACCACCTTTAAGGGACGCCCTCTATCTGTTGAGCTCTCCAAGGTTCAGCCAAGCAAACGAGCACCCACTGGAAAAATCCCTTGCGTTAACTGTGGGAAGCATGGTCATTATGCAGGTGACTGCCCATTATCTCAGACTCAGTCTGCTCTAGAGCAGTATCAGTCACAAGTGGCAGCAGCAGCTGCAGCTGGTGTGCAACTACAGTCTCATTTCCAAGTTCAACATCCTGTCCATAATTCTTTGTATGCAGCTTCCATTGCCAATCAGGTCTATGATGCTTCTTTTGGCTCATTAGGGAGCTCTGTGTATGCTTCTGCTTATGGTGCAGATGGAAACCCAGTGAATGCTGCAGCTGTTTATGGGAGCATGGCAAACTCCATGTATGGTTCAGTTGCAAATCCTGCAGTCTATGGATCAGTAGGAAACTCTGTCTATGGGTCCATGGCAGATTCAGTGTATAGCTCAGTAGCCAATGCAGCAGCTGCATATAGTGCTATGGCTAACCAAGCATATACTACTGTTGCAAACCAGGTTTATGCAAGCACAGTTAGCAATCAAGCATATCCTTCAGTTAGTAATGCAGTTTATGCCACTGTTGGTAATCCAGTTTATGGTACTGTGAGTGGTACAGTGGGTGATGCAGCAGCTGCGGCTGCTGCGGCAGCCGCAGCTACCAATTCAGTGTATGGTGCCACAGTGGCCAATCAAGTTTATGGCTCTGTTGTAGGCTCTTCTCTCTATAGCTCCATGGCAAATTCTGCCTATGGAGCAATTGGAAGTGCCATGTCAGTAGGAGATCCCGCCACGCAAGCTGTGCTAGAGGCTGCACGAGCACAGTACTATTCTCAAAAGCAGCCTTCAGTGTCAGACCATCGTACTACTGCTGATTCCACATCCCTCGTTCAGAGAGAAGAGAGGAGACCACCCTCCCCTGCTTCCCCTTATGGAGCTCGGGACCGAAGTCCTGTGCACCGATCTGCTCATACTCCCCCTGATCCAAATCCAAAGGGCTTTCTATACCAGCGGGCTCGTGCATCAGCATCATCACCCTTCAGTACTGAAGAAGAAAGGAGATCTGACTCTGACCCAATTTCCAGGTATGTTCATACATTCGGGTACTGTTATTAGAGTTTTCTAGTGAGAAAATGAAGTTCTTATTTTTTTGTTTATTATGCTTAATGCGTTTGGATAACAAAGGTAAATAAAAAGTGCAGTTATAACATGTACTGTCTTGAGAATCTAATGAGTCACTTTTGTTGTCTCGGTTTCAAAAAATATTCTAATCTCATCCAAGCCCATATTTCATTCGTATTTTGTTCATCCTTGGAACGAAGAAATAAGTTGGATTCTAATGGGATTACATTTCAGAAGCTTATTTCAGTTTTGGAAAATATTATGTTATACTAAATATGAAGTAAATAGAAACTATTTATTTAAAATATTGAACGAACAACCACTTAGTTTAAACTATTTAAGTGGGATAAATTAATTGTATTTAATTATTTAACAAAATAGTACTTTTTTTTGCTGTGCTCTGTAAAGTAATAAGAAAGCACCTATATGTCATGTTGTTAATGCAACATGCTGTTTTGTACTTTTTACATTACCAGATAGGAGTGAAATCAATCCAGGCCTTGAAAATATAACATTCGCAACTCCATTTAAAGCTGTCAGGAGAAGTGAGAAAATGAAAAATTCACAAATGTATGGGTGTTTATAAATAAAATATTCTTAAATATAACAAGGAATTTTATATGTCCAAGATAGTCCTAGAGAGCCACCCATTTCTGATTTTATTTTTTTTAAGTAATACCTCTATAATTGGATGTTATCTTTTTCTAGCATTTTATAGAGGCAAGTATACTGTATGATCTGGAGGTTAAAAATGCTTTGGGAGCATTAATCATGAGATCTCCTTGTGTACATTTCATGTGCAATTTTTTAACCTGAAACCAGAAATAAAAAAAAAAAATCTAATTTGGACCATTCTTTTGAAAAAAAATGGCATTCTTGAATATTGTTTTTCTTTATGAAAGTTTAAAAGAAATTGGAAAAACATACTTGAAGTAATACTACAAATTGTGATTTTTAATTTTCTAATAAATTCTAGTTGCCTTATCCTCCTACTCTCAATAAAACACGTCAGTTCTAATAGCTAACAGCCCTTTTAATGTCACTTTCCCTGCTGAGCCAGCAGTTGATTTGTCATTAAGGGTAATTATTTGATGTGCAAGGATACTTAAGATGTATCATTGGACTGCTAAAAACATATGGTTATAATAGATCTGAATTGAAATTTCTGAGAAGGCTTTTTAATTTTTTCTATTTTTGAAAATATATTTGTTACTGTTTCTTTCATCCTCTTCCCTTTATACGGTGGAGATTCTGCAGTATTGACTTGGATGTGTGTGTGTTTTGCTTCTCCTTCTCCCTCTTCAGGTTTTATTCAGAGTACAGCCTTCCTCCTACACACTCTTCTAGCCGCAGCCCTCCAGATGCTAGGGCTCGTGGCAGCCGACGATCACCACCTCCTAGGCCATATGAATCACTGCAGGATCCTTCCTCTTCGTCGTCCTCCTCCTCCTCTTCCCGCCGCCGTCCTGATTTCCTCCGCCGCCGTTCGCCGGAACCCCGATCCGATATCCGCCGCCTGACTCCTGGGGGTTTGTTTTGATGGTTTTCGGTCGGGAGTAGTAACTGATGTACTGGTAAAACCTGTCCTAGATGACCACCCTTGGTTCCGGATGAAAACAAGGCAACTACAACACGCTTAATGGAGCACAGGTGCCAGGATATCTCCTAAAAATCATCAGTCATTATTTCATGAAAGGTGGGGTTCTTCTACAGCAAAGTGGTCCTGAGCACAGGTTTTACCTGTACCGACTATCTCTTGGTGGTCACTCCACCTTCTTCCAGATCTACCAGTGGAGATGTGAAGAAAAGCCATCAGGATCCTGGACAAGTTTAACAGTTGATAAGGTACCTTCATTGGAGGCATTTGCTAAAATAATGAATATTAGTTTTGTTTACATGATTCCCTTTAGAAAGATCAAAATTACTGTTCAGGCTTGGCATTTGTCCTTTGCCCTAGACCTTAATGTATACTATCTAGGATTTAATAAGTTATCTATACATAGTTGAAAATTTTCAATAATGTGTTTAATATTGGTTTCATGTCACAGTAATATCAGTATGCAGTATATCAGCCAGAAAATTGTAAACTGTCTAGGAAATGTTTTAGTTGTAACTGTACTTAAAATGGTGCATCCCTAAAGCCAAGATTACAGTTTATTTTAGAGGGGTGCTGCTGTTTACATACAAAAATAACTTGGCAGAAAAAGTTATCTATGTTAAGAATACTGCTCTTTCTGTAATTTTACATTCATAATGTTAAGCCTTGTCTAAATTTCACATTTTAATTTGTGGTCTTTGTTACCTGTGCTTGGCTGTGTAATTTTGCTACCTGCCAATAGCAATTTCATTGCATGACCTTTAGTAGCAATACAATTCTTGAGCAAGTGTATTTTAAATAAGTTTCTTGTTGAATTAATTTTCTACTTTTAAATCCGGATATTTTTAAGTTGATGTCCAGCTTGTTTTACTGGAATATAAGCTACCAAATCCAATGAAGGTACCTTCTTTTTTTTTTTTTTTTTTTTTTTTTTTTCTTTCTTAATTTCAGATGAGTACAACACTGAGAAAGCACATGTGTTTTAATTCAAGCTCTCCCTTTCATTAACTGGGTGGGCTTTTAAAATGCAGATCAGATCATTACATTTATGAAAATAGATGTATGAATCCTTTAGCAAAATTCCAGCACGATCCATGCAGAGCTTCTTACCTGAACTTTATATTTAATGCCTATGCTTTTTGAATACAGCTTTTAGACATTTAAAAACAAATCCTTTTATCATTTGGATATGCTTTTTTGAGTTATGCTTTATTTTGGATTTTCTTTTGTACAGCAGACTTTTTCAGTAATAACCATAGTTTGTTTACTGGGTAAGATATAAGCCCATTTGTGTTTGTGACCTAGTTTAAGTTGTATAATTCTAAAAAGGGCCTTATTGTCCTTTTTTCAGCTGTGAATTTTTTTCCTTTTCAATCTCACAAACACACTTAATTTTTCCCCCTAACATGCACATATTTGTATGACCTTTAATTCCTAATAGCTTAATATCTGTAAATAACTGAGACACCCTTGTACAGATTATAAGATTCCTTATTGAACAAGTCTAATTTAAGAAGGATCACTGTCAGTCTGTCGTCATATATAAATATATATCATGTGAAAAGGTAAGATTTTTCTCTTCTGTGTGTTTGACTTGCTTGTTTTTGTTGTATTCATGAAAGTCATTTTTTTTTTCTATAAAGGCTTTTGCAACATAATAAAAGATCAGTAACATTGCTGTTTTCTCTTCTCAACACTAAGTCCATAGCTGATGAGCTGTAAGCTCACAGTATGAGGGTAATTGATAATAAATGATACTATGAAGTGTTGGGGTTGAAGGTGAAGATATCGTTAATTTTAAATTCACAGTCATCTGTTTCTCCACTACATAAATCTTATTAGCTAGGTACTTCTATTTTCTGTGCTTTTATTTCTTAAATATATAAAGGTTATAATTTAAGTTAGTGGACTTCATTTAAATGAAGGCAGACATAAGGACAAAAGGAAATTTTTGGCTGGTATTTCAGTGTTGGCACATGGAATTTTGAATTCAAGCAATAATCCTCCACAATTCCACTATATCCTTACATTTTTTGTTTTAAATCTGGAAACCTGCTACATTCTAAATGTAGGGATAATACAAGAGAGGCCGAGGATATCTGAAGCACTTCATGCATTTTAATTCATTAGTACTGAATTTACTAAAAAGATTGATATGACTAACTAGACATATTGCTAAATTTTCTTATAATATATATATACATACTTTTTCCTTTCTGATAGCAGGTCTTTAAACATTTTCCATTTTAAGTCTTTCTTTTGAGACATCATACCTGACCCTCTCAGTGAGCTGTTCACTGATTACTATATGATCTTTCTTTTTTGAGTTGGCTTTCATTTTTTGAGTGTTTTAATAATTGGATTTAGTGTTCTTCAAACAGTCATTGTGTGTATGTCATTTAAAAAGGTGGCAGGCTAAGGCTATCATTTGTTCATTTACTGAGGATTGTCAACCGATGATGTTGAAAGACAACAATATTTAAAGATTAAATGCATTTGTTTAAAGCCCATGCTTAATGGGTTCAACTGCAATGCAGTGATTGATATTTTCATATACTTTTTAAAGTATTATTTTTATGCAGAATCTCTAGACTTACAGGTTTAAGCACTGTTTAATATTCTGGCCAGTTATCACCTTAAATTTTTAAACAACCTTCCATTTCATCTACATTTTCATGAGCGCCATCTAAATAATAAGACAAGGCAACTCTTAAACTGGTAAGTGCTGAGTTGTGTCTCTTAGATAACCTTGGCTGCATTTACTGCAATTTGTTTTCAAAAATAATTTATCATCTTTGTATGATAAAGGAAGAGCTAACGTTCTTCAATTGCAGAATAAAAGTTGGCGTGTGATGAAGTGCTTTTTTGTGTTTGTACTTTTTTTTTTACCGAACAACTAAAATTATATCGGGTCCCGTTATTGATGATTTCATTGCAGCTTCAACTGCTTCAGTAAATGCTTAATTAACTGAATGGGGGAGAAAACAAAAACCTTCATTTTGACAATACTTGCCTTTCCAAATCTTGCCTGATAAATCTTAAGAACCCTTTTAAGTAAATGAGTTTAGACATAAAAGCGGTTTCACTAATTATGGAAATATCGGGGACAATGGGTTTGAATTGTGTGGTATTGTAAAGAATGTTTTGAAAAAGGAGATATATCTAAGCAAACTTCTAGCTTATCGGCATCTTCCAATTTTTGCTTAGTATTGGTGTAGCAAGCAAGGAGCACAAATCTTAATATTCTGCTGCAAAGGTCAAGTGTCAGTTTATTTTGTTAAATTATTGATATGCATTCCTCATAACCTTTACCAAAATGTTTTATTTTTAAATGCTTTAAGTTTATATTATGCAATAATTTAAAGATTACTGTTAACCATTTAAATTACCATATTAAATAGTCATAAAAATTGACAATAATGTATAAAGCGTAAAGAAATACATATTTAAAAGCAGTGTAACAAACCATATACATTTCATAGAATATTCCAGTCATATTTTAAAACTTCTGTTAAAAGTGTGGAATATAGTAGTTTTATGTGTTGTATTATTCATCATTGGAAAAAGAAAATACAACAGTTACTCAAGCAAACTATCGTTCAATTTGATAGTTTATGTAAAAGTATTTATAATGGTAAAAGGCTCTTTATCTAAATGTATTCCTACAGTGTTTTGCAGTTAGTATCCTAATGCAAATTGTCAGAATTTTCTGAGAAGTAAAAATGTCACAAAGGCAAGAATTTTACTTTAAGGCTGAGTAAAGCCAAATACATATATCAACCAGCTTACACATGGGTATGTGGACAACTATAGGTAAGTTCTGGCAAGATTTTGTAAACCTTGCCATCAAATGTATTTCGTGTATTTCTACCCAGGGATCAATAATGTTTCACCTGTATTCTGTCCATTAATCCGAACACACATCCTTTAAATGCAAGATAGTAATTATGATTTTCCACTTCCGAAACATTTCAGTTTTAGGAATTCATTATAAGAAAGCGGTCATTTCTGATGTCTAAAATGGCCACATTAAAATGTGAAATTTGATATTTTAATTTCTATATGTATACCTTCTCTAAACTTCACTAGTTCAATTTATCGCCAAAGGGATACGATTTGAAGAGAGTGCCACATCATCACAGAGCATATTCCTGCACACACATTCCCACTCTCATGGGTCCAATGTAAAATATTTAAACAGTGCAGCTGGCATGAAAACTTGAATACGTGTAGATAAAAAAAACAACCTCTCTCAGAAGAAAAACAATCAGTGCAAACTCCACACAGGTATTGCCTAGGTGTGGGAGTCGGACCCAGCAAATAACAATTGGTATATCTGAATGTACACCATTATTTCAGCAGATATGAGAAAGAATGCCAGAATTGTGAAAACAAAAGGTGCTTTTTTTATGACTGGTATTATTCCCTAATCGAATATAAAATGGTAACATGTTCAACTGTTTATATGCAATGAATATGTATTAGGTTGTTTTTAATCCGATCACTGTATTTAATTCAATATTTTTTATTAGAAAATTTAAATTTATCTGTCATTTTAGAACATTTGCTGTAGGTCCTGTTTTGGCTAACACAGCCATTTGTCCTACAACTGTAAAGAACTGAATTGCAGTTAACTTGTTGAGCAGAGTTGCAAAAGAGTTGGTGGATTGTGTGGCTGATCATGTTAAGCAAAATGTGACTTCTGACATGTGCAGTTACTTGAAAATGTTAGCATCAGTAGAGGTTATCTTTTGTCTCGGAAGATATTGACCTGCCAGAAATTTTATATTTTGATAATTTGCAGTGTCACAACATTCAGATAATAGATTTTGATGTTACGTGCTGTGGCTGCCGATGTTTATCACTTGCTTCATGATCAAGAAATAATTTGTTATATTTGATTTTACTTTTGAATCACATGGTCTTTTTGTTTTTCTTATTCTGTATTCAGAAAAGTACACAAAACTTTGTAGTTTTCTTACTAAGTAAAATTTGTGGAGTTTTGTTTTTTTAACTGGCATCTTATGTGGTGACAGATATTTATGAATAGAATAGACACCAGTGCAAACACTGAATGATGGAAGGCAGCAGTTACTTCAGTAGTTTCAAAATCAATTGTCCACATGTAACATGGATGCTTGCTACATTCCAGTAATAAATTGGTAAACCCATATGTCCATTTTTCAGATCCACTGACCCAGAGCAGGGTCACAGAAAACCTGGAGACTAATCCCAGTTAGCATCAGACACAAAGCAGGAGCAATCCTTGGACAGGGTTCCAGCCCATCACATGGTTAATGCATGCACACGCAAATCTGGGGCCAATTTAGCATACTCAATCCCCTTACCCTGCTTGTCTTTGGACTATGGGAGTGAACCCACACCAACATGGGGAGAACATGCAAAGTCCACACAGTGAACCCCTAGGACTTGAACCCCTGTCTCTTTATTGCAAATTCAGAATACAGAAATTTAAATAATAGTTCCTTAAGCCATGAGTCCAATAAAAAGCAAAGTTGCCTGAGAAGAAACCTTGCAGCCAAAGTAAGCAGCTAGGACCAAACTTGGGACCACTGCACAAGCTGATTCATGCATTGCAATAAATTAGGTACATTTCATACGTTTTTATTGGTATTACTCAGTTTGATGCATTGTTTTTAATTGCATTGTACAGTATTGTAAAAGTGTTCTGATGGAGCATACAAGATTGTATAGGACTGTTTTTTAGAATATTCATTAGGGTAACTTGCACATTTGTAGTAGTGCATTAGTTTATTTGTATTTTAATCAACAAGTGTTAGCAAGATGGGCAGGACAAATACGAAAACCATAATCTTAGAGCAATACCTGAAATGATAAAATACTTCAAGGTTTTCTTTTTATAGACAGTAAATGCATTGGTGTGAGCGTGCAAGCTTTCTAGCTTCCTTTGACAAATGTCTGGATGTATACATCTTGGAAGGATGATTTGTACAGCCCTCCTGCCAGGCTGCAACTTGGAAGCTTTTCTACTAGTGTCTTTTGTACAAAGATTGCTAAGATTCTTCAAATGTATGGAGAAGAGCAATTAATTGCTACAATCAGCCCTAATTATGTAAGAGAAGGTAAAGTTATCAGTCTTTATCTAAGTGCATTTCATTATTCCACAACTTGATTTTTGTCATTACTATTTTAATACAAAAGTTCTTTATACGCTTCAGTTTGCAGTGAAGTCTACAACGATGTTAAGTTGTGCTTTTTCAAAATAAAGATCTATTTATAATGTAAATATTTTGTGGTAATTTTTTCTTTTGCTTTTTTTCAGAAATTTTTTTTTTTTTCATCAATTCTCAAAACAGTTAAAAGTTAATTGTTGCGCGCATAACACAATGGAATTCTTACTTGTATGACTTTCACAGACTAGTGACAGTGGTATAATTGCTGAAATAGGTAATTTAATACAATACTGAGTATGTCCGCTAATATATGCAAGAAACACTGACCTGAATCTAGTGGTGCAAGTGCAAATAAACCTCACAGTATTACCCCCAGTTATACAATAATGGTATGGTTTATAATAAATGGGTCCATGTGTGCAGTGGTGGCATCATGTATGTCATCTTTACCTGTTGCAGGTGTTTCAGCCACATGCAGTAGTCCATTATCCCTTGTATCTTGAATAACTAGAGCTTTCTTGCATTTATAGTACTTTTAAATACTAAGCAGTAACTAGGCACTGAACAGACTGATTTTTGCTTGACCAGCTACCAGAGCTGTCAAATATGAAATGGTATCAAATCAAAAACGGGACTCCCACTATTCTTTTGGAGATTAGGAAAATTTTATTGCATTTGGCCTTTTGAGTGAAAGTATACATTTGCTGTATTTCAAAATGGAATACTACAGATATTTATATAGTAATTGTACTTGGAAAGAAAATTATTAGGCCATATTTTCCTTTGGTTTTAACAATTTACTGATTGTTTAGTGTGTTTTTTCAGCTAATATAAGATGTGTGACAAAACTAGATCTGTGCAGAAGTAGCTTAAAACCCTGTATTGGATGGGAGGGATTCTGAGGTTAGAAATTTATGTACACATTTTCATGCAGCCTTACAATTGCCCCAGAGTGTATTTGGCATGATTGCCTCCTCTGATATGAAGGGTTTGAGGAGGTTCTAGACACACAAACCTCTTGCCGTGCTACTATATGCCATTGTAGCAGATGCGATGTGACTTTAGGCTATATAAAAAGTAGATTATATTGTATGCAGTGCATTATAGAAGTGATTGGTTGTCCTCGTATAAATTATTAATGGCGACAATTGGGGAAACACAAGCTTAATTTTATATAGTACCATTTTTATGAAGTTGTCAATGATGTGTTTGCAGTGGACCCAAAAAGACAAAACACCCTTAACTCTTAAGTTTTTATTGATAAACGGGTCTGAAGCTCGTCTTGCTTTGACTGCAGCAGTCGCTCTGAGTACATCTTTGTAAATTTTAAACTTCCATATTTTGACATTTGTTTTCCCACCTCATCTTTCAAATAAAATTTTGTATTTTCCCTGCACAGACTACTTTAGGTGAGATGAGGTAGATTCTTATATATGTTTTTGTCTGACTCTTGTCTTTCCCAGAACTACTGATATTCCATTTCTTCAAGGTTTTCTTGGCTTATTAGGCATCAGATTGCTATAAATTCAAAGAATAATCGCACCTTTTAACATGACAGTGTCTTTGCAGGTTTTCTGCTAGACTCATGAGCTGTTAATTTCCTTGTGTTCTGTCCTAGCAGAAGAGAAACAGTCCCATAGTATGGTGGTGTTACTTCTATGCTTGACAGTGAGCACTGTTTGTTTTGAATGATGAGTGATTTTGGCTTTGTGTCAAAAATTTCTTTTGTTGTTAGGGCTAAAATGTTCAGTGTTTGTTTTATCATCGCCTGACATTAAAAAGTGTAATCAATAAATAGGATTTGGATTTTTTTTTTTTATTATTTATTTTGTAATAAGTGACTCCTTTGGAATCATACTCGGCACATCACACTTGTGGAGAATATGTAAAAATGTTTACAACATACAAGAAGTCCTGCCCTCTGTGATTTCTTTAAGGCTGCTGTTGGCTTCCAAGTAGCCTTAATGATGACCTATTTGGTGTGTTATCAAGAATGGCATGTAAGTGGAGGTTATGATGCTTGATAATTTTAACTGGTTTCCTTTTTTTTTTTTTTTTTTTTATAAATATAATGGTTTCTATTCTAGTTTTTAAACCAGAAAAACAACTATCATGCAATGTTACTTGTTTAAGTATTTAAAACATTGGAGTAGGCGGTGTGAGATGAGGGTAGGCATAAAAATATAAAGTGTAATCTGTAAAAAGATCGTAGATGTTTGAAAGCTTGTTGGGAAACCTCAGTGTCACTACTTGAAGTCTTGTATGCAGTTAAGTGAGCACGTTACTGCATTTGTTAACCAGAGTATGGTTCAACATTCATTAACGCAATGTCTCCATCTTGCAAATATGGTTATGTATTATGTGAAAAATTGTTTGTCAGATTAGTAAAGAAGTACAATCCTGAACTTTCCCAAGAGAGTTTGGGTGGGTGTTTAATGGGCTTTGAGCCACAACTGATGTCAAGACCCACAAGAAATTCTGAATAAGATGCACCATACTGAACAGTGAAGCTTTGGTCTACAGTATAGCTTCTGTAGAGCCCTGGCTCTTGTGCAAATTTACTGCTTGATGCTTCTCATTATAAAAGGATAAATAAAAGATCTATCTAAATAAGTAACACCTAGTTAACATGAAATTGTAATTTTTGTAAGTTATTAATATATATTCAAGCCATTCCTAAAATAAGTAGATGAAATGGTATAATGAATAAGCCAACATGTCCTTCCCTTATTTTGAATTTTACCAGTAACGGCAACATCTCAAAAGCAAACAAGGGGCCACAAACCTTGACTAAAGTGAGAATATCCTCATCTTCATTTGTATTAAGAGCACAGGTACTATGTATTACTAATGCTAACAACAGTAAAAAAAAAAAAAAAATAAATATATATTTTTTTTTCCTTCCTTAACCTTGTCAAACTGTAGCATGCTGTTGCTTTATCTCACCTACTTACTCCTGTTCAGGCCAATAGGGATCTGGTGCCTAACTTGGCAGCATTCAGCCACTCCATGGTTCAATTATGCACACCCCTACATTTACAGTTTGCCAGGGACCAGTTTGGAATTGATAGTTAACCTAATGCAGGTTTCAAGAGTGTGCTCGGAAAGCTATTCATTCAACAAAAAAATAAAAGGAGGAGTTGGATGTGTATAATTTGCTCATGGATATCTTATTATGCACAGATATGAACAGTGCCTAATCCTAGAATGGTAAGGGACAGCAAGGAATTGTAAAATGTTGATAACTACACAAAACACACTCCAGCTTGATGTTTCCGTATGTTATCTGTTACTGGGTAGTAGACTAGCTGCTTCATCTCATTATCACATTGTCTCCAACTTGTCAGATTGCAAAGATGTGACCCAGACCCTTGATCATGATGATCTTGGGTGAAAACTAATTCTACTGCATGTTTGTGTCCTGCTTTTCACATACTGGTCTGCTGTTGGTAAAACTGCCTTAGTACTCCCTTGTCTCCTGCATCTTCAAGACCTACACCTTCAGAGACCTGTCCAATTCTGTATACAAAACCTGAGCCATTAATCAGTTATTGGTGTATGATATATATAAATAAAATGTGTGTGTGTCCACTCGCAACCTATTTTCTGAATATAATTTTGAAGTCCAATGTAATATAAGCCCAAAAACTATTCACATTTTATTGTGTCTAAACTTATTTTTCCAGGTGGTTTACAAAATAGTATCCATACAAATGGAAGCCTTGCTTAAATGGAAAAATGTAAATAAAAAAATGTAAATATTCCTCCTCTTGTAAATACAAGGCTAACTTGGAGCTGATCCAGCATATTTCTTTACTAATTCACCCTGTTTGTTGATGGTCTCCACCAGTGTAGAAGAAGGATGGATCCCCTGTTCTGAACTGATTTGTGAGCATGACTACCTCCAAAAGTATGGTAGAGATCTTCTGCAAAGCACACAAAGATGAAGACATGTGAGCATTCAAAGTAGGAATATAATCATAAAGAAGTACATATCTGGGGCAAGGTACTGAATATAATACCTCAGTGCCCTGTGCAGTGGAAAAACCTGAAACTACACACTGCCTAGGTCAGGTTAGCCCACTAACCAAAAATGGCATTTGAAAGTGAGGTCATTGTGATGTGTGGTATCGCTGTAGCTAAGTTACAGAAGTCTGCGACCTGATCAGGAGAGGATATCCATGGCTCAACAATCTCTTGCGGCTTTGCACAAAAAAGGACCTTTTGTGGAAGAAAATCTGGCTGAAAGAAAGTCCTTGCCGCTGAAGAGTTTGGAAAATGTCACTTGGAAGATACTGCCACTATATGTTAGGAGATCTTGTGATCGGATAGTTCTAACAGGGAACATTTAAGTGGTATGTGTGTTGTAAATCTGACAACGCACATCCACCAGGAAACTACAGTAAAATGTGATGATGATTTTGTACAACAGGGACTGGCAATCTGGTCAGAACTGATGGGAAGGTGAAGGCTACATAATCAAGAGATCCTGGAGGGAAGTCCGCTCTACTCTTCCAGAAAGCCTAAACTGGGGGAGGAAATTTGCCTTTCATCAGGACAATGACCCTGGACCCTGCCAGAGTAATGATGGAAAATTAAAAAAATGTCTGTACTTGACCAGCCCACTTTGAGCACTAACCTTAACTCCATCGAATGAGTGTGATGCGACCTAAAAATTGTTGGCCACTGCCACTTTCCAACTAACCTGCCACAACCTGAGCAAGTTTGCAAGTTTCAAAGGATAAATCTTGCTCTATGACATTGTACTAAGTACTACTTCCTGTAATAGCGGCAAGAGGTGGTCACCCAAGTATTAATTGATCAAGCAGGAAGAATACATGTTTTAATGGTTTGTAATTTTCTTTCTGAAACAGTTTAAAAAAAAAAAATAATTTACAAATAAAAATACATTTTCACAATCATTACAAAACTGTTTTATGTTTACTGGGGCTGTCTTGTATTATAATAAAATTTGTTAGGAGATCAGAATCACGTTATGAATAAGTAAAAATAGCGAAAGCCAGGAAGCGGGCAAATACTTTTTTTTTTTACTATGCTGTATGTATGTATGTATCGCACAAAGTGATGGCACTTACCATTTAGAAAGCACTGTCTTGTTGCTTTCAAGTGCACTTTTCCATGTGTTGAGCAGCAGTGGCAGGACTGCTGTTGTGCAAACTGTCTGATTGAGGCAATCTCAGAGTGAACTTTTACTCCGTCAGAACAGCAACAATGCAAACCAGTTACTCTAAAACTATAACCAAAGATGGCAGCTATGTCTGGATGTTCTTCATATTTTAAACGTGTGTTTTGTTCCACAGAGAAAAAGGCACAGTATGTCAACAGTTTAAAGAAATATTGATTAGAAGGTTTGTTTACATGTAAATGTAAGATCTTTGGTCATTTGGTTAGAACATTTAACAGTTCAGTTTACAGAAAACACCCCCACAGAAGAACCTGGTTTTTAAAACACCTTTCTGCATAGGCTGAATAAGGTACAGTTTCGTGTACAATAGTGATTATTATTACATTTTATTTACTATGCTTTCACAAAGTATAATTCATCATCTTCTATTTAGGAACATTGTTTATTGTTCTTCGATTAAACTCCCATGATTTTCTATTGCAGCCCCCGTAAATTAGAAGCTTATGTCATGTGGAAGCAAACCACCAACTTCCAGAAAGCTGAGATACAAACCCTTAATATAGATGCTACATTCACGATGTGCTCATGGTAGCTACACCAATTGCAGTCATTCATAAATGGTCAAAAATGAGTGGTGAAAGAAACTTCATAACCACATATTTCAAGATTGGTCAGGTATGGTGTACCACAGGCCCTTGGGTAGATGTATTATAAAAGAGTATGTTATTAGTTCATTTTTGATACCATTCTTCTACTGGTCAACCTGCCATTACCTATGTTTACACCACATTACAGGGAAACTTCTCTTTTGGATGTATGAGGGACATTCAAAACATTTCTGCACTTTTTATTTTTTCCGTTGGAAACAGTAAAGGCGGGAGGAGTAGTAATTGGGCATAAAAAAGTTGGTACGACGCTTGGAAAATTACATCGCAGGCGATGGTGACCATGTAAAAACGTGATGTAATTTGTTTTTGAAACTCTTAATGAATAGACTTAAAGTGCAGAAACTTTTTGAATGTCCCTCGTAATGTGATCGTCTGGTGTCCAAGAAACTAGAAATGAGGGTTCATCTTCAAAACATAATTGGCTCCAATGAAGCCCAATGGCTAAGTAAACCTTACCCAAAATGAAGAAGCAAATGACAAACAGAAAAGGAATCGAGGCATATAAACTTAAAAAAATAAATAAATTAAAAGGGGAGTGAGGTAATATGAACACTAATGGCTCCATAGACAAAAATAACGTTCCTTTATCTTATATATTACGTTACCGTGGCTGTCTGTTTATCTGTCCAGGATTTTCAATTACCTGTAGCTCGCCAACCATTTGACCTACTAACTTGAAATTTTGTACACATATACTATGTGATGTCTAGTATCCACTTTCGGGGTGATGGTTGACCTCCAAGGTTATTCCTCTTTTTATTTTATTGTAGAATCAACTCTTGACAATGACCAGCAGGCACTGCACGGCTGCTGTTCTCATTCCCTATCAACCTCGCTGTCCCTTCCCCTACCTCTTCATATCTTAAATCATTTTTGTTGCAGATTGAGCTTATGTGAAAAATTAAAACATACTAAGTAATTGCAACATAAACACTTGATCGGTTTTAACATAAAAGGATGCCAATGTAAAAAGAGAAGAAGTGGGGCGCTAGAGTGGAGAAAAGAAGAGCTGCTCAGGAAGCAGCAAGTGCATCACCCTCTGAGCAAACGAATGCTAAACATACAGAGAGAGTCTGAAAACTATGAGTGCTCAAATTAAGTGCATTCACTGTGCAGTGGGCTTTTACTGGTACAGTATTTGAATATTTTTTTAACAAAGGTACCAATAAACGAAAGCAGAACTGTATCAAAATTGTGAGACTAAAAACCGAACCTTATGCAAACAAATTCTGTCCAAATTCAGAAATGTTAAACCTTAAATCTGTAACCAAGGATGAGAAAAGGCACTTTTAAAGTCGAAATTCCAAAATTCAAGAAATGGCTCGATAACAGAAGAACACTAATCCATTAGCAGCCAGCATACAGCCTTCTAGTCCCTTAATCAGTACACCAAGTAGAACGTCAGTATACAGTGCGCAAGACCTATCCATCCATCTGTCGCTACGTATCCAGAGCAGGGTCACAAGGCAGCTGGAGCCAATCCCAGCAAGCCTTGGGCATAAGGCAGGAACAATCCCTGGCAAGAACATTAGGAAGCTTGAGTATTGGGAGGAAACCCAACCGGCACAGGAAAAACATACAAACTCAATACAGGGTGCACCAGGACATGAACGCCTGTCACGATACTGTGAAACAGCAGTGCTACCATTGTACTACCAAGCCACCATTTAAAGGACATAATCAACATGATACAGTACTAATAACACATTAATAAGCAGTACAATAATCATAGAGAGATGAAAGAAAACAAAGTGGTTCAATAGCATTCTTTACTCAATTGCAGATGTGTGTGTGTTCCCTGCGGTGGGCTGGTGCCCTGCGTTAGCTGGGATTGGCTCCAGCAGACCCCTGTGACCTTGTGTTAAGATATAGCAGGTTGGACAATGACTGACTGACTGACTGAAAGGAAAAATCACTTCAGCCAGTGATTAAACCCTGTGCCTACACCATAGATAGACTATAGTATCGTTCTCTGAGAGGTTCTCATAAAGCAATCTGCTTTCGCCTTGGCTTGACGGCCACTACTACTTTTGAAGTCAAATAATCCAGAGTTCCTTCACTGTTTTTCCCCCCACATCTTAGGTCAATGTTTGGGCATCAAAGTAAAGGAATATAAATGTGACTCCTTTACCCAATGTTAATTATGTACTGTAAATAATCTTTATGACCACAACACTTGCTTTCAGTATCTCTTAATTGCTTCCTAGTCAATGTTGAAAATATATTTAAACTGCCAAGCAAAAAAAAGTGGTAATTTGTGCCAATGTTCAGACCTCAATATTCTCCTGTTTAGCCAGTTAAGAGCATAACACCGTGTTAGATATATAGAAATTTGGCCTAAACAATGGCAAGCCAAATAGATGAGTATCTGGAATAACTGGCCCCCAACAAGAAGAAAAATGGGTCTGCTGCGCTACTCTAGTAAGTAAGTGTTTCCACATAAAATATGGTATCGTCGTGTTCGTAATCTAAGCAGCTCAGAGCAGTCAGTCACCTCACCTGGGATTCCATGTGGAGCACCGAGTCTGGGATGAAATTCTGCACAATCGTAAAGGGCAGCTTAACTTCCATTTTACCTGCTTTTATACTCCAACCGGAGTATAACAGATAGCAGCAACTTCAGAGTCTCAAAGAGGCTGTCACAGTTAGGGTCTGTGAAGTTTATCTTGCCCAAAAAATTCTTCCTTCAACACCAGAAATAAAAGTACAAAAATACAAAAGTTTGCAACATAAAAAAAGACCAGCTAAAAAAGATAGACAACTTTGCTATAGCACTATCCTGCTTTGACTTTTTAAATTAGTCTCATTATCTAGACTTGCCTGAGAGTTTGACTTTGTTTATTTGTTTAGCTGTTTTGCTAAATGCTTCCCCAATGGCCGTCTCCGACTCCAAACAAGTCATGCTGGCAAGCTAGTCAGTGATCACAAGCACCCATCTCTAATTTCTGGTTTACAAGTATGAAATACCCTTTTTCAGACTATCCCAAATTAATCATTTTGTCTTTATCCTGCTGAAAATTGCAAGGTGTCAGATTAAATTAACACCATAATACATTATCATTTCATATGCATTTTTTCTAAGAATGGCCAGTGTCAAGGGTTTTTTCCTACCTTGCATCTAATTATGTCAATCTAAGATTTGTGTCTCCATGACCCTTAAATTAGATTTAGTGATATTTTTTTATGCTGTCGTGTCTACTGCAAGAAAACGTGACCCACTTTAGATGATTGTCCACTGTCATTTTTTATATATGTGCAGAGGTTTTTTTTTTTCACACAACATATTTTATACCTCCATAATTCTTGCTACCATAATGACCTGTGAAGTTCTAACTACTTCTTCTTTCGGCTGCTCCCATTAGGGGTCGCCACAGTGGATCATCTTGTTTCATATCTTCCTGTCTCCAACATCTTGCTCTGTTACACCCACCAGCTGCGTATCCTCTCTCAGCTCATCCGTAAACCTCCTCTTAGGCCTTCCTCTTTACCTCTTTCCTGGCAGTTCTAACATTCTGTATTATTAATTTTCAGAATAGCTTGCTATTAAATCCTGGCCAATTGTCAATGGCTTTTCTTATATTCAAAAAGCTATTTTCTTATAGAACAAGAATGTTTCTTCTTATTATTATTGTAATTTGTTTAAAGGCAGACTTTCTTTACATTAGGCACATGTGCTCTTGTGGTTCTCAAACCTTGTTCAGTTTTTGTAAATTTGGATTATCTGTGTTGGCTGGGATTGGCTCCAGCAGACCCCCGTGACCCTGTAGTTAGGAGATAGTGAGTTGGATAATGGATGGATGGATAGTTAGTGGAATAGGTGACCAATGGGTCACTGGATACCACTGCTGCCCCACAGCAGGTTTGAATCCAAACTTAGTCACGGTCTATGTGGAATGTATATGCCCTCCTCATGTCCACACAAGTTTTTCTAGGTTTTTCCTATTGCATCCCAAAAACATACATCACTTTTTAATTTTGGGCATTGTAGTTGTAAATATGTGTAAGCATGATGAGTTGGCATACAAATAAACACAACTGAATTTAATTCTTTTAGTGACTCTAAATTGGCCTGGTGTGAGTTAGTATACCCTAAAACAGGCTGGCACCACACAAAGGATTTGTACCTTGTACTTCATGTACAGTAGCTGAGATATACTCCAGTTCTTTTAAACCCTATACTGGACTGAGCTGAAGAAATAGTGAAAGTGTTTAGCACTACTGAGAGATTTTAGTACACATTTTGCAAAGAAAGTTGTCTCCAGTAAGCCTTTTTTTTTGTTTGTTTTTTTTTTTGGGGGGGACCCAAGGTCCTGTCATGGTATACACCTTTGTGGGAGCTTCTGATGGAACTTTTTAACAAGAGGCCTCCAAGCTTTATATAGCTTAAGGCCTCACCAAGTCTAAATCTGGCACTGCTATAGCTGATTATGATCTTGCCAATACTTCTCCTGTAGGACACAGATGTTACACACATGCAGAAGCGTGTTAGGTATAGGGAAGGGCAAACTGAATTTAGAGCAGACAATGTGGCTTAGTGGTTATAGCACTAGATTGCTGAACTGGCAAACATCTGGTTTAATTCAAATTGATTCTTGCAGTATAACATACCTGTGGTGCAATCATTTAAAATATATATAGTCTTCATAATCCACCTTAATGAAAGGAAACATGTCTTTGCATCTGTCTGTGTGACCATCCCGTTGCTGTGTCTCTGTTTTCCAACAGATGGTGCACCACAAGCTTTAGCACTGCTTTTACAAATCCTATAGGAAATGACATATAACAGAGAAATATTAGTACTAGGGTGTTGTACCATGTTAACCATTATAAATGTAGAGAAAAGCCAAGCAAAATGACACCTTTTATTGGCTAACTAAAAAGATTACAATATGCAAGCTTTCGAGGCAACTCGGGCCCCTTCTTCATGCAAGATGTAATCATTGCATAATCATCTACAGAGACATATTAGAAAGAAATGCTATATTTCTCCAAAATACAATGCACCGTGGTGGCTACTACTATTTTACTACTATTATAGTGAATACTTTAAAATTCTTAGGAAAGCCAGAAACCACAAAGTTGTATTTTTAATAGACCATGCATTAGAAAGAAACAAACGAGCCAGTTGCTCTAAGTTTCAATACCAGAACATGTTATATTTCGTTAATGCCAGTGTATATGGAATGGAGTTGCCCACCCAGAAAATACTTTATCTTAGGAACCATGATACACTACTGCATAGAGTTGATGATTAACCTGAATGGGTTTCCTCCAACAAGACATGATGATGCAAAGAACTGAAAAACTGGCTTACTGTGCCAGGAGGTGCATTTAATTACTTCACTCCTGAGGATATTACGTTCTTCTTTTGTCTCTTTGGCTTTTCTCCAGCTACTGTAGGTTCCTTCTATATCCAAAATTTGTGCATATTTGGTTTTTAAATTTTACTTGTGTATGTGTTGGCTGGGATTGGCTCTAGCACACCCCCGTGACCCTGTAGTTAGGATATAGCAGGTTGGAGGATGGATGGATGTTAAATGTGCCTTTCCATTGAGTTGTACTCTCTTTCTTGTTGGCTTCAGACTCAAGCACTCTGAAAACCATTAATGGATGAAGCAGTCTCAGAAAAAAGTTATGGATATTGATGTGAAAGATTTTTTTTTAGAGAAAGTTTCATGCTAAATAAACCCAGTGTTTATTTTATATAAACATTAGGTGGAGATATGCCATATACATATATTCCATCCATCCATTATTCTCTCTTCTATATCCTAACCACAGGGTCACGGGGAAATACTGTACATATATTGCAAAATATGTAAATACTTTAAAATATATACTGTATATGATACGCTATAGTGTAAACGTATTTATGTTTACACATATATATGCGTGTTTTCAGATTAGAGGTCACTTCATCACACCCCAGGCAGAGTAACCTAGATATTAGCCATATTGATTTTTTAGCACCCAGCATAAATCTTTAAATTCCACAAAAAAAACTCTGTTGCATTTAAATATTATCTTCTGTAAGGCTGACTTCTACAATTGCACCAATTTAAATTATTATAATAATATTTTAAAGCCAAAAATCAGACTCCTTTTCACTGGCGTAGGGTTGGGCATCTGAGGTTGTATTCCCCAATATACTGTGCCCTGCCCGATATTTTTTCGGTGATGTACAAGTTTAATATGGTTAAATCCATGATCTTTTGTCTGTCTAGTTTTATTCAGAACGTGATAATGGTGAATAGACAATCGCGAAACCTTTCCTCCATACCCTTTCGATTTTTTCCCCCAAGTTATTCGAGAAAGACTGCGCGCGAAAATCGCAGAATGGGCTAAGACCCTTCACTTCCAATCCTTAAGACACTCCTGCTCCTTTGTAAACCTCATTGCTGTTCTCCCTTCAAAGATCTTCTACACAACTGTAATATTTATCGAGAAACTCCTGGAAGAGGCTCTGGTGTCTTCGCCGTCACTGATTGGTTTCAGATTGTGACGTCACGCACATGAGACGCATGGACTGCCAATAGTTCAGCAGGGCGCCGTTTTCAAACGCTCGTGTTACTCATATCGAGTGTTTTATGTTCGTCATGGGTTAACAAATAGTGCACTTCGAGTGTAAGTAAAGACCATGCTTACCGCGCCATGGAAACGTCAACCCCCAAAGAAGAGCAGCTTATGATATTAAAAAGTATAAGAGAAACTGGGAAATTAAAAGAGAGATAGAAACGTACTGAATAAACTGCTGAATAAACGTTGAAAAACTTAATCTATCCATCCGTTTTCTAAACCAGAAACGCGTTCAAGGAGACATTGTGTTATTTTTTATATATTTGATGGGTAAGTCTATCACTCATTTAATGAATTTTGTGTTCAATATGCGCCTAATTAGGATTCATGCTTGTAAAATATTGTAGGTGTCAGCCTCGTGTGGGTGACAGGTGTTGATGACAGGATAACATTAATAAATTGATTGAAACAGTTACATTTATGTTTAATGTATTTTATTTATCCATTACCTAGATAATACAGTTTATAGTCTTTATAACAATGAAGGATTATTTCCTGCTTTGTGCCCAATACTCACGGGGTAGGCCCAGGAACCCAATATTGGATTGTGCTATTTATGTTTTGAAAATAATATACCTTAACGTCCCCTGTATGCTATTTACAATGTTAACATTTAACGTGAATTTTAGCTTGAAACTAAATGCACATTTTTCACTTAGGAAATTAGTTATCCCATATTTATTAATAGTGATTGTGAAATGTTTTTTCATACTTGAAACCTGTTATCTCTAGCATTTTGCATAGGATGTATTCGACTAAATCCCTTCTGTGTACATTCGCGGATGCTGTTACGTATTTTATGTTTAGCTTTTAAATTTGCTTTGTTTATAAAGCCAACTGAATCCTGAGCTGCAGTGTCTCATCAGTTTATAGGTATGCTCAACAGGTTATTTGGATAACGGTTTCGGGGTCCAAACTGTGATTTTCAAAACTAGGATTTTCTAGCATTACATTCAAACAGCTGTTTTTATTCACGCGAACGTCTTTTTAAAAAAAAGTGCGCGTGTGGCTGTGAGAATTGGACATCCCTGTGAGTAAGAAATCCTCCTCTAAGCCCCGGTTGGCTGTAAGCCGTACCCGGGCACACCCTCCCGTCCCTTTTGAGGTAGACCGTGATGCCCCGCTGCCGGGCGGCTCATACTTATTAGGACCCAGTCACGTGGAGCATAGGACTGGCAACAGGCTGAGGCACCGGCTAGAGCCCAACGATAAGCAGTGTAACGGCCAGGAAGGGGGACAGCGGCTGTACAGCGGCGAAAAGCATACAGGCAGGAGGAGAGACAAGAGACGGTCGACATGACACAAGTCGAAACACAAGTGCAATATAGCACTACCTACCACATGCACTCGGAGGATTACATGATCCAGGAGGAGGACTGGGACAGGGACCTGCTGCTGGACCCTGCATGGGAGAAGCAACAGAGGAAGGTAAAATGTGCACTATCCCAGGCTCCGTTTACATTTCTTCACTATACACCCCCCTTTAGAAAATATACCTAATGTTCCTCAGCAAATCCAGATTAACAGGTTGTAAAACAGCCATAAAGGAAGAGACAGCTTTGGATGACTTGACAGACGTATCGATAGAGTAGCGGGCACGGGAGAAGGTGTACAAAATTTCTTTCACAGTTGCGGACCATTACTTGGGATCCCATATCATCAAAAGAGTTTAAGAAAGTTATGCGTAAGAGACTCTATTAACTGATATGCAAACTTTTTTTTCCTTTTAAGACAGTTTCAGTGCTGTGCAGTTAGCATTTTACAGGAACGGCCACATTACACAGCCAATATACGGATCTAAATATAATGAACATTCTAAAGGTTGTATTTCTGTTATAGAACAGACAAAAACTCCGCTGTTTTCTTAAGTGGGTGTGTTAATGAGGTCAGGTCCTTATGGTTTATTCGCATGTCTATAAAGGCTGAGAAGCATTTAGAAGAACGTGTCAGTTATTGTTCGTGGTGTGAACGTTTCTGTTCCCCTAGCTAAAAACAGTGTTCCATTTGAATTTCACCAGCTCTGTTTGAGAATATAACAGTACTGGTACTGGAGAGCTGTAAAGTTAAATAGCTTTAGAGGAAAACGTAAAATGTACTCTGACTTTATGCTTTACTGTTTGCTAGACTTTACTACAATTTTTTTCACTGAACAAAGTATACAGTGAGAAAGTGGGGTTATGCTATAATCAGCGCCGGCTTCTAATATAGACAAAACGATGAACTATACAATAAATAAGCGAAAAGGTAGGGAAAGTTTTTTTTTAAGCGTCCAGTCGTTTGCTCTTTACTCAAAGTTAACTGACACTTTTTTAACGAGATTCCAAATTTAAAAGAGAGGGCTGAGGTGACACTTTCGAAGTGACATCAGACGTCTTGAGAAGGGTGAGATCGCGTTACGGTGTGCAGGCGACCTTGGAAAATGTAAGGCTGCCAATAGTCAAGACATAAAAATACACCTCACCTCTTTTTTTCATCCTTAGTGCTTTGATGGAAATTTTTTTGCAAGGAAAACGCTGACGGCAACGGGAAACGAGATGCACGTTAATCCTATTTTTATTATTGTCATCCTCATCATCGCCTAGATATAGTGAACTAATCTGAATATGTGAATTTTAAATATCTCTTCTTCTACATGACCGCTTCATAATATATCAACATTGTTGTATAACGTTATATTTATGATTATTCAGCCGATTGAAATCTAGACACTTCAGCAACTAATTGACCTTCAAGAAGTGCCAAGGACCGCAGGCACGTTTTGTTAAACTTTAAAATTTGCCCACAGTTATTACATTAACTTTTGGACAATGTGTTAAGATGATATAACATTCTCACATCCTATAACTACAATTAAGAGTGTTACGCTAACACATTTTAAATGTATCGTGTTCCATAAAAGTTACCGTCACACTTTGTTCGATTGTATACGTTTACCGTGAGATGCATGTCACTTTTGTGGTACGAATTATTGTCTTTACCAGAGCATTAGATCGATTTCGTCGTCGACAGTTCTCACCTGTCTTCTCGCAGGACTCCAATGGAGTGCGTTCCACGGGGACTTGACAAGATTGAAATATGTGCACAGATGTCGAGCGCAGAGAGACGGGCAGAGGGAGAACGTGTGTTTGCTCTTAGGAATGGGGATTGGGTGGTGGCAACCCAAATAGCCTCATGTGCTAAATATAACCCCCGCAGTGCGGGGCGAGTCGTGTCTTTTTTTGCCTGAGTCTTCTTAAAATTTTGTAGGGGAGATGAGGCTTTTCCAGATCTTATGCTCAAGTGTTTACAAGCGTATACATTCCTCCAGTCTTAGATGTGCGCACATTCAAAACCGACGTCGTAACTCCTGAAGACCTGCTACTTTAGCAATCAAGCCTTGAACAGTGTTCGATTGCACCAAGAAGCTTTTGAAGCATGACTTCATTTTCCAAAATGTGCATCCAAAGCTACTCAAGGAGATGATGTCACCTCTTAAATAAAGGAGTCCAATTCACCCTCATTAGCTATGTGCTCCTAAAAAAAAGCAATAGCAGATGTACATGCAGAACCCTTCAGTGCTTAGCTCATTATGAAAGAACTTCAAGGAATACAATGAATAAATGTAGTACTCATAATACACACAACTGTCTGTAAAAAGTTTAGTGCAAACACAGAAGCATGTGTATTGATTATGTCGTTATATATTCAGGAAAGTAAATGATGAGCATTTTTACAGGGTGCATGGAACTTTATGATGTGAAAGAAGCTGCTTTGAATAAAGGGTTGTAATTTTTTGTCCGCTATGGAGATATGAATCGTGTTAACTTCACTCTTCATGCCACTGCCTTGGTTTTAGAAATCATAGCATATCTTGAGACCACAGATGACAATACTGGTTTTAAAGAATTTAAGGCGACTTTTATGAACATCTATATTTACAAAAAATCAAACAATACCGCATTTTGTGTTACCTCAAGTATTCTTTTGTTCACTATTTATGGTTATGGGAACTAGAACCTATACATGCAGTGATGGATAAAAAACTGGACACAAGGGTGCTAATCCATGGTACAATGCATATCAGCATAGATCAATTTGCAGCTGCTAGTCAAAACAAACTGCACAAATTTAAGATATGGCAAGGAAACTGACTATCCACAGAGAACAAAGTCGATATGTGGACTATGAATAATATGTACTGTACACAGAAATTGACTAGGCCTACAGTAGGACTCTGTACTTGTGAAGCTGAAACACCTATCCACCCCATCCCATAATCATTACGCTTATGACTGAGATGGGTGAATAAAGCTGTAATCCTTTTATGTTTTCTAGTAAAATTACACAGCATACAAAAATCACCTCTTACCACGGCACTATGTAAAAATATTGAAATAATTTTCAACTTATTATTGAATTAAATTATACCAGCGATAGCCAAAAATAAATATGCATGTTTTAAAAATTGGTGTTTTAAGTTAACTAGATAAGGTATCAACGTTTTTTGGAATTAGCAAAATCTGCATAAATGTTTAGTTTTGCTTCTTCACTTGTTTGTAAAAAAGATTCTGATCTGAAGCATAATTTTATTTGCATGTGACATCATTCCAAAAGGGTCTGGTTACATACATGCTCCCCATTTTCTGTCAAATCAATGCAATGGAGAAATTACTGAATAAACCTGCTTTATTGTTTTGTTTAAATGCTTATGGTACATTGCTTTTTTCTTTTCTTTTTTTTTTTTTAAGAAGAAGAATGCAAGAGAGGATATGGTTATTTAAAGTATGTTTTAAAAATAGATGCAGAGAAGGCCTAGTCCATACATGTAGAGCTTGACATGCTTTCTGGACCCTGACAAACATTTGAAACAGATACATACGTAACATATTCATAAACCTTCAGGTTTTAGCTACATACATAACATATTCATAAACCTTCAGGTTTTAGAGCTGAAACCTATTCTGGCTGCTTCAGACACAAAGCCGAATACAGCCCTCGTCAGGACACAGTCCATCTCAGGGTACAGACATTGTAAATGTTACATAGTTTTTTGTGGTTTGAAATGCCCTCATATAGTAAGGTGCCATAGTGCACAATCTAGAGTATAGTTATCCTTTCTATGTACCAATGCACTCACAAAGCTTTCCAGCATGTGCCACTCTGTTTATGATTCTAAACTCGGTTTATATTTTAAATTATATTGCTGACATTTTAAAACTATATTAATACTAAGATGAGAAAGAACAGTGTTAAACTATAGTAAGATCTAAATTCAAAAAAGCAATTACTAAAAAAAAGTTTAGTAGATGCTTCAAATCTATACTTGTTAATAATGTTGTTGAAAAGAAAAATAGGCATTTTGGTCTTTGATCAGGAATCTAACTGATATGCTGTAAGATTTCTGCTGCAATGCTGATACCCATGGTAATCAATCAACAACATACAGTAAATGTCTTAGGTATATATTTAGCCAACACATTGTGGAGATACTTTTGCTTAAGAGAACTTCGTCTGAATGTTTAGAATTTTTTTATGTATAGGTTTAGATTGGACATGACACTAATAACCTTTTTTATTTATCCGGTTCTGTTTTATACAACGATTTTCAAAATGATCACTAAACATACCACTTCACAAAGCAAATAAAATTATGTAGACGATGACTAACTAAATTACTAGTTAATGTAACTGCATGAGCTAACAAATATGGAGTGCTTTTGGAAAAAATCTGTTCTGAATACTTTTCCAGAATATTAAAGTAGAAACAACAATTACACATTATTTCAAAATTAAGTGGTTTCTTTGGAAATTTGGAAACCAATTATGCCTTCTAACATAAATGAAGATTTTTCTGGAATCTTGTTAATATACTGTATTTGAAGAAATAAGACTACAGATCAAACCATTTCCTTCAAACTCTATTATTGCAGGATCAAACTGCATAACTCTTTTTAAGATTTTAAGAGGCTCCTTTAACATTGATAACAAGAGTGTGATGTTGATTTCTAGAATATTATCAACATGTCCCTTAGGTTAACTTTGAAGGTTAGACTACACCATTACTGCACTTACAGTACCTATCTTCTTCCTCTTCATCTTTTCCCACTTATTAGTCTCATTTTGGACACATAAGAATTAAAATGAATACTACGTTTTCAAACAGTCTCTCACAATAAACACAATATTGGTCAAATTGTTAATTGTTACAGTATTACTCCTTGCATATTGGACTAAGTTGGTGGGTGGCCATTTTGTTTTATGACTTTCTAACTTTATTGCACTTTACTACACAATACTGAATTTGCACCTTGTGTTAAGAAGTACAGGAAGTTAAACATATTTTTTCACAATGCAAAATTTTGAAGTTAGTTCATTATTTATTTTCAAACCTTTTTTTTAGAATGCAGTTATTTTGAAATAGTGCTAGAGGGATTACCAATGAAATGTCAGAAGTATGAACATATATTTCCTGTTTTTAAGTCTCTACTTTGGCTTTCAGTTAAGTTTACACCAATGGTCTACTTCTAACATATAAAGCTGTGAATGGGTTTAGATTCCTTTGCTGAACAGGATCTATTAATACCCAGGCTCAAAGTTGTGCATTAAAATGACAATATGAAGTCCTTCATGTAGTTCTAATTATACACTTTTTATTTCACAATGCTATATTGTCCTTTAGTTATTTGTCTGTGCTACAATTCTTGTTGTGACTTATTATTACAAACCATCCCACCCCCTTTTTAAAATTTTTCTTATGAATCCTCCTTTGGGACTTTGTACTGTTCCAGTCTAGGTCAAGTTGCTTTTCTGGCAAAGGAATGAGTCTTAAGGGTGAACAAGAATCTTTGACATAAAAATATAACAATAAGAGTGAAGGAGGAGTATGGCAGCATAAGAATAGATTAATCATAAAACAAGTAGCAAGGGAGGTGATAAAACAAAACTCTGAACAGATTCTGGAGCACACCGAACTCTAGAGTTCAATATTATTAGGAACAATTTTGCTTATTGCTATGGAGAAGACTTTCATTTTCATTGTTTGTAAGCCATGAATACAACTTACAGACACACACACACACACACACACACATATATATATATATATATATATATATATATATATATATATATATATATATATATATATATATATATATATGAGGCACATTTATGCATACTCAGCCACTTTTGAAATGCAGGTTTACCTAACAAGTGTATCTTCTTCTCATGAGCAGAGCATGAAACTCCACAATTTGTAAAGTTACAACTTTACACATAGTTTTACTTATTTAAATGTGAAATTAAGAATAGTGTAAAATGATACATTTTATGCAGTGTATTTAATTTCTTGTATTGAGACTGTTACATGGTGAAAACTGATAGCCTTTAATGATGTTTTAGATGACTTGGATTTTCTATGGATTTTCCAGTTTTGCTAGAATCTTTATATCCTTTTATCAATGCAGAAGTTAATATTACTTACTCAACATTTGGAGTAATTTTGTAATATTTAAATTCTTTATCAACTCCCAGTTCAATCAGCCATTGTTTAATGATTATGGTTTTATTATTGAGGGCACAGAACTGCAGTGTGTGCATGTGTGTTTTTTTTTTCTTTTTACTTTAAATATCAGTATCAGAGTCATTTTGCAGTAAAAGTACAGCACTACACTGTATAAGAGGATGCAGCAATTTGCTCATGCATTCATTTTGACTCATCAGTTCAAGATATGCAGGATAGTGTCTTGTATTAAGTGTATCCTTTTTTAATTCTTATTCTAATGTTCTCTTTCAAAGCTAAGCCCAGCATGCTGTCCCCTGTAACAAGTACAGCAAAGTTAAAATGCAAACTTACATTCAACAAAAACACATTGCTGAACACAGTTTTCTCTCACAGCTTCTCCAGATTAAGTAACCAATACATTTAAGGTTTTTATTTTTAGATTTCAATAAATATGTAATTCATTTTTAACATTGTATATGACTAAATATTCTGTTATTTCTTATTTTGTTTTCAGGATTGTACAAACTATTTCTGTGCCCTGAATAGCTAGTTTTTGATTAATGTATGAAAACTGGAAGATTAGTAAAATGACATAGAAGGAAATAGATTACTGTGACGAGCCAGACCTCGATGAGGATGTGTATTCAGCTAGACAACATTAGGAAGATTTTGTAGACCTCCCACTGCCAACAACAGTTTCAATATGTCCTGTCATGTCATGTCATTTTCTGACTCACCTAATTTAGACCAGGGTCACGGGAGGTGCTAGATTTCTATTCAAGCTAGCACAGAGCACAAGGCAGGAATACACCATGGACAGTGCACCAGTCCATTGCACACTAGGGTCAGTTTAGCGTGGCCAATTCATCTTATCTGTATGTCTATGGACAGTGGGAGAAAACCAAAGCTTCCTGAGGGAAACCCACACAGACTCGAGGAGTACATGCAAACTCCATGCAGGAAGCACCTGGGATACAAACCTTGGTCTCCTTACTGTGAGGCGGCAGGGCCACCACTGCACCATCATTGTGCCTAGTTTCAATATGTGTTTTTGAAATAAGATTGGGAATATTATTATAGTAATTGGGACTTCAGCTGCCCAGATATTAACTGGGATAACTTTACAAATAGCAGTGCACAAGAACAGAATCTCGTACTGTGCATGTAATCAGTGACTGTTTTTTAACATGTTATATTAAAGCACCAAAAAGCCTAGCTAGATGTAGTATTTTATAGTAATTAGGACAGAAGTTAAAAGTTGGTGATTCAACTTTTTAGGATTTAGTCACCATAATATAATACATTTTGCAGTGTTTTGGAAGAGTGCATATTCAAAACATTAAACTGTTAAGTGTAACAGTACAAATTTTGAGCAGATATGACAAAACCAAAAAAAAAATTGATAGACTTAAGTGTGTAGTCAGTTAAAGAATTTTGGCACTGGTGTTAAGGAACAGTGCAGCTGGTTTAAAGGTTTTTTCTGTAGAATGCGGGACAAGTTCATCTCAAAATTTAGAAGCAGTAAGAATTTAAACATATGTATAAGGACATAAAAGATGAAGCTACAGAGATAAAAAAAACAACTTTAAAATGGTAAAATGTAAACAAGGCTAGTAACTAACACTAATAATAGTGATGTTAAAAGTGGTATATCTAAGGGCTGAGTGATGGGGCCACTGTTGTTTTTAATATGTATAAATGGTCATTATAAAAATGTAAATTACATACTTGGTAAGTCTGCAGGTAATACTAAACTAGATGGGATGGATGATAACGTAGAATCAAGCCAATCAGCAGAAATATCAGGACAGAATAAAGGCTTAGGCAGCTTTTTGCTAGATTAAATTTAGTGTAAATAAAAGTAAAATAATACAAATAGGAAGTAAAAATGTAAAATTTAAATACACAAAGGGAGGACTGAAACTGTAAAATACACCTTATGAGAAGGCCCTAGCAGTAGGCAATAAACCAGTTGATTCAGTTTACAAGATGAAATTCTTCTTCTTGCTATAGATGTGGAAAAAATGTTTTACCAGTATACTACAACTTAGTAGAAAATTTAAGAACACATTTAAAATTGTAAATCACAAAATGTGCAAGCTAAAGGAAACAGAAACATGATTTTTTTGTCAGTGTATTAATGTTTTAAAGGTAATGTCTTTTTGTATTGACTTGTAGGTGAACTGTGTAAATTGGGTGCCATTTTTAAAAGGATAAATTCACTTAGAGCACTGTGAAGTTCAACCTGATTGATAAGCTGATACAAGCAGGAGGATAAGACAAGAATAAGCCATGTCTTATGCAATGCTTGCTTGGCAGTGGCAACATGAAGAAGTTAGAGAGGTAGTGATTAAGGGAGTGTGAAAGAGATAAGCTATCCTTTAATTAGTTAAAGAGAAGTGAATACCTCCGATCAAACTAATTTGAGTACCAGAGCATTAATAGGCATTTCAGTGAAAATAGTTACATGCTGATTACCTTAATCGTGATTACATTTGTTATTTATTAAACAATACGTTTTAATGCAATCAAAACTGTCAGAATTTTTAGTTATACCACTTGTTCATATCACCCTCTCCTGAAAGGCCCTAAAAGTCATAGCAGATTCAACTTTCTAGATGTAGACATATGTACAGGAGTGCTTAACAAGGCTAATAGGATTTTAACATATATAGCTCAATTTTTGGAATTCAAGTCAAAGAAATTTATACTTAAGATATATAATGCTCTAGTGAGACCTCTTCTGGCATACAATGTACACTTATAGACAAGAACCACTTAACTGATTTCAAGACTGCAATATAAGAGTTATGAGCAAAGATTGAGGAGCTGAATTATTTTACTTGTAGTTTGAGCAAATGAGGTTTAAGAGGTGACATGAGTCAATTGTTTAAAATTATGCAGGGATTTAATACAGTGAATCCCAGCTGTTACTTTGAAATATTCAACAAGAACATGGGGATAAAGATGGGCCATTTTAAACATAGATTATGTGCAAACATTGCATTTTTCTTCACACAAGGAACCATAGACATATGGAATAACCTGCAAAGCAGTATGATAGATTGTAGTCCTTTGGAAATTTTCAAAATTCTACCTATCATTTTTGAGAAATTAGATGATTAGGATTTGACAAGATTGTGGGTTAATAGCATGTTCTTATCGTAATTGTTCTAATGTTAAAAGATGTGTATTGGCCCAGAATAAGTGAGGGTATGTGTGTACTTAAATGTACCCTGTAATCAATAAGATTTACTCGTTAAGAGTTGATTCCTCAAACTAGGTATTCTGAATTGGCTCCAAATTCATGAATGTTGGTGTATACTTAAATGTGATGAACTAGGATCTTGTTAAGCAAACTAGCTGTGAAAATGCATAGATGGTTTTAAATTTGATTTTGAGACAGTGATTACATTTAGCCTTTCTTTCTCTTGGCAGAATTTCTGAATTGCAAAATCTAGCCATTGCTGTGTAGAAGTGGTGGATGAAAAAGTAAATGGCTGGGTGGGGGAGTGTGGATGGGAAAAGAGCATTGCAGTAGTGGAATGGTTAACACTGCTGGCTCATACGTCTGGATTGGAATCCTGATTCAGATCTGTATGGACTTTTCATGTCTTTGTTACACCAGTGTGGACTCTGTTCCAGATGTGTTTTTTTTTGTTGTTGTTTTTTTTTTTTAATCCAAAGGTGTGACTGCTATGCTCTGTGAGTAAGCAGAGGTGTGAGCAAAAGTTTGGAAACCTGTCCAGATTTGTTTCCTGCCTTGCAATCAGTGGGGATGTTATTGGGGTAGGCTCTGCATCCCTATTACTCTAGGTTTAAATTAAGAAAGGTTTTGAATTTAATCAATAAAAGTTCAACCTTCTGCTTTCCTTTAAATTGTATGGCATTTAATGGTAAAATCTTATAGTAGAAGCCCATATATTAAAGCCACTATTGTCAACTCTGACTTTGAAATAGGCAGTACTTCCATTAAAAAATGAACTCATGTAGACAATGCATGATATCTAGATAGAGGGATTTTGTCTCCCCAGGAAGGGCTGTTTAAAATTACTGCTAAAACACTATTTTGCTTTTATTTTGGTTAATATTAACTAATAAGCATGAAGAGGTGGATAACACTGTTGTATCATAGCTATAGAATCACTATGTGGGTGGAATTTGCATTATCTTCCAATGTTTTCATTGTTTCCTTGGTATTTTTTTTCCTTCCTGTATATCAATTTAGTTGTTTTTTGTAACGTGGTTCACAGGGCCCTCAGTGGAATGTGTTCGAAGACTGCATTTCTGAGTTCCCAACATATTACCATCATCCATTGTTTCTGCTTTGGAACCAAGCCTGTTGCTTGTCTTAGTTCTTTTGATTAACAAAACTAGGTTCTGAACTTCAAAGAGTGTGTTGTTCCATAGCTTAAATTGTGAATCTTTAAGATATGGGTATGCAGTTGTACTAGATACTAGAAGTATCAACAAATTTTAAAGTAATCTGCCACAGTGTGCTTCAGTCATTTTTATTTCCTGATTCTTGACATTTTTAGATGTGACAGGTGCTGCCATTGAGTTTCTGGCCTATCTAGAATATTGTTTTTAAAACAACCATTCTTTAAGGTGTTGTAGTTAGTTTATCTTGATCTTTCATACGTCATCTTCTTTTTTCCATGGTTTAATTTGTTGTGTTTATTTTTTTACCTGTATGAATAAAAAGTTGTCTGTTTATTCCCCAATCTTTCCAAAACATTTGGACCGTTTATCACAAAATTTTGCATTTGTGCTGCTGCTAGTCCAGTTTAAATTATAGGCTATATGGTGTATTGGGGAGAGAGGTTGTAATGAAGAGGGCAACCCAAAAACCAGTGCCAACATAGGGACTACAATTCCCATCAGGCAGCAGGAGTGTGCTAGGGCTGATGGAAGGACACTGTTATTGACACACACAAAATTTTGCGTCAGTCAGATCTCATCTAAGACCACACATATAATGTTTTTTTTTCTCAACCAATTCGGAAAATAGTTTTTTTTGTCTTGTTGTATTACAGCTTTTGGCTAAGAGTATGTCATTTTGTCTCATGATGGATTTTGCTTAGCCATACTGAATTTCCAAAAGACAGGTTTTGCACATATACTTTCATGTAGACCCTTTTTTGAGAAATCTACAGGTTCAAAAATTGTGTGTGCTGTTGCCAAAACCATCTAGGAGCAATGTTTCTTTCTCTCAACCCCCCCACCCCCAAAAAACTAAAAACTCAGTTACCCTTTTTTTAGTGAATTTCATGTTTACAAAATGTTATACAAAATGAACTTCAGTGGCAATTTCCTTAAAATTGTGAAACAAAACTCTGCTGTTTCATTCACCACTATCTTTTACTTAGTTATGATTTATTACATGCAGGTTTAGAAAATGGAGGGAATGATGGATATTATGCATAACCAACAGGGTGAGATTCAGAAAAGAACAGTGATGTTGGTCAAATGTAGAGCGGTGGTCTGAATCTCTAGAAATTTCAAGACACTGTACACGTGACCACAAAATGAACTGAAGACACTCCTTTTTAAATAAAGCAAAGCCTTGCTATTGTACACCTGCATATTGTTACAAAGTGTGATATAAGCCACAATGAAACACAATATTTAAGAGCATGACGAGTTGCTGTTCATAATATGGCAGAAACAGAATAACTGAGGATGGCATTAACAGATTTTTTTGGTTAATGATAGACTTTTATTTAGTCTATTTTATGATTAGGAATTTTATGCTTGTGATTAATAGCGATTAATTAATATCTCTTGTAATATTATGGAGACCTTCACTGACATCTGTTATCCCCAGCCCCCAACAACTGTAAATGCTTTCATTGTTCCATGAATTTTATTATTCAACAACTTTATTAATGTTTTAATCTCATGCTAAACCAGGAAAAACAAAGAAGTAGTGTTCTGACACAGCATGGGGTCACCGCAATTAGAGAATCTAATTGTACACAAAAATGACAAATTCAAAACTCATGAAAGTAAAGAAATTGATAGTCATTAGAGCAGGTAGTGTAGATGACAGATGGGGCTCTAGCATTTTAGACAGCAATGTCAAAGTGTCAAAATTTTAAGAAACTCATAAATATTTGCTATCTTACCTTAACCTGGTATATAAATATACACAGGTAACACTGGGAAGTTTGGCTGGTCCACTTTAATAAAATTTAATAAAAGCTCAATTTCCACCAGGTTGTAATGTCTCCGTTATATGCCATTTGGTGCTGGATTCATACACAGCAGTACTAATGTTTGTGATGAGCCATCTGTTGGATTAAAAATTGTAATGCATTTTATTAGTACATGCATTACAAAATATATTCCAATAAATAGTGCACTGTGGTCTATGAACTATGAGTAGTGACCGAAACAATGAGATCGCGAGTACAAGCGGCTGAAATAAGTTTCCTCCGCTGGGTGTCTGGGCTTTCCCTTAAAGATAGGGTGAGAAGCTCAGTCATCTGGGAGGAGCTCAGAGTAGAGCCTCTGCTCCTCCGCATCGAGAGTAGTCAGATGAGGTGGCTCGGGCATCTGATCAAGTTGCCTCCTGAACGCCTCCCTGGTGAGGTGTTACGGGTATGTCCAACCGGGAGGAGGCACCGGGGAAGACCCAGGAAACGCTGAAGGGACTATGTCTCCTGGCTGGCCTGGGAACGTCTTGGGATTCTCCCGGAAGTGCTAGAAGAAGTGGCTGGGGAGAGGGAAGTCTGGGCCTCTCTGCTCAAGCTGCTGCCCATGCGACCTGACCTCGGATAAGCGGAAGAGGATGGATGGATGGCTGGATAAATAGTGCACTGCAAACGTTAACAAAGAATACATCCAACAGTGAATAACTTCTGGACAGACAGATATCGGCTTATCTGCCTTAATAAAAGGACAAGTGTATGTGTTTGTTTATGCATGTGTTCGTCTGGTTTATAAGGTTAGGAGAAAAATTTAAAAATGGGCAATACATGTAGAAGAAAGGGGAAAAAAATCAAAAATTATAATACAAATATCAAATAAGGCTCTTATGATCTTATGAGCCTATTGCGCTGTCTAACATTATTTGCTGGCAACAGCAGCATGTTAGTGACTTTCTTGCACCTGCTCAGGTCTCATGAAAGAGGTTTATTGCCAATAATGTTAATCAGTAATAACTTTGCATAATGAATGAGTGAAAATAATGATAAACTGGTGCACATGCCAGGGAACCAAAGCCCTGACATGACTAAGCTTGAATTGCTGATCCAAGTCAATGCAGTAGCAACCACCTCTACATTTTCTCAGCAAAACACTGACTGTAAAAGTGGTTACTTTAATGAGCGATGCTGAGAGGAAGCAAAAAAAACGGGAGGCTGTATCTGAAGAAAAAAGGCTGTTGTGAGGAAAGGGATCGGGTGCATATTATTATACCTGACCAAATGGACAACAGTGTGTATCAACTAAAAAACATGAGGTCCATGATGATTACTGAGATTTCAACCTGTCTTAGACTGGCAGCACAGCTAGTACACATTTAATTAGTATTTCTGCACTGTTTCTTCATGGGCATAGCGGCTAATGAACTGAACTCTGAATCACAAGTTTGTTGGCCAGTTCCTAACCATACTTGGCATGTGACCCAGAGCATGTCTATTAAGCTATCTATGCTCTAACAGTGAAAAAATGTATATAAACAGTTCTACTGTATCTCTATTCTAGTAAAGTGTCTAGAGGTGATTATACACAGAAAGGTGCTATGGGAAAAAAATAGGATGGTGTCACTTGTAGGGATATTGCTATGTAAAATAACAATTGTCATTAACATACTATTTTTCAAAACCCATTTAGGCCAATACAAAGTTTTTGGGAAATGCAGAGCTGCATTTTTGTGAAACTGTCAGTAATGAATTAAACCTCCCTTGATGTAACTGCAAATTAAACAGCTGTAAACATTATTGCCTTTCATCATTTTACCTTCAAAGATTCATTATAATGTTTCTTGCCATTTATACTTGGGTTTCTGCACTGGCCTGTTAACTTGTGTTATAAATGCATTCTTTGTAAAGCCACAGTTGTCCAGTGTTTTTTACAAATGCTGCATTGTGACCAGCTCATTTACTGTTTGTGTTAGATAGATGGATGGATATAACTTTATTTATCCTCAGGAGGAAATTTGGCTTTTTACAGAAGCTTTTTAAATAAATTAAATATACACACAGAATTTGGTCTAAACACAGACTGGAATTACTACAAAGCAAGAAAAATTCAAAAGATTGAAAAGTTCTCACTTGGCTGTCACAGTCCCATTATGAGGTGAGGCATTATGCAGTATTGCTGTTGGTATAAAGGAGCCCCAGTAGCGTTTCTTGACACACTTCTGCTGAATAATTTGTTGGCTGAAAGTACTCTGTTGGTGTTTCAGAGTGAGGATGTGCAGCATTGTTCATAATGGCACTCGGTTTTGTTTTAATTCTCCCCTTTGCTACTACCTCCAGGAAGTCCAGAATGCATCTTATGACTGAGCTCACCATTTTAATTAGTGCATTGATTCTGAGGGCCTCTGTTGAAGTGATGTTACCAGCCCAGCACAACACAGCATAGAAAACCACACTGGCCATCACTGAGTTATAGAAGATGTGGATGATGTCTCTTCCAACATTATAAGAATATGGTCTGAGTTCTGACTTGAAAGTTTCCCATCATATCTCAAAGATGTGCATGCTAGATTAATGGAGGAATTCTTACTTTTTTTCCTATGAGGGTGTATGCATGATATATATATACAGTATTATTAGTGTGTATATGTATATAAAACAGTGGACTGCTGTCCTATCTTGGGTCTGATCCTGCCTTGCTTCTCTCAAAGGAAAAACATGTTCAAAAATAGATTGTGGGTACATAGATTGTAATTCAGCATGCTTGCTGCCAAAATCTATATAATATCTGCGAGTATAAATGGACTGGTAGAACTTGCTATTATGCCACATTCAACTTATTAACAATGTCGAAAATTTCACTTGTGCCTGAATATTCAGTTTCAAGATAGGATAAGATAAGGGGTCTGTCTTCCTAAAATAAAGAAGAAAGAACCTTAGTGGACCACCCAGGATGCCTTAATAGGTTAAAAAAATGGTTTGAAAATAATGAGCAGGTAATTTTAACATTTGAGAATACAATAAATATAGTGGTTATTTCACTAAAATGAGTTTCCTTTGTTGCTAAAGTTGCCTTTAAGCTTAGTCAGTAACATGGATTACATATTGAATTTTAAACTCCACAGTCTGACACTGCTCAGTTTGAAGCTGGTCCACTAATGGTCATAATATCCTCTGCTCAGTTAAACAGCGGCTGCAGTTTGTTAGAAATGTTTTTCAGCAACTGTCATAGTTTTAAAGCAAAATTTGTCAATTTTGTACCTTCCATTTAGCTCCATCTCCAATGTCAAACACTGGTTTCTTGCTGGTTCATTTACTGCGACGTAGTGGGTAGAATATTTTTTAAACCATAAAGCTGCCATTTTACTCCCCACTGGAAATTTGCTATATGGTCCTCAGTAGTCCACTTGTACTATTTGTATTTCAATTGTGTAAACATTCTACTGCTTTGAAGTCACAGTAACCTTGGGATTATGTCACTGTGTCATCAAATGATCACTTTTGCTTATAAGTATTCAATTTGCAGTAAGTACAGCACAACAGAAATTCTCACCTCACCGTGCAAATAGCAGGGCTAGAAACATTTTCTACATAAAGCCTAAATTCAAACTACCACTTCTTTTCCATTGTCAGCAAGTGTACAGGATGCAAGCCTCCTTATAATGAAACATCTACAGAGAACTGATAGATGGATGATATCTACAAGAAGGGGTGTACTTTTCATTCAGTATGTGTGTTTTAGCCATTTGTCCAGTGATTTGTTAAATATACAAAGTCTAAGACTGTCATTACAAAATTAGGTATCTGAATTGAAGGCCTAAAAACTGACCACCTAGGTTGGAGTTCACAATCCTTTTCCTAACACTGTGAGTTACATAAAAAAACTCTTAAATCAACATATCCTTCCTTTATCATCTGAGCCCTTAATCCTACTCTAAAATGGTCAGTTTTACCATTTGTCTTAAAATTCCAGTACTTCAGCTGTCTTTACTGACAGTGTTCCCTGCTTTACTGCCTCTGAAAATGTCCCCTATTCACCCATCATTCCATCTATTTTCTGAACACCATATCTGATGGAACAGCACAATTGTAGAAGTATTTTTTTATATTCCAATCATGATCAGAAAATAAATTGATTTTTAAATGTGCATATCCATTCTTTTGTTTTCTAAACATACTTTATATATTGTTGGTTCATTGAGATCTAGAATGTATCTCAGCAGAACCTGGTACAAGATATGAGATAGTTAAGTGTTGCAGGTCACTTTTATGTTAACCCACTCACTAACTCAATTATGCATTTTTTAAAGCCTCTTTATCTAGTGTAGGATTGTGGTGAACTACAGTCTATTCCACCTCATCAGATGCAAGGTAGAAAGAAACACTAATTAGGATGCCAGTTAACCACAGTGCAAACCCAGAAACGCTCACACTCACAGGGCATTTTCAAGGTGCAATTAGACCAGCACATAGACATAACCAGAGAAAGCCCATGTTGTATATTGGACAATGTGTAAACTCCATTAAGACAGTGATTGAGTGGCACTTAATCCCATGTTTCTGGAGCTATGAGGCAGCATTTCTGTCCTCTGCAATATTCCCTTTTTAAATTTAAATTGCTTTGCTACCATATTTTGAAAGACACTATGGTATTATGTTTTATGTAACACAAATTTCTAAATAAAATGAACATTTGTTTCCTAATTCAAGTTTTCCAATAGCAGCTGAACATTATGAAGAGAAAATGGAACATGATTTAAGAAATTAGCATCTGTAGAAATGTTTGCCTTTTTTTGGAATTCCCTTATTAAATATTTTTCTTCTTTTAGTTCGGAAAATTAAGTCTTTATTTCTTGGAAACACTTACCCCTTTTACCACCCAGAGCAGTGTTTAAAATATCATGTGTCATTTGAGCTGGGAATCAAGTTTATGAGAATTGAAATGACAGTGTGTGTGTGTGAAAGAGAGAGAGACATTCACACACTCTGAAAAGAGGCAAAAAGTGTGTGTGAGAGCAACGATCAAATGGCAGTTGCTATTCCAGAAGCCATGTCCTTATAGGGCAACTTCTAAAAACTGCCTCTGAGCTTTAAGAACACTGCTTAGAAGAGGCATGACCTCATGCAGGTATTTTGGAGTGGAAGTGTGCTTAATTAGGACATAGGATGGCAGCAAAGACTCATGGGAATGGGAAATAGGTGGCAAAGATGGCTGTTAATATAATATATAGTAATGAGACTGCTTAGAACATGTACATATGTTTTTGCCTTTCCCCTAAACATGTTTGAATCCAATTTTTTAATCAATATCAGTCAGTAATGTTAACACATTTTGGTTGAGCGAAAGTGTGCAGATATTCACAATAATGAACTGTACATGATTACTGGCATTCCACCACCGGATAGGATAATTAGGAAGTACCATCTGAGGTGGGCAGGACATGTCAGAAGAATGGATGATTATAGGCTACTAAAGAAGATTTTGTTTGGTAAGGCTTTTGATGGAAAACAAAGACCAGGAAAGCCTCCAACTGATTGGATGAAATGTCTGAAAGAAGACTGTTCTCTTACTGTCGCTCAGATAGCATGTGGACAGTGGCAAATGAAATCAAAGGACAGAGCCAAATGGTGTTCAGCTCTTTCATCCCTAACTTCAAGAAAATGAAGAGATAGGACTTTTATTATTACCTCAGGTTTAATAGTTCTTCCAACGTAGAACAGGGCCTACTTCCAGTCAGAACAGGCCTATTTTTATGGACACATGCATACCTACATAAGTGATCACTTAACCATTGCTCTCTGCCATTTTTGTAGAGAGAGACACTGGTCCAGTGATTTTAGATCCACCACTGCAACAGTAGTTTTTCTTCTTCTTGTTGTACATATTTACCTACTTCCTGATTTCTTGTGATTGCAAAATTTTGACCCTAAATGTTTTAATGTCATTAAACAAAATTTGATACATAAAGGAAACCTGAATGAATAGATAAAACATTTTTAGCTTGTTTTATTCATCTAATTAGCAGAGCTTTCCAATACCCACTGGCACTGCATGAAAAATAAAGCTAATTGTCTCCTGGTTAAATGAACTCTGGTGAAGGAATAATTAGAATAACATAACTGTACACAGCCAGTCTAGATTACAGCTGCTCTGGTCAATGTTTTGACTATTATCAGAATCAAATTGCCAGTACGAATTCAAGCTATAAGCAGAAAGGTTATTCAACTGTCTGGAAGGGCTACAAAGTCTTTTCTAAGGTAGAGACCCCACCAAAAAACAGTTAGAGAGCCATAATCTTAAAATGGTAAGTACATGGAACAGTACTGAATCTTCCCAGGAGTGACTGGTGTACCAGAAAACTTCAAAGATAGTGCATGAAATCATGCAGAAACCCAGAAGGAATCTTGGTAAACTCTGAAAGAACTGAAAGCTTATCTTGGCTCAACAAACACCATTGCTTATAACCCATACAAGCAGAAAGACAATTGGCAAAAATGTTCTTCACTGGACAGTAGCAAGTCAGAAGCAAAATTTTTGGATGATGTGGATCCCATTATGACTGTTGTAAGAATATTATACCAACAGTAAAACATAATGGTGGTAATATGATAGTGTGGGGATGCAAGGACTTGCAATAACTTAAGAGTTGTGCATTCTGTTCTGTATCAGAAAATTATTAAGAAGAATGTCTGCAGTAGTCATCGGGTCATGAGCTGAAAGTGAAAAATAGCTGGGTCAAGAAACAAGACAAGGACCAAACATTCAAAAGCAAGTCTGCATCAGACAGGCAGAATATAATCAACATTCAAATTTTGGCATTCCTATTGATTTCTAGATTTTGACTAGGAAATTTGTGAGAGGGCCTGAACAGCCTACAAAATGATTTTGCTTTAAAGCAGTCCTACAAGGAAGAGTGAACCAAAATTCCTCCAACAGAATATGACCTGAAGCATTTTGTCGCAGTCCTTACAGTTAAAGGTGACACAACAACTGATTAAGTGTTATGGAGCAATTATTTTTTTTCACTACTTCCAGCTGGTGTTGAATAACAAACAATAAATAAATAACATACATTTAAAAAGGGAAGAATTCAGGTCACTCATTAGCCTAACATGATGTGTAGGGACCTGAGTCCCTGAAGGAAACTAGTCCACACATGATGAGAAAATACAAATGCATCACTGATAGTGACTGAGCTTGGAATTTCACTAAGCACCCTGAATCTGTAAAGCAGCAGTGCTAACCATTACATATTCTTGCTGAATAGTTACATTATTATGTTTAATTTAAGGCATGTTTCAATGCTTTCATAAAAATGTAGTTGGATAAATTTTTTTTGTATCATTTCCAGTAGTTCTTCCCTATAAATATTATATTAAGCACTGTGAATCCACTCTACTGATCAGGAGTGTAGGCCCCAGATCTGGACTTGGGGGCTGATATTCCTCTAGGTTTTGTTCCAGGTATGCCAGGTTTGGTCAGATTTGGGAGCATGCACTGGCACAGCACGTTGCTGCACTTACCACACAACAAAACAGCTTGGTATCCCAGTTGGCAACCCCCTAGACAGACACGTGGTCCAGCCACACCCTCCAGAAATGACCATCTATTTGCTGTAGCCTGGTGTCACATGGGCATTCTCTTGACCTGTTCCAGCCTCTTTCTGGTCCTCAACAATGAGGATCCTACGAATCAGATTATCCTCTGGGAATCACACAACGTGACCATTGTGCTGTAACTGATGCTCCTTCACAATGCAGGTAATGTGCCTCATTCGGGACTCTATGAGCAACCACTTATTCAAAAAAGTCAAAGCAGCAATACCCATGGATTTTCGGAAGACACACAATACAGAAGCAGTCCAGCCTTTGTCTCGGGTCACTGGATAGCATCTATGTCTCGCAAGCATATAGCAAAGCAGGAAGCACCAGGACTCTAAAGACTTGAACCTTCATCCTCTTACAAAGATATCGGGAGTGCCACACACCCCTTTCCAGTGATCTCATGACCCCCCATACTCTCCTAATCCATCTACAGACTTTACAGGAAGAGACCAAAGACCAAAGACATGAGTGCCGCTGCCAAGAAACCACTCAATGCAGTCAACACTCTCTCCGCAGACAGACACACTGCTGATGGCTGTTCCCAAGAGGTCATTAAAGGCCTGGATCTTGGGTTTTAACTGGGACACTCACAAACCCAGACGCTCAGACTCCTCACTCAGTCTCTTGAGAGCTCTGATCAGAGTCTCCATTGACAGCTCTGTTGACAAAGTCAAGATCAGATTAATCTTTCTTCACCAACAGATATCCCACAGCCGCTGGATCCCATGACCCTGCCCAACACCCAGTTCATCCAAGCACTGAACATAAACACACCACCGACGAACCCCAGAATCAACTGGGAAAAATGCAGCGGTTCTGCATACACTCTGCACAGCACTTACAGTACCAGTATACAGACCGGCCATTACATCCAACTTCTGGAGGATCCCATGAAGTCTCAGGATGTCCCACAGAAGTCAAATGCCTTATGAAAATCATCAAAGGCTGCAAAGAAGTTTGCCGATATTAGCGTTTGTGTTCACTGAGAACCCTCAGTGCGAGGATGTGGTCAATGGTATACTTTTTATGTGTAAAACCAGACTGGTAGGTGAGCAAGTGATCACAAATCCTATTGAGGAGGACCCTAGCAAGGACCTGCCACTGAGAGCAGTGTTATCCCCCTGTAGTTGGCACAGTCCAGGAACTCCTCCGTCCTTTTCCAGGTAGAGATGACAAGTCCAGTTTTCTAGTCAGTGGGGATGACGCCCATCTCCCACATGGAAGCAAATATTGTTTGCAATGCCAGGAGGACAGCCTTACCACCAGCATGAAGAAGTTCATCCCAGATATCACAGATCCCTGCATCCTTTCCTACCCTCAGCTGTTTCACCATCTGTGCAATATCAGTTTGATTAGGCAGTTCACAGTTGGAGGATCAACTTCAAGATCCATGAACCCAGAGATGTCCAACTTCCTAGCCGGAGGATCAGCTTTAAACAGCTGCTCAAAGTAGCCAGCCCAGCATGTCACAACTGCAGCGTTATCTATAGTGACCATTCCATCACCCACCCTGTTTGCAATTCTACGAGGAACTCCTACTTCTGTAAGTAGGATGTGGGTCACTAGACCAAAGATGGTGTGTCACTTGTGCACAGATTTATCTAACAAATGCCTCCTTATCTGTCCTCAGAGTCCTTGCAGCTGTCCTTCTCAGGTCCTGGTACAGACCTGAGTTACCATTAAGCCATGCACTGCAACTCCTCTCAATAATATCCAGGGTGACATGCGAGATGAAATAGCAATGCCATGTTTGTTAAATAAACATGTAACATGATTACAAAGGGTTTAACATGGTCATAAAAACAGTATTACTTGCCATGCAAGTGCTGTGTAAGTCTAGTGCAGATGCCATAAATATAGAAAACTTCAATTGATTCTTTATCAGAAAAGGCATAATAATTTGAATTTAACTGGATGGACAACATGACATGACACAAAGTTGAGACTTTCTTACCAACCCTCAATTTCAGTTGCAGTATCCTCTGTTGATTTGCTATTTCCACCTTTGTGTTACTTTGCTGCCTTTTGTTTGGGCAGTATATGGGCAGTACCCTACACAAGATTTCCTGAATATCAATTAGTGGAAAAGCATGAAGGGTGACTCAAAAAACAGAATTATTGTTCATAATTAGATGATGCCAAGACAGGTGGATTGGCAGATCATCTGGAATCCATTAAATCATTAGAGGGACTAGGGCAGCATACAGGCTTGGGCAGATTTGTGGCAGATGAAATTTAATGTCAGTAAATGTAAAGTATTATACATAGGAAGTAAAAATGTTAGGTTTGAATACACAATGAGAAGGATTTAGGAGTCATAGTGGACTCTACACTATCAACTTCTCGACAGTGTTCAGAAGTCATTAAGAAGGCAAACAGAATATTAGGTTATATAGCACGATGTGTTGAGTACAAGTCCAAGGAGATTATGCTCAAGCTTTATAATGCACTGGTAAGGCCTCACCTGGAGTTCTGTGTGCAGATTTGGTCTCCAGGCTACAAAAAGGATATAGCAGTGCTAGAGAAAGTCCAGAGAAGTTCAACTAGACTGAGTCCAAGGCTAAAGGGGATAAATTATGAAGAAAGGTTAAAAGAGCTAAGCCTTTTCAGTTTAACCAAAAAGAAGATTAAGAGATGACATAATTGAATTGTTTAAAATTATGAAGGGAATTAGTACATTGGATCGAGACTGTTATTTTAAAATGAGTTCATCAAGAACATGGGGACACAGTTGGAAACCAATTAAGGATAAATTTTACACAAACATTAGAAGGTTTTCCTTTACATAATGGACCATACACACTTGGAATAAGCTGCCAAGTAGCATGGTAGACAGTAAGACATTAGAAAATTTCAAAACTAGACTTGATGTTTTTTTAAGAAGAATTAAGTGGATAGGAATGGAGAGCTTTGTTGGGCTGAATGGCCTGTTCTCGTCTAGATTGTTCTAATGTTATAGTGTCAAAAGATTCATAGTATATTATTATGAATCATAGTGCAATGCATTCACATGTGATTCATAGTAGGTAGTTAAGTTTGAATCCATATACTGCAGAAGTGGGGATTCTTACTGGAGTAATACTGAGGGGTTTTAATTTAGGTACTTTTTGATGGCTCTTACTTAAACATATTAGGGCTTCAGGTGGTGGAGCTCATCCCAACAGCACTAACCACAAGGAAGGAAAAAGGTAGCCAGTCCATTGTAAGACCCACTCATGCACACACCCATGCTCACACTCACACTCACACTGACACAAGGCCAGATTAGAATGGCCAATTAACCTAACATACATTCCTTCCGGAAAGACACACAGAGATCGGTTAAAAATGCAAATTCCTCACTGAAAATGATCTTCACAAGATTCAAACCCAGGATGCTTTATCTGTGAGGCAGTGGTGCTAACCACTGTGCTGGCCATATTCACAAAAGTGATCTATATAGTAAAGCTTTAATGACTAACTGATTGATCGATGTTATCTGTTGTAGCAGAATGATTTTCTCGTTTATTCCTCTATCATTTTTTAGAAAACTGTTAAAAAATTATCATCTTATAACTGATAACTAACTTTCCATATTAATGTGCAAACATGAGCAACAACAGAAGCTGGACTTCCAGCACTCCAAAGCCTCACATCACTTCCTGTTGCCAAGCATGTCTTATTATAAATCGGAAAACGTGATCTGTTAACATAAAGATGGCGGATTGGTGGATTGAGGGCCTAAATAATTGTGTGCATTGCCACATTTTAATGTTAAAAAAGAAAAGAAGTATTTCGGTTTGAATGCCAGGTCAACATTTTAAGTGGCATGCACATTGTTCTTCTAGGGGTTTCCTTTGTTTTATATTTACTTCTACAGTCCCAAGGTATATGGTTTATTTAATGCCTAAAACTAAAATAGTATGTTGTTTGTTGCTTACCCTTAAGTCAACTTATGTTTCAATAGACACCATATTCCCTCTACGTTGTGACCATGGGAAGTGTATTTAACCTCCCTGAAGTCCAAATGAATACAGTGTACAGAAACCATTGTAACATACTGTAGCACAGTACTTGTAATGCTTCTCGACTCTTATAAATCTTCAGATGCATCAGCTTAAAGATCTATATCATAGATAGTAATACTGTTTTAAAGGCAGTTTATTATTACATCTATAGGTTCATGGTTATGGCAAAAGTATCATTATTCACCTGGACCATAATAATTATATTAGTACCTAGAACAACAAAGGCAAATTTGCAAATTATAAGTCTGTATTTTATGCACATATACAGTATAATCAAAACATACAACAACAATGCAAATCTTACAAATGCTTCATTATGTAATATTGTTCACCTATTCCTGTGTATACTTGGTCTGTTGTTGAACTCTATTTTTCACAGCTAAGGCGGACTTGATCACTTATGAGGTCCAACTCTTTATAGACAAAGGGTATATCTCTGTGAGTGATTAAATGGAACTTCATGCTGGCAGTAAAGTCAGGGAAAACTTTTCTTCTTTTTAGAATATAATAGTCTGATGAAACAAAATAAGTCAAAATCAAGTTTTTAAGGTCCCCAAATGACTACTGTCTACCACACTACTTGGTAAAATATTTCATGTATCTGGGGTTATGTGTATAAAGACAAATTGTATCTATGTACCTGTGTTCTGGTTGAAAATTTACTTTAAAGTAGCATCTGGGATGCACTGTATTAGTTTTTCTTAAAATTTTAAAAGATTGTGTCATGCTGCCTCTTTATCACTGTTTGCTTACACTAAACAACTTCAAACCCTTCAATATTTCCTCCCAGCTCATACCTTGCAGTCTTGTAATCAGTCTAGTTGCACTTCTTAGTAGTTTTCCCACTTTTTTTGGCGATATGGAGAACACAACTGCATACAGTACTCAAGCCGAGGCCTAAGCTGTGCATTACATAACTTAGGTATAACTTTCTTCAACTTAAGCTGCACACATCTGGCTATACAAACCAAAATTCTGTTAATTTTTATTAATTATATCTGTTTGTGGCTTGGATATACAGTGTAAAGGGTCCAGTACAATAATGTGCACTTCTAAGTTTTAAAGTTACCATTACTTATTCAGATTTAATATTTTTTACTTCCTTTTTGTATTTTTACATTTACTTACATTGCAATATACACCTTTCTGATCATTTGTGTTTGTTGCTTGCTCGCAGAATTCCAGCATATTAGTGAAACACAATCTCCAACATGTAAACCCAATGCTGACTGCTCACAAATATACATGTTCTTGATATATGATGCTTAGCTATTTCCTTAATGATTACTTCTCTTAATTTACCTATGATGTTTGTCAAGCTTATAGTTCTATAGTAACTTGGATCAGCCAAATCCCTCTTTTTATTTAATGGTGATAACATTTGCTAGCTTCCCATACATTGGAATTTCCCCAGTGCAAACTGATCTCTGAAAAAATATGCATCAATAGCTTATATGCATAATCTCCTTAAGCATTCTAGAATAAATAGAAAGTATGTTTTCTAATCTACAGTAGCTGTTACATGGATTCAGAAATAAAAATCACAACACAGTGAAAATGTGTAAACCCCTCACAGAGAGTCTGATAGTGACTGGGCCATGGTTTGAGGAGCTAGATTTCATGCCCACTGCAGACAATGAAATTAAGACAATTATTTATTTACACACTTTTTTATTCATCATATCCTTCACATCACTGTGCCCTTCCTTACAAAAAAAAACACACTTTATAGTGTTTCACTTAGCATTCTTTATAGGATATGGGTCTTTTCTAATAGGTCTTCAAACATCCTGAAAGGCATGCACTTTTTGGTAAAAGTAGAGTACCTATACATTGTGAGGTACTATAATGGACTAGAATGTCACACTTGCAAAGCCAGTGTAACCCATATTTATGCAGTGCCAGTAATTTAGTTATTATACCTATCTCTGTATTATAGTTGAAATTGTTAAATTTTTCATGCCTACCATTATTCATTGAATACAGAATTAACCAAAAATATTTTCTTCTCCCATTTTCCCAAAGAGAAATATTTGTTGCATGACATGCATTTCAAAAGTACTCACATAACCATTAACAATAGTTGGTAATGGCCCACCCCATCAAATAATAAAGCACATCTACTAGACCTTGCTAAACACTAATCTTCATCACATGTGTTTTACTTTATTAATGCTGCACTCAGGATAAAAATAAGAGTTTTATAGATGGACAGGTGGTATCATTAAAGTTCAGATAGCATTTCATGGGTCATGGTTAAACCACAGGTGGGTTTGATAGATTGTTTCCTTAATTAAAGAGAGGTTAGAGAGGAAGGTCACAGCCCATGTTTTCAGCTGTAGGCCACACTATAAATACCTGAAAGACCATCTGACTGCTGCCATGCCTTTCTGCCTCATTCTTCCTTTAGTCTTTGTGAAAAGCTTCTTTGTCTTAATAAGTGATTACCATTGCCATGAAATCTTAGCAGGTATGTCCGAAATCCCTCCATTGCGAAGTAATTAATTAACACTCTATCTCTCAATGAAATGCTCAGAATTTATTTTAGTTTGTTAGTTTGGCTGAACTGGGCAAATTATTTTATTTATACACACCCATTCCCTGAGCCTGCTTTTATGATTTTAGTAAGAAAGAGCAAGAGTTTATTTCAGCAGAATCAAAACATAGGGCAGGCACCAACTCTGTTCTGAACATCGCACTGTTACAAGGGTCATGCAAATATAATGTCTCAGACAAGGTCAGTTTAGACAGAAACCTGCTAACCACACTTCTTTGAGATGTCGGATGAAACCAGAGTTCCACAAGGAAGTCCACATGGACACAATGAGAACCTACAGTATAAATTCCATACAGGCAGTAGCCACTTTTGAAAATGAACTCCTTTTTCTGGCGCTGAAACACTACCATTTATTCTTTAGCTGATGCTTTGCATTCAGGAATTCATTTTAGACATGGTACTATTTTCAAAAGTCTAAAGGTATTTTAGTTAAGTTGTAGGTTCAGGCAAACTGCACCAAAAATGTATTTCAGTATGTTTTTCAATTATACTAATGGTCAAACGTTTTAGAACAACTCAATTTTTCCAGTTTTTCTTCAAATGTAATCAGTTGAAATGCAATGAATGACTTAAAATAGTGAAAAGGAAAGTGGTAAACTACCAGAGGTTTAAATTTACAGTTTAGGTTAGCAAAAACTAAAAAGAGGAAATTACAAAATCTTAAAAAAGAAGGTTACAACCTACAGATGTTCTGCAGCAATTAATGTAAATTGAGCCTTGTAAATAGAAGCAAACAATTTGCACAGGTGGTTATTAATTAAAAACCCTTTGTTTGTCTTAAAACAGCATTGGCACAGGCAATGTTACTACACCGCCTGAAGTAGTACTTGGATTATATTACACAGTAGAAAGTTGTAAATTCAAGTGATATTGGCAAGAAAATGGCAATTAACAAATGAATTGAGGTAGAGCATTATTACCCTTAGAAGTATAGGCCTCTAATGTAGAGAAATTGCAAAAACAATCCAAGCGTCAGTGAGTACAGTGTCCTACATGATCCAAAGGCAATTGGAAACTGGAAGAAACTCCGATAACAAGAGATCTGGCAGACCTAAAGTCACAATCCAATCAGAAGACAAGTTTCTGAGGGTCACCAGCTTGTATGATAGGCACCTCACAGTACAATAGCTTCAACTTAACAGTCTCAGTTTCTACTCTGAAGGGGAGACTTTGTGCTGCAGGTTTGAAAGGGTGAGTGGCAGTAAGAAAGCCATTCCTTAAAGGACAAAACAGGGGCTTACTGGAAGAAAGTCTTATATATTGAAAATTTTAAATCTTTGGTTCAGCTGTCAGGGGGTTTGCATGCCATCAAGTTGGTGAAAGAATAGTTCATCAGTGTGTGACACCAACTGTCAAACATGGAGGAAGAAGTGTGATGGTCTGTTCTTTTTCTGGAGTCAAAATTGGTATATTGTATGGAGTGACTGGCACTCTGAATCAAAAGGGTTACGACAATTTGGCTGTTATATCAGAAATAGGTGGCTACTTTGATGAATCAGAAATATGAATAAATTGTTGAACACTTAATGAGTCATTGACTTATTTTTATTTGCCATTGTTTATTTGTTCATTACACTGTATGTAATTCCATGAAAACTGAGGTGTTCTAAAACTTTTTATACAGGCATGATATTAATTATAACAGTCCAATTTGCTTTCGTATATGACAAGAATGAATATAGTGAATAGGATTTAAGGAAGATGTTCTATTTAAGGCTCTTTCAATCACCCCTACCTATGTTTCCTAGTGACCTTTATTTTAATAGATAGATAGATAGATAGATAGATAGATAGATAGATAGATAGATAGATAGATAGATAGATAGATAGATAGATAGATAGATAGATAGATAGATACTTTATTAATCCCAATTAATTCACCCTAGCCCTAATTTTCAACCAAATATAAAATGTTTAAGTATAGTAAAATATGACTATAGAGGCATAGTTATTCAGTGATCAGAACTGCTGTTGTCATCTTGAGTTTTGAACCAACAGGGTTCAAATCCCAGTCTCATCAGAGTCTGTGTGGAGTTATTTATTTATTTATTTGACTTTACATTCCTCTGCTGTGAGCGAGTGGAAGTGTGTGCATGGATTTGCCCAACAGTGGATTAACATCTCTTCATGCAGGTGTAAAATGTATTATGCAGGTTTGATAATGAATGAAACTATATGATTAATACAATTTTTAATTTGCCCTTATATTTTGGTACATTTTACTCAAATTGCTCATACAAATATAGAACAGTACTGGCAAAACAGATGTCTTTAACACATTTAAATTAATATTAATGGTCCATTAATAATGACTCACTGAAAGAATTATAAAATATGTAATTTTTGATTAGCTGCCCTAATATATAGTTTAGAGTGAGTGAATGCCACATTCTCTAAGTGTTTGCTATTCCTGTCCTTGTTTTTGTATTACTTCAGAATGGCTGCAGCAGAGTATAGGCAACTGGCAGCCAGTACATCCATCAAATCTAATAGCTGATTGTTTTACATGTATCATATGTCACCTTCTGAAAAGCAGCAGGGAATTTACCTCAATAGCTGACATTACTTTACATACACAAATAATCCTTAATCTCAAACACTGTAAAATATGAAATTACTTCAAACACTTCAAAAATTTAGACTTTCTGCACATGAAGGTATTGTTTTAGCATAAAATATTTCAGGCCAATGTTTTATTATGTAAAGTGAAAAAGAAGAATATTGTTATATAACCTCCTCTCTACTCAATTGTGGCACAAATGTGCACAAAATGCAATAGAGCGCAGATTACACTGAAAGGATTTTTCTTAAAATTAATTGATTTCTACTATTTTACAGTGCTAATAACTGCAAAGTGTTAGTACCCCTGAGTCATCCATTGTTGAGCATGTCCACAGAGTTACATGCTGGAAGACAGACAGGCATAAACTGATTATTGTGAATGTGGTCAATTTAAGTTAAAAGGTGCCTAAAATGTGGAAATCTATTGATCTACAAGTTAAAACATGTTGCCACATCAAATAATTTCTTTATCTAAGACAATGTATTTCTCTCAGAAGAGGAAATTTTGCTCATAATAAACAGGCTTCCAGCATTTTATAATGCTAGTAACTGTGATAAGTTTAATTTGGACCGAGTTATTCATTTTTAAGTTATTATGTCAACACAGAGATCCTTGCTCACAAAGACAGTTAAAAACCAAAGAAAAAATAAAAAATGCACAAAATTAAAAAAAAATTCAATAAATAAAGCTATACCCAACTAGCATAATTGATTGCCACAAAATGCAATAACATTTTCTGCATTTCCGGTAATCAAATGATGACCATGAAAGGGCTGCTAGTCCTTAATTCACGTCTCACAACCAGAAAATTAAGACTTAACTATTCATTACTAGATGCATAGGCAACTTAATCTGCCTGGACTAGCTAAATAATTCCTTGGATGAGAAATAAAATGAACATATTTTGTGAGTGTATTGTAAAGTAGGTCATATTAATCAAAGATGTATTGAACTTAAATTATGACTGATCCAAAGGATCAATATAACTTTTGTAGCTGAAATAATTTCACACTGAGTGTTTCATGTAATGGCATCTGCTCTAAAAGAAATCTGCAAAATATTTTTATGTGTTATATTTGAAAAAATAAACTGTTGTTAGTTTCTTAATCTCAGAATATTTATTTTTCCAAGTTTTCATGTTAATGGGTTTGACAGAACTTATACGCTGGCAAATAGGTGAGGCCACCTATTCCCAAAATGTTAATTATTAAAACTATTTATTCAGTTATTCAATATAACATGACTTTAATTGCAAGAATCTTGTTTCTTTGGCTCAGTGGTTTGTACTGTTGTCTCAAAAGTAGAGTCCTGGGTTCAGATCTCTGACTGGCTGCTGTCTTCTTCCAGAGATATGTAGATTAGGCCAAATGTTGACTGTGAACTGCCACAGTTTGTTTATTTGCATTATAAATGTAAAGAAATATTTATTATTATTATTATTATTTAAATGCGAGTATGATAGACTCATACCCCAGCTAAGGATGGCTTCTGCCATGTGGTTTCAGGCAACTCTGCATTGGAGTAAGCACATTTTGGAAATGTAGTAAGGATAATTGAGAAGAATTAGTCCTTAGTATATAAACATACTCAGGTGTCCACTGGTTGTCTGAACTGACAAAGCCCATGTTTGGCTAGTATTGTCACTCTGCACCCTAAGCTGTATTATGATGCAATTTTGCATCTTAAACTTCCTTTGGCACTCAAATGAGATAACAGCCTTATGTCATATCTTAAAGTGATTATGCTTTAGACTGCAAATAGTAGCCTTGTGTTAAGACACTAGTCACTGGACCTGAGGATATGTTTGGTCCTATTGCATAATTTTCTTTATTTGATCAATGTTGCCAAACCCATCCCCTCCAACTTCCATGAAATTTGAGAAGTTATGATTTTCCCATCAATTTAAAGATCAACAAACTGGCCTATGCATAATACTTTGGGTGTCTGGTCCCAGCTTATGGTGAGGGTGTGACCACAGCAAGGATAAGGTTCATAATTTAATCCTCAAAAGAATAAGACTGTGGTGGGTCTGGTAAATAGGAGAATAGACATTGTCTTGTATAACAGAATTTAATACTTTTGATTTGACAAGCCTAACCTAATGTTTTGTAAGGTGAACAAGTCTCCATAACTACATAATGCAGTTTTAAGGTTTTCATAATCGACAGAATTGGTTACATCACTGTCTAAAGAGGTATCATCTCCAAAGGAATTACTTCTCTACTTTAGTTAGCTCTTTATGGAAACTTGCTTCCTGATTTTAAAGACTACAATTGTAATGGGGCTGAATGTGTTCAGTAAATGAAGCTTAATGGATGTACCCCTGCAGAATCAGGGAAGAAACCAGCACATTTTAAACTGCATTTGAATTTAACATCTTCTTTTCATCCAGTTAAATGCAATAGCGCATCTCTTCTCTATAGCTGCTCCTTTACTGTACAGGTTTGTGTGTTAGTCACCAGAAGACCTCTAGAAACCTGAAATGTGCTGCTGTTAGACTTTAACCAGCCTCTAAAGTTAGCCTCAGGATTAAATATCCTCAGTTGGGTCTCTGAAGGAGATGAGCTATACCCTGTGTGGGTTGTGTTGCAGAGAGTGTTAATTTCTGCTTTGTGACCCTTCCGGTTCAGTAAAAATAGTCTTGCAGGCTTAAGGGCAATTATTGCGTGAATGAAGAAGCTGTGATCTAGTCCTTAGGGGTCAGGCTGCCTTGCGTTATCCATCTGATATCCTTGCAGTTTGCTTTTTATTTAAACATTATCTCTTGAAGGCATTTAGTGGAATATGTGCTAATTTCTCTAGGGGATAGTTTTGCTGTTTAGTACATGCTTCCCTCATTATGTCAGATAAACGTGTCGATCATCTTATAGTTTGCTAGTAGCCGGAGAGTTCTGTAGGTAAGAAAATCATCTGGATGCTAAAATTGGGTGGATATCGTTTGAAAAGACACTACCAACCTGATATGTTGATAGAATCTATTTAATTATTGTGTCATTTTGCATAGCATTCTTTACATTGTTATTGGATATTTCTCATATGTGACGGTGATTAACTTCCATGCTATGGGTCCAAACATCACTGATTCATCATTTTTATCTTTGATCAAGCAATGTTTTATATATTAGGTGGGTGGTGCATTTAATTCATTACTATTAATTTTGGCCTTCATGTGTCTGCCATTTTGTCTTGGAATGCAAGCATTTTTACCATATCTTACCATTCAGTCTAAGACTGTGGCTCCTTTGAATTAATTCCTGTTTCAATTTACTGTGTTGGTCTTTATTGAGCTGGGAGAATAAGGCCTAATTTAAGAATATGGTGTTTCACTTTTGAACAATATGGTTTGTCTAAAGAAACTTATACTGGAAGTTTACAGTTTCTAATATTATTCAGATCATCATCCTATTAGTATACAGTATAGGAATTTCTAGAGACAGCATTGATAACATTTATACAGTGCTTTGAAGTGCTTCCTCTTTATTATTAATGTTTCATATTTATACAGCAAGCTAAAAAACAAGACTACAAGGTTAGCCTTAAAAAGGGGAATTTCATCTTAAAGTCATAGTCCTCAGAAGGCTGATTTCTCAGACGTCCAATTCTTCACTTTTAGTTCAATTTCATAATTCTTTCAAAGTCATCCATCCCAAAAGGTTGACATTAACACAAAGGTTGCAAAGTAAGTGAGATGTTGCAGAGCTTGGAACCTATTACCTTACAACTAAACTGTTTATCAAAAAACTCAGATATTTCACATTTTCCACATCTTAGGTCATAGTTATTTTCATGGTCCTTCATAAGCCCCCTTCATGTTTTTTGGTCAGAAGTTTGACAGAATGGCTTTAGGATTTAGAAATATGGTATATTTTATAGATCTGCTCTATCCGACAGTTCAGAAATACTTGGTTTAAAATAAGAACAGTTTAAACAAGTTTAATTTCTTCTGGAAAAAATTTAACAGCCAGGAAATTTTACTCTATATGGTCTTATATTGACAATTTGGTTTCTTGTTCTTTAAGAAATGTTTTTAGAGCCTTGAAAAAAGAAATTATACTAGCACAAAATGAGGACTTTTTAAAGAACCCCTCCCATAATCTGCTGTATGATAACATATTAGGAGAAGAGTGAAATATGAGGATCCAACCAACGTTCAGTGCAGTCCTTGAAGTCTCGGAAGGATATGAGATGATGACTGAACTAAAGAACATGTTGAATATTGACTCCATTAACAAGAGGGGTTACACTTTAGGTGTTGAGGATAAATTAGTATAAGCAAAACACTTCATAAGTGGATAACATTAAAGTTGGAAGAATCATTAGGACTTCTTATACAGATCTTTCAGTGAACTGAATAATGTACAGGCCATTTGGGAAGGCAGAGAGGGAATTGCATACAAAAATGGAGCTCAAGGGAGAGATTTTATCATATAGCAATTGTCCCTAGATGTCTATATTTGTTAACATTTTTTTTTTTTGCTTGTGTATGTTACTGAGTGCATACCTTTTAATGAACGGAAATGTTACAGCTCCGCAGTCATTGTAGAGATCAACAAAACTGCATTATATGGACACAGGAGTTAATAAATGTAAAAATTGCTGCTTTGGCTCTATTACACCATTTTGAGTAGTAAAATGTATGTTATTAAAGTCAATCTAACGACAGAATCCAAAAATAGAAATGCACAAGTTAATTTTAATTCTGACTTTCATATTCATAATTAAAAAGAATAATTTCTTGTAGTTTTCAGATCACTTAAATTTATTTGTTATACGAAGCACAGGACATAGAAATAATATACTGCAAGCATACGATAGGGTAGTGCATTGATCTCATTACATTCTTACTGAGTAACACCCAATGTATTGTTTGTGAGATCTTTGCATGTTCTTATTTTCTTGTGGGTCTTCTCTGGTTACTTAAGTTTCCTCCCAAGTTTTTTTGTTTAGGTTAATTGAATTAAAAATTAGTTTGGAAGAGTGAATGTAGGTGTAACACTGTACCCTATGCAAGGTTGGTTCCTTCCTAGTGCCCAGTGCTGCAGGGATGGGTTTCACCAGTCTTTGTTGCTGTGTTCGTACAAGAGAGTTTATAATATGTTTGTTGTATAAATAAGATACTAGATATATATTTGTATATAGGTATTTGTAAAGTATTTTTTTACAACGGGAGAGCATTTAAAAAAATGGTTATACATTAAAATACTTCTAATTATTTGTTAGAAAAAATCAGTATGTAATCTATCAGTGCCATACATAGTCTCAGTTGAAATGTCCATATAGTTGTAATTTGTTACCCTTATAATAGGTGGTTACCAGTAAGTATACTATTGAGTAGTGCCACTGATTAAAAGGCCTGCCCACACCGAACAGAAATCTCCAAAGGAACCCTTCGGTTAGAAAGTAGAATAAAAAAAACAAATAATGTTAGTGCATTATTTACACATTATGAACAATAATTAGATTAAAAATCTGCATACTGTACATTAAAGAAAAAATTAACTGAAATGGAGATGCTTTTGTATTAAACATTTTTTGGGAAAAACCTTACTAAAAGTAAAATAAAGATTGACCTCATTATGGCTATCACAACTGTCTAAGCCACATAGAACAAAAATAGTAATTGCTTATGTGAACTTGTAATTCTTTAGTGTGTTCCTAGAGTTAATAACTGATTGTTTTTCATTTCACAAGATTTTTTTAAAAGCATCAGAGTTAAAAGTATTTAATATATATTAAAAAGAGAAGTGATATAACAGAACAAGACATTGCAAAGGGGAACAGCTAAAGAATGAAGTGATATTTTCAATCACTTTTTGACTCTCCTTTGTCTGTTTCAGGGTTATTTGAGATTCAGAGCCTTTGTTGGCAGCACTAGGAACATGGAAGGAACTAACCCTGGTTATTGATAGATAGATGATAGATAGATAGATAGATAGATAGATAGATAGATAGATAGATAGATAGATAGATAGATAGATAGATAGATAGATAGATAGATAGATAGATAGATAGATACTTTATTAATCCCAAGGGGAAATTCACATAATTAGGACACTTGTTTATTGCAGGTCAAGTCTGGAGCATGCACTGGTACAGCACATTGCCGCACCCACCACAAGACTAAACAGCTTGGTATCCCAGTTGGCAGCCCCCTAGACAGTCAAGTGGTCCAGTTTCACCTTCCGGAAATGACCATCTATCTGCCACTGCCAGCTGTTGTGTGGGTGTCCCCTTGGCCTGGTCCAACTGCTCTGGTCCTCAATAATGCAAATTATGCAAAGTGTAAAGATTCAAGATGACTAAAATGATCAGTTATTATAAAAAATGGAAATTTGCAGAGAAATATACAAAAATGTGCTAAAGGCCATTGGGTAAAAGAATATTTATTTATATCTTAGTGACTTCATTTAGCATTTTTGTTAAATAATACATTTCAATGTTCCATGAAGAAGACATTATTTCTTGAAGTTAAAATTCCAAAAGTGTCATGCATGAGTTTCAAACAGTAGCCATAAAGAGACAGGTGTGGAATTGCCAGAGTGCAATTAGATGTGACCAATGCAAGTCTCAGAGGTGCATAGGACGAAGACAAGTAATGCAAAAACTGTAATATGTTCTGCAGCTGTAAAGAAGAGGGTAAGAATGGAAAAGTGAATCTAGAAGCAGATGAAGTAGAAGTGGAGCCTTTTTAGCCCTTAGGATCAATGATTAAATGGACTGGACAATTACAGTATATATTGTAAATTAGGCCAGTAACTGCAACTGGGTGAAAAAACTAGAGAAAGTTTATTGGAATACTCTGCAACAAAAAGATCACTGTAAATGTAAAGGACAACACGTACAAAATGGTAGCGAGATCAGCAATGTTGTATAGAGCAGAAAATTGTGGAACAACGAGAAGACAGAGGTAAAGAATAGAATTTCAAGAGATGAAAATGTAATATATACGGGAGTTAAAATGGATTGTAGTAACAGTGCTTGAAGTGGAACCAATTCAATCCAAGAGCAATGATTGAGAGGTGCCTCATGAAAATCTGTGTACCATTCTACATTTGATTGAAGAGCAGGGGGTTCCCCATAAAGCTTCAACAGCTGAGGGTAGAGCATATCGGTACTCTAAGAACAGGTGCCAGTACTCTAGGTAGAAATTCCAAGAAGTGCTGGTACTAAAAAGAAAACAGAGATATAATTAGAAGCTCAAAGATGAAGGTGATATGGTAGAAAATGATGGTGGGAAAACTCCAGTCGGATGGTCAGATATGGTGACAAGATAAAAAATATTAGAGATTATGTTGCCACAGATGGAAAAATGCTGTATTGAAGGACATTTAGGCTATTGAGTGTAATAAGGCCATGATCAGAAATATAATTCAGTGGAAAAAAGAGATGTAGCCCCATAGCAGCAACCCTAGATAAGGGAAAAGCCAGAGTGACAGAAGAAGAATGTAATCCTCAGATTGAGTGGTTCCCTTGATATAGATACATCATTGTGACTTTTAAAACTGTTCACATTAACATAACTTTGTTAAAATAACAGTTTTTTTATTTGCCTTCAGGCGGTGCAACTCATTATAACAAAATAAATGTAGCATGATTTTTTTAGGATGGCTCCATGGTTCAGTAATTAGTGGGCTAGGGACATGGGATTGGTCAAGAACTGGTTGCTGTCTTTGCTATGTTTATACACTTGCCCTGAATCTTTTTTAAAATATTTATACATATCCTCTCCTGGACATTCCATTTTATTTAATTGTATATTATATATTTATATTTATATTGTCTGAATGCATTTAGTTATTATTAAAGACAGAATTATTTTAAAAGGTATATATGGTAGAATATTCTATATGTTATAAATAAATGAAAAAGAAATTAATATTGTGGGTGGTTGTATAGGGAAGGTATCATTGACAGTAATGTTGGCTTATAACAGCTGAGCTTTTCCCAGCTCTTAGTGGAACTTGAATGTTCACTGCATGTTTGGGTGGGTTTCCCTCAGCAATCTAAGCGCATGCTGAGTGTTGCATAAGCAGATACAATACATACAATTTATTTTTGTATAGCCCAAAACAACACAAGAAGTGCTGGAAAGGGCTTTAACAGGCCATGCCTCTGGACAGCCCCCCAGCCATGACTATCTAAGAAAACAAGGAAAAACTCCCAAAAAAACACTTTTAGGGAAAAAAATGGAAGAAACCTTAGGAAAGGCAGTTCAAAAAGAGACCCCTTTCCAGGTAGGTTGGGCGTGCAGTGGGTGTCAAAAAGAAGGGGATCAATACAATACAATACACAGAACAGAACAAATCCTCAATACAGTATAAAAATAAAATTTTTACAAGTATGGAGCAGAATTTAACAGTAGATGATATCACATAATATGATTTAGATTTGTTTAGAGTCCTGGAGACCTCAGCCATCAAGCTGCCTCCTCCATTTGGCCATTCCACAGCTAAAACAGCGCTGGGCCAGCCAATCCAATGAAAGGACCCCTCTACCCCACGATCTAAATTGGACTTGTGTGGTCAGATAGTATGCTCACACATCTTCCATATGAGGACTGTTTCCTGCTTTGTTCCTGATGTTGCTGGTATATGCCACTGCCACCTGCAACGTTGTGCAGTCATTGAAATTTCATCAATGGCTTCAAATAATGTGACTGCCCTGCCAGTAGAATACCCAATTCAAGACCACTCAAAATTTACAAAACTTTATGCTACTGTTCTTGACTTCATGTAAAAGGATGGAACCTCTTAGTATGGTGCTACTGAAGTAGATACTGGTACTTTCATGTCCTTTGAATTTATAAGTTTCATAATAAATTAATTTAAAAATGAAGTTCAGGAGACTGAGGGCAATTCCACTACTGTCTTTGGCACATAATAATGTGATAAATAATGAAAAACAAAAAATCTGTAATCACATTAAAAGGTTTCTTTGGACTGCACACAGAATACATCCAGGACTGGGATCTTTTTTACCAACTTGACATGTCATTTTATTCCTTTGGTGAAAATGTATGGGTCTGGATAAAGAAGGATCTTTTCATATTACAGTGATTATCTGCACACTGGTGCAGCAGCTTGGCATTAGATCACATTCCAGTCAGTTCTGAATGCACTCCTTGCATTCTCTTCCACAGAACATTATCAGCAAGCAGGTGGGGGACAGTGGTAGCATAACATCCTGGCACAAAGATTTGAAGTGCTGCCAAATATTTTCTGAGGCGTTAATCTGCCATGTTAGAAATGTGGCTTGCAGTCAACTGAAGTGTTAGAAAATGGTGATGTCTACAGTTATTTCTTCTTGTGGTAAACTGACAAAAATGGGAAATAATAACCATGCTGGTCTCAGTACATTATTAATTACCAAAATAAATTGGACAGCAAGGCTGCGACTGCACTGAAATTTATTTGTTCAAGAAAACATTTCAGAAGACAAGATCTCTATACAACAATCCATTGACCCTTGAGGATAAAAAACAGTAATAAATTGCAAGCCTATTTATTTGTTCTCAAATGAAGTAATTTTATTTTGACAAGCAAGCTCTGATATTAAAGCCTTGAAGGACAGCAAAAAAAAAAAAAATCTGTTGACTGGTATAAATGAAAATATTACAATTGGGAAGTCAAAACAGCTCTCACTATATGCAAATATAAAATTTAGGAAGAAAGGCATAAGTGACTCCATTGACAGGCCCAGTAACTTAAATATGTATATATATATATTTTATAGTTACACAGTATTACAGATTAATTTAAATAGGGAGGAATAATTTTTCAAAAGGCAATTGAACGGTTATAGTAGCAGATATTTAAGGCAGAAACATACAAATAACAAGAATTGACATAACGTAAGGTATGCTAACAAGCTATAACTACACATTAACATACACATTATCAAGAATTATAAGTAAGAATATTAACAAAGTATAGGTATTTACTAAGTGTAAATTAATTAGAATTACACATACTTATCAATTACAATTTCACAGTACAGGATGTCCGTCGTTGGCACAGTATATTGTACATGCCATTGTAATTAAGATATCTGCTAGATTCGCTCAGTACCCTTTAGCACAGTGGAATAATACCACCTCAGTCATGGGGTGACTCATTATGGAGTACGATGGCTGAGGGCAGAAATACATAGAGCTCCTTGGAGCAATGCAGTTGTCACAGTCTGTTGCTGAATGTGCTTTTCTATTTAGTCAAGATCTCATGCGGGCAGCTAGAGTCATTGTCCAGAATAGTTAGCAGCTTTCCAAGTGACCTCTATTCTACCACTTCTTCCAGTGAGTCCGGCCTAACTTACAAGATTGAACCAGCTTTTTTAATGAGTTCATTTAGTCTAATGGCATTACCTGCACTTTATGTTAGGTAGACTGCCTAGACGGGGCTGGGTGGTCTCGTGGCCTGGAACCCCTGCAGATATTGTTTTTTCTGTCCCCCATGGCCATCTGACCTTACTTTTATTCTATGTTAATTAGTATTGCCTAATTTAATTTTTATATTTTGTCCTTTTTCTCTTTCTTTATTCTGTAAAGCACTTTGAGCTACATCATTTGTATGAAAATGTGCTATATAAAAAAATATTGTTGTTGTTAATACAATTTCTTCATCACCGTACACACAGAAACTTGCACTGGCTACAACAAACTGGTAGAACATATGTAAGAGTGGCCTGCACACACAAAATGGCCACAGCCTCCTCAGGAAACAGAGGTAACGTTGACCCTATGTGAAGTCTGCACAAGTGCTAACTGCAATGCCGTATTTCCTGGCAGTGTATACACCTTTTGCAAAAAAGGAACTAAACAAATAAACCTTGTTAACAAGATAAGATGTCAAAGGGTATTTTTATTATACTGTAAGCAGTGTTTTTCACCAGAAAATACACTTCGTATTGAGTCAACATGTGAATGTAGAAGCTCATTCAGTCTACAGGGAAAACTGTGGAGTATATGAGAAAGGATAAGAAAAAAAATTTCAAACGTAAAATTAATTTCCATGCCAGGAGCCATCACAAGACACTTTTTTTCATACAAGGCCAAATTAAAGTTTTAGTGACCTAAAACACAATGATTTGGGATGTAAAAGAAACTGGAGTCCACATTGAGGAAACCCTTGTGAGGACAGGATAAACATGCATGCTCAACATAGATATTAACTTGCGTAGGAATTGAATTCTGGTTGTGTGAATTGTGTAATAGTCACTATGATACATGGCATACATTCCACATAAATTAGAGCATAATTATCCCTCTCAGTATTTTGTGTGGTCATCTTTGAATGTGTGATAGAGAGCCCCCTGGTGTACTGCCAGGGAATTTCAGGGTTGGAAAAAAGATTTGAACTGGTGCAGCTCATACTGTAAAGGAAAATATAAAGTTTACACTGTCAGAAGCCTAGCTAAGCTTTTATTTATGGAAGGATTGGTTGCCAGGGTCGTGCATCCGGGAGAACAGACAGAATGTCAGTGACTTTAGAACCTCGTCACAAACATGCAGAAGTAGATTAATGTTTCATTGGAGATTGTCTTGTTCGAGATTTAATTTAAAATTTCGATTCTGCATTGGTGGGTATCAACAAATAAATTCAACCATCTCTATTCCATTTTTTAACTAATTTTTCCCATTAAAATGGTCTTTCAAGGAATCCAACCTAGACTCACTGGAGGCAAAACAGAACCCTGTCAACCATTCATAATGTGTGAGTGTGTTTCTTGTGCTTTTTCCCCTACTGCCTTTTTACTGGACATTAGATTCTTTTAATAGTGGGTCATTATTAGTTCCCACAATCTTATAATAAATGAACAAATTGAAGTGCTCAGTTAAATAAGTAAATAAATGAAGTTGTTTCTCCTTCCACCTTTTATTTTCAGGGGTAAAGGGTTACAACCTAATCATCGAGGAAGCATTTAGTTGATGCCTATATAGGTCATTGCTTTGTTGAAAGAAATAATCTCTTATCTGTTGATGACTCCATAACAAAATCCTGAGAGAGAACTTTTAATTTTTGTAATGTATTCCTATGTTCCTCTTTAAATGCTTATTATTCAGTACACACTACACTGTAGAACCCTTTTTTAGACCTTTCAGAATAGTTTTCCAATCATACTATTGCAATGAATTCCCAACTTCTTTCAGTCATACTGTTGCAATGAATTCCCTACTTCTAAAAGTAGCTTGTGAACAAACAACAGCTGTAGCCTAAATTACTGTCCAGTCCTTTCCCTTCACTTTAATAATAAGAAGATGTGTTCATTTTATAAAGTCAATGTAAAACATACTGGCAAAACATGCTTTTCATTAAATCCTGGTTGTGGTTTTAAATGTTAATTGTATATTAGTTGTATTTTATCATTGCTGCTAGGTGAAAGCAGATGACATGATTGCCGCACAGACATTCTTAAACACATTTGAACTTACATACTGCCTCTTCCCTATCTGTGGGAGTTGCACCAAATGATGTGGTGGTGTCCATGATCCTCTTTCTTCTTCCCAATGTGTGGATGTGAGTCAAAAGTCTTGTTTTTCCAGTAAAACTCTATCCCAGACTGTTATATCAAGTACATCTCAGATTACAAATGCCCACTACCAAAGGATGCCAAGTTCATCTACTGTATGCTTATTTCATCAATACAAGATCAATGCATTTTCATTTGAGCTACCGGTAGTCATGTCAAAGACTGGTCTTTGGACTTTATTATATTAGCACTTGAAATTGACTAGGGTTACTGAATCATGAACTAGAGATGTGTTTCATAGCTAAATTAAGTTACCATCAAACAAGTGAAAGTACTGCATACTAAAAAAAGATGTTTCTATTCAGGAATGCTTTGTAGAACATTTCAAATACCAACTTCATATATTCCAAATATCTTCATGCTGAGATTCAGTAATTTGTAAAGTGAAAGAAAAGCTGCTTTTTAAGACATGGTTCATATCAAAATGCCTTCCACTTATAGTTTTTTTCAGAGCACAGTGAATCAGTACCCCTTTTGTCTCATATCTTTTTTTGTTATCTGATAAACTGACACATTCTCAAATCTGTTTATACCAATTCATGGTCAACAGGGGGATGATGGCTTATCCTAACAATATTGGCCACAGGGCTGAAACAAGTTCTGGTTTGGTGGTTTGGGTGCCAGTCCATCAAAGGTCTCCATTCACACACACACAAATACACTGACACTTGTACAGGACCAATTTGAAATCACCAGTTAACCTAATAATACATTTTTATATAAGTAAGCACTTATATAAATATATGAAAACAAGAGTGTACAGATTACACCATTTTAGAATGTCACCTGTTGGTTTCCTTCTAATTTGAATTTCATTATTATTTGACAGATGTTTATAAATTTAAAGAAAACGGGTATTTAAGGGGTCACAGTATCAACAACAGGTTAAGTTGGTTGAAATTCTGAATTGGCATCCTGTTAAGTAAACCTTAATGTATCCTGGCATCTAGTTCAGGCCTAGTCCCTCCCTTGTATTCTGTCCTACTTGCGCCAACAAGGAAAATCAATGAATTGATAGTATCAGCATCTTGACGACCAAATAAATTTAAAAAAAAAAGAGTATGAAGAGAGTAAGATGTCATCTTTCTGAACTTATTGTAAGTAAAAATTCACACTTTTAGCAGCTATTATCACTGCAGAGTGCGAGCAAGGCATCTAAAATCAGACATAGTGCACTAAAAGTAGAATGCCAGCTTCTAATTAAGACATTCAATGAAACAAGAGTTAACTAAGGCAGAGACTAATTGACTTCAATTAGTCAAAGGAGAAAAAGAAAGTTGCTGGCAAATGCTTTGAGAAAGTTTATTAAAAATTAATTGAACTATCATAATATAAAAAATAAGAATTTATAGGTATATTTTAGAGAAGGAGTGATCTAGAATTTTAAAAATGCTTTATTTGGTCTTAAGATATATGCAAAGTCCAAATGACCACATTTAAAAACTACCAATATGCATCTATTTGTCAGTAAACTGTTGCATAACACATTCTTAAAAGGGCTTTATATTATACAGTACAGCAATAAGTTACCAATATATTTTTTTTAGTAAGCCATTAAAGCCCCACTTCTAAACTGCTACTTATTGTATTTGTTATAGTGTTTTAGTAAAGGCTTATTTTTACATATAATATTTGTATGCATTATCTATACAGTTTTTGAACATGGACACAGGGAAATGGAAATTGTCAATGACAATTTCAATGACAATCACAAAAGAGGGACTAAGTTAGGATAGGACAGTAATCTTCCATACTACAACTTTAATTTTTCCAGTTATAATTTTGAACAGCTATTTAACCTAGCCTACATATTTCTGGGATGCAAAAGGAAATTGACAAAGCTAGGATGTGTTACATTTCATTAATAAATATTTCCTTGCATTATTTTATTGTTAATTTTTTTCAGTTTTATAGGTTTCCTCATATGTAAAAATTGTATTATGTTTTAGTTAGCTATTATTTTTTTATGATGTTTTTGGTCATATTGTATTAATTCTCAACATAAAGTCCCGGTGCTGCAAATATCCTTTGCAAAGTACTTGGCTGCAGGCCAGGGGCTGAAGTCAACTTTTTCTCAGTATTCCAGCTTTGCATAAACTCATATAAAAAAAGAAGGATACAATACTACAATCCACTTCCTCTTCTTGTCTTTCAAAGTTATTGTTTGCATAAAGTAATGACGGCATTGAAAGCAAGCTCACAGTAGTGCTGTGTTTGATATGCCTGTTCGCTTAGGAATCCTGCTCTGTCAGCTGTCCCCTCTCTGGTGTCCCACAGCCTTTGCATGGCCAGATTTAGCCTCCTTGCCCCCCTGCCCCAACCCAAGACCTTGTCTAAATTTGGTCATGCAAGGCAAGAGAGTTGATTTGAAGGAGGAACACCTGTGCTCTTGTCTCTCCTTGCACTCCACATCAAATTTCATAGGCAGGAGCATTCCTGGCATCCCCATCCCCCTCTTCATCTTTCCTTTTCCCCCTGAAAGCAAGCTTAGTAGAGCAGTGTGTTTATTACAGCACTGGTGACTCACTTCTGGTGATATCAAGCTGCATTTGTCATGGAGTTATGTGTTGCAGTCAGTTCAACAGGCTGAATTTCCCAATAGTTTTCAACATATTGAAATAATTTCTCAAGCACAAAAACTTCCAAAAATGTGAAACCCTAAAAATTAAACTCTAATTTACCACAATATTGTTGATTAAATGCTATACACTATCTTAACACACATAATTTGTATTAACAACCCACTAATTTGGGAATTGCCAGGCATGTATAAAGGTTTTATGTGACAAATTAAAAAGTCATTCCTCTGGGGAGAACCAATAATTCAATCCATTGTAAAGACGTTGGGGATTTTTTAAATTGCAATAAAGGGCTATAACTACATCACATCAGGCAGGATAATATTTTTTCTAATATTATTATTACAGATATTCAAGTACACCTGAAGCCCTGGTCACATACTTAAATGTATGAAAGAGTGAATGATAATTATTTTCTGCTTGTTTTCTAAGCATAGTGCTTTTCTGCATTTCCTATAAATTAATAAAGATTTGTGTGTCATTATTATGATGTAAAAATAAATAGGAGATTAGTTCCATCTGCAATGTACTTAGATTCACCAAAACAGGAATAAAAGCTGAAAATTAATCGATCCACTCATTTGCTTAATTAGATTTTGTGGTGCTGGAAGCCCTGAGTCTTGACAGAATTGGGTGTGAGGAAGGAGTCAATCCTGGACAGGACACTACCCTTTTGCAGCTCATGCTTCCTCAAAGTTGTCCAGTTTGTAGTGGCCAATCAACCTAACACACGTCTTTGGGATGAAAGAGGAAAATGGAGAACATGAAGAAAGTCCATGCAATGATAAAGTGCAGATTCCCTGGAAATTTGAATTATCAATGACTTGTTATGGAAGCTATCACTGTTGTCTCAATCAGTCTTTATACACATGAAAACTATTTAATTTATACAGCTCAGGTAGTAAAACATTGAGTGACCAGGCTGTAACTTAAATCCAACCCAGAGGCATGTGGGCACTTAGGTCATTTCTCAAAGGACTGCAGTGCGGACAGGTTTTCATTGTAGCCAATATTTGCATCAGAGGTTTTGTAAGCTCTGATGTACTTGCTACTTAATTAGGCTTCTTATTTCATAGTTTCTGATTTCAGAATGGGAATTCTAAAGGAGTCCATAACGTAGGCACCTACAAAATACACTTCGGTTCCATGGAGGATGTGATGCACCTGTACACACCTTTGTCTAAATTATTTTTAAAGGGAGAAGATTATTTCCAATAAAGTGATATGAAGGCATGTAATGAGAACAGTAGCCACATATTTATTGTTGCTTATACCTGAATCTGTAAATTACTTGCAGTTTAAAAAACAAAATACAGTAATGGCAAAATAGGTATGAATCTATTTTTTTCTTAAAATTACTTCACATAATTTTAAATATGCATGTTAAGTACAGAAACAAGAAAATGTTGACTTAGAATAATAGTGTAGACAAGCTACAACCAAGAATTGTCCTTTGACCAAACGACTAATTATGACATAGTTTGTGGCCATTTTCTGTTTTAATTTTTGTGTGATTTTTAGGTTTCCCAGCATCATTTCTGTAATTTTGCAGTTTTTTTTTTTTATTGGAGCAAACTCTCAACCTTCCGTTGTGTTTCTGTCAGACAGTTGTTTCTAGAATTGCCATTTTTAAGCTTTTAGAAAACACATGTTTGCATTAAAAAATTACAAATCAAAATTAAAAAATATCATTTTGTCAGACAGTAATAAAAGTAATATGGATGGATATCTGCAGCTGAAAAGAGCCTGGAAGAATGCCACAATGTAAATGCTAAACCCTTCTAAGGTTTAACACTAGCTTCTCTTAAATATACAGCGTTATCAAAAGTGCTCAGGGTTTATATGCCATTTTACGGTGTTTTGGACACATTAAGCTGCATTTTTCTACAGAAGTCATTACTGTGTCATATGTGTAAAAACACATTCTCACCTTCAATCACCTAGCAATCATTTGATTATAGGCACTGGTATATGATTAATAAAGATTATTTGCAAGAGGATGTGACCAAACAACCAGTTTAAAGCAGATCTTTTTGAACTTGTCATAAAATTGGGGCTACACGTCTCATTTGACAATGTGGTAGAGTGAATATATACACCTAAATAACTATTTTCAAACCCACTTATTTTAATCCAGGTTTGCCAGTAATGATGGAAACAGGATAATAAAACCCCAAAGCTGACATTATCATATATGCAGCTAAAAAAACGTTGCTAAACATTTTGCAGCAAAAGAAGTAGAGCATCCAAATGCTTTTATTTATAAGGCATTACTTGGTGACAAACCTAATTTTGTAAAGGTTGATTGCCTGAATGAAGTTTTATAAACAAAATAAACGAGTAACAATTAACATCAGGTTCAGTGTTACATTAATCATATACTCAAGAAGACCACTGACTTTGATAAAACCAAAATGTTAAAGGAAAATGCTCAAAAATGAATTAGTGCTATGTTAATGAAAACAGAAACAGTTAACAGTTTAACAAGAGTTGACCAAACTTTGTTTGAACTAAGAAGGCATGCTAATGATTTAGCAAGTGCACATCATTTTTGTGTTTCAAGTTTCAGCCATTTCATAAGTACTTAACATGGTTTCCCAACTGTATGAAAAGTTGCTAGTCCAGTATAAGTAGCCAGGAAGATGTACTTGATAAGAAACACAGAGTTACAGATCTAAAGCTAAGCAATCATAATGAACAGTGCATGTTCTTATGTTTTTAATGGGATCTTTGCTTTGCTCACCTTGCTTTCTTCGTACTTCCTAGACTTTTACAGCCTGGTGTAACTCTCACCTGCGTAAGGCTGGTACTCAGATTGAGAACATTGAAGAGGATTTCAGAAATGGGCTGAAGTTGATGCTTCTGCTTGAAGTCATTTCAGGTAAGAGTCACTGGCAGATACTTCCACTGTTCTGTGGCATTGGCTTGTGTGTGGAGCTGCACCTTGGTATCTTTGTTACTCGGTACACATAGGGGAAATTATGTTTGGTAACTATTGGGGTGCTGGCAAACTTGATGTGAAGTTGAAATAGAGTACATTTTTATACACATACTGTAACTGGGCACAGTATTTCACATAGAGAGCTTAAAGTGGATGTTGTGAATGTGGCTCTACAGATAATGTGGTAGGAGGGCACCACATTTTATCTCTCCTTATCTGAAACATTTATTTTGTATCTGTCTCTTTGGGAGCTTCATCTGTATCCGATATAATATCACTGTAATATTTTTATTTTATGGGACATCTTTCACAGTTGGCTCTATCACATGGTATTATCTTATGCAAATCACAACATTACTGTTCCTAAGGATTGTTGTGATAGTGAAAAAGAGTACAGAAAAAAGTACAAGGATGATAAAGAATAGTGATGGATTACTGGTGTCAAATATTTTCAGACTAGGGATAAATATGTCAGGGTAAATTTCCAAAGAGAACAAGTGACTTAGGAATTTGAGGTTTTTGTATGTAGATTATTTTTATGGCTGATATTCACTCGACATACTCACATCTATACATAGAATTGTGTTTTTTTTACTTTGTGTAGTGACATTGCACTTTCAGATGTGGAAAATAATTGTTGTTTAAAATAGCAATTAAGTGGATAGGCCATATATATATATATATATATATATATATATATATATATATATATATATATATATATATATATATATCTTACTAGTGTCTGATGTTTGTCATGTCTCTCAAGAAGTAATGCATTTGGAGACAGAGGTGCTATATGTCTCTTGAGTCCCAGTGTTGACTCTAGACAACTGCACTATCTATGTGCCACATAAAGGTTTTCCATTTGCATAGCTAGTTTTCCTTCGCTTTGCGGTAAGAAGCTGGAGAAGAGTGGTTAGTGAGGATATGTTTGTCTAGTACAGTCTGAGCATTAACTCCTTTGAGTAAGCTTTCACAGAATTAAGTACTGTAGATAAATTAATTTGAATTATGATGGCCATAATGGTGGTTTTTAAAAATCTTCCTGCATTCCTTTTATTAATCAGGATTATTACTATTTATAGTAACTGATTTATACCTTGTTCTTCTGATTGTTAGTGGGTGGTGCAGCCAAGATTCTAGAGGCTCTTCTGCCTTGCAGCTACTGGAACTTTAACTTCAATCTCAGTCCAGTTACTGTGTCTGCCTAGTTTACACATTTTGCCTTTGCTTTTACTCCGGTGTTTGTAGTTTTCCTCTATATTCCAAAAGCTTTTAAGTTAGGTCTATTATTAACTCTATTTTAATAATTAGTAATTAGTATTAGTATTAGTATTAATAATTCATTAATAATGACTGCCTTGTGGTAGACAGGTATTCAAATGAGGCTTCTGTTCATAATCTTTAGCTTCTGATAACCCTGAATCACAGAAATCTAATTCAGAAAATAATGAATAGGTAGTGCTGTCTCCATTCTTTTTGAAGAGAAGAAAAAAGTAACAGTCTTTCATGTCATGTATTCTCCTTGTGTTATGCAGGTGAGAGACTGCCTAAACCTGACAAAGGAAAAATGCGTTTTCACAAGATCGCCAATGTCAACAAGGCTCTGGATTTTATCTGCAGCAAGGGAGTCAAACTGGTCTCTATTGGTGCTGAAGGTAATTAAGCCATTTGGTTCTGCATCCTTGTTAGCCTCATGAATAAAGTAGTTATGCAGTCAAGTAAGGCTTGATGTCCAGTTTTCAAAACTGCAGTGATTCAAACTGTTGCCTCCTTTTCCAGAATATGCAGGTAGTCTTTACAATTTTCACTGTAGCCATACATGTGTCTTACTACTTACCACCAGAGGGCAGGGCAGGCCGGCTGAGGCTTTAGAAATCAAAATGGGGAGTTTAACAGACTACAATATATTTTAATCTAAACTGTTTGTTCTATTCTTACAATTTTAGCAAAGACAGATTAAGTGCATCACACAGTGAGTCAGGTCAGAAGTGAGGGTTGAGCTAGCAGCCTTCTGGTTTAAAGTTCAAGGCCTTAACTACTATACCACACTGTATTATTATACATTAGTTTCTTAAATACCTTTCAGAACTCTTTCCATGTATAAAATACACAATAATAAACTATACTTTGGCATTTACAGTTTATATGATTTAAGTCGTTACCCCTCAGGACTATGATTGTCACTATCAGGCAATGGGTATTATTCAAGCAGGATTTTTAAGCATAGCATTTTCAGGCTTAATCCAATCCAATGTTCTGGGTGACTGCTGTGTAGTGCTGTTTTTTCTAAATTGCTTTGATATCAGTGAATTATAATTTGATGTATGTGGAACATATGTATACACATTTAGATTATAATTAAAACAAAAAATATACTTTTGTTGTCTTACCTGAAAATCGTTGAATCTTTTACACTCTTTCCTTTCATAGTCACTATCTAAATCATTTCATATTTGAGACTGGAACTTAATAAACAATTAGTAATGACATTTAAAATGTAATTTTGTAATTTTCTACTCTGCAAATTATGAACAAAAAACATTTATTGTTTTGCACTCTTTTTCAGGATTGTATTTTGCATTTTAGATCAGTCATATTCTATACTGTATAGTTTTACTAGAAGCATTGCTTACTTCTTCAATGGAATATGCATATTTCTTTTCTCTTGTTTTTCATACAGAAATTGTTGATGGCAATACAAAGATGACATTGGGTATGATCTGGACAATTATTCTGAGATTTGCCATCCAGGATATTTCAGTGGAAGGTAAGTGATAGCAGCACAATTCTACAGGAAAGGGATCAATAATCATAATTCCATGACAAGTACCTGTATTTTCAGAAATGTCAAAGGCATTTAACTAGTTCCATACTAGTTACATACTAGTTAATTTTTTTTTTTTTTGTACTCAATTACACATCCTACTTTTTGGAACACAATATGTTAAATATATATTTTCAGACACTAGGATGATCAATAGCCACCTGAAATACTAGAAGGAAATGGTTCTAGGTTGTAGTGTATTTATTTAAAAGCAAGTAAAACCCACACAAAATAACAACCACATGGTGTTGAACTAACTTATCAGTCTACATTTATTGGGTCTCCAATAATTTCTCCTGCTTTCATAACAGAAGGTATATATTGCTGGCTCTTTGTAAGCTGGATAAATCATTCCAGAATTAAAAGTATCTGTAACCACCACCAACCCCCATCCAATAATCATGGAGAATGAGACCACGGGCAAAGCACAGAATTTTCACAAATGCTCATTTATAGCTCCCAAACCTAGACTCTTTGCTTGTGTGTGACAACTGTTCAACTTTTTCCTGAGAAATGCATTTTTGTGGCCATGATGGGCTTTTCTGTATTCCCCATCCTCTTACAAAGGTGGTTTAATATATAAAGCATGTCAAGAAGAGGATGAGCATAAATATTTTAGAAAAAGAAGGCAGTTTAAAGGCTGGCTTCTACACATGAAGTTAGATGTTGTATTTACATGCAGTATTGAGTAAAATGTGAATACTGTATATACTTTCTTTCTTATTTCTGAAAGCCATTACACAATAATTATGTTAGATGTTATAACTAATGGTATCAAATGCAGAAAAAGTAATTTTCTAAATTATAAGTTGCAAAAACAAGGCACTTAATTAATTAATTTGATCTTTTCAGAAACTTCGGCAAAGGAAGGCTTACTCTTGTGGTGCCAGAGGAAGACTGCCCCCTACAGAAATGTCAATGTGCAAAACTTCCACATCAGGTGTGCTGCTGTAATCTCTACTGGGACATCATTTCATTTTTTTTCTCTATCTGTTATTTCACACTCCTAACCTTCAACCTCAGGCTAGATTTTACCCACCAGAAGTTCAGAGCAACGTAAACAACAAAAAATATAACTAAACTGAAAACACAAGGTCGAATTAAATTGTAAATAGGAAGTAGCACTCCTACACGTTAAACTTGTCCTCATTCTGACCCAGCAGTTTATGCATGGATATTATTGATGATAAGTAAGCAGACCCAGCAAAAAAAAAGTGTGATAATAGAAAAGTTTCCTTTAAGAAACTTAGAATAAAATAACAAGTTACCAATGCTTCATTTTAATTATTTTCTTTAATTAATCCTGCTAGCAAGATTGTAGTTGTTATTAAAATATTACACAAATTATTGTGTATTTTCCACTTATTAGAAAAAAATGATTGTGTTTTATTCTAAACTACACCTTCTTACCTGAAGTCAGCTAGCCAAAATTATTCTATAATAACCTGAGGTTGATCGGTCTTGATTAGAGAAAATTTAAACAAGTGAATCGCTGATGTTTACTACTCAGTCATTGCCTATATTCCTGTTTCCAGCACCCCATTTATATATGGTTTTTGGTTAATTTATATTCTAACACGGATTCTGCCTCAACTAAGTCACAAGCTTCCTGGCTCTTCCTATTCCTTTTGTTGTTAGATTCATGCACTGACCATAGCTTCTTCGTCAAAGCTGCCGTGTCCTCTTGCTGTCTGTCTAATAATTTCACATCCACCTTTAATGCATATGTAACAGCCCTTGACTCTTTGTACTAGTTTTTGTGCTAACTTTAAACAAAAGGCCCAATCAGCTTTATAAAGTGGATTCATGCTAGGATTAAAAATCTCTAATAAAGGCATCAACCTGCAGAGACCAGACAAATACAATCTGTTTTGCTTTGGAGTCAAATGAAAAATAGTAATTGTACATTCAGAAAATAGAAAATCTTAAGAAAATTACTTGTATTGATTAGGGAATCAGATGGTTGCCTTGTAAAATTCTTTAAAACCAAACTAGTGAGGGTCTTCTGTTGATCAGTTCTAATTAAGTCATATTACTGATGATGTTAAACTTGGTTTTAGCTTTGCAAATTACTCATGTCTGGCATCTGAAAATTCTTTACATAGGATTCTGTCTAGTACACTTCATTATTGTTTTATTCACCTACTTTCTGATCAAGATTATGTTTTGTCTTAATACTGGAGGTCCAAAGTAGATTGGTTGACAGACATGTTCACTATGAAACAGATTTTATAGTTTACAGAATTGCCTTCATATTCCCCAGATGGGTGAAAGTTTAAAGCTAGATTTCCTGCTTGTGCAAATTTCTGGTATTTCCCAAATTATTTTGAATGTGTGTAACTAATTAGAACTCAACTTCCCAGCTCTGGGTTAATCTTAACCATTTTCATCTCTTCTATTTTCTTCTTCCTTATTTTCAGTTGCAGCTGTCCAGTAGGTCTGAATGCCTGCTCATGAGTGTTCTAAAATGTTGCTTCTCTCTCTCTCTCTCTGTCTCTCTCTCCCTCTCCTTTTCTCTTTCCCTGTCACCCTACCCTTGGTTATTGCTCCTGTCAGCTGGAAAGATGGATTGGCACTGTGTGCTCTCATTCACAGACACAGGCCTGATCTCATAGACTACTCCAAACTGAGAAAGGTGCATTTTTTGGATCCTCTTCTGAAATCCTAACCTCTTTTCTATTTGTTTTTGATTTTACTCTTGAGGTAGCAGTTTTCCACACTTTCCTCGCAATCATATATACCATAGTCAACAACTAATGCTTTAAAAATGTTTAACTAAAAGAACACATTTTTAAAGTATTTAACTACTGATTTGAAACAAGTCAGTAATGTGTTGATTACTCTTCTCATTATATTGGTATCTATGATTGAAGTGTAAATATATTTACATCTTTTTTGAAATGTTAATTTAAGGGCTTGATATACTGTACATCATTTGCTCCAAGATGGAATAACTCAATTAGTTTCTGTTTTATTAAATAAAATAATCTGAAACAAGAACCCTACTATTTCATTGTACCATAGTGTAGCTTCTTAATGTATACTAAGAGAAATGGCAACTATGTTTTAAGATGAAATTCCCGTAATTGTTTCATTACTGTAAAATGAAACAGTACCTCTTGTTTAACCCATTTTAGTATGGAAATATCTTTAGGCCATTATAGACTTTTGACTTTGACATTATGATGTAAATCATACATTTATAGCATGATTAATTAGAATAGGTTTCCTTTGTTAAATTCTGTAATCAGAATTAAGGACTCTTTAATATTGTACCTTACTGTAGCTGCCTAATGGAGAGCTAAGAGTTCTTAATTGCAAATTGAAACAGGATCACATTTTTGTCACCAACATTAGTTTATCATTACTTTACATGGAAGTTTGAATCAAAAAACAAAAGCATGGTTCTGTTTTTTGCTGGCAAAGAAGAACACTGTATGTGGAAAGGAGGGGGGAAAAGAACACTGCTTACTTTGAACTTTATACTTGTTATTGATCGATTTCTAACAGTTCAATAAAGAAAGCATGCTGATGTGCTGTGATGCATCCCCAACTGCTGTTTTTGTGAGTAAACCTCATTTTGCATCAGAATGAGGTAACAAATATGTTCAGCCCTGGAAAATATGAGGGTAATGTACAGTAAGCTGACTACATGCAAAGACTTACACTGCTTTTTGAAGGAATTACATTCTGTCATGTTTTGAGTCTCTTCTTTACAGTTTCATTACATGGCATAGTTACACCAATTTTCTACCAGGATTGCGATCTCGGATGTGTTCTGGTGATGTATTTTATCATTAACTAATGAGCATGTTAGTGGGACGGATGCTGAAATAGTTTTAGCCTATCGGCATTCAGTGTTGTTTGCCTCGGTGTCTGCTAAGCTTGTTGTTAATTGCCATTAAGATATAATTAAAGGAGCAAACAACACATAAAATGACAAGTTAATAGCCAACCAAGAAAATAAAATTAAGCAATTAAAACTATTGAAAAAATAAAGTTATTACTAAATATCTTATAAATGCAAAAATCACACTGATCAAACTTTTGAATGCAGAATAAGAGAAAAAATAAAGTCCAACTAGTTAAATATTTAGAGGTATGATCAGTGAGAGGTAAGATAATTCACTGATTATGAAACTGGTTGGAACAGAAACCTGTAGCCATGTATGGTCCCCAAAACTGAGTTTGAGAGCCACTGTAATATAGGATAGAGTAGGATAATCTAGAACAGCAGTCTACCTACACAGCTTAACAAATGACAACAGCCCATCAGCACATGTTAGCTCATTCATTGTGAACAGCTAGGTATACATACAGTATATATGTTACACACATATAAGAGAGACAGAGAGAAAAATAGGTCCCACTGGGTTTTGGACTAAATCTAGGCAGACAAGTATTTATGCAGATAATAATGTAGCTAGTTCATTGGTTGCAAACAAAGAATAGATAAAACGAAAATAATTGTACTTAAACAGAAAGTGCTCAATTTAACACCCTGGTTTCTGTTATGTTTGTAAAGTCCTTTAGAAAAAATCTGGGCATCTCTGTGTATTGTAGTCTTTGTAGAGTATCTCTGCTTTGTGAACACTTTTTAAAACTAACAAGATACAAACACTTGAGACCAATTACATCCTGGTGGCAAATCCATACTAAATATTAAAGCAGATTAATTTTTTCTTCAAGCAAAAAAAGACACTTGGGCTAGTTAGGACAAAGAAGAAGGGGCTTCAGGTAGTATAACCACCTCTTTCTGCACATCCCTGATACAGATATCAGTAGGACAGGCTGCTAAAGGTACACAATAAATGTGTAGGAGTAAGATCTAAGTTAATCTGGCTGAACTTTAAAATACAAATCTGAGAATGCAGTACAGGCAAAAGTAGGACAATGAAGAAGGTTAGATATACATAGTGAGCAGAGGGTATGATGCAGGAAGCACAATACTGTAAACAAGTGTCCTTTAAAAAAATAGAAAAAACATATATTGATTGAGGTAAAATTTCTAGATTTACAGGATGTACTTGTTCCACTAATCCACAACTGTTTACAGACTTTTTGGAAGTGGTGTCCAGTAGTTCCTTTGACTTAATCTCTCACCTCAGCTTTCACACTTTTCATGCATTAATTGTTCATTCTTGCTTCCTTTGAATTAACATGTAAGGAACTTCTGATTATGAAAGTATCCTGTGATTGGAGGTAGTGGTTGGTTCCAGTGGTCATGTCAGTTTAAGCAGGTGGAATCCACAGTTAAGTGCTTAGATGTTGATCATTTTTTGCCCTGCCCTGGCTGTTTTTGATTTCTTTGTTTAATCATTTTTTATTTATTTTTTATATGCATATTATTAAATTTTGATTTGGTAATAATGAACCTGTTCACCTGTTCCTGCCTGCTTATTGTTAATGTCTCTAGTTTGTGGATAAATGAAACTGCCTTTTTATTTTGATTCTTTAAATACTTCTGCCTTTACTAACTGGCGTCTGTTACTACCACCTACTGAAGCGTCACTTCCAAATTGGACTTTCCTATTTGCTGTACACTATTTAAGCTGCCTACTGTGTTGTAATGCCCTTAGACCTCGTGTGTAGGGAATGCACACAATGAACAAGGTACTGAGAACTGAGAGTAGTTGGCTCATTAGTAATTCTGTAATATATTTAAGAAGGATATATCAATATATAAAAATAGTAACTTGCTGCTTTTTGGAAAAAAAATTAAAACATGACCTTTGAATGTTACACAAGAGTTGTAACCTCTTATGCAAGTGGACAAATAAGAAGATACCCTTTTAAAATAGGGTTGTCAAACTCAACTCCTGGAGCATCACAGTAGCTACAGGTTTTGGTTTCAGTCATTTTCTAAATCGAAAGCCAAATGCTGGCTTTTACTGAAACGCACTATTTATAAGACATATGTTTACAGTTTTTCAGTGTCTTTTTCTTCTTAAATTTTTTTTAAACAGATCCTTTACACCTCTATTGATTCATGTAAAATTGGACTAAATTAGCTTTTTTCTTATTTGCATCTCTCAATTATTCAGCAAAAACAGAAGAAGAAATTACACTGAACTTAAGTATTTGAATGTAAAATATGCTGGTAAGGTTGTAAATCTTAACAAAGAAGTGGACTGAAATAAAGTTTAAATAATACGTTCCAGGCAGTAATAGTTGGCTTCTGACTAAGAACTCTGGCTTCAACTAAAACCTAATGCTATTGTAGCCCACTGAAAAATGAAAGGTCCCAGACTGAAACAATAGTTTCTGTATTACTTTTTAAACACTGCCATACAGTTTTTAGTTTATCATACTTAAAATGTAGCTTCAAGAAGTGATTCTAAAAATATTAATACTTATTTAACTTTCAAATATACAAATTAAGTTTGATAATACATACATTTTTTGGATATGTTATTGAACTATACTACCAGGGTAAAATGCTCCTGAATGTGGGAAAATTATGCAGGCTACATACAGATAGTCATCAACTCAAGAACTAAATCCAGATCCCTAAAGTTGTAAGGTGGTAGTAACCCTTACACCACACAGATTCTTATCAGTCACTTCAATATAGTTAAAATCCAGCATTATATTTTTCCTTATACTAAAGAAATAAATGGATTAACTAATGTAGTAAATGAAAGTATTTGTGTAAAGAAGAAAGTAAAGATTCTCTTTATGACTACTTTGACCAACTTTCATCATATATTTATAAATTATGCATCTTGGTTTTTCCTAAAGGATGACCCAATTGGTAACCTGAACACTGCTTTTGACGTCGCTGAGAAGTTCTTGGACATCCCTAAGATGCTGGATGCCGAAGGTAAGACAGGAGTCTTTAAGCCCTTAGCTAGTATCAAATTGTATTTACCACAAAATAATATTTTACTGTATGTTATCACACCTCCTTAAATTTTGTGTTTTAGATAAAAAAGTAATTTTTTAAGGAATAAGTGAATTGTGCAGAAGTGCTTCTCTTATGATCTGTCATTACTATACCCTGACCCTATAAGCATAGATGATTATTAGCATATCTTTTCTTTTGAATTATGAATGATGAAATATTACTTTAGGCTTTTATTACATATTCACAAAAGAGAATTTAATAAAAGTATGTATCCAGTTGATAAGCAGAATAAACAGATTCTGTTCAACTTGATTTGATAAGACATTGACCTCCTCAGAGAAAGTGACCACTGTATTTTTAAACAAATAAAACCTTGGTACACAAGACAATATGAGAAATACTGATAGATTGGATTTTTAGTTGCCATCTCAAGAAAATGAAAAATGGTAAATAAAAATATAGTACTGTTAGTCTTGATTAGGCTTTTAGTAACCAGGAAACACTCTAATATTCGTGGATCCAGTTTAGGTTAATGCTTAATGCTTAAGGATAGTTTTTTCTGAAATGCTAAAACCACTATGTATAGCACCAACAATCCTACTACAATCAACATCACATAGATCTCATGTCTTCCCCATTCTCATCTTTGATTGAACAACAGCTAAATGTCTTACCCTTGTCCTCATACTACTGTATATTTTGAGTTGTAGCAGCAGGATATTTGTGTTAAATGAATACTCTGCCCAAAAAGTATATTTTTTATGTTACTTACTCCATGTAATTTGTATTGGTAATCTCTTGTCTTTTTGGAAAATTTTAATAATATTTCTAATTAAATGGGAGCCTGATGTGACCAACTCTGTACAACAGCAAACAACATCAAAAACATCAATGGAAAAAAATCTGACATTTTCTGTTGCATAATTCACATGTCATCTGGTTGTATATTCACAGCATGCAAAATGCATGCATCCATCCATCCAATATCCAGCCTGCTATATCCTAAGGAAACCCAGGTCTCCTAACTGTGAGGCAGGAGTGCTAAAATGCATGCATTGTCTTCTAAAATATCGGTAAATAAATTCTGCTGGAAAATGAAAGTAGTCCATAAATAAGAAGCCTTTTCCCATACCATTATTTTGATTTTGAATTGAAGACCCACCTTCCCCCACTCATTCACTAGTCAAGAGATCTGTCTTCAATTTGAAAGCACTGTAATGCTTTTTTGCTTTAATGAGCAAATGAAAATAATTTAGTGGGTACTGAGTAATTGCTGTATAAATCCAAATAATAATAATAATAATTACTAATATTATTATTATTATTATTATTATTATATTTCCATATTTAATAGCAGATTAAATTGTCATGAGTTTGTATGCCTCCATACAACATTAATGAAACAATGAAGTCTTCCATATAACATTCAACAATTTTCATGTTCTAGGACTGATTGAAAAGTAGGAAGTTTACTGGTAACTTTAAACTTTTGGCTATCATGTGTCCACCTCATCACAGTCCTTTTTATTTGATATTGAAAATATTCTCCAGTACAATTCTCAATTCAGAATTGTGCTCCTTGGGATTAGTTTGATTATTTAATATGAACCACATATAACATTTTACTTGGGGTAGGAGGAGGGGGGAATTTTATGAGTAAAAGATAAATACATGACATTTTCCTAAAGATATCATACACTTCACACACAACCCCCGCCCTTTTTTTTACCTGATGCCTTTCCTCTTCCTTATAATTCAGTACCAGCTTATTTTTAACTGCTTAGTTTTCTAAGATGTTTGATTTTCTTTCCTTCTTACAGATATTGTTAACACCCCCAAACCAGATGAAAAAGCCATCATGACCTATGTTTCCTGTTTCTACCATGCCTTTGCTGGAGCTGAGCAGGTAATGGTTTGTTCTAATTGCTACTGGTGCAAATTTATTCCACCCCTCTCCTTGAATCTCTGCTTCTCCTTCCTTGTGGCACAAAAGCCATCAGCAGGAGCAGTTTGCAGATTTATTGAGGTCTTTACATATAATGTCACCCAAAAACCAATGAAGAAACAAGGACATTAATGAAAATCTGCTTAAACTATCTTTAATTTTATCTTGTTCAAAATTTAACATCCTTGCTTATACATTAAGCCTGAAATTGTACATATACTTTACGTATTTTACCCACAGTTTAAAAAGTAGCAGCTGAAAGGTTGAGTTTTTACCTCCCACATTTAGCCCTCAAAATAAATGTTATTTATTTTGATGTAACAGATTTTACAATACCGTATGCATACTGACCATTTCTCCTTAAAATGTGGTCAAATGCCCACCTACAAACACGTCTTTTATTTTTATATCGGGAAATCTGCCCACCTCTAAACACTGTGCAACATAACCTCTGTCTTTAGATAAAATCATAATTAAAAGAATCTAAAAAGGTCCAAAACTTTAGAAAACCACAGCAAAGAGAGATAAAGAATACTTATAGTGTGCTTATGTTCTTAAATATAGAGAAAATGTGGTCGGCAAGTGACTGCTGAATAATTGCAAATATGATACAGCAGCAAATGATAGGCAATTGTGGTTCTTTTGTTTGTTAAATATTTAACTTATGAAGGTCTCACACTCACAATAGTTGATTCTAGCCTTCTCTATTGATAGCTATTTAATTTTGACAGAAAAACAACTTGGGTTTTAGAAATTAATTACAATTCTTCCATTCTTTCTGATGAGGAAAATGAATAATCTGAGTGTCTATGAATGTAACCTGAGGGCTGTTATATATCAATTGTCACACTGTTCTGATTAATATAATATTCTTGATAAATTACCATTAAGCAAAAAATGGGAACTTATTTGAGTGCCTAGTTGTTGGCTTTGCTGAAATACTGTGAAACTTTATGACATTTCCTTTTGCCACTGTAGGCTGAGACTGCTGCTAACCGAATCTGCAAAGTTCTTGCTGTCAATCAAGAGAATGAGAAGCTAATGGAGGAATATGAGAAACTGGCCAGTGAGGTATGAGGTTTACTATTATGACATTTTCTTTTAGCAGTGAATCTGGTAGTAAAATGGATAAAAGCAGAAGAATGGTTTTAAAAATATGTTTGATATACAATATCTCTATTGGGTTGTGAACTTTCTCCTATACTTTCATATACATTATTTACCAATTTATAATAACTGCACCATAAGCAGATACCCATGATTTGTGGCTTTTATATATTGCATGTTCATTGCCAATCTTCCATGTAAGTGCAGTGTGTTTGTTCCTGATGAAAAATACCTAATTTTCTGTTACAGAAAATGTTCCTTAAATATTTTCTCTATGCTAAACTTGCTTTTGTGGAATCTAATAACTGTAAATTATAAAGAATTTTCAAAACTCCAAAGGTGTAAATATATTTCTGTTCTGCTGAGATATTTACCCGTTGCATGGCTGACCTTGGGTCCTAAACTGCGATCCTGAGTTGGTTTGTCGTGTGGTGGGTGCAGCAATGCACTGTATCAGTGCGTGCTCCTAACCTCCTTCTCCTCCTGGTTTAGACAGTGTAACAGGGGCCTCCTAGTGGTGAGATGTCAAACTGACACACAAAATCATTTATTTTGCCTACTCTTTCCATTACAAAGGAATGTCTAGAGCCTATCTAAGCAGATTACAGCAAGACAGGAATTAACTCTGGGCAAGTTAAAATCCAGCTCCCTGGAGTTATGTTGTAAAAGATCTTACCACTGCCCAGTTGTTCAATTCAAAATAACAAACAAAACTTCTTTTTCATTAACAATGCAGTTGGTTCATTCAAACTAACCGTGAAAACAAAGCATATATTTTTGCGCCAAAATATACATTTGTATTTAGTCCCAAAATGCTCTAATTTAATGAGCAACTATGATGAAATGTAGCTTTCTCCGTCACCATAATAGGTGTCCCTGAGCAACCCACCAGACTCGCATATTACTAACTGCAGTGATACTTTTGAACATTTTTCACATATTGCTTTAGACTACAGATAGTGTAATCATGATAGAGATATTATTTATTGTATCTCTTTACAACCCTATTTTTAAGATTACTGAGACCTACAACAGGAGAATATCCATTGTGGAGCTTTGCATTCATCTCTGCACAGATCACACATACTGACAATCCACACCTAGTTGTTCCATCAATGCCTGCTCATGCCAGTCAGCAAGAAAATCCACTCATCCACCAATCCAAAATATGGAGATACTCTCATTTTCTCCCACAATGGTGTACTTTCTCTCTAGTGATCATGCCACACTTTAACCACCTTATTGGCCACTATGGTATACTGTCACTCAGTATATTGTTGTTAGCTGCATCTCCTTGTCTGTTCACAAGCAACATGTGACAGGTGTAATATGTTACCCTTTAAGGCCTGGAGATGCATTTCACCACTACTACTTAATAACCTCACTAATCCATTAATGCACCAAGCAACAATAAAATAATTTTAAGGACCTGTCATATTCTCTGAACCATAGGATTCCAAGGCATTGGCATTCAGCTTGAGCGACTGTGTTGCACCTAAAGGAGGAATATTTAAAGTCTATTCCTATGGTAGATCAACCACTGGGTAATATCCACACATTAGCTTTTCTTTATACCAATGTGGTCCCTCTGTTTATATGGCACTTTTTGATGGTCAGCTTGACTTCTGCCCTGTTAATCTTTTCTATGAGTTTAGAACCCATGTTTCACAAATTTTAGAAAAAGTTGGAGTCTCTTTATTTATGTTGCTCAATGTCTGCTTTCTTTTACAGCTTTTGGAATGGATTCGTCGCACCATCCCCTGGCTAGAGAACCGTGTGGCTGAACAGACCATGCGTGCCATGCAGCAGAAACTGGAAGATTTCCGTGACTACAGACGTGTGCATAAACCCCCACGTGTGCAGGAAAAATGCCAGCTGGAGATCAACTTTAATACCCTACAGACCAAGCTGAGGCTCAGCAACCGCCCTGCATTTATGCCCTCAGAGGGCAAGATGGTTTCGGTATGTAGGTTAAATTTACTAATACACCTTAACACTAAAAACCTAAGAGAGGGATTTTACATAGTGCTCAATGTTAGAATATTTTAGCAGGGTCGATATACCACCTTATTCCATACATTAATTCTAATAAGACACTGAAGTTGAAAAATGTATTTTTAATATAATGTAGTTGGAAAATTGTAGTACGCTAAAAGGTAGCAATAATAGTGACGCCATTAAAGTTACAGATGGTCATTTATAAATCATCTGAAATGCACTTTTTCCAGCATTAAACAATAGATAATCATACTGCTTTTTCTGACCCTGTGAATTTCTTGATATTTAATGGCCTTACACAAGATCAAGCTAAATGACAAAATTGCTTCTGTCATCTGTGAGAATGTATTGAAATTGGACTACAAGTTGTGGTTAAAAAAGCACATGCCACAGAGTACATGTTGATCATTCTCTTTTATTAATTCAGGACATTGCAAATGCATGGAAAGGCCTGGAGCAAGTAGAAAAAGGCTATGAGGAGTGGCTGTTGACTGAGATCAGGAGGCTGGAGCGTCTTGACCACCTGGCTGAAAAGTTTAAGCAGAAGTGTGCCTTACATGAGTCATGGACTGCAGGTAAGACACTGTAAACCACCTTAGTAGGATGGACTTAATATACTAATGCAGTATACAAGATAAGGATGAATGAATAGACATGTGCGTGTGTGTGTGTGTGTATATATATATATATATATATATATATATATATATATATATATATATATATATATATATATATATATATATATATATATATATATATATATATATATATATATATATACGTATATATGTATATATATATGCAGTATATCTCACTATTCTATAAACGACAAGACCTGTTCAGAGAAATGAGACGTGACTTTCTCAGAAAGACACTTTCACATCCGGCGAGACTACACTTTGTGCCAAGAGATTTAACCACGCCCATTGGTGAGAGAAGAAAGCAATGGGACAAAGATAAAAATTTGGAAAGTCCACCCACGGCCCCCCTCTGACCCCAGACCCATATGGAGGTCATGAACTCAGGAGAGGGCATTAGCGTTGGCCTGAAGAGAGCCCCTATGATAAACCACAGTGCACCGATAGGGCTGAAGGTCTAAAAACCACCTGCTGACCCACAGATTCATCTTCCCATGGTGCCACATGGTCTGTAACGAGGGTAAACTCAGAACCCAGTAGGTAGTGTCTCAGCTGCGTTACTGCCCATTTGATGGCGAGGACTTCTCTCTTGACCGCTGCATACCTGGTCTCCCAAACATGATCAGATATTCAGCACCATCAACGCTTTTTCTCAGCATGGCTCCGAGTCCTGTGTCTGAAGTGTCTGTCTGGAGGATAAAAGGCAGGGAAAAGTCTGGAGTTATTAAGACAAGTGCTGATGTAAGGGCCTGTTTAAGGTCATGGAATGCAGTTTCTGTTTTATCTTTTATCATCCCATACAACTTGATTAGGAACCCGCTTCTTTGTCAAATCTGTCAAAGGCCCAGCCCTCTTGGAGTAGCGAGAAACAAATAGGCAGTAGTAGCTCACTAGACCCTTTAAGGCTTGCACATGCCGTTTTGTTTTCGGATGGGACCAGTTCAGTATCGTATGGACTTTTGAACACTGAGGTCTAATGGTACCCCTGCCCACCAGGTAGCTCAAATGCTTGGCCTCGGTTAACCCAAAGAAACACTTCCTAGGGTTAATCTGTGTTGGAGTAGATGACCACGTCATCCAGGTAGGCAGCACTATAGACATTGTGGGGCTTGAGCACTTTGCCGACCAGATGCTGGAAGGTTGCCGGAGCCCCGTGCAGGCCGAATGGGAGGACATGATACTGCCAGTGTCCACTAGGGGTGCTAAATGTGGTCTTTACCTTTGCGGATTCCGCAAAGGAAAGTACCCTTTGGTCATGTCCAGGGTGGTCAAGTATTGGGCTTTCACTAGCCATTCGTGGAGGTCACCCACTCACGGCATTGGGTAACTGTCAAACTGGTAGTCCTGATTAAGCCGTTGGAAGTAGTTGCCGAATCTCCAACTTCCATCTGGCTTAGGGACCAAGACAATAGGGCTGGACCAAGGGCTGTGGTTTTCCTCAATAACACCAAGGTCCAGCATACACCCGACCTTGAGCTAACCTTTGAGTGATCAACCTTTTAGGGTCGAAGCACCACTTACACCACTGCTTCACCTGCTGGTCCACAGATACTCCAAACCGCTTGAGGACTTCAGAGTGGTGTTTATCATAATCGGTGGCATCCTCCTCTGAGAGATCATAATAAGCACGCTGCGTCTTGCCGTTCAGGAAGGGTGCTAGAATGTTAATGCATTCAGACTGTGGCCATCGGTTTCTCTTTGCTATGCACTCAAATATGACGTAGTAGGTTTCTGCGTCATCCTGGTCTGTAAGTGGGACGAGCACTTGAGACAGTATTCTGACCTGGTCCTGTTGTACTGCTTCTGACTCCGCCACCTGGACTTGGACCCTCTGGAGTTCAGTCACTAGATGGGTAAAAATGGTATTCAGGTCCTGCTCCTCAGACATCCTAGAATGCAGTCCTGATGACTATGCCAATTGTAAAGAAAGCAAAGGGAGTAACAGCCAAAAAAATGAATTTCAAGAGAGATATCACAAAGAACTGAGTCAAACATCAACTGACTAACAGAGTGAAGGCTAAGGATTTTATAGGTGAAGGACAGGAAGGAGTGGGATATCGGGCAGAAGTAATGTCTGTAGGAAGGAGTGATGTAGCAGCGGAAGTGGTCAGAGTTTTAACTGGGTTTTTGTTCTGGTGGTCTGTGGAAGAGGGAGAAAAGGCATTAGAACTGTTCATCAACCCCTGGCTCTGCATCTCCCAGTTAAGCCCTTAGACTGCCTCTCATGCGCATGTGTGTGACTAATTAATAAATATATATATATATATATATATATATATATATATATATATATATATATATATATATATATATATATATAAATAAAATGCAAAGCTAGGCCAGTACGTATGCAGTTAGGTAGCTAGTTGTACTATATTTATGAATGGGTAAAGTGCCCTGTGCCTGGAAATATGAAATTTTCCTACTGTTTTCCAAAAGCAGTAACTGGTGACAACACATTAGAACTAACTTACTGAGAGTTATTTTGATACTCTGTCCATCTGGAAAATCATTTTTCAAGCCATTAATTTTTTTTCATGCCATCCGTCCATTGATCTCCTAACCTGATTGTCCAGTTTAAAATTAAACAGAGCTAATATCTACCCCAGCAGTGCTGGATAGAATTTGAAAACCATCCCTGTCCTGAGTATTACTTACAGTAAACTCAAGGCATAGTTGCACATACATGCACACACCTATACACTTGATGCAGGGACCATTTAGAATTGACAATTAACTTCATATACATGTTATTGGCAGGAGGACAGCAGGAGTACCTGGAGGAAAAATTCCCACAAACTTATGGAGGACATGCAAACTAAATTTGTTTGTTTTAATTTTACATACCAGTTTTATTTCAGAGGTAATATAAAAGGCAAACAAATGAAGCAACAAAAAATCTAGAGTGCAAGTTTAATGAAATGGTATATTAAAAGGAGGCTTCATAATTAAAATATAGTAGAAGTAGTAAGAAATGCGAGCAAACCAGTACCAAAGAGACAAAAGTGAGAGAAGGAAATGAAGTATCAAAGATGGATCAATAGAAGGCACATTTCATAATACATCCAAAGAGAGGAGACCCTAAACCATTTACAGTGTCCACGGTGTCACCTGCACTGTCATGAAAAACTAATAAATGATTGACTAGCATGCAGTAATATTATACAGGTATAGCAAACCTTTACATTTAAATGGCCTATCCTATTGATTATTTTCAACCATTTACTGTACAATTTATTTTCAAATGCTAGATATTCTTGAATAACATTATTACATCTATTACCATACACAGGTAAGGAAGATTTGCTTTCACAGAAGGACTATGAATCAGCCTCTTTGATGGAGATCCGAGCACTGATGAGGAAGCATGAGGCCTTTGAGAGTGACTTGGCAGCCCACCAGGACCGTGTGGAACAGATTGCAGCGATTGCACAGGAGCTCAAGTAAGCGCAGCATAAGAAAGGATTATAAGTGGTATGATTATAATATAATTGTAATTGCCAGTGGTCCACATTACTTATGGAATGTGTACATGTGAGGTGATGGAAATGAAACAGATGGACAATGTGATAAGTGAGTGGGAAGCTGAGGATTGCTCTTAGACAGCAGCTCTCATAGAGTTAGGACACTACTGGCATCTAGAACTAAATATTCTTATCACTTTATTGGCAATGTTCTCTTTTGTTGTCAAGTGAGCTGGATTACCATGATGCTGCCACTGTAAATGCCCGCTGCCAGGGCATCTGTGACCAGTGGGACAACTTGGGCACCCTGACTCAGAAGAGAAGAGATGCTTTAGAGGTATGGTACTTGCTGATGATTTTATTTCACATGTGCCACCTATACTTGTACCATTTAACATAATTCACCTGCCAAATACTTTTAACGTTTTATGCAGCTCATGGGATGATTCATGAATATTACCGTTAGTAATATGTAAAGGTTTGTGTCGATTCCAATCTACCATTTACTGTTCACATAACATAAGAAAAAGGAAGTTATTGGTGGGAATGACTTCTTACATAATATAATTTTCATAAGATATCTCATGGAAGACCTTTCTTTTGACAGCCTTTGTGAATAGTAGTGAGTAGCACCAACAGTGCATTTATAATGAGCAATTTACACTTTATAGAATGAGTACTTTGACCCACTTAAACAGGACTCCTTTATATAATGACAAAAACATTATTGTAAAAATATTCTGACGGAATGCATTGTGGTGATAAATTGGTGGAGATAACATTACTTATTTTTACAAGTACAATTCAACATTAATGAGTTAGCTAATTCCTGTATTCAAGTGGGGTTTGGTCTTTCACAAACAATCAATAACGTTTATAGGTCTGTCACTTCTATGCATGACAGTTTTTAATTTATTCAAATGTTACCACACTGATCCTGTTCCTGACAACATTATTCTCAGATGGAAGATAGGTTAATATATTGAAGGTGGATCATTATGTTGACAAGTAAATTTCCCAGGTCATTAGCTATGATTTTTGTTCACACATGATTCCATAATATACTAGTAAAGTCCTGGAATATGTGATTAAGATGAGTTAATAACTTGCATTTGTGGTGCTGTATAGTAGTTATTCTACATACTAGCTGTCAGCAATAAATAAACTCTTAAATGCTTGCACATGTTATTATACTCTTCAAAATGAAAGTGATAGATTAGATCACTTACTATCTTTGCCTCTCTATTCTTTTGTTGTTTTCTTGCTCTTATTAAATAGATTGTACATTAATTATCAGGTTCACTTGACTAATGTGGAGCAATTTAGTAATTTAGGTAAAAAGTAAAACACAGAAAGAAAACTGAAAACACAAAAGCAGTGATTGTTGTGAGAAGGGCAGCACAGGTCTAGCAGAAGCCTATTTTATATTATATTACACAGGCGATACAGTAGTAACAATCAGTAATAAATGAAAATTTACCTATAAAATAGGTTATTTGAGTCACCCCAAAAAAGCTTCCTTTCTAACCTTGATTGTACTTCATCTGTTTTAATTTTCACTGGTATTTCCAACATAGAAAATGTAAGTCTTTCTGCTCAAAGTTCTCTTTTACACTAATGCCACATATATATATATATATATATATATGTATTAACAGCGTGTAGAGAAGTTGTGGGAGACTATTGACCAGCTGTACTTGGAATTTGCCAAGAGGGCAGCCCCCTTCAACAACTGGATGGATGGAGCGATGGAGGACTTGCAAGACATGTTTATTGTGCACAGTATTGAGGAGATCCAGGTAAAAATCAAGATGTTTTTTTTTTTTTAAAGAAAAAGAATTTTCTTGTTTCACCTTACAACAATTTCACCAAATTGCATCCACAGAGCTTGATTACAGCCCATGAACAGTTTAAGGCCACCTTACCAGAAGCAGACAAAGAGCGCATGGCCACAATGGGCATCCACAATGAAATTCTGAAAATTGCACAGACCTATGGCATCAAGTTATCTGGTATCAATCCTTACACTAATCTGACATCACAGGATATCACTACCAAGTGGGAGACGGTGAGTACAGTGAAATAAGTAACTGTAGGTTGCAATGGAGTGCATCTAAAATGAACACTGTATCACAATGAAAAATGCAAGAGGAATTCTACACAAATTTGTTCAAGGTATACAGTAACTGTGTTTATTTTGTTTTATAGGTGAAACAGCTGGTTCCTCACCGAGACCAAATGTTACAAGAAGAAGTGGCCCGCCAGCAAGCAAATGAAAGACTCAGGCGCCAATTTGCAGCCCAAGCCAATGTCATTGGACCCTGGATTCAAACCAAGATGGAGGTGCTTACTTTTAATTCTGTCACATTTTTCTAATTTGATTTAGAGTTTTAAAAAAAAGGTATTCATAGTGTTTCAGCCTCACAGTATGGTGGATACAGGATTGTTTTGTTCATCAAAACCCCAGCAAGTATAACACTCCCTAGATCATTGAATTCAATTGAAGGTCTCCCTGACAAAATTTTTACATAACCTGACATTTATTGGAAGGTATAATGTTACGAGGTTCATTTTCGGTTAAGATGAACATTTTTAATTTCCTATTACTCATATAATACATACATATCATTAAAGGGCTATGAAAAACCACAGCCTCTCTTGGCAGAAATTAATTCCATATGAGTGTCTCACAAGGTGTATACACCAAGTTTATTTGAAGACGTTAGTTAACCATACTTGCATTTCTGTGGGATGTGGAAAGGAGCTGGAGTACCCAAACAAAAGCCAGACAAACTCATATGTAGTATGCTTACTCCATACAGCTGTGACCATGCCATTGTGTATACCTAGGGCTGCAGACCTGTGAGGCAGCAACAGTAACCACTGCACCACAATGACATGTGTCTCAGACTTGATCAAAAATATTTTATTCAAGCACTGTACTTTTGATTTTTGTAATGCAAAATATCTGCAACTTGTCTTTGCATCTAATACAAGTCTGTCTGTATTCTCTTTTCATACTGTCATATCTGCAATAGTTTGCACTAGATAGCAGTTATAACTTTGTACGCAGCATAGCCTAACTTATTTGTCTTTATAGGAAATTGGACACATTTCAGTGGATATGGCAGGATCTCTGGAAGACCAGATGAACCAGCTAAAACAATATGAACAGAACATCATCAACTACAAATCTAACATTGACAAGTTGGAGGGTGACCATCAGCTCATCCAGGAAGCACTCATCTTTGACAATAAGCACACCAATTATACTATGGAGGTGAGTTTACTTATTGTGTGTATTTCTGTCAATGCATTGTTATACTTCTGACCTATCCTCAATCTTACTGTACATTGTATATTTCTTAGTGCCATTACTATCTTTTTGAGCAAATAGCATCTAAACTTTGAGGACAGTTGACACAAATGCACTTTACAATAATCTATTTTGTGCCAGGCATAGATTCAGTTGCATCCCACTCCCCCCTTGTCTCTAGTAGGATGCAGAAGAATTCACTGGTGAAAATTCTGTGATTTGATAGTCTGCATTAAATGATGCTTTCCTATGGCATTTTACCTTCTTACAGAATATGCAGAAACATAGGTTAGCACAGAACAAGTCTAATGTTCACCAAAGCCCTTTTGTCAGAAAGAGTTAAAAATGAGTATTTGCATTCCTTGTCAATTTCATCAGTATGGCCAACATGTTCAGAAAAAAATCTACTGTTCCACTGTCTCATATCTAATTCATTTTGTCCTACTTATTAAAAACAACAAGTGTCATGTGATTGCCATAGCAGATGTATGACTGTCCCAACTTGGATGGAGGGCAATTGCCTGTTAGACCGGGAAGCAATAAGGAAAGAAAATGAAAGGATGGGCATTCCAGGAAGGATTGTTTGCAGTACCTTTCCTGGTCGGGTGGCCATAGTGCAGGGACAGAGCACGTCTGCGTCATATATTCCTCCAATACACGGGGTGGAAGCAGTCCCCTGGTGGAACTCTCATTTGTATACCCACAGGACATGGTGGGAATTGTAGTCTGGATGGTCAGCCCTGTTGTCCCTACTTTGGGGGCTTCTGCCTGGGACAAAAGTACAGTACTTCCAACATGCAATATTGTGGCACTGTAAATGCTCCAGGGTCCAGTATAAAAGAAGCCTCCTCATGTTCATCAGAGGGGGCGAGTTGGGCAGAAGAGGGCGATGCTCTCTGTGGAAGCAGAAAGAGACAGAAAAGACATTCATTTATTATATTATACTAGCCAACCTGTGGCGTACCATACGCCGCACGCCGCATAATCAGGCTGGTTTTTTAATGATTTTTAAGCACAGGGAGAAAAGTAACATTTGAAAAATCGGTAATGTAATAAATCAGCAAGAAAAGCAACATTGTAACAATGCACGGAACGAACCAACACACAATCGTCCGTGACTGAAAACTGGCAGACCGTCCTCGCGCCTCCTCCTGCCAGACGGAATGATGGGGGTGCACGGCGCAGAGGTTGGAACGGGAGGAGAGGAGAAGGACGTCCATTCAGCTCCGTCCGTCATGCTAGTCTGCTGATTTCTCGTTCAGTATGCACTGCCCGCTCATGTGCTCACCTCCAACTCGTCACTTGAGTTGTCATCTTTATACAGTCCAGATGTACGTGTGATTGACCTAGACTTTTCATTGCTCTGTGCGGATCTGGCTGCTTTTCTATATATAATCCACTAAGACACCCAGCCACGGTAGTAGCAAGGCGGGAGGGAGTTGTGTACAAAGGGTTGGGACGTAAGCAGTGGGAGCATATGAGTTGCACTTAGTGGGAATTCAACGGTTTGCAGCCCAAATGGGGTTCAACAGCTTACCCACGCCGGGTAGACACACGCTCAATGTCATGCATAATTATTTATTGAATGCTAAACAGTTCTGGAAAGACACGGATGTCTAAAACGGGTTGGTGTGAGAATACAACAGTAAGTGAATGAAAAGATGGAACTCTGGAGAGAGCAGAATACAACACAATAGTGAACCCGCGGCATAACAAACACCGCGTGGCTCAGACGTGAATGTGGACTCTTACCACAGACGAAAGGGGCTAACTGGGCAGGCAGTGTGAATGCCTAGAGAGCGAGGGTAGACGCCGGCCGGTGAAAAAGGAGTGTTGGTGGGCAGGAAAACGTCTTCCGTGTTCCTGCGGGAGCATCTAAGAAGACGCATGTTTGTCGCGGATACGAATAGCTGTATGTAGCGTGTAAAACAGTTTGCTATGGTGCACGCGGTCGTGCATCGTAACCGAAAAGTCGGTTTTTAAAGACTGCTTACTTCATTGTGCTTTAACCTTAGTTGTAAAGGATTTTTTTTAAGGATCCCATGTGATACCCTCGCAAACCGTTTCACACGCTGCATATGGCGATTCACCTCCGCGAGAAACATGCCTCTATGAACAGTCAACGTAGCTCGGAGGTGCATGACATGCACATGACATTAACCTGACCTGCACTGCATGTGGCCTCTATGACAGACGAATATAAATGACGCCATTTTTCTGTGTCGCGTCCGAGTTGGTGGGCGTGGCCCTGCAAGTCGTCGTCGTATCCAATGGGTTTGGAGTTGATGGGCGTGGCTCCTTCCTGCGTGCGCCATAGGTGTCTCACTTGTCGGCGGCTTAGTGAATCCATGCCCCTTCCGGCGTGCTTTCCATGGTTGTCTTGCCTTAGTGAATTATATATAGATTGGATGGACTGATGCAGAAGCCTGCACATGTATTGTTAAAAATAAAATATCTTTATTTTAACTTAGAACTGTGTGTTTGTGGAGTGGTCTCTGGCATTCAGGGCGGTCCCTTATAGTCAAAACCCCCGTCCTATATTCTTTAGGGGAATTCCAATAAGACTTGCACTGTCCCACCGAGTATCACTTCACTTTTTTCTTTTTCTTGCTCTTGTAGCATATCCGTGTGGGCTGGGAACAACTTCTCACTACGATTGCTAGGACCATCAATGAGGTGGAGAACCAGATCCTGACCCGTGACGCCAAGGGCATTAGCCAGGAGCAACTGAATGAGTTCAGAGCCTCTTTCAACCACTTTGACAGGGTGAGTTCACACACTTCTGTGGTGACAGCATGCTACAGTTCCAGTTTTTTTTTTTATTAGTCCTTCCATCTTCAAGTGATTGGGATTGGACTGGATTTGATGAGAAGTCTCACTGGGGCTGAATTCCAAGCATTAAGAACTGAGAGGCACGTTTTTTAACATTTGTGGGTTGTCTGTATTCACTTGGTGCATTTTAAAGTACCATACTAAACAAGCCCTTTTCATTGATTTCATCTTTTTTCATTTATGAATGTTTGGATTAAATATTTTAGTTTTGTTAGAGATACAGATTCAGAGACATGGTTTATTCTTTGTAAAGACTAAATAAACTAAAATGTACTCAGTTATGGGTGAGATTGTGAGGAAATCAATAGCTGTTTAATCAATATGTAAAGTCATAGCTCTGGTAAGGCAAAAATTAATCAACATTTTGAGCTACTCAATCTATAATAATCTATCTATCTATCTATCTATCTATCTATCTATCTATCTATCTATCTATCTATCTATCATATTGTATAGAGTGCTTTTCTATCTATCTATCTATCTATGTATGTATATATATATATATATATATATATATATATATATATATATATATATATATATATACATATATACCTGCCCGGGTTTGTTTCCTGCCTTGCCCTGTATTGGCTGGGATTGGCTCCAGCAGACCCTGTGACCCTGTAGTTTGGATGTAGCGGGTTGGATAATGGATGAATGGAGGGATAGTGTGTGTATATATATATATATATATATATATATATATATATATATATATATATATAAAAGTAAATGTATGTATGTATGTTTCAGCATCACTTCCGAACGGCTGGTGCAATTTTCATGAAACTCAGTACACATGTTTGCCATTGGTCGGCTAAAAATACTGTAGGGTGAAATCAACCCTAACCCACCCCCTTCTGGGTATGGATGGGGGTGATCATGTGGTCTTGTATGCATGTTATCATCCAGTTGACACTCGGAACGACCACCAGAGGGCAAACTGGAAGTGACTGCCAGCATTCTTTATGTTTGAGCACCTCCACAGGCCATGTTGCTTTTGAAATTAAAGAAAGTTGGCCAGTTTCAAGCATCAACTAGATGATAACATACATACAAGACCGTGAGACAAGCACATTAGTGAGTCTTCGTTGTTTGTTAATTTATTTTTATTTTTAAAGTTGTGTTTTTTTAATTATATTTTTCTCAAACAATTAAAAAAAAAAAAACACTTTATTTTCCTCCCAGGCAACGGCAGGTATTTCAGCTAGTACAATCTAATAATCTCGGCACTCTTTACAAAGTTTGTTGTATAGCCTCTTTCCCTCTGTGGCTTCCCTTAATAACTCATAGATGTTATTGTTATTGGCCCATAATGTTAGTTAGTGCTAAGTTAAAGGAATCAACAGGTGACTGGAATTTTCAATCATCTCTAAGTAGTTTGTGATCAGTGAAAGCATCTATAAACAGATAGTGGTAACATCCATTAAATGGCTGATCCTGAAAATAAAACAATAAAATGTCCTAATTTTATAACTTGTTCAGAATTATGCATAAAATATTGTTTCTGTAGGGAGTTAACTGAATCTCAATTTGCATAGCACACTTCATTGTAAGTACTCTCAAAAAGGGCTTTAGGACATCATTTGTATTTATGGTACCTTTTAGAGTGAATACATCTGTGAAGCATGTGTTGAATCAGTCAGTCAGCCTTTATTTTACATTGCAGCTTTTGTACCAAGGACTAGGGTATATAAGAACTGAAAGCAGTTTTTTTACATTAAGTTAGGTAAAGATGCTAATTTGTGATATTCCTTGGTACTTATTTTCAATATGTTACTTTATTTTTGTTCCTTTAGAAGAGGAATGGCATGATGGATCCTGATGACTTCCGTGCTTGCCTTATCTCCATGGGTTATGATCTGGTAAGATACAAATTGTCAGCTTCTGTCAGTTGGAACCATTTCTCTTATTTTATAGAAACTGATATAGCTAGCATCTGTTTTAGATTGCACCTGTACACCTTAATATTTTATTAATTTGCCTCCCTTAACCTTTCATATGTCTCTTTCTTTCTCAAGGGTGAAGTGGAGTTTGCACGCATCATGACCTTGGTCGATCCCAACAATACAGGTGTTGTGACGTTCCAGGCTTTCATTGACTTCATGACCAGGGAAACTGCGGAGACTGACACTGCTGAACAAGTCATGGCATCCTTCAAGATCCTTGCTTCAGATAAGGTAACTGGTTGTAAAAAAAAAGACTGCTTTCAGATCATTTTGGTTGTTTCCAAGCTTCTTTCTTTAATTCTGTTGGCTAAGGAGAATTTGTTGAATTATGTCATCAGGAATGTGTGGTTTACTGTCCACTACACATAAACCAGAAGGACGTGTATTTGCCTGATAGTCTACAGCCACCTAGCTCTGTGTCCCTGCCTCCCCACTTTAAGCAGCATAGAACCATCTGAGTTTTCTGTATGCCTAAATTAGATAATTTTATCAGTTTAAATTATTCATAGTTAAATTGATAGTTATATTAAGAAACTTAATGATGTAATGTGAACATGCAGAAGGTTGTTTGGCCTTTACACTGCCACTATTTCAGTCCAAGGTTAGAACTTTTTTTTTTATTTTTATTAATTTTATTACAATCCATACAAAGCAATCAAGTTTTTACAAAAAGAAAAATTGAGTTAAGAACAGGTTAGAACTTTATCAGGAAGCCCTGTGCAGTCACAGCTCTGGGAAACAGACCAACCCAAGTTGAGGGAGGAGAATATATACATTAATTGTGTCTTTGCAAAATATGATATTGTACATCTATAATTTACTGTTTATTCTTCGACAAAGAATGCTACTGAATTATAAGGTAAACATGTCATTAGCTCTTTTGATTTAATTTTATAAACAGACATTATAGACTCCTTGTTTAGCTGACAGTCCAGCCTCTGAAGTTAATAAATATAATGCCTTTCGTCTTGTTTTACTTGTTTACTCAGATGAGAGTGGCACTGTCTGGACTCACTTAAAGCTTCCTAAAACTCCTCTTTCAAGAAATTACCAACTCTCAATTACTGTAGAATAAAACACCCCTCTGAGCCCTAGACTAGTTCTGGTATTCCCTGGCCGTTCACTATTTACTGTTTAATGTTCCTCGGTAAAGAGGAAAACAGCTCAGCTGCATTTACTGGGGGTTATGCATGTAAAGCATGACTGAGTTTAATTTAGTAAGCTCCGACAAACCGTGCACACACCTTTTGCTTTCTTTTGCTGTTCACTTTTGTTAATCATGCTGACATCTTTTGAGCTATGCTCTTCAAACATCATTAATTCGATCTGGAGACTGTAGATGCCCAATAATTGATTTTTATACAGCACTCCTCTCTAACCCAGAGCAGAAACTTGAGACACTGCTGCCTGTTTTTTTTCTTTTTTTGGTTCATCCTAATTTGTATGATTGCTTAAGAGTGTTTCCAAACGGAGGAAATATTATTCTTATGTTCTGCAACCTAAAATTGGTCCAGTGTGTGTGTGTTACACTGATGGACTAGATCTAGAAAAGGGGTTCTTGTCTTGCCTCTATCACTGCTGAGTTTAGCTCCATTAAATATTGAATGAACGATTCTTATAACTGAGAAGGCAGAAATGAAAATAAACTTTTTGTGTTATAACATACTTGAAGTCCACAATCAGACTGATTAAAAGATAAGTTCTTTGTGTTTGAGGTCAATTTGTTTGTCATACTTGTGGTGCATGTTCATTTGCTCCAGAAACATGCTGTTAAGTGAAGCTTTATTTGTAATGAGAGAAAAAAACAAGTACATATTCCCCAGTGGCTACAGTTGTAGAAAACCGGGCAACAACACGAATGTGACACAAAAGCCTTAAAACGTACTGAATGCATCCACTTTGAAGTGGAGAATATTCCAATGTAGGGTATCACTTGCAAAACCACTTGGGCCAGGGGTACAAGAGGAAGGAAATGGCTTCTTTAGATCTTGTGTCACTGTCACCCTCAGCCCCACCTCCTTCCTTGCTCTGACTATGCTGCCTGCTGAGAAAAAACTTTCAAAACTTTTGTTTTTCTCTACCAGACCTACATCACAGTGGAAGAGCTGAGACGTGAGTTGCCCCCCGAGCAGGCCGAATATTGCATCAGCAGAATGACAAAGTATGTGGGTTCCGACAGTGTACCTGGGGCTCTTGACTACATCTCCTTCTCCAGCGCCCTCTACGGAGAGAGTGACCTGTAAGCCTGCACACCACCATGTCCCCTTCCCTGCTCCCCACCCCCAGAGATGAAAATGATGGGATTTGCTGCTCTGATACCTGAAAAATGAAAGCTGTTGAGTTGATAGTATAGTATAGCTGTACCTCATCTCTGCCATCCATTAAATAAATGAAAACATTGTTTCAACCTGCTGATGTTGAAGGGCATTCTTGCTTGTGTGCATTCACTGAATTTCTACTCAAAGGCAAGGAATTTTTTATCTGTGTATTAAATAGTGTTAAAAAATATTCTGTTTGCTTTCAACACACCAGAAGTAACAAATGCAGCTCAGAACTTATGTATATATTTGGGCCTATATTTGAAAATAATATATACAGGTGCTGGTCATAAAATTAGAATATCATGACAAAGTTGATTTATTTCAGTAATTCCATTCAAAAAGTGAAACTTGTATATTTGATTCATTCATTACACATAGACTGATGTATTTCAAATGTTTATTTCTTTTAATTTTGATGATTATTTGGGATTAATAAAGTATCTATCTATCTATCTATCTATCTGATGTGGACTTGAACCCGGAAACAGACAGACGGACATCTTAATTTCACCACACACTGTTTATTTACACTAATATTTACAGGTTAGTCACGTGCACTCCCCAGTGCCTCTTGCACCGTTTCCCCAAACGTCCAGGCCACACAGTCACAATGCCTCTCTCTCCTGGCCGCCTCCAGTCCTCTCACCAGCTCCGTCTCTCTTCCACCCGACTTCCCCCATCGACTGAAGGGAGGCGGCCCCTTAAATAGGAACCCGGATGGGCTCCAGCTGCTTCCCGGCACGCCCCTGCAGACACACCCCAGTGTGGCGGAAGTGCCGGCTGCGCACCCGGAAGCCGTCCGGGTGTCCCCTGTCGTCTTCCCCCCAGCACTTCCTGGTGTGGCGGAAGTGCTGGGCTCCAGGGATATTCAGGCACCGCGGTGCCGCCTGGCGGTGGCCACGGGTCCCTACAGGGCTGGGCTTCCAAGCCCTTTACCCGAGGCCCCCAACACAACCAGGACGGCCGGGCTGGATACCACACTGATTATAACTGACAACTAATGAAAGTCCCAAATTCAGTATCTCGGAAAATTTGAATATCAATTAAGAACAATGCAAAAAAAGGATTTTTAGAAATGTTGGCCAACTGAAAGGTATGAACATGAAAAGTTTGAGCATGTACAGCACTCAATATTTAGTTGGGGCTCCTTTGGCCTGGATTACTGCAGCAATGCGGCATGGCATGGAGTCTATCAGTCTGTGGCACTGCTCAGGTGTTATGAGAGCTCATGTTGCTCTGATAGTGGCCTTCAGCTCTTCTGAATTGTTGGGTCTGGCGTATTGCATCTTCCTCTTCACAATACCCCATAGATTTTCTATGGGTTTAAGGTCAAGTGAGTTTGTTGGCCAATCAAGAACAGGGATACCATGGTCCTTAAACCAGGTACTGTTAGCTTTGGCACTGTGTGCAGGTGCCAGGTCCTGTTGGAAAATGAAATCTATATCTCCATAAAGTTCGTCAGCGGCAGGAAGCATGAAGTGCTCTAAAACTTCCTGGTAGACGGCTGCGTTGACCTTGGACCTCAGAAAACACAATGGACCAACACCAGCAGATGACATGGCACCCCAAACCATCACTGACTGCGGAAACTTTACACTGGACCTCAAGCAACGTGGATTCTGTGCCTCTGCTCTCTTCCTCCAAACTCAGGGACCTTGATTTCCAAAGGAAATGCAAAATTTACTTTCATCAGAGAACATAACTCAGCAGCAGTCCAGTCCTTTTTGTCTTTAGCCCAGTCGAGACGCTTCTGATGCTGTCTCTTGTTCAAAAGTGGCTTGACTCAAGGAATGTGACAGCTGAAACCCATGACTTGCATACGTCTGTGCGTGGTGGTTCTTGAAGCACTGACTCCAGCTGCAGTCCACTCTTTGTGAATCTCCCCCACAGTTTTGAATGGGTTTTGTTTCACAATCCTCTCCAGGGTGCGGTTATCCCTATTGCTTGTACACTTTTTTCTACCACATCTTGTCCTTCCCTTCGCCTCTCTATTAATGTGCTTGGACACAGAGCTCTGTGAACAGCCAGCCTCTTTAGCAATGACCTTTTGTGTCTTGCCCTCCTTGTGCAAGGTGTCGATGGTCGTCTTTTGGACAACTGTCAAGTCAGCAGTCTTCCCCATGATTTTGTAGCCTACAGAACTATACTGAGAGGCCATTTAAAGGCTTCTGCAGGTGTTTTGAGTTAATTAGCTGATTAGAGTGTGGCAACAGGTGTCTTCAATATTGACCCTTTTCACAATATTCTAATTTTCCGAGATACTGAATTTGGGACTTTCATTAGTTGTCAGTTATAATCATCAAAATTAAAAGAAATAAACATTTGAAATACATCAGTCTGTGTGTAATGAATGAATCTAATACACAAGTTTCACTTTTTGAATGGAATTACTGAAATAAATCAACTTTATCATGATATTCTAATTTTATGACCAGCACCTGTATATGTATGCTACATAAGTACTAAGTTAGGAGTTTTATTATTTAAATGTAATAAAAAATAAGAAGCAGTACTTTGAAGCAGATTGATTTTTAAATGATAAAATATTTCATTTAGAAATACTCTTGTTGTGCCCTCTTGTGTGCACTAGATGCAGAGCCCCATTGTATCATGTCAATCAAAACTCCCTAGCGACCTTAGAGACAATGTGATTGTCACTTGCATCTTTCTCACAAGGTTTGGAGACAACAAGGACTTGAGACATAAGGAGTGTCTCATGAATGCTGTATTTAAATAAAAATACAGTAAGCAAATCACAGGCAACAACCCCAGTATAAAGGCAGCCCCCACACTTTTTACATAAACATAAACCATTAGGTTATAAGAGCATACAATCAGACTTGATTTTCTGTACCACTCCACTCTTTATAATACTGTAGCAGGTTACAACTCCCAGCTACCTTCCATCCTGCCTTCTTCACAATGGAATTTTCCCTCAGTCCCTGAGCCTTTGCTGTATGCAGTGGTACACTGGTACCCCATTCAGAGATGCAATTTCCTACCTTGTATTCAGTGCTGCTGGGATGGGCTCCAGCCCTTGTGCCTCTGACTTTGACATAGCTCATAGGTCTGATGATGGATGAATGGATGAGTTGTGACTTTTACAAAGTGCTTCCTTTTCAAAGCATACATTGCAGAATGTAGCAAACAATGCCAGAGAAAGTGATGAAACAGAAACAAGGCAGACCATAATGCAATATTCAGTAGAAGAGGAGGCTCTTTGAATGTCCCACCAACTCAAGGCAGAGTTGTCAAGGTTGACTTAAACTTGTTTTGATGATTGCTTGTCATGATTCATTGTTAGATAAAGTAAATCCTAATTCACCTTCAAATTGTGCCGATTGTGTATAATGCATTTTTTCTTTCTTAAATCAGTGTGAACTTGTTTGTGCATTTTTTAAAATGGAATAGGATTTCTTAAACATGTAAGAGTATCAGAAACAGAAGTAACAGAATGAAGAGGCAACTGAATAAAAGAAAGTAGTGTACTTATGTAAGGTAAAGATTTTTTCCCAATGCTGAGAGGCTTCAAACCATTTTGTGCACATTAGGAGTTTTATGTGGTTCACTTGGGCACATCTCATTGGTCTGGGCATACAGATATAGCACCTAAGGTTAGAAAACTTGACCCATTTTGGTGATGAAATGTTAACTCATCCTCCCAAGCCCCATGAAGTTCACCTAATGCAACGCTAAAACACAAACTCATATCAAGAACTGACAGTGGGTGTTATTAGAAATGGTTAAGATGAAATGGTCAGATTGGCAACTACAAAACATAAAGCCTGTTCATGTTATCTCTAAACACAATGCCCAAATTCATCCATCAGGAAAGAGACAGTGGAGATAAAGCAAGCAAAAGCGTTTGGAAATGTAATAAAAAGGCCAAGGAATACTGTACTGCTGATGTTCAAGGAGGTCAAGCAAAAGTTGGAACATGCCACCAATTGTAAGGTTGTCAGGACTGAAAACTGCCAAGCGTGGACCGCTTGGAATTTACCACACCAAGCTATTGAAAGGCAGGCTGTGTTTATTAAAACCAGCATTACAAGTCCACCGAACTCTTGCGGGAAAGGCCATGCAGCGCACATGCTAACTTCATGCTTCACACTATAACTCACAGTAGATACAGTACAAGATGTTTAAGAAGTTTGAAGTGTTTCTGATGCGTCATAATGACTACTGAGCATTCACACAACTATGTGCCAAACCAGATGTACGAAAATCAAAAGTCACACAAGGTTTATAGGGATATCTTGGTGTATTTTTTATACAACACTGTCTCTCCAATGGTGGCCATTTAGTGCTTGCATTCTAGGGTAATTGTGCAAACTGCTGGCTTGTGTTGTGAGGGTTAAATATTATTTAATAAGAACAATGCCTTATTGGGGTTGGTTTTGATGACTAATCTTACTAGTAAAGTAATCCCATCAATTTCCATGTAGTTCTATGTTATTCAAACAAAAATGGGAGTAATGTTTGGGGCTAGGGATTTTTTGTTTCCATTTAAATTAATTATAATTAGATATTTGTGCTTAAAAAAAATAAAATTCAGTTTATGAAGGGATTTTCAGGAAAGGATTAGCTCCTTAAAGCAAGGGAAGCCTGTACGCCTCTGCTATTAGCGCCTGGCCCGCTGACATAGGATATAATCATTAAGATGGCTGCTTGTGCTCAATGTGACTTCTTCAGGTTGCAGTTGGTTGGCTCCTACTTTCATGAGAGTAATATGCCTCACAGGCAAAAAGAAGGCAGTCTGAATTATTTTATGTTTGCTATAACTTTTTTTGACTATGAATAAACCAGAGAGATTCTAGTTTTACTTGTACATTTCATACTTAACTACACTTAATATCAGATACTTTACTTGCTCAAATGCATTTACGTTTACTTGAGTCACTTTTCAGAAAGGGGTCTTTACTTTTACTCAAGTATGGCTGTTTGGTACTTTACACAACACTGGGTAATGGGAAAGCCCATCTCCAGAGAATGGAGGAAGATCTTCAAATACAGGATTGTGGGAATCAGGGACAAATTATGTGTTGCATACTTAAAGCTGACATGCTAACACATTTAAGCTAAACAAAATTCTGAATTCTTGTAATTCTGACACTAGAAGCTACTAGATCTAACCGACAAAACTGGGTTTCAAGTTGGGTAATTGGCACACACGGTAAAGATGAGAGATTAGTTAATACACCATGTGGGTGGAATGAGGTCCTTGATTCCAGGGCATGACAGGTTTAAAGAATTAAACCCATTTAGTCTCAAACAGAGAAACCTCTATGACGACCTAATCAAATCTTTAAAATTTTGAAATGCATAGATAATGTTGATCCAGCTAAATTCTTCTGAATAAACAGGGGAAACCAGTTGAGGAAAAGTGCATTTCAGAATGAAGCCAGGGAGCATGTCTTCAAACAAAGCTTTGTGGAACTCAGGGACAAACACCTAGTCATGCAGATGAAGCAACAACCTGCAAACGGCAAACGTATCTGGGTAAAATGATTTTCACTATTAGTGAACCAGATGAGCTCAGTGGAGTGAATGGTCTCCTCTGATTTGTAAAATCTCTTGTTCACTTTCTCCCTGTGACAGACTAGCACCCCTTTTAGGGCTTGGTCTGGCTTTGCATTTCATACCTGTATGTCCTTCTACTAGTTTTCATGCATTTATTCATTTCAGTACAACAATACTCAAAATGTACCTACCTCAATTGTAGGATGTGGGCAAAAACTGGAGAAACACAAGGAAATGGAACTGACATGAGGAAAATGACATTGTTTTAATAACAATGTTTTCATGTATTAGAATAGACGAGTTCAAAAAAAGAATTAATGAATGTCACTGACTTCACACACACTAATACAAAGTGTTTGTGAGCTTCTGTCTGATGAGAGCAACCATGAAAATTCTATACATGTAGATCTTGTGTAAGTGACATCCCACTCTCTTGACTTTTTCCATGTCTGTATCCGTTTTTCTCCATTACTCCATCATTCCTCCCATATTTCAATGGTGCCCAAAATTAAATAAATCACCAACTCTAAACTAGCCTTGTTTGAGTGAGTGGGTAGGTATGAGCTTTGTGACAAGCTGGCATCCCACCAGGGTTGTTTACAGGCCTGACGCTGCTGGCATAGAATCCGGAGGCCTTTAAACCGAAAAAAGGCATTTGAAGACTAATTTTCGTGATCATGAATTTCCCAGTAGCTTTCAGATTTCAAGTCTGTGAAACTTTACATGTTCAGCATGAAAAACAGAATAGGTAGGATTTGTTAGAAACCATGACATGACATTCCACCACAAACAAGGATTCATCCCAGTGGTGTAGTTTTATGAGAGAAAGAATGAAGATCACAACAGCTTTTAGCTCTTCTGAATTAAAATAAGAGCAGGTACACTGTTTTACATATCTATCTCCATTATATTTCAATGTATAATTTTAGGAAGTCTTCTCCTGATGTAAAATCTGAGATTTTTAAAAAAGAAATTTATTATGAACAGACATTGTCAGACACAAAGTATATAAAAAAGTATATGCATATAAAATAAATTACAGCATAAATGGATCACTTAAGTTACAAACTCCTCTCCGTGGTGAGTATTCTGCTGGTTAGACATCTGTTTTTAAAGTAGTATCGTAACAATACAAAGCAATTTCACCCCAAGACAAAATTATTTCAGTCATATTGACCAATGACTTAAAGTAGTGAATAAAGTAGATTTAAGACAATTTAATAACATCTGATAAAACCAAAACCAATTTTGGGCCAAATCCTCTTTCCCTGACACCCTACTCCAGAGTAGCAGGCATAGAAGGAAGGTATAGATGGGTGGATGAACTAACTAATGAGTGATAGTTGTTTTATAGTTCTAGTGCCCAGTTGCTACCTGTGTGATGTTTGCACTGTGTCCATGTAGGTTTTGCTCCCAACATTCCAAAGACTTAAACAATAGCTTAACTGGTGACTCTAAACCTGCCCTAAGTGAGCCAATGCATGATGTTGCCATAGGACAGACTTGCACCCTGTCCAAAGTAGTCCTTGCTGGCATAGGCCTCCTCTCGCGAGACTAAGTTGGATTAAGTGGGTTTGAGAATGTTATGAGCAAAGACTGAGTTTGGAATGTGAATAAGGTTTCATCACGCTGCCCAACTCTACTCATCCAATATCATGCCACCACACGCTAAGAAAATGGCCATACATGGCCACAGAAGGCTCCTTTAAGGTGAGACGTTCTAGCACTATTGTTTACAAATGGATAGCTAGAGGAAACAGACATAGCCAAATAAAAAACAACATCTTGAATGCATCTCAATCATAAAAAAATTTGAAACAGAGCAGGAGAAAAACTGATCAAAAACCAGGCTAAACAGAATGTGGGCAAAACTAACAGAAAAATGATAAATCCAAAACATGAACAATAAGCAAAAAACAAGGATCAGGAATAATAAAGGCATCGACTTAATGAGAGACAAAAGAGGTGAAGTCAAAATATGTGCGGGTTGAGTGATTGATATCACCTGGCGTCAGCAAACTAGGTGAAACTATGGTCACCAGGAGTGGTCGAATCAAGACAGGAGGCATGGATATCCACCATTTTCTTTAACTTTAGTAGCTAGGGCCTTGATATCTTCTGTCTAAAATACTAATCATCATCCTCTAATGGACGGTCTTTTACTATCTGCTAGATATTACATGGCAAATAATAAAGGATGTCAGGTGTGATCATATTGGATGACCAATAATATCTGTGAATCGCTTCAGGGATTTTGGTAGATTATATGTTTTGTATGTTTCTCATTTTCTCATCCAACACACAAGCTATTCAGTATTGTTCTTACTTTGTTATACGTGACGGCTTTTTGGTGTGATTCCAGTTTGGTTAGGACTGTTGATGGACATTCTATGTTCATTTTATTTGGCTGACTGGTGTCCTTCTCATCTTCCAGTGGTTCACAATTGCAGTCTGGGGACCCTTTAATTTATTAAGAATAATAAGTTACATTTCTTATTTAATAACAAAAAAAAACTTACTTTGATGCCCTGCTCATTTAAATGATGCACATCAATTTGATATTGGTGTTGTGTAATCAGTGGGGCAAGGCTGTGTGGACATTTATACAATAATTTAAATCTTGCAGTTTTGTGATCTTAGTGAGCAGGGGCCTCATGTACAAATAGTGTGTACGCACAAAAATGTGTATGCCCGTTTCCACGCTCACATCATGATGTATAAAAATTAAACTTGGCGTATACCCATGGACATTCTCATGGCTGCCTCCCAACTTGCATACGCTCTTAACTGCTCGGTTGTGTAAGCTGGTGGCACCCAGCATCAAAGCAGTGCTGTTGTTTCTGTGTGGTCTCCCTTTTTTCAGATTCGCAAATACATCAAAAATTAATTGCATATTACAAATTTACAAATTAAATTGATTGTAATCATTCTGTAACAATATAATAGTGCACGGAATGAAAAAACTATTCCAAATACCACAACTGCTTGAGCATTGTTACTCTCAGAGTGTTTTAACCCATTGTGTGTGTGTATGGTGTCATAGCTGCACAGCGGCTGATCGGAAAGCTCTATGGCAGGCTGTGTAGAGAGTGCAGAGGATTATCGGGATACAACTTCCAGCCCTGGAAGACATTTATAGCACACTCTGCCTAAGGAAAGCCACAAGAATCTGCATAGATTCCACTCAGCCGTGCCGCAATCTACTTGAACTTCTCCAATCTAGCTTTTCCTGTATGGACCTCAAGGCTAAGAAAAGGTTTCATTCCAAGAGCTATAAACACACTCAATCAAGTTCATCAAGTGCGGTCGGTAGAACTACTTGTACTTAGAATTACAATTACCTTACTGTAAACCTGCACTAAAACTGTAACACTGCACACCCTGAGTCATTTTCTGAACCATTTGCACTGTATGTACATGTTTATACTACTTATGCTTTCATATTGTATATTTTTCATTAATTTTTGATCATATTATTATTGTTATTTTATAGGAAAAGCACACATTTACAGATGATGATGACTGGCTTCTAAGTCAATTTCGATCTCTATTCTATACTAGGATATATGCTTGATATCATTTTTATGATGAAACCCATTAAAGAATGCATAGTAAATTTTACAGATAAATCGCTATCTTCATTAAAATAATATTTACTGTTAGCAATTAGCTGAATCCTCATCAGGAGATTGTTCCTGCCTTGCGCTTGATGTTTACTGGGACTGGCATGACCCTGGATGGATGGAAGAAGTAAACATGTATAACAAAGATTTTTCAATGGTCCATAAAAGTTTTGAAGAATCTACGTTCTAAGCTTGCAGCTGGTTTTACATTGCAGGGATTGGGGGTTGGTACATTTGACAGAGACAGTACTGCTGCATTTAATTATTCCATTCAGGGTCGCACCTGTCCTAGCAAGCATCTTGCGGGAGGCAGGAACAATCCCTGGACGAGGCACCAGCTCATCGCTACCGCTGCACCACCGTGCCCCCACATGTTTAACAGATGCTTTAAAGAACTTCATTATGCATTGGACTATTCTAAAATGTTCAAAGAACAGTAATATCATGAATGTAATGTATTCGGAGTTGTAATCACTGCCTGCACACTCCTGCATGGGAAAGAAAAAGCCCATTTAAGAAGTACGGTATGTAGATTAATGACTTGGCCGGGGAACACATACTACTTTAGTCACAATGGGATTTGAGAAACTCTAGTAAATTAAAAATTGATTTTAAGATGAAGTTTACTAAGTTCAGCTTTAATGACAAAATAAAGTACATGATTAAAGTGGAAATTTTTAGATTAAAGTCTACATTTCAACCTTTTTATCTTCGCTGTGTCATTAATTTTATTTTTCTTTTCTTTGTGCCCTAATACACTTCCGTATGACATTCTGACGGTGGGCTACGACTCGCCTTTTCAACTCAACTTTGACATCTGACCACTTATTTTTTATTTTGGCACTGGGAGACTTTCTGAACTTGAATTTTTGAGTGTCTCTGTCACACTGTATCACTCCATCATTTTCCTTTTGTTACTTATAACACTCCTTAAGCCAACAAATAGTACATTTTTCCGTGCCTCCACTTTGCATAGGCTGAATTTTTCTTTCCTCTGCTTTTGCCGTTGTCTTTTCATAAAATGTGGAACTTAATGGGCTATTTATATTGATTCGCATATCGAAAGGGGTGTAATTCTGGGAGGCGTCAGGGTGGAGCAGCAGGCATGAGCACATGTGTTGCTTGTCATGCTGACTGGGATTTATGAAGCAGAAGTGCATGGAAGTTTGCTTATGTTCAGTTTTGTGCATGCACACATTTCCACTTTTGTCTGTATGCCATGTTTTAGTGTGAATTCTAACGACGACTTATACGTGACAATTCACATCATTGTAACAAAGGAAAGAATATAGACTATCAAAAATCTATGTTATCAGATAACAGTCATTTTATAGCCCTATGATTATACTAATTGTATGCAGTAGGAACTGTATTGGACTTTCTCATTCAAAGATTGCAAGCTTTGTACTGTATATATTTGGGGTTCCTTTTCTGTGTGGAAAATATTTGCACTGGTGTTTGGTATTCCAAAACTGATCCATGTCTTCTGCCTCCTCACTGGTACTGATGAAGCTTTTAACATGAACAATACTACTAATTACTAGGGCGCTTTGCCCCCTGCTCGCTTCGCTCGCCCCCTCCTGCCCCCGGCCTGTGCTACACGCCAGCCAATATATATGTCTGATGCTCTTTTAATTTTCACGGATACACCTCTTCATTGGGAGGAAACACTATTTTTACCTGATGGCAACGCAAATTAGATGATCTACAAGTCTCCAACTTAAAGTTTAAAGCCAAACAATATCTTCAATCTCTTTTCGCTGTTCCGTTATTTCACCGAGTAATACTTTCAGTTTGTTTGCGCTAATGCGATATTTACTATCATTTTTTTGAGACTTTCCAATTTTAGTACTTTCATTATCTCTAACCTGCTCTGCATGTGTACCATGCCAATGTTTTTGAATACTTTATGACGTTCTACTTTGTCATCTACTCTTTGTCTTTTATTTCCAGCCCTGGGCGTGGTTAAATCTCTTGGCACAAAGTCTCATCTTGTGGGACATGAAAGTATCTCTCTGAAAAAGTCATGTCTCGTCCCAGGGTTTTTTTTTTATTACAATAGAGAGAAATGTTACAGCAAATACATAAATCTGTAACATTTCACTTTTAACACTTAAAGATGAAATATCTTATGTTCTGCATATAGCAAATCAAATTAGCAAATAACCTTATAAGCAAATCAAATCCTCAAACACAATTCAAATATGCCAGTGTCAAGTGACAATGTAAAGTAATATGGGAACATGAAAATAATGAAGAAATGAAACAAAAACATTAGCATTTAATGTTTTTATGAAACTGATACAGGACCCAGTCTTATCAAAAGTGGAATCAAACTTCCAGTTAAATATCTTGGCTTTCTATTAAGGAATCAATGACAACAGTAAATTGCACTTCTATATCTTATAAACAACCCAGCTTGGTGGCACAGTAGTTAGGAGACAAATCACGGGATCAAATCATAGGCAGGGCACTGTCTTTGTGAAGACTGCATGTTTTTTCCAAGATTGAGTTTCACTTTTTCAACTTTTCTTTCACCATCCGCAGTCATCAGAGTCACTCTAAGTAAGGGAGTTCTCCTTTAGTCCATTTGGCTACTCAGATTATACTTTGCTTTTTCTCAGCGAGGGCGATATCATCTGCCACATCAGTGCTTAAATGTAAGAAACAGAAAGCAAAGAAAGCTCAGTTATAATTTCAAGTATTTTCTAAACTAGTGATTATTACACATTCAATCCTAACCTATGAAAATTAATTACAAATTGTGTATATTTTATATGGGCTTTAAAATATATTTTAGCATTATGTTAATAGTTGTTAGGAATCAAGACCTGAAAACTACACTAAATCAAAGCAGACACAAAATCAAGCAGAAGATTCTAGGAGAAAAATGTTGGCAAGTTCTATACAAAATCACAGAAAACTCAGACACGAGGCTCACACTTAAAATCACTAATGCAATAGGTTAGGACATGAAGCAGACACTTTTCTGATTTTTTTTAAATACCTTATGCAACTTATGCAAAAATATTCTTCAGCATTATTTGTGAAAAAATTGACAAACTCACTTGAAATTGACCTCTTTAATGTAACAGGTAGGGTATTCAAACCCACAATCCTTAGCATGCTGCTGCCAGCGAGGCTCATCAGTCTCTGATGTGAGGTACCGCTGACCCAAGCGGGTTTCAAATTCACGAAGATCTAGCCATAGCTGGTAATTCTAGGGACAACATAAAGTGAATATGCACTGTGCATGTGATTTACCACCCTAAAAGCATCACACAACCTGGGACACGGGAGTGGCAGCTCTGGAAAGGGTCTAGTAAGATGGTATTCCCAAACTATATTGAAAAATATGTTGAAGAATCAATTAATGTGAGATAAAAAGTGTTTGTTTCTTATATGAAGTGTATTTAAAGGAACTTTAAGTAAGAATACATTTTCTAGTAATATACTTACAAGTTTTTTTTATAGTGTTATCCATACTTCTATTAAAAGCCTTTTTTATATGCTAATCTGCCATTTCAGCTGTTACACTTGTGTATTTGTATAATTTACATTTGTACTGTGAAACAACTTTGCAGATACAATTACAGTTTCAATGATATTTCTTCTAGCAATTGAACATTAAGAATAATACTTATCATACATTTTCAATGGCATATGCTATAACTGGAATGATCCATTTGTTTTTTTTTCTACTTAATCTTTTGTTGCTTACAATGATAGCATTAAATGATAAAATTTCTGGCATCATTTATATAGCATTTTACATTAACTTAAGCTCTGCAATGGGTTTGCACCCTGTTCCAGATTGGTTCCTGGCACTGTATTTGTTAAATAGGTATATTTCAGTATACTAGAATAGCAGATATTTACATATTTTAAAATATATTACTGTACAATGTATTATATATTTTCATAATTATTAATTTAATATATATAGAATATATAGAATATATTTTATAGTATTTTTAACTTTCAAATGAAAGCAAATGAGTTGTGATGGATGCTGCACTATCAGCTGTTCTTTTAACTAAATCCGAAAAGTTAGAACGACATAGACAATGAAAATTACCTGAAGCCATGGGTGATTAAGTGCCTTAGATACACTATACCTCTTTCTGATTGTCACCTGCAGAAGATTATTGACCAGATCGATGGCTAAAAAAGTAAAACAAAATAAAAGCAATTTCTGAATATCAAAGAGTCACATTTACACTTCACACAAAGTAAATCAGTAATATGAGTGCATAGGTGACAGACTGCCCAATAGACAGTCAAAACCACTCTAAGATAAACTGTAAATTTCAGTAGACTGTAACAACCATTTGAATTTCAATGCAATAGTACATCATTTTATTCTGTACAGTTTTAGTTTATAATCTCCTTAAAATGTCCCTTACCCTTATGTGAAATTTCTGCCCATGGTATTTCTGGGTACATGAATGCTGCATTTTGAATCTGATCATTGACATCTTCTTCCTCATTGAAGGGGAAGGTGCCACTCAGGCTTACATACAGCACAACTCCCACTGACCACATGTCCAAAGAGCGGTTGTAGCCATGACTTTGGATCACTTCAGGTGCCAGGTAGGCTGGTGTACCAACAACTGAACGTCTAAATGACTTTTCCCCAATGATGCGGGCAAACCCAAAGTCACATAACTTGATCTGAGAAATGAAGGACAAGGCAGTTATACCTAGAAATCCTACTTATCGTTTCCCACTTGAGATGCAGCATGACATTGCCCGTCAGCAAATGGAACAATGACATGCTGACAGTCACATATTCATTTCTAAATATTTATAAAATATAAACGAGAACAGTTGTGACCTGTGGAAATGAGTCTGCAGTAGCCAGGAGAACATTTTCTGGTTTTAAATCACAATGAACAATGTTCTTGAAGTGCAAGTGCCTCAGAGCTTCTAGAATCTGTTAGAACACACAAAAATACCAGTTACACTTTATTATACTACACTTCAATCAAGCTAGTAAGAAAATCTAGAAAACCCAAAGAAAAATCCATATAGACACAAAGAATGTGTAAACTCCACCCAGAAGGTGACCAGACCAGGATCCCCACTTCTGTGCCACTCAAACCAAAGATCAAATCATTTGAATTAAAAACATAAATAATGTTTGTGGCTTTTGCTAGTTTTACAGTGTGACTTGATTTGGTATGCTGTCCTTTTCCATTGGTGTTTGTCAGGTGTTGAGATTTATTTTTATGCTCAAGTATGTTCTGGTTGATTGACTATGGGCTACGTTCTATTTTAAAGATTTTATTTTTTTTAAAGGAGCAGGCCACTGAGCCCAAAGTAACTAACCAATTTTTAGTCCATATTTTCATATTAATGTTTCACATTTTTAACTCCAAGAGTTCCTACTTTCACATTTCATGGTAGCCAATCTCATGTTCTGCATCTGTGGGTCTCTATGTGAAAGAGAGTTAACATTTGCAGACATGTACCAGACATTCTTGTTAAAGTAACTGTTGGCATCTACCCTTCTAACTATATGAAGACCTGAAACACTAATATTATCAATTATGCTTGTATAGTGATGAAACAATTCTGGTTTATCAGTCTTTCTCTTGCATCCAACATTTTCTAATTTTCATTGCAGCTTTGCTCTTAATCACAGAGCAATACCTTTTATCTGTAAAGACTGTGATTTTTTTTTTTTTTTTTGTTAAATTTAAGGGTGATCAAGTCTACATTACTAAATTAAACACAGACTAATTAAAACTAACTTACTACATGACAATACAAATGGTATCCTTATAAAGGTATGCTGTCATTTAGTTGATTGGTTAATCCTTTCCAGTTGACTGCAAAATTCAACTTGCAGCAATCCAGTTGCTTTTTTTTTCACTGAACAGCTAAGTATAATTTTTATTGTTTCCACACAATGCAATTTGTTAAAATGTAGCATAAATATTTCTCACACAAATGCATCACAAAATGGGTCTGCATTCATGGTAAATCAGCCAAATGAAAACTTTCTTTAATACAGATGATTTGCAAGACAGAAAGAAAGAATTCTTGCAAGCATATTTCTTTGCTAATATTATTTAATGTAGCAAATTAAATCATTTATATGCAGATACAACAAACCTGTATGACCAGGAAGCGTGTGATCCTTTCAGGAAGGCGCCCCTTTTCACTCGACAGGATCATCTCTAGCATGTCACTGTGCAGTTTCTCCATGACAACAAAAATGAATTTGGGTGTTTCAAACATGCCTTCTAGGTGTACAACCCCAGGGTGTCTTAGGTTCTGAAATTGTGGACAGAGAAGTGGACAGTGAAGGCCTGAGTTATTGACATTTCTCTATAGGCAGTTGCTACTGATGCAGCAGCTGATCACTTCATTACTAACAAACTCATCTACAGTATATACTGTATTGGGTCACCAACATGGGAAGTCAACACTCTCTTTAGATCAAATTACGGTACTTGTGTACTAAATGAATGGCACTATTATCGTTGGGTGGGGCCGCTGCCCCGGTTGCATAATTTTTGGAGTTTAAATTATTAGACTGACCTACCCCAACCACAAATACTAACCTTAAAGTTAGTGGGGGTGGAGCATAGTTGACTATAGGTCCCTAATGTTAATGTCCCCTTTGGGTGCCTAATGTTAAAAATAAAAATCCAATTTGCGTCACAATAAGAGAAAAGGGTACTAGCCGTCCATTTAGTACACAAGTACCCAAATTACTTCCAAACTTATTCTTCTGGTTTTGAGATGCCAAAACTCACCCCAAAAGCATGCTCAGAGTTTTCAATCATGAAGAAGTCAATCTGAATCTAAAAAAGATTCTGACCTATTAGCTACTTTAATGTTCAAATAGGTCACAGTGGGTTTTTCCCCTCTCAATATTTATATACATACTGCACATTTACTGATCTAGAAGAGAGGAAACAAAACACTTTTAACCTTGTTCTTACCAGAAATTAACTCAGGTTAAGTAATATATTTTTGATGATCATTCCTTTATAGTGGAAGCACACAAGACTTGGATTACCTGTAAAATGGCCACTTCATTCCTTAGCTGGCACTCCTGTCTGGTGGGAAATTTAGTCTTGTCAATTGCTTTGATGGCAACATCACGGCCTGTCTTCCTATGCTTACCTGAAAAGAAAATATCCTGTAAAGTTGTACATTATGTCAGATAAAACACAGCGGGTACATTATGGCTCATAAATACCTAAACAGCATGTAACTGATGGCCTAAAGAAACTAGACAGGAAGATTTGGTGGTTCATAAAAATAAACATACATTTCTTTGAATATGCAAGTGTTTTTGGGGTCTGTTCGTATGTTTTTCCTTCAACAATCAGGTGCGTGTTTCTCATGTACCCCAGGGTCATGCAACTGTACTGCAACTGATATTTATGTATGCCTTATTTAACTCTAGACAGCTGATGCATCTTCTAATTTTCATTCTAGCTTTGCTCTTAATCACTGAGGAATACCTTTTAACTGAAAAGATTTTTTTTTTGTTAAAATTAAGGGTGTCCCAGTTGTAATTACTGCTGCCTTATAACTAGAAGTGACCGATTTAAAATATCAGCCCAGTTACTGCCTATACAGTATGTATTATGTTTGTTTTCTCTGTGTCTATTTCTCACAGAAACTGACACATAATGTAGTTTCTAATTTGCGATTATAAGTTGGTCTGGTGTGCATGTGTGCTCTTAGAAGACCTGGGACTCTGTTTGCAAATTTGGCTCCTGAATTTATTCCTGGTGCTGCTCAGATAGGCTCTCACTCCACATATATTGGATTTGAGCAGGTCAGTGGCTGAATAAATGGATAGAAATGTACTTTCAAAATGACATACTGTTACATATCAGTAACAATGAGTACAAGTAATTGTCCAGTTTTTGCAGCTCATATGTAGCAAGTGAGTACATTTACTAACTAGAACACGCAAACAGAGAAGGATTGAACATTGGGGAGCATTGTAGGAGATCTCAGTAGCAAATAATGCAGATTGCTTAATTAGAGATATAATTAAAAGAACTACAGGCTGAATTTTTTGTACAAAATGGTATATTAAGGCACACTATCATTTAATAAGGTTAGGCTCCTGCTATTTGAGAAAAATCTATATAAGTATTTCCAGGTTCATGTCTTGCACCTCCTGCTTTAAGAGTAGGTTAGGAACCTCCACAAGTCAGTATTAAGCAGGTTCAGTATAAGATTTGCATTGGGTGTGACGAGGATAGGCAGGATTAGGAATGACTACATTAGAGCATCAGCTCAAGTTGGACGGTTGCGAGACAAAGTCAGAGAGGCGAGATTGCATTGGTTTGGACATGTGCAGAGGAGAGATGCTGGATATATTGGGAAAAGGATGCTAAGGATAGAGCTGCCAGGGAAGAGAAAAAGAGGAAAGCATAAGAGGAGGTTTATGGATGTGGTGAGAGAGGACATGCAGGTAATGGGTGTCACAGAGCAAGATATAGAGGACATAAAGATATGAAGCGAGATGATCCGTTGTGGTGACCCCTAATGGGAGCAGCAGAAAGACGAAGCAGAAGAAGAAGAATACGAGTAAATCAGATAAACAAAATCCATGGTCTAAGAGGAAGATCTATTAGAGGTTTTCTTACTCTTGTACTGGCAAAATTCACACACATACTGTACATGAACCGACTGTAATGTTATATTGCAATTATTGATAGTCATACATACCAGAATGCTCCAACACCAAACTGAGAACTTACTGCTGACAGAAAGTAATGCCTTTTCAACCCTTGACATTTTAAAAACCATCTGTTTTCTAACCTGCTTATCCAGTTTAAGATCAAAAGAAACTGCTTCCCAGCAACATTCACCATGAAATCTGGTGCTGTGAGTAACAGTGCCCATGCACTAAATTCACACTAATAAAATTTTGGACCAACTTACCTCCATAGACAATTCCAAACTGTCCAGAACCAAGCACTTCATCTGGGAAAATCTGGTAAAATGTGTAAATGTTCTATGGAAAGAAAAAAGAAATATGAGACTGATGACATTGTGCTTACAGTATATGTATTGTAAAGGCCCCTCTTAACCAAAAAAAAAAAAAATTTCAATTTCAAAGCAGTGACCTCCCTCGCCTTTTGAAATTACAATGTTGATAGGACCGCATTCAGAAACCAATGCAGGCTTAAGACTCAAATGTATTTAAAAAGAATATTAAGAAATCAAAGGAACCCTAAAAATGAAATAAATAGGAAAGTGGATGTAGTGGCTAAACACTGCATCTTGGGTAAACAATACCCAATACAGTCAGTCATCATCCAACCCGCTATATCCTAACACAGGGTCACGGGGGCCTGCTGGAGCCAATCCCAGCCAAACACAGGTCGCAAGGCAGGAACAAATCCCGGGCAGGGCACATGCACACACGCACCCACACACCAAGCACAATTTAGGGGACATTTTAGGATCACCAATGCACCTAACCTGCATGTCTTTGACTGTGGGAGAAAACCAGAGCACCTGGAGGAAACCCAGGCAGACATGGGGAGAACATGCAAACTCCACACAGGGAGGACCCAGGAAACACAAATTGGATTGCTCTATAATTTATTAGATAAAAACATGCTAAATTACAAATTGTACATGTTCTTAACATAAACTTACGTAGCAGACACAGAGATGTTCCAGTACTCTTTGCGGGTTTGGGTATACAAATGGTTAATTATCCTTTTGCCAAAATACAAAAATCTAAGATTATAATTTAAAAATCGGAGTACAGAATAATTTATGCACATGAGTGAACTCAGAATTCACTCTGTTACAAATTATGATTTGGATATGAAAGCTACTGTGACAAATGTTAGTACTAACAGCTTAAAGAAACTGGGTTGGCTAACCAAAGTTAAACGTTAAATATTTACTGCCTTACCACATTTTCATGAGCTTGGACTTGGACACTGGAACCTTTTAAAAGAAAAAAATATATAATAAAATCACTTGAATCTTTGTTGCATAAAGTTTTGAAAAATCATTTAGAAAAAAACACACCTTTATTAAATATCCTTTTTAAACAGAATGTCACTGAGAGAAAGTATCTCAAACGCAAAACAAATAACAGAAGCACTTATCCATGGAAAGAATACATATTATTAGCAATCATAAAACCGTACAAGAAAAATCATGCAGGTAAATTAGGAGCAGCGCATCATTGTGGAGCAGTAGTTGGCGGTGCCGTCTCATGGGGCAGGCGTCCACAGTTAGAAACTTGCGGAATTTGCACAGACACTTTCACCCCTTCTTTACCTATTCAAAAGATGTACGTTGAGTTTAACGGCCAAGGGCTGAGAGCTGGTATGTGCGTGAGTGGCTCCAACCATCTGTGACCCTGAATCGAGAATGTTATGTATGTAAAGTAAAACCAAAAGAACTGTAATAGATTACGGTTGTAGCAGGAAATGTCGCAGTGACAGTTTTAAGAAACTGTTTGGCTGTTACGTTGATGCCGGAACTACTGACGAACAAAGCTGCTTACACGGTGCGGAGAGGAGATCTTGTGCTGCAGAAGAGTTTAAACGTTTCTCAGGCTCGCGTTTCCATCTGCACCTGCACTTTCTTTTTATATCACTTTTTCTAATATAAAGGTTCTTGAAACAGATCGAGAAATCGCAGGCTTTAGCACTGAACGTGGATTATCAGTCGAGATGTGATAAAAAGGTGTTACGTAGCTGACCTCATAGGTGCAGCGGTCTGCAATTACACTGGTGTCTCAGCCACTGAACTCTGAGTCCGGCAAGCACTGCGCCTGTGGTGACGTCACGGATTGCTTAACCGCTTCGACAAAATCTCGATTCTCTGCGCGCCTTTTTCAAACACTGACTGTAGTTGTCCGTTTCGTGTTTGTTTTCTGTCAAATAAAGCACGCTTTTATGTGCAATTGTGTAAATACTAAGTGCGCGTGGTTTGTAATAGTGTGTAAACACGAATTGGAACATTTGACCAGTGCTTAATCGTTGCGAATACCAAAGATGCTCGAATAAGTCATGGTGTCCCGCACGACAACAGAGGGAAAACCAAACAAGCAACACTATAACACACGAGTGATAACAACTGGCACTGCCGTAATGGCTTGCCTTCTAGACGTCTGTCTATTACGTATGCTCTTTCTTTGTGTATAATGTGATTTCTGTATTAGTAATTACTTTTTAGCATAATGGCACGGAAAAAAACAGAATTGCTGTCATTTGTTTCTCTTAGTGCAAACTGTATGGGCAAAATAATGTTGAATTGCCAAGAATCTTAACAACTATCAATAACATTTTTTCATGCTGTTTTTAAGGATAAACTGTATTTGAAATGTTTCAAAAACAGCAGCAGGCACGGCAGTGCTTTTAACATAAATAGGGGGACATTTATCCAAAAATGTAGTCTCGTGTGATGGGATTTTTATCACGTGCCTCTTGTGGTGCTGGGTGATTCGTTCTTTTTGAGCGACTCTTTGGTGAATCATAGGAATCGGTTCAGTGGAGCTCAAAGGGACTAGTGCTAAAGTGCATGCGTGTCGTAACTTCTACGTGTCGCTGCCGGATGTGTAAAGCGCATGCGTAACAGCTGCCTAAATCATAGTGCTTCGATTAATTTCGTTCCGTTCAAAATTATCAGAATCTTTGAATCACTGATTCGTTCACTATAAAAACAATAAGCTATATTCTAGTTTAAAGAATAGTATCATAATTATGTGACGTTAATCACCAAACAATACAAAAATATAAAACTCAAGCAACAAAATAAGTAATTAACACATAATAATAATAATAATCCACTTTATTGAATTTTGACAATAAATACAATTTCAACAATAAATTAAAAATAACAATTGTACAAATAGACCCTTAGTGCACACATCACAGTAATACTGTTGAGAGCATTGAAATGTGACTAAATAAAATTGTTTTTAGTTTTGGGTTAATGTCCCGCAATATCGTTCTTTTATATCCCACCCTTTCTGTTACAATCAGCTATACATATATCATCAGTGATCTGAACTACAATTCAATGTACTGCGAGTCTCTTGTCAGCAGTTAAGTACACAAAGTGATTCTTTCGGTGAAATAGTTCAATGTGCTGTACTGCGAGTCAATTTTGTGCAGTTCGCTGCTCAGGTCAGTACATGAACGGATTCTTTTGGTGAACTAGATCAATGTACTGAAATGTGAGTTTCTTGTCTGCAGTTCATGAATAAACTTGCAATGGTTCTCCAGATCAGTAAGGGGTATACTGTTTCATTCACTCAGTCCATGTACTGAGACGCAAGGTTATTATAGTCTTGCCTTTTTATAATAGTTTTTACTTCTGTATTCTTTCTGACCTTACTTGGAAATTCAGTTTAGTTTTAGTTTTCCTTTATTTTACATTTGTAATTTTCATTTTTTTCAAGTTTTTAAATCACAAAGACATTTCTTTTTAATTTTTATATCTATTAGTTTCAGTTTTAGTAATTATGGCATGGAGCTCCTATGGAGTTTTGTACTTTTGTGTCACAATCAGACAGAACTGTACACTTAACAGATTTGGATACGAGTTTAATATTAGTGGAAGCTTACTACACTGCATGGTTTGCTATCTGGTTTTGTTTTTGTCTGATAAAAACAAGCATAATCAAAACCAGATACTGAATATGAACAATTTTACACTATTTTATCATTTTAAAAATATTTTCTATGTCATTTGTGCAGAACAAATCTGCACTGACTGTTGACACTTTTTATCTTTTCATTTTATTGGCAAAAGTGGGCCAATTTGAAATGAAATTTAGGTGAATTTTTTGAAGATTTAAGGGTTTTTTTTTTTTTACTCAAAATGTCAACAGCAAACAACATTTTCTGCTCCAAGACAATGTGCTTATAATGTGTGCCTTCCATATTGCATTCCAAAATCTCCAATACTGGGCTTTGTTTTTTTTCTACTAGCCATATTGATCTCTGATTCCATCTCAGGCACAAATAATTTATAGACAGAGTTTTGCTACCTGCAGGGCTGAAAAGATATAAAAAAAAAATCAGAAAATAGATTTTACTGTTTTCTGATGGGTGTGATCATGAAAATCGTGGGGGCTTAGGAAGAACAGGAATCTTAGGCTTGAATCAATGTGCAGACCCCACCTGGCTGTATTGAGGGAAACAAAGAAAAACAAGCATGTTGTGTGAAGTTTAGGGGTGGCGAGACTTGAATAGCTCACTATAAAAACAGTAAACTCTTAATGAGCAGAGTAAGAGCAGGTAATAGGAGTGCGGAGGGGCACAAAATGACAGAGACAGCATCTGAGATTATTAACAATATATACTTTATATAAACATGTTTATCCAGAGCAGAATACATGTAACCTGGAGCCTACCCCAGCAGGTTTGGATGCAAGGCAGGAAAAATCCCTAGTATGCAATATGTATGATATGGCTGATGTTAAGAACAAAAAGAATATAATATTTCAGCTATCTATTTTGAGAGGGAGTGACACATTGAAAAAAGGGAGACAAATATTTTAAAATATAATTCTGCTACTGGATTATTTTCACAATATCAGGTATTTTGAGCTGTGAAAATTAACTAAAAAAGATAATTTAATAATATAGAATAAATACAAAACACATTAGTATATTTATACCTGTAGTTCAGTAGAGACATTGTCAACTCAGGAATTTTACAAGGTTTGTATCACTTCATTGTTAAATGATGTTTTTAAAGCAAAAGTGATTGGTCAGTAAGAATATGCTGATCTTGTATGTTTACCGTCAGTCTCTCGATCAGTGTCGTTTTATTTTCAAAAATCAGGAGTGGTCTCCCCTCGGCTTTCTCATTTACTCAGATATGGGGATGGATATATGAGGAGTAAACTTCAAGGCAATGATTATATTTTTATATTATGTACAGTAAAGAACAATCAACAACAAATCAAATTAACAATATTTTGAACAATTATTCTAAAAGTAAAGTTGAATTAGTTGGACTCTGCTACTGCATGAATAAACAAAAATCGAGTATGTGTTCAGGTAAAGTACCACTTCCAGTTGATGGATTTGGCCCAAAAGCTAATACAGATCTACAACTTTGGTGTAGCAACCACATGCCGAATTTCATCCATGTATCTCTTTGCGTTTTTGAGTTGTCGTGTTTACACACACAGACATAAACACAGAGAGAGAGAGTTCCAAAAAATGCCATTTTCAGATTCAGGGATGTCTAAAACGTCAAGATTCATCAAAATCTCGAGGTTGAATTTTTTTATGATTACTATACTTTCTCTGTACTTCATATACAAGAAAGTAAAAACTGTTTCTCCTGTGCAAAGTGGCAGGTGAATTACTGTCAACAAAAAGCAGGCACCTGAGAAATAAACTGAAACGTTACTCACTTGTGATTTTCAGTGTCCATATGGTAAAGGTTTTGTTGACCAGCACAATACGATTTCAGGCGTTTGCGCTTGTTGTATATCAAGATATAATTCAAAGAAAGGCGTCACAGTAAATCGCTTTCTATTTCACATGCTTTACACACTGGTAGTCAGCTTGCTCTGTCACCACAAATGCTGTGTGAACACCCACCATCCATCACCAGCCTCCGTTAACTGGATAAATATATGCGGGCGGCTCATGGTGGATGACTTGCTGTTTTAGACTTAAAAGTTACAAGGTTTAAAGACTAATGGCAAGAATATTCATTCAAAAACAAAAATTAAAAATATTTTTAGTAAATTATTTTATTTCAGTTAGTCTATCTAGCTACTTTAATAGTTTTGTTTAGTTTTTCATATTCAGTTTTGTTAATCAATTTATTTTAGTTTACAAAAATGTTTTTTTAAATAATAGTTTCAGTTTTGATTTTCGTTTTCGTTAACTATAATAACCTTGCTGAGATGGTCATAGTTCACTTAGTCAAAGTGGACTGCTCAATGGGAGGTGCTTGGTGTCATCTACCAAGTCAGTCATTGGCTAGTTGTCGTCAACACCATTTTACTGAAACAATTTACTGATAGGCTATTTTCCAAATATAGCAGCCATTTAAGTGACATTAACATGATAGCTCCAGATTGTTGCTGAATGCAAAATAAAATGTAGCACACACTGCACACGCCTCGAAAAGATTTGTTATTTAATGTTAGTGAACCAGTACATTTGTTAGTAATGATAATAATACATTTTATTTATATAGCACCTTTCCAATGGTCAAGAGTCAAAGATAAGTACAAAAGAACTAGTTCATTTTTCACTGCATATCACTATTAAATCAAGAGTCTCAACTCGTTTGATTCAGGAGCGACTCACTTCCCTGAGAATCAGTCTGATGATTAATTTGATTTGTGACCGAATTGTTAACGAGTTTCAAACTTGTCATTCACTTGTGATTCTGTAATGCATCGTCTTATTTTAATTATGCATCTTAAATGTGTTATTTTTGTTTGTTTTTGATACACTTTATTAATTCCCAAGGGGTAATTGTCTTTTCATGTGACCTTTTGGAGGTCAGCCATTGTACAGCACCCTAGAACAATTTTCAGGTTAAGAGCCTTGCTTAAGGTCCAGCTGAGTAAGATCCATTCTGGCAGTAACGGGATTTTGAATTGGCAACTTTCCAGATTTTAGCACAGATCCTTGGCTTAAGAGCCACCACTCCGTCATAATTAAATTTTATTATCAAGCTTTGTGTACTAAAACAGGGCAACAGCATATGAATTATCATGTAAAACATATAATGAATAAAACATGTAATGAATTTTATGTATAAATAAATAATGCTGTATTTGTAGATTATTAATATTATTGCTTGCTAATTTATATTTATTATGTATTTATATACACACAAACGTACAAATATGTGAAACTGATATACACCCATCCATCCATTATCCAGCCCAATGTATCCTAACTACAGGGTCACGGGGGTCTGCTGGAGCCAATCCCAGCCTACACAAGGTGCAAGGTAGGAAACAAACCCTGGGCAGGGCACCAGACCACCACAGAACTAATATACAAATTATTTTATATTTGTGAAGGGATCAAAGCCACAGAACTATAGTAATAAATTATCCTGAAAAATGAATCAAATAATATAAGAAATCCATTCACTTAAATGGGTAGTTCAAAAGAATCAATTCATTAAATTGAATCAAAAAGCCCATTACTACTCTCCAACAGAAAGCATTACAGGCTGGCAAAATTATAATGCCTGCAGCAATCCATAATCTACAATGCCTCTTTCAAAAAATGAAGCAACCAACATTTTCTTTTGGCTGTTCATAACAAGACAGTAGTTAATTAATTTCAAAATAGGATAGTGTGTGTTGCCTATCTAGGTTTCCATCCTTCATCCATCCTCTAAATTTGCTTATTCAGAGTAGAGCCATGGGAAAGCTTAAGCCTGCTCCAGCAAAAATATGGCACAAAGCAGGAACAATCCTTATGCAGGGTGCCAGCCCATAATAGTGTGAAAACACACACACAAATCTTTTGCAAATTTAGCGTTGTCAGTCCACCTAAGGTACAGTACATAGACAGATAGATACTTTATTAATCCCAAGGGGAAATTCACATAATCCAGCAGCAGTATACTGATACAAAGAAACAATATTAAATTAAATAGTAATAAAAATGAAAAGGCAGACAATAACTTTGAGTAATGTTAGCATTTACTCCCCCGGGTGGAATTAAAGAGTCGCATAGTGTGGGGGAGGAACGATCTCCTCAGTCTGTCAGTGGAGCAGGACAGTGACAAAAGTCTGTCACTGAAGCTACTCCTCTGCCTGGAGATGACACTGTTCAGTGGATGCAGTGGATTATTCATGATTGACAGGAGTTTGCTTAATGCCCGTCGCTCTGCCACAGATGTTAAACTGTCCAACTTTACTCCTACAATAGAGCCTGCCTTCTTAACAAGTTTGTCCAGGCGTGAGGCATCTTTCATCTTTATGCTGCCACCCCAGCACACCACCGCGTAGAAGAGGGCACTCGCCACAACCGTCTGGTAGAACATCTGCAGCATCTTACTGCAGATGTTGAAGGATGCCAACCTTCTCAGAAAGTATAGTCTGCTCTGACCTTTCTTACATAGAGCATCAGTATTGGCAGTCCAGTCCAATTTGTCATCTAGCTGCACTCCCAGATATTTATAGGTCTACACCCTCTGCACACATTCACCTCTGATGATAACAGGGTCCATGAGGGGCCTCCTAAAATCCACCACCAGCTCCTTGGTTTTGCTGGTGTTAAGATGTAAGTGGTTTGAGTTGCACCATTTAACAAAGTCTTTGATTAGCTTCCTGTACTCCTCCTCCTGCCCACTCCTGATGCAGCCCACAATAGCAGTGTCATCAGCGAACTTTTGCACGTGGCAGGGCTCCGAGTCATATTGGAAGTCTGATGTATATAGATTGAACAGGACCGGAGAAAGTACAGTCCCCTGTGGCGCCCCTGTATTGTATTGCTGAACACAATGTCAGACCTGCAGTTCCCAAGACACACATATTGAGGTCTGTCTGTAACATGTCTTTGGTTGTGGTTTTACTCCAGTTATGTCTCACAGTCCAAACTCCACACAGGGAGCACCTTGAACTTCAACAGTCTCCTTGTGGAGAGGCACCAGTGCTTTCGCTGCGTCTCAAGTCTGATGCAGTGAATTCAGCTGTATTATGCACACTTCCAGGTGTATCAACACAAATGTCTTGGATTAAACACTTGTCTTAGACAATCCCAAGAATTATAGATGGCTGTCCTTTGTGAATAATGTAATTGTGGTAACCATTTGTTTGGGGGAAGTGTAAACATCAAGCGTGCTGCAAACCTGTGGCACAAGGTGTAACAAAGAATTGTAGTATACAATCTTTTTTTGCTTCCACAACATTTGTGTTGACTTGATGTATTTGTTGTATATTGTATTAGACTTGGAATACAAGGAATATAAGAGAGAAACTGTGAAGTGGTGAAAAGAATGCATAAACTTGGGAATTTCTCTTTATTAATGGACACTTAGGCCAATGAGAGATGAGTACTTGATTTAAACTCACATTGATCAGAATGCTGTCTTGTTTCTTGCTGGATGCTAGACAGGTTACATTGCTGCATTTTATTGGGGCAGCATGCAGTGAATTTTCGCTGATCTTCCTGAAGACAAATATTCATAAGAACAGACAGAAGCTGCCATAAGCCAATGTCACATTACATGACTTCAGGCCGTAGGGTATGTCAGACTTGGTGACTAAAATTGATGATCTTCTCAATGCACCATATCAATTTACACGACTAGTAATCATTGAGCATGTCAAATTACCTCACTGTGTGATAACTGTCCAGGACAGTTTCACATTTTGCAAACTGGCTGTATTTTCTAACAGCCTACAATATGCAGGCAGGAAAATGTTATAAAGAACAATATCTAAATTACATAATTGAAGGAAAGCATTGTTGGGAAGGAAAAATGTTTTGATTTAAATATTCTTAAAGTGGAAGATGCTGTACAAGTAGTGGAGCCATCTTCAGAGAGGGTTAAGTGGCTAGCAAGAGAAAAAATGTATCTCTCTTTAAAGATTTAGGGTAGGTCAAAGGTTATATTTACTAAGTCACTGTAGATGAAAAGGTTTCAGCAGCAGCAGCTCAAAGTCTGAGGTGAGTACCTTACCTGATGTGAACTGGAAAAAATGCTGGATGATGGCATTATTGAAATAATGAATGAATGTACATAACGGATGTTAAATACTCAATAATAACTAAAAAAGATAACACGATTGTGAGACTGTATAGATCTATGATAAGCAAGAAAAAAACAGTTATCACAGAAAGGTATCCAGTGCCAACTGCTGACAACATATTGCAGGCCGGGCAAGTTAGATGCTAAAAAAAGGGTTTTGGGAGGTAGAGTTAGCTCTTGAATCACGGCACCTAATCACTTTCATTATACACTGCAGTTGCTGTTATTTCAGAGATATTCTGTTTGGCATGTCTAGTACATCAGGGGCAAATCAAAACATTTTGGATTAAATGTTGTATGGAATGCAAGCTGCTATACAGTATATGGATGATGTGGTAGTACATGCAGAAAATGAAGAACAACTTGAACACAGGCACAGACAAGAATTTCAAAAATTCCAAGATAAAACATTAATTTTAAATAAAAGTAAGTGTAGTATATGGTCTGAAGAAATTGAGATACTCAGATATTTGGTCTCTGACAAAAGAGATATATCTAGACCTGAGAAAGATTAATCTGTTTGTAATGCACAGAGACCTAAGTATATTGTACTTTTGTGATTGTTCTTAAGCACTTGTAGAGTTTTGATGAAATTCTTTCCTAATTATGCAGATACATCAGCACCTCAGTAAAATAATAATAAAAAAATAAAAACAGAAGTGGGAATAGACTTCGGAGATGGAGAATACCTTTGCTAAATTGAAAAGAGCACATAAAACTGAACCATGTCTGGCATTACAAATTAGATTTGCCAACAGTAGAGATCAGTGACTTGGGTTCAGTAGGACTGGGAACAGTATTGTCTCAAACACAAGATGATGTACAGAACAAAACCTCGAGTTATGCTAGTCTCTGACTGACCCAATCAGAGAGTCGTTATTCACAAATAGAGCATAAGGCTTTGAGTTGTGCAACATTGCTAACACCCAGGATGCAAAGACTTGGGTTGATATTACAGCAATATCTTTACAAAATTGAACATACAGTAGGAAAGACCAATTTTGCATTTCAGCTGTTATGTCTTCCTTTTAAATGACAAAGCACATAATGATTATGTAGGAACTTCTGTTAATAGAATGCTTTCAGTCAGTGCTTATGAACTGCAGGCACTGACATTTAAGGATGTTAAAATGCCACTAAAGAAGACAGTAATGTAAAATTGTTAATTTCTGTAGTTTGGATGTAGGAGGTTGGGGAGGGGGTTTGGGGCACTGACCTAATCCAATTTCAGGAGAGCTGCAGCCATACCACTGATGTAGGTAGTAGTTATCTGTCTGTGATGGCATGCTTCCCAGAGGACTAAGGACTGTGTTACCGAAAATAAAAGTCAAAAAAGTACTGGAAATAACTGATTGGACACATAAACGTGTGGTATGTACAAAACAGTAACCAAGGACATGGAAAATGATGTTAAGACTGATAAACAAATGTTTCACTTGTGTGTTAAATTTGCCAATGCATGGATCAATCAATCTATTCACCCACTTGAATTATTTCCAAGGCCTTGGACAAAATTGGGTATTGACCTGGTAGGTGCCATTCAGAATGACTACATATCTGACTGTCATAGACTATTAAAACCTCATACCCCGAAGCATCATTGTATTTGACGTGTCATTGGACGCAGTTACTAGAGAACTGAGGAATATCTTTGCATGATTTTGATTATTCATTACAGGTAAAAACAGATAATGATAGAATATGTGAAGGGCAACTGTTTGAATAATTTCTCACTAATTATGAAATGAAACATATCCAAAAGGAGTGGAAATATTTCCCAAAATTCTTTATGTATGCTAAGTATATGCTCCAGTCATCAATAACTATCATCAGTTTATTATCAATCCAATTTTGCATTACTTGCTTAAAATTTGGAACCAATGTAAGGAACACATTAAGTTACAGATGTTATTCTCTCTGCTGCTGTGAGTAAGATGATAGTTAAAATAAGATGCCAGTAGTTTCACATCTAAACTTGTATTTATTTCATGTGTTGCAAAATATTAATCACATCTTTCCACTTGTTTGTGCTGATATTTATAACACAGCATTTGACAGGACCACTGATTAACATGGTAGTAAACACCTGAAATATTTATGTGCTGGTTTCATTAATATCTTGAGCTGAGTAAAGCAAGACATTATGACTTCTTGTATGACGTTTTTGTTGTTCACAATGTTAACAAGTGTGGCATCTTGTTATTGAGGGTGTGTATACAGTATATTTGTTTGCAATCCTATGTGCAGAATAGGTTGAAAGGCAAATCTAAACTGGTTCAGTGGTGGTGGGTGTGTCACTTTTTGTGATAGACTATTGCCTCATCAAATCAGGGTTGGTTTCCACCATGCACTCAATGTTGCATGGACAGCCCATGGCCATGTGTCTCTAAATTGAATTAAGCAGGTCAGAAAATGGTTATATACATTGTGTAGGCTACTGAATGTCAGTCAACAAAGAACATCTTTATAATTATCAATATTTAATTCCTTTGTCCATCATAAAACTTTTCAGTACAATCCTATGTCAGTACTCATAATGTTATCATAACATCTGTCCATGCACTGACCCCAAGAATAACAACAAATGTGAGGGCAGGTTTTACAAAGTGACTAAATGTTTTTTTTTGTCAGATATGTACATAGAAGAATAGGTTCTGCACCATATCACTGGCTGTGCTTGTTAGTCAGCTGAAAACCTTTTGTACACAAGATTTGCAGAATACATAATACTTTCTCTTACCATTGTCACTGTTAGACCTTCCAGTGGGAGCGTGCACGGGCATTAGTGCTTGTCGAATAGCCTTCTCCCAGACGAGGCTCTCAGATGCATCTTTATGTACCTGCGATGAAGTGAAGTATGCTCCAGTGACATAATACACCTGTGTGTCTGTGGTGAGTACAAAGCAGTGCTCTGTATCATCTGCTGCACTGTTTATCATCAGAATTTCAGACAGGGGCAGCTCCTGTGAGAAAAATTCAAATGGATTAATCTAGCACTTGAAGATCCCACAGTGGTTATGCATATACTATAATTATGACAAAATGACCAGCGTCATTTTGACCCTTGTTGATGATGAATCACATAATAGTTATCAAGCTCTGTTAATGGACAAGCCTTCAGTCAATTGCTTATTCATAAACTTGTGTCAGGTGATCATCTGATCAATTGAAGGCTTAATGTTTCATTCTAATTTCTGTTCTAGTATTGGCCATTCCTGTTTTTAATGTGTGCAATTATATTTTAAGTAGTCAACATTTTATTATAGCTGCAATGTATACTTGGGAGCTTTGCCGTTGACTTCAGTTTTATGACTGTAGCTCAGTATATCTAAATGAAAGAACAGAGGAGGCACCAATTTTTATATTTCATAAAATGCATTATACTTAGCATTAACACAATGTAAATTAAAGCTTATATCTTATAGGAGAAGCAAAACTGATTTATTCAATGGATAAAATGAATTGCAATTTAAGAAAAAAAGAATATTGAAACGATTGGCAATCTTGAAATACAACATAAATCAAATAGCAACACATTTAAAGTTTCTTTAACTGATTGTTGCCTAATAACATAACACTACATCCAGTGCTATGGCTTAAAGATGAAAAATCATTCTTCTATAAAGACAAAGTTGCATGAGCACCTGAATAAAATAAAACTCTCCACAGAAGAATACTTAAGGGTTTGCTTGTGAACATGCAAGCGTAAAAATAAAAGAAAGACCCTCTGACATCAACAGCTGTGGTTTTAAAACCGACTGCTGATGATGAATATTTAGAAGCACAATTTCTGATTAAAAGTAAACCAACTGCAGGTTAGTACATCTCCACAAGAAAGCTACAAGGCCCTGCCTATGTCCTTTGTTGAAAGTTGTACAATAAAACAAAATTACTGCTGAAATTACTTGTCTAACAGGCAATATTACAGTCTTGAACGAGCAGACTGCTATCAATTTTAACAACTGTGATGTTGGGCTTAGAGATGAACTGAAAGATTTTCCAGTATTTCTGACTAGCTTTGTGAAACTCAGTACCCTAGTATCTGAAATATGAAATTACACACACACAAATCCCATTAGGAAAATAAGTGTTTAGTTATAAAATGTATTTATTTTTAAATTGTAAAATGTATTTTACATTTTATGAGGACTTTTTATCTCGTAATGTTAAGTTGCTCTGGTTGCCTAGTAATGACTAGATGACCACATGATTTTTAAAGGAGCATATAGACAACAGTCAATTAATTCTTAGTGTTCTGTGATGAAATCTTTTAGTCACAAGTGAAAAATGCCTTTTTTTGGTGTTTGTGTTGTATCAGCCAAAACACGTCAGAATGTGCAGAGCTTCATGGAAAATTATTTGCTCACTAAAATTCTTCAGAGGCTGATTTATTGGTTAGTGTTGCTTTGCCTCGGTTTGATAAACAAGGCTGTTACTTCCAGAGCAGCTCATTCTTGGGAGGAGGAGGAGGCTGGGAGCATGCACTGCATTGCCACACCTGCCACACAATGAACCACCTAGATTGGGATCTGAGTGCAGCAGCTGACACCTCACCACCACACTGGGGCAGTGTGAGTTTTTTTTACAGTTGCTGGAATGCCAATCCTGTCACCAACCCCCAAGTTTGTTGGAGGACCTGCTTGCAGGGCTGGATGTAGATTAACATCATGCCCAGGACAAAGCAGTTGCAGGCTAAGGGCCTTACTCAATTGCCCAACGGAGTAGAGTCACTTCTGGCTTTCCACGGGATTCATTCTTGGGGAGGGCAGTTAATCAGGAGATATGTATGTGTAGTCAAGTACTGCAAAAATTTGTTGAGATTGTTTGAAAAATTCTTACTATTTAGTTTTTTCAAATATCTATTTCTTGGTTGTCCTTTTTAAAAAAAAATCACAAAAAGAAAAAACAAATTGGAGTATTATTCTTTTTCAAAAGCTTGTCCCCATACAGTTAATGTATTTGTCATGTAGTTTCTGCCTGAAGCATTCCCACTTAAAAGACATTTTAAAAAAATTTTTGAAGGTGTACTTTCTTTTGGAAGCTGACTTTAGTTGCTAAGGCATTTATTCCTGCAATCGAGGTTCAAAAATAGGATGGATGAGACAAAATATGTGGTTAATGTCTAAAAGTCCTTGTCAGTAACATACTGAAAATGCTGGACTTTGTTCATGTCACTAATAAAGCTTATAGCACTTGTATATGTGATTGGGTCCATACTGATAAGCAACATGCCTGTTTACTTTTAGGAAACATATGATTCCTTTTGTGCAAAAGGAAATATCGATATTTCTAAATATGGCTATGTATCTGTTATTGTTGGGTGCAGGGGGTACTATAGGTGAAACCCCAATTTTTTAATGTGTGCCTCATTTACAAGTTCCTCCACGTTTCATCATGAAAGAATGCATCTTACCTTATAGTACTTGTTCCTGTTCTCATTATGAAACATTGTGATGCACTTGCTATCCAATTGCCAGTAATGCCGTTTTCTCTATTAAAAGGGAAAATATGACAAAAGTTTATGTAAATACAGTGTTTAAGTTTTATATTATCTTTATATTATCTCTAACCTTTTTCACAAACAATCTGACCCATACCCTATGACCTCTTTTGTCCACATAGACCTAAGATAGTGTTTCAGTCATCACTGTAATCAAAATGATCAAATCCAGAAAATCCAAAATGCGATTGTTAAAACCCTAAAGCTATCCATAACTAAAATTGATTATCAATAGTGGTTTGCTTTTGCTTTACAGCATAGTCCAACACAACCTTGGTGACTCTGAACTAGTCCGATATAGGTAAGATTGAGTGTGTGCCCTGTACCCAATGTTCATGGGATAGGCTGTTGCTTCCAGAACCCTGAACTAGATACAGAATGTGTGAAAATGGATGGATGAATAAATTGGCAGCGTGTGATTGATGAATGTGCCCTTTAAGACTGATTCACTGTCCTCATTGGGTTCCTACCTGATTCTACTGTATGACCTTTGCTTTAGACTTTTACACAATGCCATCATACTGTAATACACCAGTCTCACTGTTGGGTGTTTTTTGAAGTTTATATATATTTGAACCCCCGATTCTTCTCCTTGTCTTAAAAGGGCTATGGTGGCTGCATATGTTTGTTTCAGACAATTTGTTTATTCTTATAGTAACCCACCAATAATAAGGCATTCTTCTCCTTCTGCTGCTTCAGAAAATCCAAATTTTTATTTTGGCAATCAAATATTTTGTGGACTGAAGTAGACCAGGAGCACTTGATCATTCAACTTATTTTTTCTAAATATTTTATGAAAATAATTATTTTGTAGTGGACACACAGAAGGGTAAATGGAACAAAATTAGATGCCATGGTGTTGTAAACTTTGTTATATAAGCCTTATTTATTACTGGCTACTGGTTAAATAAAGAATCATTAATGTTTCTAACAAGACAGTAAAATTAAAAAGAATACAAAATATACTTTGAGTTGCCAGTTTATTAGGTACACCTATTTAGGAGTTTGTTGCTCCTCCTTTAGAACAGCATGAATTTATCTGAACATGGATTGTGCAAGATGCTGGAGGCATTGTCCAAGAATGTTCTACCATGAAAGAGTGATTCTGTTGCATGAGTGGTATATATGGCTACAGTTTTGTCTGGCCCTTTCCGAACAGGTCTTTCCACAATATTCCAAAGATGCTCAGTGGTGTTGTGGGGGCTGTAAAAGATCACAACTGTTACTTACACAATGACATGTTCTTAGAACCATTTGGTGAATACACATGCCTTGTAATGTGCATAACGGATAGTCACCATCCAAGTGTGTATAAACTGTAGCTCTTAAGGGATGCTCCAATAAGGAGGTTTTAGGGCCAGTACTTATCAAACATTTCCTGTTACTGGAATTAACTGATTCTGATTTGTATGCTTTATCATTTATTTATTACACTAAGCTTCTGCATAAGCAACCATGTAGAAGCCTTGCGTCCTATATTACAATGGTATTTGGTAATTAAACTGCAGAACACAAGTGTGATCTGTTCATTTTTTTCATTAACAAAATTAAATTATGTAGGCTTATTGTTCAGTGACTATAAGAACACTAAAATAAATAAAATCCCCTTAAAACATACTTTTCTAAGCTAATGAAAATTTATACAAATTATTCATCCCTAATGCATATGCCATAAAGTAAAATAAAGTGATTTTCATAAGTAAAAGCCAATAATTCTAATTAATGTTAATTAGATGTTCATCAAGAGGATGCAAGGCTAACATGCTTAACATTTATACAGTATATATTATATTTAAAAAAGACAAATTTGTCTCTTAAGCTAACAAGCCAATTGGTACTGATTGCAAATTCTTCTTGTTTGTTATTTCATCTAATTAAAGTTTTGAGCTGTCCACACACAGACAAGGAGTGTCCATTTCAAGTTACGCATAAAGCGAGACAGTCTGAACTCATTAAAGGAGCTTCTCTTTTCTGCCCCTTTTTCCTTCCATTCCAAGTTCACAAACAATACAGTATACAGGTATGTCTTCTGTTTTCTGTGCACAGACAAATCCTCAGATTCCCTTTTCTCCACTATCTTTAATGTAAAAGCCAATATTCTTTTCTTCACTATTTCCTAAAATTTAACTGACTGCTCTCTTTTTACCTTATGTTTTGGCAGTAAAAGCGACAAATGAACTTTCCCAAGTATTGCAGTATTTTTTGTAAAGCAGAACAACAATTAAACTGCCGTGGAGCTTAGGGCTCGTTTATACTTCACGCTCAGCACGCATACGCACATGCATCATGGCTGCCATGCGTTCCTAGCGTTCATTTGACGTGTACTCTGAGCAGGTCCTCAGAAATTAACACAACATGTGTGCAAGTTGCAGTACCAGCAAAAAATCGGGGGGCACAGTGTGATAAAAGTTGGAATGTGACGTCAGAGTCTCTGTTTACTATCTACATGTGACAGAAAGCCTCTATGCGGATCCTACGGGATCGATGTGCGCGCTTCGATGTTTGATGAATGGTTCGATGTGGTGAAGCAAAATGCCGACATACAGATGCATTCGTGCTGCTTTTATATTCAAGCATTGCATATTCCTGATCGTAATGACATGATACATTTTAAAAGTCTCACATACCATCTTTTGTGTCGTCTTTTTTTTTTTTTTTTGCAATTTCACAACAGCAACATGTACAGTGCTGTATTTGAGCCACAGAGAAAAAAAAACAGGGACATGGTGAAAACCTGTATTTTGTGATTAAAGTGGAAATTTCGGCTTTAATTTCGAAATGTCCACTTTAACCTCGTAGTTTACTTTATCATTAAAGCAGACCGTTGTAAACATCATCCCAGTTTTTAATTGTTACAAGCTTCTTGAACTTCCTCCTGACCTGACAGCAGTGGCAAGCAGAAATAGATCACCACACAGAACACATTAAATGTATGATATTGCAACTCTCTGCAAATTTAGAATCCTTAGATTTATACTTGATATCACCTTCATGATGAAATGCATTAAATTATGTATGTTACATTTTACAGATAAATCATTAATTTCATTTAAATAATGAATACTGTTAATGATTACACACATGGGGGTGACACGGTGGCGGAGCGGTAGCACTGCTGTCTTGCAGGGAGTCACGTCGCTGGTATTCCCTGCTTGGAGTTTACAGTACATGTTTTCCTGCTGGGTTTCCACATTGTGCTCCAGCTTCCTTCCAAAGATTTGCAGATTTTGGGATTTGGTGCCGTTAAAATGAGTGTATGTGTGTGCTTGTATTCAACTTGCGATGAGCTGAGGCCCTGTCCAGGGATTGTTTCTGACTCATGCCCAATGCTTGCTAGAATGGACACATCCCTGGATTGATGGATTTAATCATTAAACATCCTTTTCAGAGATTTTTTTTGCTTGTTCAATTGCCATTCTCCCTTGACACCTTTGATCCCCAAGCTGCTGCTGTTAACAGGATAGTGTATCACTGGTAATCACCTGTGTTTTGCTACCTGCTTGGTAAATCCTTGAAACAGTCATCCATGAAAAGCATAGTAAGTAGAGCTGTTTGGGAGATTCAAGAACCAATACACCTGGGACCAGATCAAGCCATGTTTCATTTCACTAAAATCACTAATTTTGCCCATTCCAATTCTTAATTAAAAACTGATGCTAGAAACTCTGGTCTGCCTGGTTTATACTGCACACTGCTATCATGTGATGCATTGGAAAATATAATTTGTGTGAAGGTGTATAACCTGAATAAACAGCTTTGCACTAATTGCCATGGCATGGAAGTTATCCGCACTATCATGGATATCAATGAGAAGTAAATTGCATACTATTATTTTTAAGAATACAGACTGTGAGCTGGGGTGAGCCAGCTGATTCAACAAGAAGCTAAACTGAACTCAAATAATTAATTGACATGAAATCTGTAGTTAGTGCAGCCCTTGATGGTGAAGTGATTAAATTTATTCATTCATGCGTGTATTTTTCAACAGAGATGATTTCAATAGAGTGATGTAGAGTTGGAAACAATTGGGAACAGTGCAACACAACTTCCCTTAGTAAAGCAATATGTACAATGTGTTTATATGAAGTGAATGTGCTATTTATTAATATGCTAGACCTTTGTAGGATCCTTTTACTGCAGATAACACCTGTTCCTAGCATTGGATTCATCTGCTATATAAATCTATTTCTAGACCATTTATTTGTGCTCTCCATAGCCCTGTTTTGAGTCCTTACCAGTGAATCCCGGCAGGTATAGTGCACCATCCAGCTTTCCTTGATTACTGCGCTGCTCTTCCTCTTGGTCTGTCTTACTGACTGCACAACCCGCATCAGAGGGATGTTGTTGCTGAAACAGGGGCTGCATGGCAAGATCCAGGATTATAAATTTGTAATATTACTTTCATTTGCAGAACAGCATGACAGATTTATGCTGTGAAAACATGCAGATATTTAAAAAGTATTGTAATTTACACAAACATGAATGACCCCTTGAAAGTGCATGTTTTTTGAGTACATGTTCCTAATTAGGATAGTAGCATGTTAATTTGTAAAACAGCAGGATGTGATGTTTACAGGTGAATAGTTTTTATATAGTTCCATACAGATGTTATTCCAATGTGGAGTAAAAAAAAAGAAATGCACATTTGTTGTAATTCTGTGGACAATCACATTACATTGTACAATAGGCCTCTGTGGAATCCTGGTACTGAAAACCCCAACTTTTAAAACTGTACAGTGCCAGCATTTTGTTGTTTTTTTTTTTCTGGCAGTAGATGATATTCTTCAAGTACCTCACACTTTTTTGTTTATTAGCATAAATGGAATACCAAGGGGACCATTCTCTTTGATGTAACATGCCTATTACATCTAAGCTGAATAACCCGGTGGCACCCGCACTGCCAATTGTAATGATTTGCAGAATGTAGTGTAGCAAAAAGTCACACGTGTTTGTGGGATCAGGGAACCAAGCAGTTGTGAGATGGGTGTGGGGAGGTATCTGTTATTTGCTTCAGTACTGTTTTGGTTCTGGTACTGATGATCAAAAGCTGGTATCGATTCCGAAGTGAAAATTTTATCACTGATCCAGCACTACTGTACACAATGCACAGTTGTTGTGAAAGTACATTGTAGGTCAAGGGTGGAAACGTGCCAATGCAGGACATTGCAGCATCCATACAATGTCGCCAAGCATTATTACTTTCTAGCAAGCACCTAAGTGATATCCCCACCCAAGTTCATCTCTTGACTTTAGCTGTCAATCCACTGCAGCCAGGCAGCCTGTGAATGGCTCATCATCAGTTCCTTCCACTCATGTGCAATTCTAGTATACATAAACTAGTTAGTATGATTAACGATGGGAAAGTGGGGTACATAACCAAATCACGTTATATTCCTGAAGAAGCCTATCATTTGACTTTGACACAAGTCACAAGATTCTTTATTAAGAATTTAGCCTAGCATCCAAATATTCCATCAAAGCCTATTTCTCTGCTCTATACAACAAAAAAAGAAGAACAAGAATCTTACAAATACAAAGTTTTTCCACCTTCTAACATTATAGCAGTGCCAAATACTGTGGTCCATTTCTAAAACTGGACTCCATCAGGCCAGTCCCAGACACCTTGACACTTCTGTTTCATGTTGTTATGGATAATATTAACAAGGTAAGTTAAACTCTCTAATACTTGTGTACATTGGCTAGCAATGAGTCTCTGTAAAAACCTTGCATGCAGTAATAAAAACTGGTGTTGACATTATTTAACCATGGGGCACCTCTCTTAACACAGTTTTTTTTCAGAGAGGCATTGGCAAACTGACGGGATTCTCAAGTCCAGATGACAAGTAGGAACTCTTCCCTACCCCCATCCAATCCTTCACCTAAGTTAGAATGTGGTTAGATGTTAAGGCTGGTGCTGAGAAATTGTACACTAGATGGCTCATTTTCTGCAGGTCATCCCAATGAGTAAAAGAAACATACTATCTCTGGATAGTATTTCAGTTCACAAAAAGCGTGTTAAAGAGTTGTTATTTTGGATATTTCCTTACCCAAGAAAATCATTATGGGGTACTGATAATGATTCTTCATCTACCGGGCAGTCACTTTCTTGGTTATCCTGTAAAACACCCTCCACTGACAATTCCAGAGCTTCCTCTGTCTTCAAGCTAAGGCAGGAGATCATTTCAACATCTAATATAGATCAAGACAGAAACATTTTATTTACTATTGTCATAAATTTATATATATTTATTTATAAAGGACTTTGTTTTTGCAGGTGATTTAGAAAGAAGAGAGAGAGAGAGGGCTATTTTAATGTTTATTTTATTTTTGTTTGGTAATTTAGTCTATCCAATTTTATGAACATTTTTCAATGAGTATAAAATTACATTTTTAGGATCATCAGCTAAAATACTCTTGTCAGTCAAGAAAGCACATACCTTGATCATTTGAGGAACTCCTCTCACCAACACAGTTGTTAGGAACTCTCTGCTGACATCTCCTGTGACAGTTGAACTTGCAGTCTGGTAGAAACATAAAAATTATAGAGGAGGAACCAGCTTCACTCACAGGAAATGCATGACTGTCTTAACAGTTTAGAAAATAATAAGCAACTATTTAAATACATTTATGTTAGGTAAAACGGCCAGTGGAGTCTTTTTACATCATCTTGCCCCAGGAGATTTGTTTTTAAATGTTGCCCCTTTTCATCTGACCATAGCATCAGGCTTATTAGAGACCCAAAAAGTAACCTACTGTACAGTATATATAAAGACTATACTTTTTCTATTACTTGTATATCTTTTATGTACGTGCATGTTAATTTATTTACTATTTTGGGTATGTCATTTATTCATTCCTATTCTTTTTCGTTATCTATTTTAATTTGTTTTTTCCTTGCAAGTTTTTCTTTAATATCTTGTAAAACACTTTGAGCTATATTCTTTGTATGCTGTAGAAATAAATGTCATTGTCACCACTTTTGATATCTTAAATACTAATCCAAAATTTCAGTATCTATTCAGTAAGTGTGAAATCATTCTAAAACTGCAATATAAACTACATACTGCTTTCTCTCATTGCTAAATCTTTATCTTTAAAACTGCTTTCTTGACATTTACCTCATGGGAGTGTCAATTAGTAAATTTGTAAAAATTGTAAAACTTGTAAAAACTGCTCTTGATTTGTTGCAAATGTCATAATTTTATGGGTTATTCTTCCCCAAATAAGAACTCTTTGCTTGCTTATTTATCTACCCATCTATCTATCTATTCATTAACTGCATCCACTTTTTCCTTTTTGTGGCAGCACAAAGCCAGAGTCACTTCCTGGAGCATCGAGTAGAGAGCAAGAACTCCATTGAAATCTGGTTATAACCTTATAATAAAATGGTTATTAATACAGATTTTATTAAATAAGGTTTTCAGTGCAAAAATCATATAATTGTTACACATGTGCAGTAAGATAATGTAAGCCAACCATTTTCAATATGACAGTGCATAATTTCTAAGTAACTAGACTTTTTCTTTCATGAGACATGAGCTTAACATACAGTATATTGTATAAAATTCTATCAGACATCCCTATAATTTTCCATTTGGTTATTTTAATGTCTGTTTTTGTAAATGATGACTGTGAGTCTGTAGCATGCTAAATAAAATGTGTGAGTAAACCCTGCAACCAATTTGTATGCCGTTCAAAGTGAAATCTTTTCTTCTGAAACACATTAGCAGCTGACAATGCAAAATGTAAGTATAAAATGGTATTAAACTTTGTTTAAAAATGCAAATAATACTGATTCTGTATATAGTTTGGTAAAAGCTAATGGTCAATGCCATTTAAACTGACAATACTTAAAGATGTAGGGTTTTAAATATTTATATTAACTCGATAATTTACCTCCTTAAAATGTCATCAAACATAATTTTGGTGTTTTTCAATAAATATTTTTTAGACAATGAGGGTATGTCTCCCTAGTACATTTATCCAATATATTGTGCAGTACATCTCTTTTTTTGGCTCTAGGTTCTTCATTCATTTAATGTGGAGATATACTCTTGAGTGTAATGAAAAAAGGTCACCATACTATGATATTTGTTCTGTTAAAAAGCCCCTTCTAGGTGGTCTATACCAACATTCATATAAAATATCAAAAGTTAAATAAAAATCAAGTAGTTTCATTGGACTAAATCATCATAATCATCATCATTGGTTAGATGCTTGTTGCTGCTGGTATTAGACAGAGCTTGTGCAGGCAAGAACAAGTTTCCTCTATGACTCCTGATCTTGTGCTTCTTGTATGATTTCAGTCGGTGATGGTTTAATATCATGATTGATGGTATTGGTGATGTGCTGTACATATTTTGTTTTCAAGTGACTGACTTTAGGCATTCCCAATCTCACGGATGATTCGTTTGGGGCATAATTTCTTATGAGTTCTTCAGGGCTTCATTGGAGCATGTACAACAACAAAAATGAATTGCTGTTAGGAATAAAACAAAAGTAAATCTGAAGAAAGAAAAAAAAGGAACAAATGCTACCTCCTTCACTAGAGCTAACTTACCTTGCTGTCAGATGGGATTTACCCACTAGAGTGAGTGAGCAGGGGTTCAAATGTAATGCAACAGCAACTAATTAAACCATACGTAGGCTTTGGTCCTGGGTTAATACTAGAATAAGGGGTTTACCTAAATTCAGTGCTACTAGGCTATATGTTTTTTTCCTCATTCTATGCTACATACAAGTCTTTTCTGCCCCTGGAAAAAATGTGGCTTTCACAGTGCTCCATAGAAGAACCTAATACCCATTTCTGTCCAGATTTCAATAATGATAATTCCTGCTGCAACACGTTATTAAGATATATTCTTTATTATCTCAGCACCTGTAATTACCCCAGAAACCCTGTCCTTTCATCTAAGGTAAAAACAAAGGGAGCTGTTGTCTGATGCTAGTCTGTCATTGATTTCACTCCAACAATTGATCATGTGACTCCCTGCATCACTGTGCTTCTTTAATAGTCTGAATGAGATCATACAGACCAGTTTTTGTAGTGACTTTACCTCGACACTGCAGACCCTGTCTGAACAGTCCCTTGAGTAAGCGATGGCAGAACTGACAGACTGTAGGCCTTTTGTAGGTGTGGATCTGGAAGGTGTGGGGAACTTCAATGCTAACTTGCCGTCTGTGATCCACCCAGATAGTGTGCCCTGTCCATGAAGGCTGTTGTAAAGACACGTTTGACTTCAGCATACTGATCTGTGGGAGGAGAAATAAATGTCAGTTGCAATTATTCATCCTTGCTGTTCTAAGCATCATAATGACTTTACAATTAGCCACAACAAAGCAGCTTTACACAGTCAGTTCATTTTGCAGGTATTTTTTTCATTATTTTATAGCATTGTTATCACCACTTGAATAAAAATATTTTCTTTTAGGCCATTTAATCTGAGATCAGGTGTTTTGGTTTACTGATAAATGTACACAATGGGAAAATAGCAATATAACTGTTAAAAATAGCAATATAACTTTAATTTTTTTCATTACCTCGTCAAGACTGCCCCCTGTCTGGCTGGATAGGGATGACGCTCTAGGACGACTCATGGGAAATAAGGAGATGCTGGAACCACATCTTCTCTTGGCCTGGCTGCAGTTATTAGGAATTTTAAATGTGCAGCGCTTATGGAAGTCCAAACCACACCCTGACAAAAAAGAAGGCAGTAACAAAAATGGAAAACATTATTATAATAAAATTAGAAATTCAACAGATACTGTTATAGTAAAGATTCAAGTCAGAAGCTCTGTGTGATGCACAATTTAGACCCCAACCCTCTGTTCAGAAGGTACAGTGTACACTTTACACAAGGCACAAACAGAAATTTATAGTCCATTACCTTCACATTTTAATCCTTGTCGTACCAGTCCCCACAGCATTTCACCACAGTGATGGCAGAATGTTGGTGTGCGATATGAGTGGACAGCTAAAATATGGGGGCGTAAATGAAGGCTGGCTAAAGAAGAGGACCCTAAAAAAAAAAAAAAAAATTTGTTGAAGATTTAAATATTTTATGTGATCAAAAGTGCGATATATTGGAATGTTTTTTTGAACCGGTTTCAAACTAATTTTATTTGGAAGAAAACAACAATGAAATACAAAAGATTCATAGTTTGAATATACAGTTCCTAAGTGTAAGTTGCTGATATTTTGCCTTCAGAACAGGGGATATACTAACCAAAATGGTAGAAGCATAGCAAAAAGACAGAAGGGACAGCAGTCCTCGTAGACTTCCAATTACCTGGTGGTGAGTATCAATGCTTATCAAATTGCTTTGTTTCATCTTGCATTTGTAAACATACCTATTTTTTTCACATTGCATCCATTATTAAGTCACATAATGGCGACTTGCATATTTATTCTTAACCTAATAGCATGGTCTGCACATACTGCACAATGGCAATACTGTCATTGATTAAAAAGTCAATCACATGTGAAGAAAGGGGGGCATAAAGAAGTGGTCATTCATTATAGGCAGCATTGCCAAAACAATTATGCAGAAAACACTGCATTAATTTTAAAATATTTTCATAGAAGAGAAATTACTGCTATGTTGTCTAAAATAGCAATTCGGTATTTATAAACCACTTATTGATGTAATACTTTTTTATACTAGAAGTATAGATCATTACAGTTTAAAGAAACTTTTTTAAAATTCTCTGATTTGCAGTATAAGTTAGCATTTAACAGACAATAATATTCAGAATATGTCTTCAAATATGTTCCTAACCTGACAGAATAACTTCTATCAAATCCCCATCTTGGATTATATCATTTCCCATCAGCCTTTGCAGGATATTCTCAGAGTCTAGGTGATGTCGAAACAACAAGATCTTGTCAGACAGTCCCAAAGCTGCATACTCTGGAGCCTAGGAAAATTTTTCAAAACAGACATTTCATTAAGAAGGTAAATTTTAATTTGAGATAAATTAAGTAATAAACATTTTTGTGTTTTGTTTGGGGAAGTCATTCTGTAATATGTCAATATAATAATTTTGTTTCCAATATTCTCCACTTTTGCTCTTAATGTTTTGCTTTTAAAAACAAACAAAAAAAAACAGGCACAAAAAAACTTCACTTTACTGTGGATGTAAATTACTGAAGTGCATTTAGCTTGGCTGTTTCTAGTGACACCATTTCCTAAAATCTGTAAATTCTTCAAGCCAATTTTGAATTGTCAATCAGCAACACGAGTTTGTTGTCTTTCAGATGTTGGAATAGAACCTATGAGGATATGGGGAGAATGCAAGCAGTTAACCAGGATTATGTTAGGGGTTATGAAGTTATTTGGCTGAAGTGGACTACTGCTGCTTCGCAGTAAGGAGATTGTGTGTTTGCTTTCTGGGTCCTCCCTGCATGTAGAGCGTGTTAAGTAGTGAGAAAAGCACTGTATAAATTATAAAAAGAAAATATATAAAAAGAATTATTATTGTTACTATACAGCCTTGCGAGAGCAAGTCATAGCAAGTCAATGAATATACTGTTCATCTATCAAAAGTAGTGCAAAAAAAGAATATATTTCTGCTGTGGTGTAACTGACATGTACTGTAATAACAAGATACTTATCTAAATAGAAGTTTTTTAACCAGCAGTATCATTGAGTAATATGATACATGAAAGTACATGTTCACTCGGGATCAAGCTGCATTAAAGGAGCGCTGGAAATGACCACACCCCAAAATGGAATAAAAATAGAATAGTAGCATCATTCTCAAAATGCAGGCTTTGTATATTATGCTGTATGATTTAGATATTTAACAACAAAAAACACTACTTCTTGTTTCTGTGTCTTTTGTAATTTTATGTGTCTGCACATGAACAGTTCATTAAGGTCTGAAAGATAAACATACAGTAGGTAGCTAGATGAGCAGAATGGGTTCCTTTTATTAACAAAAAAATAAAAAGATGTGAGTTGGTGAGGGTACATCAACTTAGGTTTAAAATGACCTAATTGGAACATTTCACTGAGCTGTGTTAAACAAAAAAATAGCACAGGTTTAAAGATAAAAGGTATAGCTGCAGTACAAAGCAATAGCTCAAATTACCACAGAGGTTTTATCAAGGCTTTAACCACTAGAAGTGACAGAAAGCAGAAAAAATAGAAGCGTAAGGGAACAGAATGGAAATTTTTGATATAGCAACTTCACTGAGGTATCTGTAAGAGAGTTTTATCACACTGATCTCATTGGAGACAAGCAGCGACCATAATATCAAGGAAGAGATTCTTGTACAGTATATTGCTGTTCATTGTTTCTGCTGGTGTACTACTCCTGGTGCTCTGTGACAACATATATGGTATTGTTGAAGGACTTTTAATTTGTAGTTAACCTCTTAGATTCAAAACATACAAAACTAGTGTCATTACTGAAAACTTACTTTTGAACTTTTAACATATCGTTTTGGACAATATCCCAAATCCAAACTAATGAAAAGTGTAATGGGGCAACATCAAATAGACACCACTAAACAGAGTCGTGTCTATACAAATAATATATAAATAGCAGCATTAATAAATCATATTTTAGAAATGTTTTTATATCCAAATATATGCAAAAATAGAATGGGATAGAATGGGCATTGTGTGCAAAAAATTCCAAGGTAAGTTAGAAAAAAAAGAGAAGTAAAAAATTAATTAAGTTCATTACAGACTTGCCTGAGTGCCCTTCTTCATTGCTTGGTATAACAGAAAAGGGACTGACTTGACAAAAAAAGAAGACTGGCATGTAAATGCCACTGAGTATACAAGAATTTCATGGATGATGCCTTCTTCAAGCTAGTAATGGACCACATATCCAATATTTAAAAATGTTTTCATATTTGGTGTAGACACAGGTTAAATTGCTTAATGATAAATCTGTATAAATAATGTATACCAATGTTTATATAGGGGTTAAACAAGGCGAACAGCAATGTTTCACGTATATGAGAAACACATCTGACTAAATCAGTCAAAGCATGCATAGTTATAGAAACCAACAGGGGTAGCATTATTACCTGTTTTGTGGTTTTGTTGACTACCTGGGTTAATTTTAAATTGTTTCTGTTCAGGAAAAGAGACAAGCTTTATATAGTGGGTCTAAGTTTCAAATATGTATGTGTTTGTGGCCTAAATGAGATTATTAAAATATACACATAATGAGCTTGATGGGCTGAATTGACTGTTCTCATCAAAATAAATTTAATGTTCTAATTAACAAAAGGAATCACTCATCTTTTCCTTAAAGGAATGTTTCTTCACATGAAAAAAGGCTTGTTTCGCCACTCCACAGTTACAGTAGGCTGAAGATATGACACTTGACATACTAACCTATTGAAAGTAGAAACCAAACACATAAAATGCTTTAATACTATTAAAGAAAGTATACTTGCCTCAACCTTAGTCCAACAGTTATGCTTTGGCAATCTGAATACCATACTCTGACATTTTAGAGGTGACTGTCTAACACTAAATGATGACTTTTGATATACTCTAGCTTTATAGTAAATATATATTCAGTTATATACAAACTGAAGGAGAAAATTTTATAGATGAGTGAAGAACAGAGAAGGATAAGAATGTATAACATTTATTTAATCACTGGGGAAAACAGTCAAGCTACCAAAAACATGCATTAAATATGTTAATCTTTTAATGTTGTACCGTAATACAGATCAAACTGAGCACAATATGTGTGCTGTAGAAAATGTGGCAATACTACTTCTTCATGCTGCTGTTAGAACCTATTCAATTTTATTCATGGCATTAGAAAATGTACATCTTTATGACATTTGAGAGTGGCTTTGCATTAATTTCGGTGGCGGTGGAGTACAGTGTTTGCATGTAACATGAATACTATTGCTCAACTAATAACACTTATCAACGATCACATCAAGCCTAGTCTTGTTCCAAAAAAACAATAACTGAGTTTTGTGAGTTTTTACACCTTCTAAAATTAAAATTATTACTGCTTGCTTTAAATTTGGATGGCACAGTGGTTATGGCTGCAGCCTCACAGCTCCAGGAAAAAAAATGGGGTAATTACCATGTGAAATTGGCGCATTCTCCTCATTTTTTTGCATTTTCTCTAAATGCATTCTTTTCTTCCCATAACTGAAAAACATGCTGACTTAATAATAATTTGGAAATGGTCCAAGCGGTATGTGTGATTGGCATTTAACAAAGGGTTGACATCTGACTTGTAAGCAGTGTTGCCAGGATTAGTTGTGACTTCATTTAATCCTTTACTGGAAAAAAACAGGTTCAAAAACTTAATAGTAAATCTCTGATTTACTACTGTATTATTAACCAATTAAATCATTAAAATTCTGGTCATATTTTTATAATAATCTGATAAGCTTCCTCAAGAGCCTGCAGTTTATTGTACTTTAAACTTCTTTATTTCTCTGCCAGCCAGAGGACGTTGTGGTTTGATACTGACATCCTGTATATGCAGACACCGCTGCAGCACACATTTAGGTACATAGAGTCACACAATGTTACAGCAATTTGCAATCTGACATACACATAATATGAAAAATAAGACAAAAACAACATTCATCCAAATAATTCAGTCTTTTGTTGTTGTAATTGTTTTAGCAGATTTACATTTTTGCTCCAGAATATTGTCATCAGCTTTGTTGACCAATTCTGTACTATGGAAAAACAAAAACCTTTCATAATAATATGATAACTATGTGACCTAAACTTTCATGGTGCCATTTGTTCATTTATATTCTTAGTTTATTAGAAATCATTCACCCTGTATGTCATTACCACTTACACACATATACTATATGCAAACACAACCTTTTCAGTGTAAGGCTAACCAAATGGAAGATTGTGGTTTGCAAATAACAACGGAAACTACAGCGGAAGAAAGCCCCCATGGTGCACAAAGAAATCAAAAACAGTCTTCCCATGCATATATCATACTGAAAAAGTGGCTTTACCCAGAGTGAGTTGTTTACAGAGACCACTTAAAAATGCAAAAGGTGTGGTTATCTAAAAGTTTGCTTCTAATTTTTCATGTGTGAATGGTGACTGAACAAACAAAAAAGTTGCTTTTAGTATTATTTGACTACAGTAAATTAGTATATATTAAAACATCATTTTACTATATGTTTACATACAGCAGAATTATGAACTTAATATTAATGGTACTAATGTTAAATTTAATATTACATACTTAAGGAAAACGTTCACAAACTAAATATAAAATGTTATAGCTCTGCTAATACATACATGATCATTACAATATAATATAAATTCAGTCATTTTTTAATCCCATATTTTTGGAGAATTGAAGCCTATCCCAGATGCATCAGGTGCAAAGTAGAGACAAGATCCAGAATTGGATACCAATTCATACTAGGCTCAATGACACACACTTGAGGCAGCACCAGCTAAAAGTGGCCCTGCCCTTAATGTAAAGTGAATATGAATATGTATTAATACTCTTAAAATTCATATAACCTTCTAAACTATACCCTACTGATGGTTGTAAAGAAATACTACATCATCATTCACTGTTTACTATAGACTGTAAGTAAACTAATGCAGATACATGCAGTGAACATCTAAAATTCAAAATTAAATAACTTGTATCAGAGGTTCTCAGTCCTGGCCTTGGGTAATCATCTTGCTGAAGGGTTTTGCATTTACCAATATTGAAAAAACAAAGTCATACATAAGTAAAGTCTTCAGTGCTATAATAGCATTAGTTGTATGAAATTCTGGTGAAACTCACACAAATAAAATTAATGCATACTTACAGCATACTCTCCGACAGCCCACAAACACCAAATAGTACAAACACATTTTGAAATATTAATGTAATTGATGCATATAACCTTTAAGGTCAAGTATCATGTATCAAAGAAAATTAATGAAGGAATCTTAATATTATGCTTTTGATGCACATAAATTTTAAGGTCAAGTATCATGTATCTCAAAGAAAATTAATGAAGGAATCTTAATGTTATACTTTATGTGACCGTTTCACACCTCATATACTATTCAGAGAATTATCTTCTAGTGCACAGGTGTCAAACTTCAGGCCTGGTGGGCCGCAGTGGGTGCAGGTTTTCTTTCTAACCTTTTTCCTAATCAGTGTCCAGTTTTCACTGCTAATTTACTCCTTTCCCCTGTATTTTAATAGTCCTGTTTTTAAGGATTAAGTCCTCTGAGTTGATTCTTTTCTTCATTAAATAACAACCAAACAGAAATGAGGCATGAAATGAGCCAACAGATGAGCAGCTAAATTGGGGCTTCAAACTCCAACTAGTTTCTTAATGAGAAGCTGATTCTTGCTGTTAATTAAACCCGTTATTCAATTCCATGGCTTGTTGCTGCTCTCTTTTTGCCACAGCAGATATTTCCAAAACTGTTGATATTCTGTTTTTTTCTAAGAGCTCCTAAAATGTTTTGGTAACCTGAGGGATCAACCTTACTGAGACCTTCATCTTTATTTTCAGATTTTGTTTGATGGGTACAGGTGAGCTGGTCGTGTCCTGCTTGTTTTATGTCTCATTACTGTCTGGCTGCTAATTAAGGAAAAAACAACTAAGAGGCCCGAGCCAAGCTAATTAAAGCTAAGGCTAAAGTTAATTAGCATCAAAAACTGGTCACTAATTAAGAAGATGGTTAGAATGAAAACCTGGAGCCACTGCGGCCATCCAGGACTGGAGTTCGACACCCCTGTTCTAGTGAATGGTTTAGTCTGCATTACATTTTGCTACTTTACAGTATCCGGTATATATACATAATATTGTTAGTACAGTATAAATGAAATAATATGTAATTGATTGATAACAGAGTATAAGATCAATGCAAGATTTTTTTTAAACTTGTTTTAGAAACTTAAGACAGAAAGTACAGCCCCTAGGTAATTGGTATATGACCTAATTCTCTTTTACTTTCAGAACAAAGGCATAACTAAGCAGATAGCTTAAGGCAATATTATTATTCATGGTCCATCTGGAGTTTTGTGGCACTTTTGTCAAATGACTAAATTTACTGATATCTTAATTTCTCTTATATTACTACATTTGGCCTCATTTACTACCATAATGTTTCCTAAATAAGCAGTTATGGTAATATTAGTATTTACAAAATTAATGTTGCTTTAGATTTATTTACTGAATGTGTGATTATGACTGCTGCATGCTTTTGTATATTTTCTGTTACTCTTAATGCAATACAGCAGAGGAGTAAGAGCTGTGGTCTCAGAGCCCTCTGACACTGGTTTCAAATGCTACCTCAGACTTTGTCTATGTGGAACTGACATATTCTCCCTGTGTATGCCTGGATTTTTCTCCCTGGGCTGAATTGTGATTATCAGATCACCTTCTTATATGAGTTAGTGTGTGTGCCTGCATGACTACATCCTATGCTGAACTGGTGTCTCATTCAGGTTGTTTTCCTGATTTTGATGTTTCTTTGACAGGCTTTAACTGTCTACAGTTCTAATTTTGAATAAAAGTGACACTATTAGCACAATGACGGCTAATGGAATGTTCCATTCAAGTCTCATTGAACCTGTTATGAGGAGAATGCGAGACATCATGTTAATTTTTTAAAGGAGTTTCAGAAGGGTTGTCATAAAAATGGTAGTTTATATAGTAATAACAGAAATTTGCAGCCAAAATACACAGGGAAACACTAAACTGAAAGGCATAATTTCAAAGCGTAGTTGTATCAATAAATTAACTAAATACATCACAGAACTGGTCAAGAATAAGTCATTCTCTAAGTCTTTCCACAAAGTATAGGTGCTGCTTAATGTGCAATCATGGGGATGTCACGTGTCACACAGAGTGTGCATTACACAAATGTCAACATGTAATGTCCTGACAATCCAGAGTTCCAAAATAGTGTCATCCATGAAAACAAACTGACTGAATGGTACCATCTATGAAAAATAAAAGCAGCCAAAGACTATAAAATGACATCACCAAAATAACAGTAAAAATATGAAGAAGAAGTCATTTTATGCAATTTGAACCCATAGATCATTTAGCATCACTTCTTTTTTGTATTTTTTTCCCCCAAAGTAGTTACTCATAACTTGCAATTTGTCTTGCCTTTTTTTCAGTTGAAATTCCCGATTGTTTCTTGATTCTTTTCCTGGGTACTCCTTGGTACAGCTTTACAAGTTTCACCCCCTCCTGAAAATGTGCCCAGTAATATGTTCCTTTAATATTTAAAAAAATGGGTATTAATGGATTTTTTCAGGCACGATGCCGGTACAATCTTCACTTATTCTCCTTCTCGTAATTTTACTACATGACTCATAGTCATTTTATTGATTTAAAAAGTTAGCAACGATTGGAGAGGTTGCAGACATTTTGGTAACCAAATTATTTAGATTACACAGCTTCCTAGTGTCTATTGTGTTTAAAAGATGGTTTTAGGAAGAGGTTTTATGCTAAATTAGAGATTACATTGAATTTTACCAATATCACCAAGAAGCTAGTGGACAAATAGAAAGTGTTAGTCAAAATGTGGAAATATATTCACATTGTAATTGTAATGACTTCCAGACTAATAGAATAATCTTCCATTTGCTAAATGCTCTTGAAATGGTCTAAAATCTTGCTCCCTGTGATATTTGAGTTGGAATAAACTCCCAGTTTAAGCATTTAATTTTGAGCCTATCACTGCTCCTGGTATATTTGGTTGTTTAAAGAATTGTAAATCAGTTTTATCAGAGCATGTGGAAACTGTTGAAGGCAGAGGTAAACTAATTAGAAATTTTCTCAACATCATCATTTGTATCAGATTATTCAGCAAGTTTGATTGCATACTCAGTAAATCTACTTGAAGGTTCTGTCATGAAAGCTGGTTCCTAGATGTATTTTTCCTTCAGGGTAGTTACACAAATAGCTCTAGCAGTTTACAAGTAGGCTTTACGTTTACATGGTAAAGTGTGCAGACCTTTAATGTTTCTTAGTTTAGACCAGTTCGTAAACTAATCATTCATGCTGTCATGGTAGATCACAAACTCTAGTAAGAAAGTAAAAATCATACTGGACATGTGTTGTCTGGCATGTAGAGCACAATATTTTATCCACTGGGAAGACTGTGCTCCTGAAGATTGCTTCTGTTTCCTAGGTAAGGTCATCCATGTTTCATCATTATGGCATCAAATTAATCACACATTTCCTTGGAAACCTGGCAGGCGTGCCCGGATTCCACAGTTGAGGAGGTTTTGTGCTGTTTGGTTACGTCTATATTTAAATGATTATATATTATTTTACTTAAACATTTTCTACCATTTAATTGATGATGTCATCCTCACAACGCTGACACGGTATGGCGTGTGATGTCACATTGACCATATTAGTTAAAATCGGCATGCTGGTCATTTAGTGTCTTCTGTTTCTGTTTCTTTTTTTAAAAGTGGATTAATGTCCAATCGTAATTTATCATGTTGAACATTACATAGCTAGCAGCTTTAAATAAATCCATAATTTACTAGCAATTTACTGCAATTGCAAAGGAAACTGTATATCATAAAATATTATAATATGGGATCTCTTCTGGTAGCATAATTTTGGTCAGTTGTACAATTATCATTTTGTTTTGCAAATGTTATAAAAGGCAAAATCTTGGAGTACTTCTGAATGTAAAATATTTTACATTTGAAAGGAAATTGAAAGTCAAGGAACATAGAAAAGAGTATTTGAGTTAACAGAATAGTTTAATGAGGTAACAATATAGTATAGGAAATGAAGCACTGTGAGAAAAGTGATTGAGAAATTAAGAATGAGCATGCAGAAGAGACGTTGTAAGTCTTCAGTTAGAAGAGATCAATAAAAACGAATGAAATGTTACATTGAGAAATCATGCCTCAAGGGATATCTGTGCACTACACTATATCTTACAGTGCTTTTGGTGACTAGTTCTGCATCACTCATTCTCCCTGATGATGTATCCAAAATTTGTACATATAGATAAAAATCAAATATTTCAGTATTTGTTAACCTTGAAAATCCTGATCAGTAAAATGTATTTTATATAGTACACTTTCACATAGGGAACTTCATTCTCATTATATATACTGTACATGCAACATAGTCACTCTCGGACACTGGTTTTAAATATCAGCCTTCTAACTGTCAATGTGGATTTTGGATATTTTCTGAATGAGTGCACAGGTTTACCCAATGTGCACTATACTTTGTACTTGCTGCTGCTTGGTTGTGGCCCTACAGCTGTGTATTAGGCTTAGCAGCTTTCTAAAATAGAAGTTATTTTACAGTTGGAGAGCAATGTTAAATAACTTAAATGGTGGGTAGTCACCAGACCAAATGACTTACTTCAGTTGCAGCAACAGAAGTCAGGAAGTTCAGTTTTAGTTAGGGATTTGTCCCTAATTGGCAGATGAGTCTGAAAACATAAGTAGCTACTTTTGATTTAAATTGGCCAGAAACAAGTAATGGGTTGTCAATGTTTTCATAAAAGATCATATTTTAGGCTTATTAATATTTAAAAATTACAATTGTACATATGTGTTCATCAATTTTCTAGAACGATTTTAGAAAAAGTTCAAGTTTATTATGCTCCATATACAATGAAATTGTTACTTTCTGGTCTCTTCGGTATAATGATAGTAATAGAGTACCAACAAAAGACACACAAAATATAATTGTGGATTTAAGTCATATAAGGCAAAGGTAAGAAATAGTCCTGACCTGGAAGGCAGTCTATTATGAGACACACAATCACAGTGAATCACCAGTAATCTAAATATTTGACCGAAAGTCAAAACATGGAAAACAATTCCATAAAGAAATCGTCCCATCGGAGATTGACAGTCCGTGGGCAAGTGGACCTGTGTCTGGTGTATATCACTGTTGTAAAATAAATGGATAACTGACTGATGCATCTTAGTTATTATAAAAATATATATATTGCCCTTATTGTTTCCACATAGTGGTAAGATAAGTGTAAATAAAACCTTCTAAGCTTTTCTAAACAAAGAAAAGTTTTCATGTTGTAAAATACACAATAATCAACAGTATCATACCTTTTTTTCCAGAGCATCCACGATGTGTTTCTTTGCTGTGGAAAACGGAATTTGTGAGCGCGGAATTAATAGCACCTCGCGGAAAAGTCCTATCTGTACCTGGATAAGCGGCATCAAAGAAGGGGATGAAGGTGGACTTGGGGTGGTAACGTTTAAAGGAAGTTTGGCCATTCCAAAATTTGTGTCAGCTCCGGTTACAGCTTCTACCTGCTCCTGCTATTAGCATAGCGACTGTAAGCTTACATGCCACACTTAAAAATCACAACGTACATTCGTGTGATGCCTGCAAGTTGTATTAGTGACAGCGTATCGCTTCTGAAAACTACTGTCAGTGTAATCACTTAAAATAACGATGGTATACAGAGGTGCCGATCTATTATGACGCACTGGCTGTATTCGTATTTCAGTCTTTTTGTAAGTTTCTCGGCGATCGAGTCACTGGTATATAAACAGTCCTCAGCGACTTGGCAGACTTCCTTTCAGGGAGAGCAGCGGCTTGTTTTCAACCTTGCAAATTTAGAAATCTTTATATCCAGTTTGACCGTGTGTCTTTTTTAGACCAGATATTGTAATCCCTCATTTATACAGAAAAGTATTTTGGCCGCTCTGCGATCTTCCTTCGCTTTGACCATAAGCATCACGTTCCTGTTTCTAGAACTAGGCGTGAAAGAAAAAAAAAGACCCAAAGGAAACACAAAATTAAGTGTGACGCCTCCAAGGCGGCTTACTTCTTCAGTGTCTTAGGACCAATCACCTTGCCTATTAAAAAAACTTTTGAGTTTGAAAGCCAGTGAATTACTGTAAATATCATGCATAACAATACACAGGCACAGTTTATTGAGTAGATTTCTTTTGTCTCCCACAAATCCTATAAACTGCTTTTTCATAACGGCTGCTTATTATACAATTAAAATAATCTATTTTATTTAAACCCTTTATCCACACTGGTGATAAATTCTGTATCATGATTTACGGCAATTTGATTAGAAAGAATATTCTGGGAAAATATGACTTATAGTATATTTAAATATAGTTAAATAAATGCAGTGTACATAATTAGGTTAGATATTTAAAGGTTTGAAACATATCTTTGAAAGAATGAAATGCATTTAGACTAGTTGAGTGTGCCCCTACACAAAAAAACGCATTTACTTTTATCCGTGGATGTCATACAAGTAAACTGAGTAATATATATATTAAATGTACTGTATTTACATTAAATGAAAGCAATTTTCCTTAGCAAATATGCATTCTGATTTCATTACTCTACTTGAGACAATAGTTTACTGCAAGCTTTAGTAAACCACACTTCTACAATGCACAGTTTGTGAGCTTCCAGTTAAGTTAGCATGCATGCATCGAAGAAAAAGGAGTACCTGAAGAAATTCATTGGATGTGAGGAGAACATGAAAAATCTACACTGACAAAGGTATCTGGAAATTTGAGGCAGCAGAGCAAACCTGTGGGCCACCATGCTGCCCCTTAACAAATTTATAGAAAACCTATTAATGTCATTTTCCTTTTACCATTGTTGAACGCCTCATCCTCTTTTAACATCCATTTCCAAAAATTTCGAACATTACGGCTGTTTGTTCCAACAGCTCTGACTGGTATCTGATATGCCAAAATAATTGGTTCCGAGTCTTGATTTCAATGATGATGCAGGCGGAGTGTCCCATACTGTATGTTTCCGGGGCAGTTGTTCTGGAGTTTGAATGCTGCCAGTCTATAGGCCTCCACTTACTGTCATTTTATGTCTCATTGAAATAGTAAGTATGCCTGTTTCTGTGATCAAATTACAAACATTCATAAGTTCAGTAATTTTGTATTAAACATATTTGGTTAGTGAGCACATCAGCTGGATTGAAATGGTGTGCAGCCTGGGTGATTTTTATGTGTGAGAAAAGAGTGGTGGGGTCTCGGAAACCATTTTGAAGTGGAAAAAAAATGTGGGTGGTGGAGGCGTGACCTGGTTCCAGAACATCAGACAAAAGCCCTTTAGTAAAGAAGCGAGCTACTAAGCAGATAGGAAGTTTTGAATGGTACTTAAGTAGCTAGGGGTCCGTATGACCAGAACAATGAGGGGGCTATAATTACATGTAAATACTGTAGTTCCCAGTTCGGTTTCTTGTACTATTGCCTTATTCTCTGATCATTAGTTGTTAAATGAACAGCTAAGTGCAACCACTTCCTTGTTCTGCTGCGCCTTCTTCCCAAACTAAGTATTGGTTAACTACAATATGTGGCCTAAAATGACTGATCTGTTTTTTCAAAGACCACCTTCAAATTTTGTGTCCTATACACCGCAGCTATAGTACTACTCTGAAATACAGGTACAAGCTGTAATGACTCCAGAAAAAGTGGAAAGAAGGTGATATGCCCCATGCACTACCATAAAGACCTGTAGCATTTTACCATGACGCAAAAAATGTGACAGTCTCATAAAGGAGATGGTAGGGCAACATCACGCACACTGCAGCTGTGCTCACTTTTTAATGCCATGCTTGTGTCAGGACCGGCCTTCGCGCCTTTTCCTCTGACTTACTTGTTAATTGTGAACTAAAACACCTTTACATTTCCAGTTGTGTTAAACCTGGATAAGAAAACAAATTAGCTTCTATAACTAAGTTATATAAATGTTGGCAGGGATTCATTTTGCATTTTACTTTTGATTTAGTTTCAGAAATATGTAATTGTTTTAATGATTATTATTTATTCTTAAGAAATGCCTACTCATTTTATATTATGAATAAAAAATTCACACACTAGTAAAATTATTTTTATTTAATAAAACCAAACAGGGTGGTTTTGAAAGGGCTACTTAATTTTGCATTATGTTTTAAAATACAAGCAGTGTAACAGCACTACCAGTAAATATGCTTTTGTCAAATATCATGTAGGGGGTCTTCACATATTTATGTCGTCCACTGGAGAGGCTTGGAGTAATAAAGGTTGAGAATCACTACTGTAGATGACAGCAATAAATCATCAATTATAATTTCCTTCTGCCAAACCATTTTGAAAGAATGTCACCAAACACAGATATGTGTGTTCCCTGGATACCTGATAGACGAATGAGTTCAGAGATCTGTGTTAGTCCATATCTCTATACTCCTATTTAATACACAGGGTACAGGTATGCTATTTCTGAGTGCTTCAGTTTAAAAGAAAAGAAGCAGATACATTACTTTTTGCATGACAGGCAGCCAAGTAAATAAGGGCTTATAATCATATTTTTTGGAATCGTTCACCCATACTTTAATATAGTAACTAATAGATTATCATAACATTTCTTACAAAATTCTTCTGGTTTAATACAGAATATTGAGACCTGATTTATGGAACTTTTAATGTGTATTTGTACCTGAAAGAAGCTCTTACAGAGTGTAGAGATTTTAAGAAATACGTGGAGTTCATAACATTTTTGTTTACTTATATTTGTATATATTATTAGTTTATCATTATTTACTCTTTTAGTATTATGATATGATAATTATATTGATGATGCCATCACTTTACAATCTTCATAATTTTAGTTACTATGATATCATGCATTGCTAGAAAGTATGTCCTACAATGTATGCATGCATGTAATGTGATAAGAAGGGCACATGGATTAGGCAGCCATCTTATTTAAGATGAATTTTCAGTAGTTGTTTGCACTTTGCTTTGATATAGAAAAGAAAAAGAGCAATTTGAATAGAGAAATGTATTTTATCTGGCAAGTTCTTTTCAAGGGTTTTTGGCATGCATTTGTTCAGACTTCAAGCCTATCTGTTCCATTTGATGTGGGTGGTTATTTATTGTCCTCTTTTCTTTGACTTCAGCTTTGTCCTGACTAGATTTCCAGTTTTGCCCTAAGGTACCTCTTCCTCACTATGATTATTTTAAACTTTCTGGTCTGATATTTGTAAAAAGTTCAAAATGAATATAACACCATGAGTGCCTGCATTTTGTGACTGCTGTCTGGTGTATGACATCGGCTTGATTCCACTATGAAAAAGACAGACAGGGTGTACTGTGAAGTTTCTGGTCTCAGACCACGGTATGAAGAGGTTAGTGATAGACTCTATGCTTGTGGAAACAAAAGGAGAAAAACAAAAAATTTTTAGAATTAGTTCACTGGCTTTGAATATCTTTTTGTTCTAACCAAGTTTGGCTTGTCCTTGCAACATTCTGATATTTTATAGAAATGGCTGCTAGCCATGAGTAATATTTTCTTTTGCATTTTGTTTGGTTTTGTCTTGTTAGCATGGTGTAATAGGTTTATATGTTTAATATGCAACTGTGCTCTGTACAAAAAATATTTTATAAATCTGGTTCTTCTTACATGTACAGCTAACACAAGGCCAGATTTAGCACACAGATGCTATCATTTAGAACTGCTAGGCAAGCATTAGAAAACAAGAAAGGGACAACTACAAAAATGGGCATTGTACTATTTCTGTGTGACAGAGTCAGTATTGTTTGGAATGGCATGATTACCTAAGTGGGGGCCTGCACGTGGAGAAAGGGTATAAACCTTGGAACATTGCCCAGAACACCTTTCAAGCCGACGGATGGATGGGAGATACCGTGATCCGACATGGCAAAAATGGAAGACTGTATATATTGATGTCCCACTTCGGTGAAAAGTCTTGTCATGGCTTCTTCATCCGTTATGCCACGTAAATTGTCATTAAAGAAAGCTAAGTTATTTCTCCTATGTAATTTCTTACCGCCGTATCACTAAGCGAGGGGCATCGTCTTTTAATATCATATCTATATAGTTTTGTGTTATGTAACATGCCACAATTAAAAAAGAACTTATTCCAACCAGGGAGCTAGCACCCCCTGCTGGAAAGACATGGTGAAATATAAAAGAATCAAGTGCAATGACTCTAGTACAGTAATGACTTTGGTGACTCTTGTGCTTTACTCATAAAGGAAGACATTTTAAATTGTTTTTTGCTTTTTATATCATCTATGCAATAGGATATTTTGAATTGTTTCTATAGTAGTACTGCAAACATCATTCTAGTTGTGAAAACAATGTAAACAGTTATAATTTATCCAGTTCTTAAAAGTTGCCTTGGTTAATAATTGAATTCTTCAAATGCAATATCGCCAGTTACCAGAGAAAAATGAATCAGTCAATATATAGCACAGCTAATATTATCAGTAACCTTTCAGTTAGTTTTTGTTTCAGGTTTTTGTCTTGCGCAGCCCACAGCTTGAGTCAGGGGTATGATCGGGGAATTGGAAGGGGGATAAAATCAGCTATTGAAAGGGTTGCAAGTGTGTACTTTTTCGTGTTTTAAAATCTGACAATATAACTTATTGATCTGTCTTATTTCAGTTTTCTAAAATAATGAAGGCTATTACAAATAAACTAACTGTATTTGAATATTCAGATGTGTGTGCTGTCTTGGTAGAATTAAAGTGAATGAATGTTTAATTTTATTTTAGAAATCAGGACTATGTGTTTTTAGTCTTTGAAGTCAGTCACATAATTTATTTTAATCTTCTGTTTAATGTATCTAAGCCATTTTTCTTGTACGCTAAATATTCTTTTTTTATTAAAGTTATTAGATTGAAATAATACAGTACCTGTTTTTCTCTTTAACAGAATTATACTGAACTCTACTGGAGCTATAATTACATACATTGGATAAGTTGCATCCACTAAGCTTAGCTCCTGCTAAAGTAGAAGCTAACATGGCAGTTCAAAACACATACTGAATTGCAGTTCTTATTTTACATTATACAGTATGTTGCACTATAACTCTAAATTGGTCCATGATGAAAGAGTTTTCCTGCTGTGATCTCATTATCTTGCGACCTATGTTCAATTCGCATAGTCCAGTTCCTATTCCTGCAGTACTTTGGTTTACCTTTTAACAAAAGGGTATTTCTCTTAGGTAGTTTTGTTGAGTATGAACTGCAAAGAGCAGGTGTACCATCTGGGACTGACCCTATGTCTTTACTGCATTGTAATGAAATACTATAGATTAATATTTCCCACAATCCGGTACTGGTTTTAAATGGTTGGACTAATGTATGAAGCGGTTCATATTTTAAAATTGTGTCTTAAATATTTTAGTAGTTGTATATCCATTCTTGATCTATAGTATTCTTGTTTGTATTTAATAAAACCATTATCATTATGCAATTACACATCACATTTATTTTTCATAATCTGACATATTACTGCACATTTTCAATCAAGAAAGACAACTCTAATGCAAAAGTTTTGATGTGTTCTCCTTGAATACCTAAAATGATGATTGTTTATGATTTGTTAATGTAACTTGATTTTGCAGGTACTGTATATAAATATTTACAGTACATAGTTTGCACTTTCTTTATGAGCAGCGTAGCATATGCATAATTATCAACGTGAACAGTCAACGTGGCTCACAGCTGCATGTGGACTGTAGCACAGACCAAAGCGAGTGAGGATGTGTTTGGTGACATGTTGGGGGCGGGCACATGAGCAAGCAGTGCGCATGCCTCGAAAGCGAGGGTGGACGCGGGAGGAGGGTGAGAGTTGGTGGGCGGGGCTCTGTCGTGCGTTCCCCATGACGCGGGAGGAGGGTTAGAGTGGGTGGTCGGGGCTCTGTCGTGCGTACTCCATGGTCGGGTGACTTGGGCAATTATATATACAGTGGAACCTCGGTTCACAACCATAATTCATTCCAAAACTCTAGTCGTGAAGCGATTTGGTCGTGAACCAAAGTAATTTCCCCCATAGGATTGTATGTAAATACAATTAATCCAATCCATTCCAGACCGTATGAACTGTATGTAAATATATATATTTTTTAAGTTTTTAAGCACATAGTTAATTATACCATAGAATGCACAGCATAATAATAAACTAAATGTAAAAACATTGAATAACACTGAGAAAACCTTGAACAACAGAGAAAACTTGCACTGCAAGAGTTCGCACTATAGCGCTATGAACCACTCGCTAAAAACACTTTTTAAGCTGAGTTTTAAGCACAGGGAAAAAAATGAAAATTTGAAAAATCCGTAATTTAATAAACAACCAAGAAAAGTAACATTGCAACAATGCAAGTGCGCGTCTGTGTGTGTGTGTGTGTCTCTCTCTCGTGCACCTGTGTTTGTGTCTCTCTCTCGCGCGCCTGTGTGTGTGTCTCTCTCATGTGGACTATAGCACAGACGAAAGTGAGCAGGCAGTGCACATGCCTCAAGAGCGACGGTGGACACAGGAGAAGGGTTACAGTTGGCAGGAGGGGCACTGTTGTGCGTATCTCATGACGCGGGAGGAGAGTTAGAGTTGGCGGGCGGGGCTCTGTGAGTTGCCAGCCGTGGCTCTAAGTCTTGCTTGCGCTCAGTGTCTTGTGTGCCCTTAGTGAATTATATATATACAGTAGATGAAAATGTACCATCATTAGTGATTAGGAACATACAGTAAAGATGCAAGCAACTGCTGAGTTCAAAGTGACTGCTCTGGAGTATTCTCTGAGTAAAAATAATTTAAATAGTTTTGCTCTTTGCAGACAGACCCAGGCATTTTCAGCAACAACAGTGCAAAAATGCACTGTACAAAATATATTTTTTTAAATGTGGTCTGGCAATCAGACAATAAAAGTAAACTTTTAATGAACTTTTCTAAAGACTTATCAGACGAACATTTAGACTGTGTATGAAAATTCCTTATTACCTATGACATAACATAACATCAAACCACATTTTGCTGTGGTCTAAATTGTACAAATAAAACTGAGTGAAGATTGTCGCACTATGTAAGGATAAGTATGATTACTACGGAACAGGGTGGTCACCTGAGCTGATAGACACATGAGCTGAAAATTCAAATGCATATGTTTTTGCTAAAAGCATTTGTTTGAATTAATTTGACTTTGAGGTAATCTCGGTTTACCGTGTTAAGTTCTACATGGCATACTGTTTTCAAAATTACTTTTTTAACTTCGATTCATTATTTATGTTAAACAAACAGAATGCACATACTTGAACAAGTGTTTTTGGAATGGACAAGGGATGTGAAACACTGGCTGAGAGCAGTAACTGCACATTTCACAATCCTTTTAAGTATTCTGAAATGTCCTGAAGCACAGAAGTTAGAAAAATCTTGGCATACGTTAAGGACATGAATACACATTGATTTAACTACACACATGACACTAGAAGGAACATTGTCAGGGACTGGTTTAGCATGTTCAGCTTGCTGTGTGATTTTTAACATAGCTGACCAACTTTGCTAATTTAGATACTGTATGCGCAGACTTCACAGTTGTGTGTACCTTGAAATTGAGAATTTTATCAGCAGGTTAGGAGTCTTCACCTCAGTATATCCCATGAGAAATGTAGTTTCCTGAATTAACCACTGCATCTTCACATTTTTCTTATCCTGCTTCAGACAGTGGTGATTGATGCCAAGGAAACAGAAATGTCCAATATGTTCCTGTCCCAATCCAACACCAATGGCATCAGCTGGAAATTTATAACAAATTATGCCTTTATCTTGGTTATACATTTCAATTATAATTATAATTTTGACCTAAATTAGAAGGTTTAATAAACCCTGTAAAATTATTATGATTTCCCAGAATATATTATATTTTATCATGTCTTTTAGTTTCAATGGTAGAAGGGGCATAAAGGTATAATTTAGGTTGCAGGACCTAGGTAAATTAACTGGCCATTTATAAGCTGTATATTGTAAATAAATTCTGATGAATAAAGGATTTAGAATTTTGTGAGTGTTGTTTAAACAAATCTTTATACAATAAACACATCCATGTGAATATTTAATTAGTTGGCAACTAAAGTGTTCATAAAAGAATACTGTATTAGTGCTATAACATCCTCCACTCTTCTGGGGAGACTTTCTATAAGAATTGGTGAGTGGGGGAATTTGTGCCCATGCAGTCAAAAGAGCATTTTGAGGTCAGTTACTGATTCTTGACAAGAAGATTTGGCTCAGAAACCATCTTCTATTCCATCCCAAAGGTGTCCATTAAGTTTGAGATCGGGGCTCTGCCCAGGCCACTTGAGTTCCTCAGTGTTTTTATGAATCTGGTTTTGTGTCCAGGATCACAGCTATACCGGAACAGAAAAGTGCCTTCCACAAACCATTGCCACATGCACTCACCAGCCATTTTATTAGGTACACCTGTTCAACTGCTTATTAGTACAAATATCTAATCAGCCAATAACATGGCAACAACTCAATGCATTTAGACATGTAGACATTGTCAAGATGACCTGCTGAAGTACAAACCAAGCATCCGAATGGGGAAGAAAGGTGATTTATGTGACTTTAAACGTAGCATGGTTGTTGGTGCCAGACAGGCTGGTGTGAGTATTTAGAAACTGCTGATCTACAGATAGTTTTAAACACAACAATCTGTAGGATTTAAAGAGAATGGTCAAAAAAAGGATAATATCCAGTGAGCGGCAATTCTTAGGTGAGAATGCCTTGTTGATGCCAAGGGTCAGAGGAGAACGGCCAGACAGGTTCAAGTTGATAGAAAGGCAACAGTAACTCAAATAACCCCCTTGTTATTACCGAGGTATGCAGAAGAGCATCTCTGAACACAGAACATATCGAACCTTGAAGCAAATGGGCTATAGCAGCAGGAGAACACTCCTGTCAGCTAAGAACAACCAAATGAGGCTACATTTCGCACAGGCTCACCAAAATTGGAAAATAGAAGATTGGAAAAATGTTGCCTGGTCTGATGAGTCTCGATTTTCTGATGTGAAATTCAGATGGTCGGGTCAGAATTTGGCGTCAACAACATGAAAGCATGGATCCATCCTGTCTTTTATCAATGGTTCAGGCTGGCGGTGGTGGTGTAATGGTGTGGGGGACATTTTCTGGGCATACTTTAGGCCCCTTAATACCAACTGAGAATCATTTAAATGCCCCAACTTTCCTGAGCATTGTTGCTGACAATATCCATCCTTTTATGACTTCATCCCTTTATGATGGCTACTTCTAGCAGTATAATGTGCCATGTCACAAAGCTCAAATCATGTCAAACTGGTTTCTTGAACATGACAATGAGTTCACTGTACTCAAATGGCCTCCACAGTCACCAGATCTCAATCCAGTAGAACACCTTTGGGATGTCGTGCAACAGGAGATTTGCATCATGGATGTGTAGCCGACAAACAGCAACTGCATGATGCTATCATGTCAATATGTACCAAAGTCCCTGAGGAATGTTTCCAGCAACTTGTTTAATCTATGCCGCAAAGAATTATGGCAGTTCCGAAGGCAAAAGGTGGTCTAACATAATACTTTATTACTACCTATTAAAGTGGCCAGTAAGTATAGCTGAAAATGCGCAATCGTCCAATATGTCATTATATGCTATAGCTTAACAGTATCCTTTACCGAGTCCTAGTCCTAGGCCTATGCCAGAATTTGAAAAAACAAATTGTATTGTAGGCAATATGCACTCAAGTAAGAAGTGTTATACTTGCATCTGCCGAATTCGATTTCATCAGTCAGACTACCAGATAATGAATGGTTCATCACAATGGAGAATATGTTTCCACTACTCCAGAGTCCAATGGCACAGTGCTTTTACACTAAATCAGCTGAGGCTTGGCATTGCACATAGTGGTCTTTGGTTTTTGTGCAGTTGCTTGCCCATTTCATGAAGCTCCTGATGCACAGTTCTTGAGCTAATGTTGCTTCCACAGGTAGTTTGGTGCTCTGTTGTGAATGATACAATAGAGGATAGGTGATTTTTATGCCCTATGCACTTCAGCACTCAGTGGCCCTGCTCTATGAGTTTTCATAGTCTGACACTTCTAGGATAAGCTGTTGTTGCTCCTAGACCCTTCCACTTCAATTGTAATTGTTGTGAACAGAGTGGATCTAGTAGAGCAGAAATTATCTGGCTCCTGGGTACAGCTTGTTAGCTGTCTAGTGTGATAGTGTGGGCAATAAAGTATGACTCTGTTTTTTCAATATTAGCTTCTTTACACTGGCTGCTGTCAGTTTTCGAATTGATTTTAAAATCTTGTTGCTAGTTTTTAAATCTTTACATGGGCTTGCATCTGCCTATTTATCGGAATTGTGTGTTTTACACCAGCCATCCAGAGTGCTTAGATCTTCTGGTCAGTTGCCTCTTGTTGTCCCTCGTACCAAGTGTAAAACACTTTTGCAGCTGCTGCTCCCTGCCCGTGGAACTCTTTACCTTATTACATAAAGGAGTCGTCTACAACTGAACTGTTCAAAACAAGATTAAAGACTCATTTCTATTCACTTGCATTCCGTGACCTTCAGTAATACCGATGGTTTCCTCATTGTGATTATGTAACATTACTTCTATTTATTATTTATTTTACTTATGTTCATTTATTTTATTTCTAATTATGTTATTCATGTTAATTGTATGTTGTTCTTTTATTCAATTATCGTAAAGCACTTTGGCCACAGCATTCCTATGTTGTTTTAAATGTGCTATACAAATAAATTGACATTGACATCTCTTCCACCCATATTTCCTGCAGTGAAAGTAGTGTGTTTTTTTTCTTTTGCTTCTGGTTTCCATCCCCACCTGATTAATTTATTCAAGCCAAACCCTATTTTTTCATATTTGTTTTTTAGCTGAAGACAATAATAATGTTTTCTGCTTTTGTCTTGTTTTGGTAATACATTCAATGTCTATGCAGTGTTTTTATTTCATTGTATTTGATGCTATTAGTATTATTCTTTTGCACAAACTGTTGTGCCAAAGCAAAGCTCAGAAGCTTTGGCATCACTTGAGCAAACTTATGCACACACCCACACTTACTTGCAAGGGGACAGTTTGAAAGAAGTGTTTTTTACTCTTTATTAATAAATATTTACAAAAAAAATCCCTTGTTCATTGACTTCACAAACAATTTGGATAAAAATAATTTCTTTTATTTTAAATATATACAACATATACATACAAAAAAGAAATCTGGTGACACCTTATAACCCACCAATAATTAACAAGAAATTACAGATAACAATAATCTGTCATTTTTTATAAATTCCTGCAATAACAACTGTTAAAAGCTGGCCTGCAGTAGAAAACACTACAGTTTCCAGTTTGTCTTGTAAGTGATGTGAGCAACAGTGATGTTCTTCATTCATTTCATCATATAGGTTAAAGTTGACTCAAATATGTGAATTGTACTGGCACTTTGATCTTAAGTAAATAGTTTAAAACATTTACATATTACAAGTCACCTGACATCAACACTTTAAAATGTCTTAATTGGACCAATGAAACCAGTGAAAATACCTTCGTAAAAAGATCTTTACTGGTCATATCATAAGTAATTAAAGTATAATGATAAATCAAGAGATTAAACCACTGAAGCTCATTATAACACAGTTGTAATAATAAAAGAAATTAGTTTTCAAAATTAAGTACAATAAAAACCAAAGTAAAATTTTGGAAACACTTTTCAATGAGCAGGAAAATAATTCCAGTAACCATTGCACTAATTCCAATGAAGCTAGGTTAAATATATTTGATTGTCATTATTGATCGGTTAGCTGAAAGTGTTACCAAAAACATTTGTTGCCATTTGTGTCCTGAGAAACCCAGAGCGAGTGAGTGAGGGGTGTCAGTCATTTTGATTAACAAAATAACCATCCCCTTACCTCTGTTTAAAGGCACAGGAACAATAAATAAGAAAAACTTTTGTGCCAACTGTCTTTTGCCATTTAACACCAATGTCACATTGCGTGCTTCACAAGTATGGCTGCTGTCACTTTAGCAGCTATATTCACTTTTGCTTTGCTTTTTGTGCTCCTTTTTTCTGGAGCTGATTTTTAAAATTTGAAATTCCTGTGTTTCTTCTTTTCCTTTTTTGTCCAAAATTCAATTATGCTGCCCCAATATAGGACATGCAAAATACGCTAAGCCAGTCAGAATTGTGCCCTGGGACTATACTGACCACTTTATAGCGACAATGTTTCAAATATGAATAACAGGGGAACAAGGGGGCATGCAGGTAATAAACATGGGAGGGTATGCTATAGCCTGGAATTACTTGTGAATACCTACTGGTTGTTGAGATGAAAACAGAAAAGCTGAAATGATTTATAAAATACATAACCAGGAAAAACAGTACTTTAAAAGAAATTATAAAGAGTGAGAACTAGAAAATGTGAGCAATAAATAACATTAAACTATGTTTAAAGTAGAGCAAAATCTCAGAATTTTAAAGGTCTGAGTTACAGTAAAGAATGACCGGAGAATATTCTGAAGATATAAAAAAAACACATGAAAGTTATGAAAAAAGTAGGACTATGTGGTACTGTAACTTGATCCAAGAAATTACTGATTTTAGTTAGCAATAGACTAAATGATCTCTGGAATTAAATTGTTTCTGTGATTATACTGATACCACCGACATAAGTTGCATTGCACCTATTGTGTATTTCTAGTTATATAAGCATTTATATTACTGCTATTAATTTAAGAACAAATTTTGTTCAAATTGGATTCAAGTTGTGTGCTGTCTCTTGTGGGATCCTTTCAGCAGCATACTGCTAAAATATATTAATGATTCATCGATGAAATATACTGGTTAAGAGCATTATGATAGCAAGAATTGAAATTAGGAGGTTCAGGCAAAGTACAGTATGTTTAGAGTAATAAACGGAAATAAAGAAAAGAAAAACACAGAGGTGCTGAACACAGAGTAAAACAGGCCAAGCAAGAAAACACATAGGTGAATGATACACGAGGGAGATGGCTTCAGTGTGCAAACAAACAGGAATTTGCTCACACACAAACTTGTTTGGTATAGTGTGCTAAAAACAGAAGAGTTATTTAAAGTATAAAAACAATACGGGGAACTTGATGTAGTCTACCAACATGACAAAGAAAATTGGTTGCCACACTTACAGAAGTTCAAAGTGTGCTAGCACATAAATACATCAGGTAACATGTGGGGTATAGTCAAGTGTGAGAACACATAGACAATTATACCAAATGTGGTAATACTTAGGGAAGTATTTGTGCCAACACACTGTGATTGTGACAAAGCACAATGAACACAAATCTGTATTACAGTGTGTTAACACAAGGGAAAGAAAGACAAAAGCAATATGAAGCAAAAAGAAGCACAGTACAACATGGTACAGCATTTGAAGACACAATCAAAACACAGTAAAGCACAATGAACAATACTGAAGGCAATACACTGAAACATCAACAAACATTAAGAAAGATGCTCCCCATCACCCCATGGCCTCAGCATCTTTACTACAGTGCTGCTGTGCCTTCTCTGTGGCAAATTTGAGTACACTCAGCAGCAAAGCAGACAAGATCACTGGGGAGTTTCCTAACAAGTAGATGTCTTCAAAAAAACAAACCAATTTGCATTTATATAGCGTCTTACAAGCATTAATATCTTGGCCAATTATTTCACATATGTGTTAACTCTATGCAATGCCATAATGAAACTACCTGCCATTTTTCAAGTGTTTATGCTGTCAAAATAGCCAGGATTATGGTTTTAAAAGGAATTTCTTTAAGCTTCAATTGAAACGGTCACACAAAACACAGATTTTGCACTCGTCAATAATAGCTCAATAAATGGTATTCATACTCTTTTTTGAATATATAATTACCTATAATATTTATGAGTTTGTGGGTATTAGTCTGCACTTCAGAAAAATGTAGATACTGAATTGTTGCATAATAAATTATATCAAGTTTTTATATATGTTTAAGTTTTTGTTCACAGTTTTCACGGATCTTGATGCATCTGATTAATCACAAACTGATTTAAATGAGCAAATCCGTCAAGCAAAAACATTCTACAAACATTTATTTAACATGTTTACCGAGATAGCTGTATTATATCTCAGAGCTTACTACAGCTAAAGAGCACAGCTGTCGCTTATAAGAAAATCATTGGGAATGAAAACAAAATGATAAAATCGGTTGTCCGCATCAGAATCCGTAACATAAGAAACTAAATGCATTTAACAAGAGACAAAGTAATCAAAGAAGCTCAGGAGTTCACTTAGACTTTTAACCAAACTATTTTGAAACTAAGCTGACATAGTTTCGGGTTTATATGTCCTGTCTGTGGCACATATTTTTCCCTGCTTCCACTTACAGTTTAAGGTCAACAGACAGGTTTTGTTATGTGTTTGTGGGCTTGACAAATTTCACTTCCATGGCATAATTTTCCCTAACTTACTGCAGTCTAGTGATGACCAAATGCAATATATAATTTGTCAAAAATATAAATGAAAGTGGACATTGATAATATGTTTCACTTCCTTTAAAATTTACCGAGTGCTAAAATGTTATAAGATTTTGCCCAAAAAAAGCAACTGACAATACATTTTGAATACAATTTACATAATTTTAAACATAATTAATTCATAAATATCACTTCTGAGGTGATGGGATTTAAATGCTAAAACTGTAATGCTTCACATTATAACAATGCACTTAAATACAACATTTGTAAAACAAAAGAACACATTAGATTATTTTCTGGTATCCATGGAACCCTAGTGGTTTTGTTCCAATCAAAGTCAAAACAGTTAATTTGTTTGTATGTTTATTATATCACCTCCTGAGGAAATCAGTATTCAATGCTGTTGTCTTCTTTTTCCCTACAAGAAAGCGAAACCAAATATTTTAAATAAATTTTAAAGCTACCATTTTGATTTATTCTCAAGAGTTGAATAAGCTTGCTTATGTTCTGATCCCAAGAAATTTCTTTCATACCACCTGTGGACAAATAGTATAGCACAGTTGCTCAATTAAGATGCAAACAAGTACTTTTTGAAAAAAAAAATGTATGTTTCGTTAAATTAAGGGCTCAGTTTATTTTCATGTTGCCTCACTGGGATCTTTCAGCAGCAGCCATTATTTTGATTGTGTGCAGTAGTGTGCTTCAGAACATAGTCACAGTTCATTCTATAGGCTGGTATATTTCCCAGTTTATGATCCTTTCCCTCTTTTAAGGAAGCTTGGTCAGAAATCCTTCACTATTACACTAGAGGCACGGCCTGTCAACTTGTACTTATTTTATATTAAAGCAGTAAAACATAATTTGGGTGTGTTATGTGCAGGCACAATGTGACCACCACAATCCACCTCTGAGGTGGCTACATATTGGTGTGTCAGTTTCTTTTAAGATCCCATATGGAAGAAGGCGCTATATAAATGCAAGTCTGATTATGACAGAGTGAAGCAAACTTAAAAACCAAAAGCCAAGATCCTTCTTCAGTGTTTGATAGTGCTGGAATCTTGAGCTGAGCATTATTGGCAGATATCAAAATCAGGGTTCAAAGTCACTGTCGCTGCACACAGAGATGTCAGGGGTGGACGTTTCTCTTTGTTCAGTGCTCATGCTGCAGTCGCTGGTCTCAGGACTTCCTGGATGGGAAGGAGAACCCGTCTGGAGATGTGGATGGCAGTCACGGTTGGAGCAGTCAAGAGAAACACTGGAAGAGACAAGGCTGGCATTCTGTTGAAGTCTAAATAACACAAAATGTTTAAAGTTAACATTACTGTCATCTACCCATTCTGTTCTTTTAAAAATAAAAAAAATGAAAGGCAAAGGTAATTATACATCTGTCAGTATAATATACTGTATATGTGAGCTATATTGCTTCTCCATTAGAATGGGTCTCCTCAGAGTAAAACGGACATCTTTGTTGCACAGAATTTTGAAATATTATCTGTACACTGACCTGTTCTTAGCAGAGGCTGCTCGATCCCGCTGGCGACGATTTTTGAACCAGTTGCCCACCTGTGTTGGAGTCAGCCCGGTTGCTTGAGCTAGGTGCCGTTTCCGGGAAGGGTTAGGATATGGATCCTGCAGATACCATTCACGGAGCAGGCTGCGAGTTCTTTCCTGCAAATTGATGTTTTCAGTTAGTAATGTCCAAAACAGCTTTAAAAGATAGGGGCTCATTATTAATTTAAAAAAGTTTTAATTCCAACATCCATCCATCCATTATCCAACCTGCTATATCCTAACTTACAAGGTCACAGGGGTCTGCTGGAGCCAATCCCAGCCAAAACAGGGTGCAAGGCAGGAAACAAACCCCGGGCAGGGCATGCACACACTAGGGACAATTTAGAACCGTCAATACACCTAATCTGCATGTCTTTGGAAGGAAACCGGAGCACCCGGAGGAAACCCACGCAGACAAGGGGAGAACATGCAAACTCCACTCAGGGAGGACCCGGGAAACAAACCCAGGTCTCCTAACTGTGAGGCAGCAGCGCTACCCACTGCGCCACCCTTATTCCAACATATAAGGAGTATTTCAAGCATTAACTCTTGCAGAAGGTCAATTTTTCAGCTTGAGCAAAATACTCTTTGGCTTTTTGTGAAAGCAATAAGTTTCTGAAAACAAGCAATGTAAAAATGATGTCTTACCTTAAACACACTTCACTCTGAGTTATAGCATAGCAGTTTCTGTACAACTCTATCACTGTATTTGTGCACTGTGTAATTAAAGTAATATGACATCTAACTGAATGAATGTTCTTCAACTTCATCAAGTACTATAAAATACATTTTTATTTGCTAGAATGAATAAGTTACTTCAGATGCTTTAATGATATAATAAGGAATATTTGGTTATACTGCCCAAAGAGCCAAATAAAGAACAGAAGTTCCTCCTAGAAACAAGTGCTAAAAATACTAAATTTGTACTGTAATTGTTTTTTTTAGATCATGCATTGTATATTAACTGCTTACTTTTTATTTGCATATACAACGTAACTTAAAGTAAAAATGTACAATATAGTCATACTAATGTCCACTGTCTATACAAAAAATGTATATTTTACACGTGTTTCCAGAATTTTCCTCACAAATCCAAAACATGTCTAATGTTGGTTGGTGGCTTTTAATCAGTTTCTATCTTATGCTCGTTGCTGTTGGTTTGAGCTTGGACCCTAATTCTGAACTAAGCAGAGCATAAAATTTATTGTCCACAAAGATGAAACAAACTTTAAATGTACAGAAAAAAACATCTCTTCCTCAGTAATTTTAGGGAATACTTATTTTGTATTTGCAAATACTATAGTATTGTTAGCAAGTCCATGCCAGTCACTAAAGTATTCAATTGTCAAATACTGTAATGTATTTTATTTCTGAGAATTAGTTGAATGTTTATTGTTTTAGAATGCTAAAATAACTATTTAAATAGATTAAACTGACAGAGGGATTGGCTCCAGCAGACCCCCGTGACCCTGTGTTTGGATTCAGCGGGTTAGAAAATGGATGGATGGATGGAAGATGTATATGTAACAATATACTATAGAACAATAAATGTCACAAAATTCATTTCACAAAACTATGAATTATGTGCATTAATTTGAAAAACAGAAATTGTCCTCAACATGTCATGAAAATCAGTTTATCCCATGAACAAAATAAATTAATCCAAGTATGAGTTACTGACACATTCTCAGGATTATCTTTCATTAATATATTATTTTGTTATAAAATATGTTCATCATTTTTTTAAACTGAAAAGCATGTCATTTCTGATTAATAGAATTGCAAATTTCACAGTGTATGGGTGTACTATTATTACCTTTATAATTATTATCTTAGTAATCAATACATATCTTGGAGTAATGATACAGAAACAAATATAAAAAGAAGTCAACTGTCTGCACCCTGTTGTCCACTGAAGTAACATGGATATGAAAGCGAATAAATTAAGAATACGAAATGTTAATCTACAATTGGGCTTAATAGAGAAAAATGCATTCTCTCTGTCATTGAATGATTTGCTGTAGTTGTATTCAATCGTATCAAATCAGGGAAATCTCAGTGATTTCTTCATTACTACTTGATTTTTTTTGTTATTAATTCCATAGTAACATTATTATTCTTGTTACCAGTAGATCTGGTCTATATTGGACTGTATAACATGTGGATTTTGGCCAGTGCTGTAATTGTAGGAATAAATAAGAAAACATAAAAGTGTTTTTAATGTGCATTGCAAGAAAATTTATATAAAACTGTCAACCAAGCAAAAATAGTTCTGTCATTTTTATATATTATCAGACATGGTTATTCAAAAAAATTGGACACACTGCAATAGGAATTTTTTCTCCATTGATCTCAGGACTGTTTGTTATGTTTACCTTCTGATGCTGTCTGGTATAATTTAGGACGTCAAGGTGTGAGCGCATAGAATCTTTCTAAAACATTTATAAAAATAACCTAATATCCCATTAGGAAGTATTAACACGTAAGAAGCATTGGTACTTAAAATGGAAAAGAGGCTTACTTAAACTACCTCAAGGCCAAAAAAAAAAACCATTAATGATCCCAAGGAGGCAGCATTTACAACAATAAGAATGTCTTTTAAATGTGAGGGAAAAACCACTGATATACTTGAACACAAAGAGAACATGAAAATGTATATCAAAGGCTTCCTGAAAAATGGAACCACTAATTTCTATGCTGCCATGCAATTCTCATGTAAGCAAATTTAAAAGAATTGTTCCAGACAAGAAAGAAAAATCATAATGACCAGCATAAGTCCAAAGGGTCAAAGTTTATTTTAGCCTTTTTCACTGTTTAATAAATACAAAATAATTTAAAATTTAGATGAAAGGGTATTAAGATATATGACACAGTGCTTTGTGCTACTGCATTATAGCTAAAGTAGCCTAACATTGAATCCTGGTCAGATCACTGTCTGTGTGAAACATGTCGTTTTTTCTTGTGAATGTGTGTTTCCCTTTGTCCTTTGACTTCCCAAACATGTAAATGTGGAGTTAATTGAACTTTATAAATGGTCAATCTTTGTGCAAATGTGAATGTGCCCTGCAACTGACCGACACTCACTCTTGGGGTGGTCCTTGCCTTGCTTATAATACTGTGGTGATAGACCCAACCCCACTACAACTGTGAAATGATTTGGGATAGTCTGAAAAAGGAACAGTTGGATTATAAAAGAGCAGACCTATCTGCCAAGGTGATTGTAGTATAATCGTAAGTGCTGTCCAGTGGGAACAATATTTGGTAAGAGAATCTACAAAGTCAACATTCTACTACTGTGGAAAAAAGAACTTGCTTTGTAAATTGCACCCTTCTGTCATAGCACTAAATTGGATAGACCTCACTGGGACCCTTTATTATCTGATTATCTTTCCTTGATCCCAGTAGTCCTGTGTTTCCTATTTGAATGATTAATGTCAATTTTACTTTGTCACAGGATCAAATCAAAGAGTCACCTTTACTGACTTAGAAAAACTAAAGTCAGTCTGTATTACTATTTAATGATATTTTCCAACATTAATACTGTATTCTATTCATTGGTTAAAACTGGGATAATATCATTATAATTAGCTATTATAATTATAAGTAGTATTTATTGTAGCTCCCTGTGATCAAAGCAGATTTTCCATGCACTTCTTACACAGTCTTTATTAGGTAAATTGAAGTGCAGCTTAAAATAGCTGTCTGTGCTTTAGAGTTTACAAGTGTCCTCAGGTTCTTAAAACCTTTAATGACTAATCAAAAAAATCTTAGCAGCTCATATAACAAAGATGGGCAGAGGATTGTTCATTATAAGTTTAACTTAGTAAAGGCAAATAACAAAGGCACATAAATGTGAAATCCACACAAATACAAACTCAATTTACTGAAACACATTTACTCAACTCTTAAGTATATGCTAACCTAAACATACAGTGGTTATTTTTAACATTTATGATTAACAATGTATTTTAACAGACACGTAATGTGTATATAATAGCATTTTATTTTTCCATAATTCAAGAGTAAAGTGCCACATAGGAGTAATTTGTTTATTTTTGTTATTTGTGTATACTGTAATTTTTTTGACAGTATTACAAGTTCTGAATAAGAAGAATTCTATTCTGTTCCAGAGTTACAGAGAGAGATGAAGTTCTGTTGATGGACTTAAATGACAGTCATGAGGTTGGGCGTGTTTATTACATCAATTATATACTTACTGTTTTTGTTTTGCTCTTTTATAATGCATCAATTTAAAGAAAAGTGTTTTGCTTGCAATTTGTAATATTCAGTTTTAACTCCAATCTTGAGTATCTTGTTCCCTGGTTAGTCGGTATTAATCCATTTTATGGGACTAGATACAAAAATAAATTAGCTGCCTAAAGTTACAAAAGCTAAAATTATATTTTTGGTACTTTTTAGTTTAGGATTATAGTAAAATAGATAATATTGCTCACTAATGTTTGCAAAACCAAGAAACTGGTGGTAGACTTCAGAAAGCTAACCACACTTCCATCTACTGTATATCAGAGAGGATGCTGTCAAAAGAGTGCTTCTATAAATTTCTTGGAGAGTCATCACCAAGGAAATGAAGTGGGCACCACACATTGTGGCTCGTGTCAAAAAGGCTCACCAGTATCACTATTTCCTCAGACATGTGAGGACAGCTTACATTTCTCCATCTGTTCTCTCAAATGTCTACATGTGCCCAGTAGAGTCCATTCTCACTTAGCTGCATCACATCCTGGTATGACACCTGCTTAAGACTGTAAAGCACTGCAGAAAGTGAAGGTGGCAGTGAATATTGCTGACATCCAGCTGCCTTTTATTCAGGACATTTACAACACATACTGCCTTAGAAATCTTAATAAAATATGTGTTTAGATTAAAAAAAGAAAGGCAAACAGTATAATTAAAGGCCTATGCCATCCTTCACAGCCATTTGTATCATTCCTACTGTACCTTTTGGCAGATGGTGCTAGTCCACTGGCACACATGCCACAAGATTATGTGACAGTTTCTACTCAAAAGTGTTAAATGTTGCTGAATAGTCAATCATTAAGAATAAATACTGAACTGTAAAATCCAAGTAGTTTACATTTGTGTGTATATGTGCGCATGTATAAATGTATATATATTATAACATTGTACATGTATATACTGTATATGTTACATGCTGGCATACTTTTTGTTTGTGTGTTTATTTTGTTAGCATTGCTATTTGTCAACTTTAATGAGAAGACATACAACTAAAAATGTCATTGTTCTCAGTACAAATGACACATTTGACTTGATATTATAAACACAGGTATTACTGAGGTGGATGACTTTGAAATAATGTAAGCTACCCTAAATCCAGCATCATATTCTGTTGCTGTATGTGAGTGGACAATGTGTCAGTGTTTGTAATGCAGGTGCAAGATTTTTCATCCATGATACCGTGACCTGCTGTGTATATAGTTTTCATATTATTAACTAATCCATCCATTCATTATCCAACCCGCTATATCCTAACTACAGGGTCACGGGGGTCTGCTGGAGCCAATCCCAGCCAACACAGGACGCAAGGCAGTAAACAAACCCCGGGCAGGGCGCCAGCCCACCACAGAATTATTCATTAATTTTCTGTGTAAACTGTTGAAGCATTTTCAGATTAATTTGACATTAATTTCAGTTAACACAATTCACATTTTATTTTTTTTTTTTGTTTTCACCAATATGCATAACAAAGCATTGAATTCAAGTTGTGATAGCCTTACCTTGATGCACATAGTAATTGTAAACTCACAATTTGAAAACTAAAGAAAAAACAATTAACTCAATGGTTAAAATAATACATTGGCTTGAGGGATCTCTTATGAATCATTATAGAACTACCTGCAGATTTATTGCAGTAAGATTTAGAATACTCACTTTGGTTTCAGTGAGTTATTGATCTAAACAATTAAAAGACGCATAAAGGAAACTTAAGACATATCATACTGTATTTCATACATTTTGTTTGCAGATGCATGCTTACACAGCCCTTCACTAACAATGTATTTAATTAATGCCAGCATATGGCAAGTTATAAATTTTAGATGAAGTAAATCAAATTACATACATTTTTTTCTCTCTAACACCTAAGCTATGGAAGGCATAATGTATATAACAGGTATATTAAGTTCACCAGGTTAGTCAAGGTGAACGCTCTTTCCATTCATCAAATCCAATAAATTAGGAACAAAAATTGGCCCCTTTTAGGTTAAGAAAAAAACAGGTGTGATCAAGGGCTCCATTCTAGTGAGAGGAAGTGTGTATGCACCTTCTGGAAATGGAAAGTTGTTGTGTTCTGGCACTGCAGCTCAAGGATTTGGGACTGATTACAGGCCATACTCAAGTCCTATTATGACAAATATAAAACTGAGATGTAGTGGTTGAATCTGAAAGCTTGAGGACCCAAGAAATTGAGTTATGAAAAATTTTGAACTTTGACAGTTTTTTTATTTTACATATTTGTGTTTTTGTGATGATATTGTCATACAAAATATAAAGGAAAATAGTACAGAATGACTTTAGAACATCAGTTTTATATTTTAATTTACTAATAGATGGGTGCATAAAGATACTTCTGTCCTATTGTTCCACTGTACTGAGAATGTTAGTAATAATTCAAAATGGAAAAACATGATTGTCAATTTGGGTGTAAAAAGCAGAGTGCTGTGGGTGTATCTGAATCACACATGGATATTATGTAGGAACAGATTGAGAGTAGTTGCCATGAACGTTTGCTTGCATACATTATTCCTATTTAACTTTCAAAATAGATCAAAAATAGTATTTAACCTCACATACTTAAAGAAGTTGTATAATTCTCTGTGTGATGAAATCCTTTTTGTTTGTGAGAACATTTCTCCTAATCTACCTCTCTAGTACTGAGTTCAGATTTAAAACAAATACTGGAGAAGTCCTAGTCCATTACAGGAGACACTTAAATCACAACCACACTCACTTATTCAAGTAGTTATCAGTTAACCCAGCTGCACACCTTCAGAATATATCTAGTGAAAAACCCACACAGACACAAGAAGGACCTCCTATCGCCAAACACACTCCTGAAACTAGGTACTGTGTTAGCCCTTGTCATCAAGCATGTCAAGGTAAATATGGGCAAATAGTATAAGAACATAAAATAAATGCATCTAGTGTCTAATATCTCTTTCAAATACTTTGTAAAAATACATTAATGTATTTTAGGAGCTGTTTTACTCTTGCTGTTATCTTGCACCATTATGTAATACTTATTACAAAATAATTTCCATGAATGTTGTTTAAGGTTACATGCTATGATAAACTGCATTTGTATAGAATTATTTTACACATTAGCTGTAATAATCTATACAAAATTCTACCTTTTTTGCAGTACCTGTGCTAACTAAATTGTGGATTTATAGCTGACAAAAATGTCAGGCAAAGCTGCATCTTATTATTCTATTCTATCAGGATGTTTAATAAAGACAACATAACCAAAATTCTAGGCCTTCTTTTACAAGACAGAAACAGGTAAGTAGAATACAGAGGTAAGACTTCAAATTCTCTCTGCAAAAAATAATCACTTATTAAGAAAGGTTGGGGTTGAATTTTGATTTGATTTGTTAAATTTGACTTGACTGTGTAGAATGTTATCTGTTTCTAATTAAAATCATTAAAAAATATTTTAAAAAGAAAGGTTTGCAGGCTAACTATTATTTGTGAAAAAAACTGAAAAGCTGTCATGTTTGTATTGTTAGAGGAGTTTCAATCCCCAGGCTGTGTAAACTGTTTGGAGTATAGATTCCTGATGTTTTGTGTCATCCTCTATATTCAGACATGTTCACTCCTAATTGATTCATTTTTTGTGGCACAACTTTCTCCCCCACAACTGTCTTGTAATCAATGAATTAAATGCACTCATAGCTTTTAGTGCACTACACTGGATTAAAAACCTCACAAACTTGATCCTAAAGCATTTATTTGCCTAAAAATAGCTCTGACAGTTTTATCCTAAATCGGGAAAATTAAAGGTGTAATTAGGCTAGACTGAAAAGTTCAGGACCAAAAGTTGGGTTATCCAAAAGATTTTCCCACATGAGCTGGAGAAATAAAATCCACTGTATGCCCGAGATATTTGTAGGAGCATCAGACGTTTAGAGTTTTACAGTACTAAGTCTAGAATACCCTTACTTGAAACACCTGAACTGGAGTTAACAGTACGTTTAATGTATTATTAACATGAATGCGTTAAGCTAAACAATCTGACATGAAGTTTCAGTACCTGTAAAATTGGACTAATTTAACAATAATTTTTACGACTCATTTAAATATTGTACTAATATTGGTAACTCTTATATCGCGCCTTCACTGAGCTCTCTATCAAATGACGCTTCAAAAACAAAGCAAGTACAATCAAGCCAAGCGAACACAAGAAATCATTTACATAATAAATAGCAAAGCCTTACATTATTTTCGTAAAAGCTGATCGTATTTCTGTAGAAACCAGCAACGTTTTGTGTGGATTGTTAGATACGCATATTTTAAATAAGAGCGAATACTCGTCTAGAGATTTAGTGTATTGTGACTTGATTCCCTCTGCATTTTGTTTGCGTTCGTGAACTGTAAATTTCTGTAAATTAACGTTATTCACGCACAGGTAAAATATTAGTTGTTAACAGCTACTTGGATTCGACTTGTGCACAGTTTAATTTTCAGAGTAGTAATAAGCAGTTCCCTGAAAGGAACTGAACTAATTGTACAATTTTAACCCAAGGGAGCATATCAGGCAAGTAAAACACTGACTTGTTATTTTTAAGATATATTTGATTACCTTAAAGCAGTGGGTCTTCTGTTCGCCGTCCCAGATTGTCCGCGGCAGTGGGAACTTCTTGCGGATGCGGTATTTCTCTACTGGCCCAAGGGGGCGCCCCCGCAGTCTCTCGGCTTCTCTGTAATGCGCGTCCAGCCAGAGCGCCTGTAGTTTCGCGTGTGATTCACGTGTGAAGCGGTGGCTCTGCAGGATCTGATACAGAGCCTCGAAATTTCCACTGTGAAAGGCCACCAGAGCCCTAGCACGCATCACAGACTCATGCCGATTGAGGGCATCCGTAGCCGAGCCGGGCATGGCAGAGGGCAGAGACCAAAGGAAGCGGCCCAGGCGCTCCATGTCACCCGTATCCTCCAGGTTCTCGCATACGCGGGCCACCTGTTCCGGAGTGAACATGGGCAGACCGGGCAAGGGGAACATTTTGCTTGTAAAACAGCAAGTGAGGGACACGCTTGTGCAAGTGTTACTCGGCTCTAACGAACAGATCTTGACCTCATTCAGACTGGCTTTATTATAGCATTATGTCCTTCTGTAGTTGGAAGAGTGACACAATTTAAGTTAAAAAAAAACCCGCAATCCTCGATATCCGTTCTTGGTTATACTAGCGGGTTAACTTGCCTTTCTTTATACCAAAAGAGAAATGTCCCGTTAATTTGTGGTTGCAAATATTTCAGGAAGTCCAGTGTTCGAGTTGCATGCCTGTAACGCTGTAGTCACTGTATGAAACGAAATCCTAATACTTCGTTTGTAAATAAAACTGAAAATTCACAGTGGACAAAGCACATCGGTAAAGAAAAAATATATTCTGCCTGTTTTCATGTCCAGGAATGCCCTTGTTTCCTCTGATCGGTGTTGCAGTATTAAAGACTGGTGATTAAGGATCAATGTGCCATCTTTACTTGTATATATACCTGAGGTACTATTAGCATCGTAATGGGCCTGGGGGAGGGGGTACTTGGATTATCTCTTCACACATTAACAGCTAAGCGGGGGCCGGCCTGGAGCCACATATCGACGCTGATCCGTTTGTTAGGCTTAGGAGAAAGATAGAAATTAATTCGCTTCAACGGGACACAATAATACCCCCGACGTGATTATAAACCAACAAGAACTCTGAGTATTGTTGAACTATTCCATCGGAAAGGCGCTGTATAATCTGAAGAGCATTTTAACTATAGGTTATCTGCTGATACGTACTGCCACTTTTAAGTTCCACTAACTACAACGCCTCTTCATATTCTACTAAACGATTTTTTATATGTATTTAAATGTAACACTCAAGTGATGTTTGTTTGTTTGTTTGTTTATACAGCAATGTGATAAACTAATATATTTTCAAAATGAAATACACAACAAATTGGTTCTTGTGTAGTTTATTGAATCACCTATATTGCAAGTAATAATGACACAACATACAGTATATTATATAAAATGGCCAAAATTCACCATGCGTTAAGCTCCATATAAACAGTATGAGTGATTTGATACCCTATCACATTTTTTAAAGCATGGCACCACTAAAGAAAATGGTAAAAGCAATCAATACATGTGTGTTATGAATGAAAAGAAATGAAAAAAACAAATACTGAAATTTACTTGATGGGATCAAAAGATTGACTTTTGCATATGGATCACACGTGTGCCTGCAACATCACATGACCATCCTGGTATAGATAAACTTAATATCTTTAATCTCATACTTGGTTTTCATGAATCCTCCCAACATGTTGTGCTAATAAATGCTTGATTGTAGATATGCACATCTGCCAAAAACTGGTAAGATTTACAAACTACTTATCACCTCTCTAGTCACTATCAGTATTTTTTGTCTTTTAAAAAGATTTTATTTCTTCTTTGTTCCCACATGCATGACCCAAATTACCTAAATTCAGGCTGCAGATTAGAAAACACAGGCCTTTCTATTTTCACACAGGAGCTGGCTAGTAGAGGAAGTTGGTGGAAAAGCAAACAAAGCAAACGCCAACAATTGCTTGTAAAAAATGTTACAGTTGTTGGGTTCCACCTCTGTTAACAGCTGGTCTGCATATTTTCACATCATCCAAGTTTCCTGCTTTCTCTCTCTTTCAGTTTACTTTCTCATTCTCTTGTTCTTCTCTTTAAACATTAGAGTACAGTACTTCATATTTTGTAATGTGTGTTTTTGTTGATTAGGAGGAATTCTAAGACTTGCTCAAGGAAATGTTTTCAAATTATCTACACCTCATCAAACAATATACCATTAAGGAAATAGGTTTCTTTTTTTTTTTCAAATAGAACTTTTCTGAATTTTGCTCTTTTTTGTAATTCAGAGGCTTCCATTTAACTATCTCAGTACCCTAATTGCATAATACTGTCAACTGTCTCAGTCCAAGTGTTAGGAATCAGCTTCTTCTCATTTACCATAGTATACAGTATTGATAATGGGGTGCCCCTTTGGCACCTTGCTGTCCTCCACATCTACCACATTATGAGCACCTCATTTCCAGTCTGAGACACCTCTCCTTGGCCTGGTCCAGCCGAATCACCCTTGGGGACTTGCGCCACATGGGCGAAGTGCTTTAACTGATGCTCCCTCACAATGCAGGTAGTGTGCCTCATTTGGGACTCCATGAGCAACTGCTCATTCGACACAAAGTCAAACCAGCAGTACCCAAGGATTCTCCAAAGAGACACAGTAACAAATTTTATCTTAGGTCACTGGATAGCGTCCATCTCTTGCAACTATATAGCAAGACAGGATGTGCCAGGACTCTAAAGACTTGGACCTTCGTCCTTTTGTATAGATATTGGGAGTGGCACACACCCCTTTTCCAGTGACCTCATGACCCCCATGCGCTCCTCTTTACTGACATCATAGGAAGAGTCACCAGAGACATGAATGTCACTTCTGAAGTAAGTAAACCTCTTGACAAGGTCAACACTCCTTTCACAGACAGACACACTGTTGATGGCTGTGCCCAAGAGGTCTTTAAAGGCCTGGATCTTGGTTTTTACCCAGAACACTCACCAGCCCAGACACGCAGACTCCTCACTCAGTCTCTCGAGAGCCCCAATCAAAGCCTCCCTGTCCCACAGGTCAGTTCAATCAACTGAGTTGAATGCTTTAGGAAAATCGACAAAAGCTGCAAAGAAACTCTGGCGATATTCGCATTTGCATTCCATGAGAACAGTGCCAGGATGCGGTCGATGGTAGATTTTTTAGGCGTAAAACCAGATTACTCCGGTATTGAGGATTACCCTAGCAAGGACATTTTTTGGCACCGAGAGCAGCATTAACCCCCTATAGTTGTCACTTTCCAGGTGATCACCCTTCCCTTTCCCTTTCTACATTGCATGTGCTGTGGTATTTCTACAAGAGCATGCAAGTCCAAAAGCAGCCACATGCCTTAGTGTAGGTGGTGTAAGGCAAAACGCATGAACATTATTGAAAAACAAAGCATTTAGCTTAGTTTTTAATGCTTGTTTTAAGTTGGAACAACAACTGTGAGGGCACCACCTCAACTTCATCAAATACAATTTTTTATTATAACAAGAAAAAAGTTTATTTCGTTGTCTGAGGTTTTGCCTCCCTAGCTGAGTCCAGGTGACATTGTTTGGAGAGAAGGACCGATAGCTGGATTGCTTAATGAATTACAAAAAAAGACAGCACTCAGATTTTAAGCCATTGAAACACAAAAGATAGCTGCAAGTTTATTGTGTCTTTCTCTCCTATCACCTTATTAAAGTACATTTTACAATATTTGCTGAATAAGTGGAACAAGTCCTTATGAACCTCTCTTTCTGACTGTAATCAGAAATTTTAAGAATTTATATGTCTATGATATGCCTATCAGCTTCTTTCTGAATGTTTACAGTTCAAAAGGTTATTCTCTGCTGTTCTTGTAGTTTTTCATATTTCCACAACAATTTAAAATATTTTTGTTTGTGAGTATACATGAATCGTACATTTATATGTACGGAATTATCTGTTTCTGGTGCTGTTTTCCTCTCAATTCTTGTGCCTTGATCTTTTAGGGACCTGTCCTAGTATACCTGTAACCTTGCCAGCCACATTTTTATTTGTGTGTGGGATGAGGTTATAGACACGTTCTGTGTTTGGTCATTCCCTTTTAAAACTAATGTACTGATTCAAATAGTGACACGGACAGGTTAATCTATAGAAACTTTGGCCTTGGCAGTTTTAATCAGTAATACAAATAAGAAGAGGTCATTCAGTCCTTCATGCTCATCTGGATGACTAACACCAAAGTTGTGCCAATATCTCATCTATACACTTTTAAAGACATAAGTGTATGAAATTCAAGTATGTAATGATGTACTAAAGAAGCCACTCCAGATCAACTTCATTGACTTCAAAAAGTCTGTTGACAGTGTCCATTTGGATTCACTGTTAAACATTTCAAGAAGCTATGGCATCCCACCACGATACATCAACGTCTTTAAGAATCTCTACCAGGACTCCAGTGTCTGCATACAAAATGAGGATAGATGCACTAACATCGAGATGGGCATGAGACAAGGTTTCCTTCTTTCCCTATTTCTATTCCTTCTCATTAAGAACTTTGTTATGTGGAGACTTGGAAGAGTATGAAGGGGATCGCCCACAGGCTCAATGTATTCCAGTAGTGATGCCTGAGCAGAATCCTGGGTGTCACTTACTGTGACCACATTACATATGTTGAGATTATAAGAAGGGCTGACTTCTGCAGTCTGGAAGAGACCATCATGTACCGCATGATGTGTTTTGTGGGGTATGTCCTGTGGATGCCAGACAGCCACCTCCCAAAGACTGTGATCCAATGGGTCCCCCGGAGGGAAGAAGAAAAGTTAACAAGCCCCTAAGAACCAACTAAAGAACATTTCAAGATGATCTGAACACTGTCAACATCACAAGGGAAATTATGGAAACCACAGCTTGTTGACCAAAATCAATGGAAAATGCTTGTTGCCTGATGCGCCCAGTTGTGCAGAAGGATCTAAAGTAAGCTAATTATGTACTTCATTCTAGATTGCCATGAGTTTTTATGTAAATGATTGCTTCTTTGTTTCTATCTTAAATTTCTTACCCTGAATTTCCACTGCCATTTATTATACGATTCACTGTTTAAATGTAGGAATTCTACTACATTAGCTTATTGGTGCCTTTTGAGAATTTTAAAATTGTGGACTAGAACTTCATAGTTGCTGAAACAGAAACTAAAAAGAATAAGTAAGAAAATGTACTCATGACATAATGTTCTAATGCGTACGGTGAGTTGACTAGCTGGTTTGAAAGTTGGAGCATTTTAAATTTCCTAGTGACTTCATCAAAGGGTTATCACAATTTTGATCATTACATATTTTTGTAACAGTGAGTCATATTCAAATACAACAGTAATAATAGAGTATATTTACATATATTATTAATGCACATAAAATGTTTTTAATAACCCTTTACAATGTCATATTACTGAAATTGTTTTCTTAGACAGCAGATTCCAATTCAAGTGAAGAGATCCATGTACTGTTAGGGCTCGTTTATACTTCATGCTCAGAACACGTACGCACCCGCATCATGGCTGCTACACATTCCCAGCATTCATTTGACGCGTCCTCTGAGCAGGTCCTCCGAAATTAACACGATGCATGCGCGAGTTGCAGTACCAGCAAAAAGTCAAGGGACCCAATGTGATAAAAGTTGAAATGTGACATCAGAGTCTCTGTTTACTATCTACATGTGACAGAAAGTCACTATGCGGATCCTACAGGATCGAAGTGCATGCTTTGATGTTTGATGAATGGTTCAAAATGCCAACATACAGATGCATTCGTGGTGCTTTTATAGTCAAGCGTCGCATATTCCTGATCGTAATGACACGGTACATTTTAAAAGTCTCACATACCATCTTTTGTGCTGTCTTTTTTTTCTGGGGCTTCCTCCTGACCTAACAGCAGCGGCAAACTGCAATAGATAACCACACAGAACACATTAAATTTATGATATTCCAACTCTCTGCACATTTAGAATCCTTAGACTTATACTTGATATCACCTTCATGATGAAATGCATGAAAGTATCTACACTCACCTAAAGGATTATTAGGAACACCTGTTCAATTTCTCATTAGTGCAATTATCTAATCAACCAATCACATGGCAGTTGCTTCAATGCATTTAGGGGTGTGGTCCTGGTCAAGACAATCTCCTGAACTCCAAACTGAATGTCAGAATGGGAAAGAAAGGTGATTTAAACAATTTTGAGCGTGGCATGGTTGTTGGTGCCAGACGGGCCGGTCTGAGTATTTCACAATCTGCTCAGTTACTGGAATTTTCACGCACAACCATTTCTAGGGTTTACAAAAAATGGTGTGAAAAGGGAAAAACATCCAGTATGCAGCAGTCCTGTGGGCGAAAATGCCTTGTTGATGCTAGAGGTCAGAGGAGAATGGGCTGACTGATTCAAGCTGATAGAAGAGCAACTTTGACTGAAATAACTACTCGTTACAACCGAGGTATGTAGCAAAGCATTTGTGAAGCCACAACACGCACAATCTTGAGGCAGATGGGCTACAACAGCAGAAGACCCCACCAGGTACCTCTCATCTCCACTACAAATAGGAAAAAGAGGCTACAATTTGCACGAGCTCACAGTTGAAGCCTGGAAAAATGTTGCCTGGTCTGATGAGTCTCGATTTCTGTTGAGACATTCAAATGGTAGAGTCAGAATTTGGCGTAAACAATGAGAACATGGATCCATCATGCCTTGTTACCACTGTGAAGGCTGGTGGTGGTGGTGTAATGGTGTGGGGGATGTTTTCTTGGCACACTTTAGGCCCCTTAGTGCCAGTTGGGCATCGTTTAAATGCCACTGGCTACCTGAGCATTGTTTCTGACCATGTCCATCCCTTCATGACCACCATGTAACCATCCTCTGATGGCTACTTCAAGCAGGATAATGCACTATGTCACAAAGCTGGAATCATTTCAAATTGGTTTCTTGAACATGACAATGAGTTCACTGTACTAAAATGGCCCCCACAGTCACCAGATCTCAACCCAATAGAGCATCTTTGGGATGTGGTGGAACGGGAGCTTCGTGCCCTCGATGTGCATCCCACAAATCTCCATCAACTGCAAGATGCTATCCTATCAATATGGGCCAACATTTCTAAAGAATGCTTTCAGCACCTTGTTGAATCAATGCCACGTAGAATTAAGGCAGTTCTGAAGGCGAAAGGGGGTCAAACACCATATTATTAGTATGGTGTTCCTAATAATCCTTTAGGTGAGTGTATGTTACATTTTTCAAATAAATCATTAATTCCATTTAAATAATGAATACTGTTAATAATTACCCACATGGGGGTGACACAGTGACAAAGCGGTAGCTCTGCCGTCGCGCAGGGAGTCACATCGCTGGTATTCCCTGCCTGGAGTTTACATGTTTTCCTGCTGGGTTTCTACAGTGTGCTCTGGTTTCCTTCCGAAGATATGCAGATTTGGTGACACTAAAATGACGCTAGTGTATGTGAGTGCTTGTATTCACCTTGTGATAAGCTCATGCCCCTTCTAGGGATTGTTTCTGCCTCATGCCCAATGGTTGCTGGAAAGGACGCTTCCCTGGATTGATGGATTTAATCATTAAACATCCTTTTCAGAGATATTGCGGTAAGGTGTCATCGTAATTTAATGGGTGTTCCAGGCAACTCACAACACAGCGAAGCCGAACCTGTTCACACCGTGATAATATCTCACACTGCCACCTGGTGGATTCTTCCAGATTTGCGCAAAGTACATGCGCAAGTATAAACAGTACAATGTTTGTGTAGCAGAAGCGTCCGCTGAAGCATGCATTGTGTCGCGTGAAGTATAAACCTGGCCTTGTTAGTTGTTGTATATGGAGGATATGTGGCTAATTCTTCTTTAGATTTTAATTTCATAAACATAACATTTTTTCAAATAAGTATTATGTGCAGATTTAAAATCTGTGCTGAAGTCTCAAGACAAAAAGACAAAAATGTAGACATTGGATCATTGTGGTTGTTTGCTAATAAATTACATTGTCAGAGAAATACGGAATCATTGTTCTCTTCAGAAAATGCAACTATAGGGTACCTTTGGATAAAAGTGCCTGCTAAGCAAATAAATATTAATGTACAGTACATAAGTTGTTGGGTGTTTTTTTATGGATGAACATCATGTCACTTACCCTCTTCAATTTCATGGAGCTGGAGAAGCAAGCTGCTGTAATTAAAGTTCGCACAAGATGCAGCACTGCCACAGAGTGTAGTGTGGAAAGGGGACAAAAGCCAGGCTGTTAGTGTGTAACGAGACCTACCCACTGCACTCTGGTACAGTAATTGACAGTGCATACATTGTACAGTGATGAATAAATTAACAATGTTATTACAATCGTTTTGAATACGTGAACAATATAATTATTAGCAAATTGAATAAATAAGCATCTGACATCATACCTTTCTTACTTGGTAACACTCAGTCATCCAACACCATCCGCAACTGACTCTGAAGGTGTACTTACTTCAAAGCGCACAACTCCATGTGCTTTACTGTTTTGCCATTAGGAGTATCTGTTGAATGAGTAAACATAAAAAAATTAAGAATATATCCAAGTTGAAGTAACTACTCACTAGATAAAACTGTAAAATTATCTTGTAGTTGAAGTCACACAGGATGTTTATCTATTTTATGATGGAAGATTTAGAAATTTCAAAAATGTATACTGGATGCATTTCTTAAGTATCTGAATGAAAATTGTACTGCTCTGACAAATTTCCTTGAAGAATAAGTGTTCCAAATTTTAACAAAATCAGTATGCTGGAAGCCAAGTTGTTTCATGTAAACATATAGATGGACAAACAAACAGACGGATGTGAATTTTGCACTATTTTCACATTACATCCAAGCATGCCCGAAAAGGCTGCTAGACCCTCTTTTTTCTGAAAATGTAAAGGCAGTAGTCTAAGATTATCTTTGATTGTGAAGACTGAGACTTGTCGTTTATAATTTTGCTAAATTATCATTCTTTCTCTCTCTACATTGTTGACAAATTAACATTGTTTCAATTACTGTACTATACTTATAGGCTTATTGAAACAAATTAAAGACGTACAGTTACAGTATGTTTTACTCTGTTAAGGAAATTTCTTTAATCCTAGCACCAGCAACACTGAAGTAGCTGCTGATGTTTTATTAGATGTTAATATTGATTTTGCTTGTGCCTTAAGCATTCCAGGTTTTGTCCTCTGAGTTTATTCCCAATCTTGGCAAATTGCAAACAAAATTAAATTGATGTTTCAGTTAGTTTTAATTCTTTAATTGATATTTTAATATTGGTATTTATTATTATTATTGTTATTATGTTGTAGTTGTTGTTTATGAAAGTACAATAAATTAAAGTTAAATCTCTTTGCACTACAGCTGACAAAAATATTTTGTGCTTCTTTAAATTATACTTTTTTTAAAGTTTATAATGTTTAAACAGAAACATATGTTACATTCAAAATGCAGGTAAAAGCAAGATTGTGTAAATTTTTCTGTTTACAAAATAAACTTATGAACACTGGAAGGTTTTCTCAGTTATCTAAAAACAAATAATGTGTTAATTTACAAAAAAGCGCTTTATTTTTCTTTCTAGTCTTGGTTGAAATTACTTTATTTTTGGTTTCTCCTTTATAAGCATTCACAGATTTTGTAATTAATATAAATCTTTAATACATGACACATATATGCTATAAATATGTCTGTCTCTGTTTTATATGTAGTGAGACTTATATTTTTTTTATTATTATTATTTTCTCTCCTATAGTTATTCAAATCATCAGGTCTGCTCTTCTGTATTTAATTTATTGTACCAAGTGTTAGCATTCACTGGATTGTTCTTGTCAAGTGAAGAAAACATATTATTTTACATAAAAAAAATAACATTTTCAAATATTTTATGGACATTTTCAGTATTTGTACATCATGCAACTAATCATAAATGTGTATAATTAAATACTGTTGTTGATTTTGTTTGTAGTCTGAAGCTTATTTCGTAGCCCAGTAATCCTGCATTATGAGCTGTTGTTCTTCATTTGTCATCTTTGCCATGACTTTTGGCTTGAAGTGTTGATGGACTTCAAAGGAGGTCTGACAAAGCTGATCTGTCTTACCATGTGTCTGTGTGACGCATAGCCTTCATGGATAAATCCGAGACCGTTGTGGTGAAGTGGGGTGATGGACTCAAGAAGGCTGGTATAAGAGGCTATGTCTTCTTTCAGTGATTCATTGCTATTATGGATCACGCCTAACACTGCTGGTGAGACAAGGTTACTGAATATTATCCACTGTAATCTGACTGTTTGGTTTCCACTGTGACAGAAGTAAACTGTCTGGTGGCATTTGATCATTAACAGCTCAAGGTCACTAGAGCATTGTTGCACATCGTTGTGGTCAATTTCTTTTGGGGGAATAAAAAGAGCACAAGAAATCTAAAAGTGACTAGAGTTGTAATTGTCTGAATAAGGATCCAGCATTTTTCTGTTGCTGGACAAACTACAAATAAATGATAAAATATCAAAACACATATATTAGTATTTGAAGGAAATAAATTGACATTGTACTTTTGGTTATTATTAATATTAGCTATTCATCAAAAGTAGATTAGAAGGTTATTTATGAGTAACACCATGTTTATAATATTAAACCACTGTGCCTGTTTACAAAGAGACCTTTGTCTAGAGCATCTTTATTTAGATAACTTTGCCTAATTATTGTCATGGAGAAGGGTGATCAAAGTTGAAAGAAGCTACAGCACAGAGCTAAGAATCAGTGAAGCACCGGTATAAATTTCATCCTGTTTAGAACTGACTATTTACAGTAACTGTGGTGAGAAGTCACTTGACTTCATTATGTCACTTTATACAGTTCACATAATGTGGTAATACAAACAATGCAGTAATGTTATTTGCAGACAGCTTGTTAATTTTCCAGACAGTAGAGTTATGCTGCCTGGTTAGTCTGGCTGTCAATTAACCTATTGTGGATAAATTGTGTTCAGAAGACAGACTAAAGAAATATTTGTAGATGCACTTCGAAGTCTGCTTATTCTACAAATAAACTATCTATCTATCTATCTATCTATCTATCTATCTATCTATCTATCTATCTATCTATCTATCTATCTATCTATCTCTGTTCTTTATTTTGAAGTCCACTATTTGACCTTAGCTCTTGGTCAAAGCCAAAACCTTTTATACTTTTTTATATCCAGTGGAACTCTAAAATGAATGTTGGACTACTTCATAATCTTCTGAATTCTAGTTGTATGACTATGAGACATGTTGATTTAAATATTACACAAAATACAAACACATCACAACAAAAATGAATTAAAAGCAAGAACAAAGTAGGCAATATTCTAGTTGGCTGGAATTGAAGACATAATTTATAGATAGAGTTGTGCCAGTTAGGAAGTCTTGCAAGTCAATTTTGTTATGATGCAGGATTTGTTTATTTAGTTAAAGACATACTGCTTTATTATGATTGAGTCAATAAACTAAAATAAAAAACAAGTTCTCATTGTAGTAAATATATATATATATATATATATATATATATATATATATATATATATATATATATATATATATATATATATATATATATATATATATATATATATATATATATATTTAATTTAATTTCCCAATATGTGGAGCTCACCCAGCATTCTGCTAACTTACTGTTCACTGTTGTTTTCTTCAACCTGTTTTTATAGAGTGTTTTTATCATGTAGTGGCTAAAACCAAGGTTTGGAAGTCGGACAGTTCTCAGTTGAAATCCTAGTTCAACTGCTGACTCATAGTGTGATCTTTAGCAAATCACTTAATCACTTAATGTGCCCACTTGATAGGATATGAAAAAATAGGTCCTGGACTCTGTTTTGTGATTTAGGACTTATTAGAGACAAAAAATGTCATATTAATAGACAATATTTCTTACTTCCTTACACTATTAATTTATGTGTTTTGTTTCTGTATTTTTTAAATTTTCCTGTTTAACTTTTAGTCTGAGGCAGCATTGTGGATAAATGATTATAGCTAGTGTTTCTGCTTGTGTGGAATTTACAAGTTCCCATTTTGTTCACCTGATTTTACTCCAGGTGCTCCTATTGCTGTGTATGCTGTGTTAATTGTCAGATGTAAATTGACCTCGTGTGAGTGATTCTGACTGATTCCTCATTCCAAGTTGGTTCTTCCTTATAGCTGATGCTGTCAGGACAGGCTTTACTGTAAGTAGAGGAAGCACCAGCCAAAATTTATAGATAAAAGTTTAATTGTACTTGTCTGTAATGTTATATCTCCCTAATGAATGGTCAAATACTCAGATTCTCATAATTCATTTATGATGTTCTTTTGTTAATAATTTTGTGAAGATAAGTATAATGTTTACATCAAATAAATACATATAGTTTGTTGTACATTTTATGTTTCAATTCATTTGACCCATTCTGCACCGTTTACCATATAAAAAGAAAAGTACAGTAATAAGAGGGAAATGTGAATTAAATATATTATTTTACAGTCATTTAATGTAAATGGTACTATGTTTAAGGAATGCTGGTTGAGGATTTGATAATTAAAGGCTAAAGAGTTTTTATGTAGCTTTCTGCTAAGTTTATTAACTTTATTTTACTTTTTTTATTTTACGTAGTACATCTCATTCACACTGTAACATGGTAGGCATATAGGGATTCTTTTATGTAAGCAAAATAAGATGTTGACCTACTAGTGTATAATCATGTTGTCTTGCTGGTTTGGTCATAGTGCATTGCTATTCCACCTGGTACTATACCAAAGATAATAAAGGTTGATGAGCCAAGGTAATTTGACAGTATTCAAAGAATAGGTGAAAATGGTAATCTGTTTGGGCATAACAAGAACTTGCAGTAAAAAGAAACAGGAACTGATGATATCACTCACTAGTCTGTCAAATGTAATGGTTTAACTGGAAAGAGATATGCTCAGTGTACAATTTTGATTTGAATTAGCCCAAATCAAAAAAGAAAAGTATGGATTTTTTCTAATGTGAGCAATATTTTGTCTTATTATAACGGTTCTATTTTATATTATGTACTGGGAACTTATGGACAGAGTACTGGTATATACTGTACAGTAAGAATTCTGTTAAACAGCAGAAGACCATCCAGTCCATCGAGCTCATTTGGCTAGCTAGTGACGAAGTTCTGCCAAAATCTCATTTAAGGTACCTTTTTTCTTAAGTTGTTAAGGTTTCTGCTTCCAATGCATGACCCTTGAGTTTCTTCTAGATTTACACAACTCATATTAACACTAAATGCCTACTTGCTTCAGTTTAAATTTTAACACAATTCTTTTATTAGTAGTCTGGCTTTGTAATGGCTTCTTTGTAGCAAGTGAAAAACAGTAGATGAGAAATTGAGCTGTTTTGTGTCTATTAAAGTTTCTGGTTTGCATATAATAAAGGAAATGTTCTTCTCTTTGTTGTTAAAAAGTTATTAATGTACAAGCTCTTGATGTTGTGTATATACCAATACTGAGTGTTATGTTTTGTAGTGAGAAGATATAATATATCGTTTGTTTTTTAAAGGTGTGATTGACAGTATATATTCTCATTTAAAGTGGGCATCTGCATGGATGTCAAATTTTCAATGTGTTCCATTCCAATGGGTTATTAAATTTGTGGTACTTCATATTTATGGTCACAAAAATAGAGCATTAAGATCAGAGGAAATTCTAGATTGTGTTTCCATGATAAGGTATTCTGGTATAGCCTCAGGACTATAGCAAATGATTTATTCCAAAGTTCAAGCATTCCCCACCTAGTTGTTAAACTGAAGTTAGATAACACAATACCTAACAATGCTAGACAGTTGAAGCAGAGTCATTTTGTTTTCTTAAAATGATAGTTATGGCTGGACAGGTACTGGCATAATATGTGTGTGTTATATTGATGAGGCTTTAGCATAGTTTTCCCAGCTCTTAACTGTGATTTATGTGTAAATAGTATGCCTACCTGTTATTAGTGCTGATTTGCCATAACTTATGTCATAATGATTATACTTATCCATAAAACAACCTATGGTTGTTATAATTTCATATCTGTTTTTTGTATGACCAATTGGCATCATATAAAACTTCACTGAAATCAGGATTTACTGTTCATTACTTGGGTGGCACGGTGGCGCAGTGGGTAGCGCTGCTGCCCCGTAGTTAGGAGACTTGCGTTCGCTTCCCGGGTCCTCCCTGCATGGAGTTTGCATGTTCTCCCCGCATGCAGGTGCATTGGCGATCCTAAATTGTCCCTAGTGTGTGCTTGGTGTGTGGGTGTGTGTATGTGTGTGTATGTGTGCCCTGCGGTGGGCTGGTGCCCTGCCCAGGGTTTGTTTCCTGCCTTGCACACTGTGTTGGCTGGGATTGGCTCCAGCAGACCCCCGTGACCCTGTAGTTAGGATATAGCAGGTTGGATAATGGATGGATGGATGTTCATTACTGAGGCTTGGTGAATACTATGAGGTGAGTGTTTTAGGCACAACATAATGTTATTAGAGGGGGACAGCATTTTGTATGAATGATCAGCATTATAATTTGTGTTTTGGTTTAGCAGTTAGATTAGGCTTACAGGAAAACTTTTAAGGATTGAAGATTTATAATTACACACTTGATCTGCAGCAATACTGTACCTTTTATTAATATACTGGAAAGGCAGTGTAGTCTAAAAGGCTAAGCTGTTTCAGCTTTAAACCACAAGGCTGCCTGTCAAGCTGTTACCGTGAACAAATTACCTTACCAGTCTATAAGATAATGAAAACAAATCAAGTGTAATTTGAAATAATAGGCAGGTCATCAGTGCCTAAACTGAAACACAATGAGTTAGATTTTTTTGCATAAATTCATCCTGTCTTTAAGAACAACATGCATTGGTTATAGCCACAGAATCCAAACGAGACTTAGAATGTAGATACTATACATTTGCCAAAGCTCTTTTCCTGCTGTACCTCAAAATCAAACAGCAGCTTTGATCTTTAGAATGTGCGGATATGCTACTTTTAACATGGTAAGTAATCAGATGAGAACTTCCTTTGAAATAATTTAATGTTAAGTCTTATGGAGCTTGTTGGTGTTTCTACCTGCTAAAGTTTTAGCAGTTACTAGTAGTCTGTGAGGCACATATACAATATATTTTATTTGACATAAAAATGAAAAGGTTAATGTTGTCATTCCCACAACTTTGTAAAGTTTAATTAGATAGACAGAAATTTATTTGTCCTCAGGGAATTAGGATTTTTACAGAAACAAGATAGATAGATAGATAGATAGATATACACTGTCACACACGTGTGAATAGGAGGACATTGTGTGGACCAAGTAATAGTAATTCCACGCCAGGCCAGGGGAGGGCGGGGTGCATTAAACCTTCTCTTGCTATCTCTGCAGACCAGCCGTGGGAAAACCTATCTGAATTACTTCCAGTTCCGGCGCCCAGGAAAACGTCACTTCCAGTTCTGGCGCCCAGGAAAACGTCACTTCCAGTTCCGACACCCAGGAAAACATCACTTCCAGTTCCGGTGCCCAGAAGATTGTCACTTCCGGTCCCGGCTCCCCGACTGATGTCAGAGAAACATCACTTCCGGTCAACCTACATCACTTCCAGTTAACATACGTCACTTCCTGTTCGACCATTTAAAACCGCCATCTTTTCAAACCTTGATCAGTTCTGTTTTGGACTCCGTACTGGCAACATCATTGCATGAACTTAAAAGAATCCTTTGCAGCTAGGAATATTATACGGGTGGCTGCCCCAAACCTTTTATACGTGTGTCGAGTTGCTTCATTTTACAACACTTTGGTCTGACAACATACCAAAATTACTATGAAGCCATACAATTAAAAAGAAAATTTCTGACTTGGCTGTCATATTCACAGTGAGGCATTATGCATATGTAATGTTATTTGTATAAAGGAGCCCCAGTAGCGATTGTTGACACACTTCTGGCTGAAAGTACTCAGTGTTAGGGTGTCAGAGAGAGAATGTGCATCATTGTTCATAATGGCAGTCAGTGTTGTTTTAATTCTCTGTTTAACTACTGCCTCCCTGAGATCCAGAGTACATCCTATAACTGAGTTTTTGCCCTTTTAATTAGCTAGTTGATTTGGTGGGACTCAAGTAAAATAATTTTACCAGCCCAGAACACCAAAGCATAGAATATCACACAGGCCATCACAGAGTTATAGAAGATGTGAAGGATGTCACTTCCCACATTAAAAGAACACAGTCTCCTAAGGAAGAAAAGTCGGCTTTACCTTTTCTTATATAGTAAATCTGTGTTCCAAGACCAGGCCAACCTGTTATTAATGTAGAACCTCACGTACTTGTAGGAGTGCACCACCTCTACATCCACTTCTTGAATTGGGACCAGATGTAGAGGCTCTTTGGTGCGACGAAAGTCAATAGTTAGTTCCTTGGTTTTGTTAATGTTAAGATGCAAACAATTCTGTTCGCACAAAGAAACAAACTTTTCCACTTGGCTCCTATCCTCTGTCACATCCCCTTTATCTTTACACTGTAAAAGTTCAGAATTGTCTGAAATTCTGCAAGTGACATGACCTGGTGTTATATTTATAGTCTGAGGTGTAGACAAAACTCTTCCTTGTGGTGCTCCAGGTTTACTCTCATCTGCATCAGAAACATAGTCTTTGATTCTCACAAACTACAGTCTGCCTGACAGTCCATTATCCAGGACACCACCTGCTTATCTCTGAGTTTACTGATTAACAGGGATGGCTCATATGGTATTGAAGGCACTGGAGAAGTCAGAAAACATAATCCTCACAGTGCTGCAAGCTTTGTCCAGGTGAGAATAAGCTTTCTGGAGCGGAGAGATAATTGCATCCTCCTCTCCAGTCTTTGTCCAATAGGCAATGTGCAGTGGGCCCTGGTGCTCTAATACAAGAGGACTCATATATAGTTCAGAACCAGTTTCTCAGAGGACTTCATGATGTGAGACGTACATGACACTGGTCTGTGCTCATTAGGTGAAGAGGTCCCTGCCTTCTTTGGAAAAGGAACAATGCAGAATTTTTTCCACAGAAGTGACACTTTCTGATACCTTAGGGTCAGACTGAGCAGGTGACAGAGGACAACACAAAGTTGGTCAACACAGGCCTTAGAATTTCTGTTGACTCTTATGACTTTTGACTTTTTATGTAGCTTATATGCTTCATATAACTCATTAATAAAGTAAAATTCTAGTTTCACCACTGTTACAGTGTCCTGCATAGTGAGCTTTTTTACAAAGCTTTTATATCTGTTAATTCACCACTGACACAAGAAAATTACCTGGCCTTTGTTTAGTAATAGAAACATTTAGCTACTCTTCAGTAATCATGCCATAGGCATATTACACAATTAATTTTGCATGCAGTAAGCAAGACCTTATTAACTTTCAAGATGTCCAGATTAAATTACTTTCATTTTCATTATTAATTGTTTGTTTTAACAACCATAATTAGTCTTACTCAGGCATTGTTATTGATACAGGTTCACCTGTAGGTCAAAAAAAGAAATAATAAGTGGTCATTGTAACATTTGCACTTATTTGTGAAAAAAAACAGGGCAGTGATCAGCACAGAATGCCAAATTCCTGAAGTGCTAACAAATGTTTAAAATATCACATAATGTGAGCTGCCCTCTGGGAAGAGTGATTGTTATTCCTAATTTGTGGTCTGTGGATCTTTTTTCCTGTTCTACCTCAGAGTAGTTAAAGAGAGAAATGAGCTCACTGTGGATCACTCTGATCTCATGTAATCCCTATGTGAGGCTCAGACGCTTATTGCTGCCCCCCCTGCCCCGTCCACACTCATTTATTAACCATGCCTGTAGGAGCCTGATGTAGCTTGCCAGCTTAGAGCTAACAGCACCTCAAACCAAAAGAAAATGAGATTAATGCATTATATCAGATTGAGTTATAATCTTACTAAACAAATTGCCTCCAGGTGTTAGAAGCTCAAGTAGATGGTTAGGCTAAAAAATTAAGACAGTTCACCCAGCAGGAGTACTAGAGTTAATCTTAAATGAAGGGAAACTGCTGCAGAAATGTTACAAAATAAAAATAAATCACATCCTCCAGTTGGGCCAATACTTATAAAGATTTTGACTCACACTAAATCTTCATCTAAAAGGTTTCTATTTGTCACACCCTAATTTTACTTTGACGCAGTAGACGGCAGAAAATTTTACCATATTATGCAGTGACCTAATATGGACACCATATCCATAGTAGATAATTTTTAATCTTCATATCTCCTTGGGTTTCTGTTGAATTTCAGTTTTAGTTCATAATAACATATGGCTGGCACTAATACAACTGGATGTTTGTGATTCTTCATTAAGTTGCTTAGAAGTGGTTATGTTTTTTCTGTGATTATCCAGTAGTAATTAAAAACTGAGAAAAGCTATAAAGTGTGCATCTTCATTCTTGCTTCTGAATGTATGGCCCATGGCTCATCAGTTTACTATGACATAAGCATTATTAAACATAGATCATAATTTCTTCTTCCATGTTCTTAATCTTTTTCATACACTGCAGCTTCCTCCCACATTTAATAGACATCCATATTTTTATTGATCTAGTGGGAGTGTCATTGCATGTGTACACAAAACCTAAAATGGACCGGCATCATTTCCATGTTTAGTTATATTGAGAATCACTGGAAGAAATCGGTTCCAGCTATTTTGGAAATCAGAATGACTGTTTTGAAATGTATCTGTTTTTACTTTACAAATAATGTGTACAGATCCAAGGACCTGAGTTCAAATATGTCTGTTAATGTTGGTAAAGGCCATCCTGAACTATGTAATTAAGCATATACAGAAAATGGATGGATGTATATTAGGAAATAATAGGTTTAATCAGATTTCTTCTCATATCCTTAAAACTTGCATTTTATGTTAATTGACTGTAAATTAGCAATTAGTAAGTAAGTGAGTGTTCTTTGCTATTATTCTAATATTCTGACCAGGACTGGTCCCAGCCTTGTACCCAGTCCTGCTGGGAAAGGCTCTTAGCCTCAGTCACCTTAAACTTTAGTAAGTAATTTATGGACGAATGGATTATAACTGAAATGTGCAAAAGCAAAGTGCCATTAGGAATATTTATTAAATGAAATTCTTCATAAAATGCAAATTGGTTATTTTGCTACATTAAGCACACATAATTTTGAAGAAGTGTTCAAAAAATGAATATAATTGTTTACAGAATATCACAATTGCAGGAATTAAGATGCTTACAAAAATTATTATTATTATTAATAATGTGGCCTGTTCACATACATCCATCATTTTAGAAAGTTGCTGGAAATGCTATATTAATTAGAGAAAGCAAATAGATCCTCTGATGATATTTTAGTAAAATAGTCGGTGTTGCGGCTCCACAGTTTAATAGAACTAGATTTAAATCCCATCTTTTTTATTGTGTGATCAGAACATCTATTACATGCATCTAACACAAAAGGTTCCAACTATGCTCTTAAGTTCTTTTCTTAAAGAGAGAATAGACAGAAATGTCAAAAACAGTTTATATTAATGCTACCTGTAACCCCTGTCTGTTTCACTATTGTAACCCAGGTATTCAACCCAATGCTTACAGACTGGGACTCTCAATCCTGGACTGTTACATTCAATCCTTTACCTCAACCCAGTTTACCACCAGTACAGGGCTTCACAAAATTTTTTCTGTGACCATAAGGGTCCATAGTTAGACGAAGAATGATAAATCTCAGCTCAGAAAAAATAATTAGAGACTGGCTTCAAACTTTTACTTAAATAATGTATTTATTTGCATACTAACCAGTAGCAGCAAAATATGAGCAATACAAAGAATTATACAACCTGAGTGGGTTAATGTAGTCTTCATTCAGCCCCAGATGACATTTCCCAGATGGTCCAATTCCTTTGTTCCTAATTATTTGTTTACAGAAGTATCAGAAAAGCAACTGAAATAAATGTCTCCTTTTTTGCAACAAAGCACCAACTGAATTAAACTAAATGAGCTCTTTTTTTAAAAAAAAATAATAAAAGACAGTTACTCTGTTCTCCCAATGTGAACTAAAAGCAAAATGCTTTTAATTTTCCTAGAGTAAACTACACATTCTGTTCAGCATGACAAGATGTTCAGGCTTTGGCCTCTCACCTAAAATCTTTAAGCTGAAAAGGTTAATAAATCTCCCATATACCATCGCAGTCTCTTTTAGTATGACATTTTTAGATAGATAGATAGATAGATAGATAGATAGATAGATAGATAGATAGATAGATAGATAGATAGATAGATAGATAGATAGATAGATACTTTATTAATCCCAAGGGGAAATTCACATAATCTAGCAGCAGTATGCTGATACAAAAAAAAAATATATTAAATTAAATAGTAATAAAAATGCATGTAAAAGCAGACAATAACTTTGAATAATGTTAACGCTTACTCCCCCGGGTGGAATTGAAGAGTCGCATAGTGTGGGGGAGGAACGATCTCCTCAGTCTGTCAGTGGAGCAAGACAGTGACAAAAGTCTGTCACTGAAGCTACTCCTCCGCCTGGAGATGACACTGTTCAGTGGATGCAGTGGATTATTCATGATTGACAGGAGTTTGCTTAATGCCCGTCGCTCTGCCACAGATGTTAAACTGTCCAACTTTACTCCTACAATAGAGCCTGCCATCTTAACAAATTTGTCCAGGCGTGAAATGTCCTTCATCTTTATGTTGCCTCCCCAGCACACCACCACATAGTAGAGGGCACTCGCCACAACTGTCTGGTAGAACATCTGCAGCATCTTATTGCAGATGTTGAAGGACGCCAACCTTCTAAGAAAGTATAGTCGGCTCTGACCTTTCTTACACAGAGCATCAGTATTGGCAGTCGAGTCCAATTTGTCATCCAGCTGCACTCCCAGATATTTATAGGTCTGTACCGTCTGCACACGGTCTCCTCTGATGATCAATGGGTCCATGAGGGGCCTGGGCCTCCTAAAATCCATTACCAGTTCCTTGGTCTTACTGGTGTTCAGGTGTAAGTGGTTTGAGTCACACCATTTAACAAAGTCTTTGATTAGCTTCCTGTACTCCTCCTCCTGCCCACTCCTGATGCAGCCCCCAATAGCAGTGTCATCAGTGAACTTTTGCACGTGGCAGGACTCCGAGTCATATTGGAAGTCTGATGTATATAGGCTGAACAGGACCGGAGAAAGTACAGTCCCATGTGGCGCCCCTGTATTGCTGACCACAATGTCAGACCTGCAGTTCCCAAGATGCACATACTGAGGTCTGTCTGTAAGATAGTCCACGATCCATGCCACCAGGTGTAAGTCTACTCCCATCACTGTCAGCTTGTCCCTAAGGAGCAGAGGTTGGATGGTGTTGAAGGCGCTAGAGAAGTCCAAAAACATAATTATTACAGCACCACTGCCTCTGTCCAAGTGGGAGAGGGATCGGTGTAGCATGTAGATGATGGCATCCTCCGCTCCCACCTCCACCTGGTATGCAAACTGCAGAGGGTCAAGGGCGTGGTGGACCTGTGGCCTCAGGAGGTGGTGAAGCAGCAGCCGCTCCATGGTCTTCATCACATGTGACATCACATCACAAGTTTGCCCTGCGCCTTTGTAACCTTTTATAGGTAGTTTGTTTTACTTCTGTATCATAAAGAAAGATTAGGTTAAAGGCCTCCTCTTATTTGGCATAACATTAACAGGTATTTAGTCCAGAAATGGGTCCTGTCATTATACACTTCAGCCCCCCACAACCCAATATTGAAATAAGATTTCAATAAGAAGAATTGGAATGGAATTAAATTCCATTGTCTTTAAGAAGACAATGGAATTTAATATTTAAAAAGATGCAAAAGTGTGAGGAGAAAAAAAACATGTATTTTGAGAGGGTCTGGGCTTCATTTAAGGTGTTTAGTTTCAATACAGTGGTAAACCCTAAGCTGAGCACCTTGCTAAGCTTTCTTTGGTTGGAATTTTGCTCTCTGAAACATCTCTTTTAAGTGATGTACCCTTGTGCCATACTCATTGAAAAACTTCTGTTGAGGTTTTCTACTTTTCAGAGTCCATCACTGCTTACAGTTATTTGAATTATATATGCATTAAAAAATGTAGTGGAACAACCTCTGTTATCTTAATAATTGATGTTTTCATACTTAGTCCTGTTCAATGTGCACATTTTTTTAACAAACTTTACCATTTATAGTTTATTCCTGTAGTATACACATTTTCCCAAGGTATTTTCCAGGTAATTATTTATATTTATTTTTTATAAAGTCAGCACTGGCAGGTTTAATTATATACACTTGGACACACTATGAGTCAGTGGTAGCCACAGAACTGGCAATATTTATATAAATTTATTATCAACATGTAAGGCAGGATGACTCTTCATCTTCATGTTTAAATAAATAAAAAGTGGATGACAAGAAGCTGACATTTGATTGAAAAAATAAGTAAAATTAAAACTAGCAACTATAGGCATGAGTCTGGGAATGCCTGACATTCTACATTATAAATTCCTACAATAAAAATGCCTCAAAACAATTTCCTCACTAAAAAATCAAATGGTTAATTTGTCTGCCATCTTTAACATGTTCTGTTCAGTAGGCTGGGTATCTCCAGGTTCATATCTTCAGATATTCCCTAGTCATTTGGCTGACCTTGACCCATCTCATTCCTTATAGAAGAATGTCTATTCTCTAACACATTGAGGCAGCTTTATACAAAAAATTATAGATATGAGGTAGATGGTAGTATAGCAGGGTGTGAATGTTTTGTTGTGTAATCTTAAGACACTTTCTGTGAGGCATTTAGCACTTCTATAATGCTCATTTTGGAATAGACAGATACACCTTGAGCTTTATACAACATGGTTTCCTGCCTATAGGATTGTTATGTACTACTTATACCTGTTTTTCTATTGCAAATAGTGAAGTGTGTCTCTGTGGTCAAGAAAATTTCTACAAACCCTGATCCTGTTTTTCACTCCACTTTGCTCTTACCAAGTCAAGGTCAGGATAAATGTATTATCCCTTGTCACACACGACTAGGAGTGAGCTGAATGAACCAAGTGGAGGTGATTACCCGCCAGGCCAGGGTTATTGGCGGGGTGCTCTAAACCTTTGTTTGTTATTTCTGATGATCAAATACGGGAAAACCTGCCTGACCTGATGTCACTTCCTGTTCCGGCACCCAGACTGACGTCATTTCCTGTTCCGACACCCAGACTGATGTAACTTCCGGGTTACAGAATGTAAAATCCTCCATCTTGGCTAACTAAATCAGTTCAGTGTGGGAATTTAATCCTTTTGCAGCTAGGAACAATATACGGGTGGCTGCCTCAAACCTTTTTTAACAGTGTTGAGACTCGTTCTTTCACACCCTGAAGGGGAAATTCAGTTATCAAATGTGTTACAACTGAATACAAAGAATCTAGTAGATTTCTGTTTCATTATTTCTGTTAGATGTAAAATCCTTGGACTCAGAATGATCCTATTCAACCCCAGCCATCACTGTCCTCAGAAGTATAAACTTGTAAAAGAGCACAAGATGGGTGTTATTTCCAAAAGGTTCCCTTCTTAATTTCTTAAGCTGGTAATGATTTTTACTGCCATCATCCTCACATAAAATAGTGAGCCAAGCTGTTACAACCTTCATTAAAAGAAGAATCAGATTTGGAGCTATCTGATTATTATATGCAGAAATCTCAGACCCTGTATTGCCCTCTTGGAAATGATGCAGAGATAAATATTTGACAGATGCATCCATTTTCTGTATGCAATTTCCCCATTTCCAGGGACACACCGAGCTGGAACCTGTTCTGACAATATTAAATTTAAAGCAGAAGCCAACAAAAATGGAATTCCAATATAATGTATTGTGACACAGTGAGACTCCAGACATGGTAAAGGTTTGGGGCAGCCACCTTTATATGTTCCTGGATGCAAAATTAGAGAATTGTAGACAATAGCAATTTACAAGACTGAGCCCAAAACAGAACTGAAATCCTGAGGAGGGGAGTGAGGTTTTATAGGACGTCATGGGAAAGTGACGTCATCCTTGGGACCGGGACAGGAAGTGACATGTTCAGAGTTGAGACACCAGAACCTGGTGGGATTTCCCAGGAAAGGTCTGAAGGGAACTTAGAAAAAAAGTCAGTGTACCCTGCCGCCCCCTGGTCGGGTGAGTCAGTACCATTCTCTAAGCCCTTTAACTGCCTCCTACTTGCACGTGTGTGCCCTTATATACGCACATTCCCTCACTAGGCCAATTTTGAGTCACCAACTAATAAAACCGGAGCATCATTGGGATTTAGGAGGAATACACAAACAGACAGTGCCTGGATCTGTTTGAACCCTTTTCCTAAAAAACTGGTGCCAGGAACTAGACCACTAACTGGAAATACTGCATAAACTGAGTTGCTAAACCCAATAGACTTTTCTGTTAATGGTGATATAGTTTGATTCTTATGGTTACGTTTTAGCATCTTCCAAAATGCTATGCCTTTCATCACAATACTTTAGTAGCATGAGTGCCTTATCTGACCAGCCTGCTTTTTTCTTGACTGAAATATTTTAATGACAGGTTGCCTATTTTTGATTTTGTTGTGTGTGGTTTGTTTTAAAAACGAACTGAATCGTCCATCATTCAATGTAATCTTTCTCTTTCTGCCATGGCTCTGACATACTGATTTTATCTACATTCTGCTTTCATGATAATTCATCTTTCACAGTTTCCTGGTGCATCTGAAAAAAAATTGTTGCTTTAACTGTTGACATGTTTCATTAAAGCATCATCTCAAGATTTTATTTGCAAAAGCATTTTTCTATGGTTTTTACCTATTCCTGCTTAATGACTGCAGTTTTTATTCACATGGTCTTGAGTATAATAGTGTGATTTTAACTTAGTGAATGAAAAAGAAATGTTAAATTATCAGATTCCCAGGAGGCCTTTTACAAAGTCTCACTGGGCTGAAAAAATGTATTTTATAACGATAAGAACAAAATTTGTCAGATTATTTGAATAATGAAAACAAATGTTAAAAGTTCTGTTCATGTATTTATTTAAAAAAAAGTTTGCCTTGCTCAATGACACATGATACATATTTTCAAATATATACCCAGTGACGTCATCCACCAGTCACACACATACAAAAATAACAGAAGAAAAACTGAATAAATCTGCAGAGAGCAATCCATAGTGTCATAGTATAGAAAGACGTAGTAAACAAACATCTGGTCGGCAGCAGGTGCAAGAAAGGGTGCTGGTCAATCCTAGAGCACTGTCATGTAACCTTATAATTGCTCATCCTCTTACTTGTCCATTTTGTGCTTATTAAAATGCAGAGCGCATCCTAGTAACATTGAATGTAGGGCAGGAACATCAGTCCATTGCAGAGAAGAGCACAGTGATGCATACACCTTTTCACAAAGGTTCAATTTTGCTAACCTGCACAAAAAAAATAAAGAAAATCTGTAAGCACCACATAAACTGTATCAGGATCAAAGTGTGAGCATTTAATGCCCCACTATGTCAACTTTAACATAAAAAATGGGAGTTAAAATAAGCCATGAGCAAGCATTTCTGTGCCAGGTACCTTAACCTTACCTTAACAAGATGAGGCCAATCAATTAACCAAATCATTTGTCTTTGTATTAATTACACAAAATGTATTAATCTAAAATGAAATTCACAAGATACTTTACCAAGGAAACATAATTGCAATACAATATTAGATGTGTTAATAAAAAACAACCTCCATTCATTTTCATATTTGCTTAATTTAGCTTATGGTCACTGGAGCTCAACCCTCTTCCAGTAAGACTGGATCCAGCTTTGGACTGGGAGTCAGTTCATCACAAGGCATGCCCACATTCACTCATGCAGAGACAACGTAGAGTTGACATTCAACCTAACCTTTACTTTTTTAGTTTGTGAGGAGAAAAGCAGGTGCGAAAAGAATGTGCAAACACAATGAAAATGGTGAACAGTCTGATTTTAATCTAGTCTTTTGCAATTGTGAAGCAGCGATATTAGTTGGTGTACCATGCAAAATACAAAGCTGCAAATACAAATAAAAAACACAAATACAAGTATTACTGTCACAGTAAATATGAGAGACAGGTGAAACAAATTCAATAAATCTGAGTTTTCCATAGTGTGCTGCATTTAAAATGTTTTTTTCCAGCAGGTAGAAAAATTGAAAAGGGGATGGATTATTAATTTACAGTATAATCTAATTCTAAGGTGTTTGTAGTGAAAGGACAAAACTATGTGAATGGATAATATGATTAATAGAGTTTGAAACCTACAAAGCCTTATTATTACAGTTCTTATACGGCTTAATCTCTATGCATGTTTTACAAATCTGACTATGTTATACTTCACAAATGTATGTTCGTCACATTGACATTAAAGAAAAAAATTGAAATACCTGCATTTAGTGTGGAGTGAGAATATGAAGCTGCATTTGCATCCCATTTGAACTTGGTTTCTGCCTTATAATGAATGCCACTGGAATAGACTCCAGCTCTCTTTAGTCCTATAATGGAGACCAGTAGGTAGAGAAAATGTTCAGAGAGTTAAAAAATTCAAGTAAAATCCTTACATATGAATTAATATAGAACTGCCCAACTATACAGTGTGAAATGTCAAAAGTAGTCTTCTGCAAATTCAAATAATTATATTTAAATATATATGCTGATATATTTGGTTATGTTTGTGGTACTCTACAAAATTCCCAAGTAGGCTTTTTTTTCCAAAATTAGACTGCAAGGCTTTAATAACAGTATTTCACAACATGATAAAGATACAAATTACAAAAAGTAATCCTGGCAACCAAACATGAAAAGCAAGCTTTGGATGTCTTAACAAGAAATTTTCACAAAGGTGGAATGGGTTTGAAGTCTCCGAACCTACCCATCTAAACCTAGCCTGGCACTAAGTAAGGAGAGCTGACAAAACATCCCAAAATGTCCATAAATATATCAAAAAGCCTGTGGACAAAAATTAGACAAAAATTCTTAAAACAGTTGAAGAAAAGCGAGAGAGAGAATTGATTAAAAGGCAATCGACAGCAAACAAGTCCTAATGCAAAATCTAAACAAAAATAGCAGTACTCACAGAATTCCACTATTCTGACCAATGGTCCCTCTAAGCTGAGCATGTGAACAATCACACATTCATTTCAGGAGTGTCGCTGCCAGATTTTACATGGTCACAAAAATATATGACTTTCAAACAAAATTAAAGTATGAAATGTAATCAAAATTAAAATAAATCAATTCTCATCCTGATTCAAATGACTTTTAAACAAAATTGTGCTGTAAGGAACATGCTATGCCATTGTTTCTTTGCTACTTCTGAAGACAGTTCAAGTAGTACATTGAAGTAACAGTTTTAGGGGTTAAACCAAGTGGTTTATGCCAGACTTAACTCAAAGTGCCAGACAGCATGTTCTACTGGGAGAAATTTTAAACTACTAGGAGATGGATGGTGAAATTTGTGAAATATGTTTGAAAGCATGATCTTTATTTAGATATCAGGAAAAGAATGGAGCAACAGCAAAGTGGACCATCTCAATTTGAACCAGATATCTCTATTGATTCAGTCACAAACCATAAAAGTGAATTGAAAGGTTTGTTGAAAGAAAAAGATTAACAGAATCTAATTGACATAATACTTTCAAAACTGTTAATTTTATTTTTTAAATTTAGGAATGAATGCCAATCCATTCAGCATAGTAACAATAACAGCATGTTATATTTTGTCTACTCTTGCAGCTACTAAATAGTTTTATATGGAAAACGGGCTAAATTTAAACCAGATTGGACTGTTTACCTGAGACAGTAGCAACCCATTCCACACTACCACAGTGACATTGTGTGGCACATTGTGAGGAAATGGGTATATTGTAGATGGTGCTTGGAAAAACATTTCCCTGATGAGTGACACTGAGACTTTACCAAGGACTATTTCCACAATTTTCTGCAGGTCATCTTTTAACAAGGTAAAAGTTAAATGACTTTTCAAATCAGCAAAGGCAGATGTGATTGCATTTAAACCACTAAACAAGGGTCCTAATGCTGATTAAGGAAAACTTAGAAATTGGAACATTAAAGAGGTTTTCAGATATAGATACATTTACTTAACAATTGTATTACTTCAAGAAGTGATTTTCACTTTTGGACATTTGCGGCACATTCCAGGCCTCGAGTGTGGACTGTGAAAGAGGATTTAGTCTAATGAACAATATAAAAAGAAAATCTAGAAATCACTGAACAACTGGAAAATGTGATGGGAATTAAACTTTTTAAATTCTATTTAAATTCTATAACTTATGAAAGTTTTCAAAACTTTCAATTAATTTATTCAATTAAATTTTGAGTAGAAATAAACTTTTTATAAAAAATTTGTTTCATTAGTTCAGTTCATTTTTCAACATTTAACATTACCGGTAAATATGCAGTACAGTAAATAATCACGTTTGTTTTTTGTGCTATGTACAGAAATGCGTTGATAATACTGATGTTCAAAAATTGTTGGTTTTTAAAACATATTGCTCACGTGAAACAATGTGCATGTAGCAGGCCTCTCCTTAGAGGGAGCATTGGTTCGGACACCACTAGGATGTGCAAACTGAAGCAGAGGGAACTAGAAAGTGACAGCCTGAGATTGTGCAAGGAAAATGAAGCAGAAAAACAAAGCAAGACAACTAGCATCTAAGAAAAAAAATGGCTCAGCAACATTTGTAGTAAAACACACAGGAAACATCATATTCAAAAGAAAACTCCTAAATAGCACATGAGAAAAGTCATTTTAGGAATCCAGCAAGTTGTACTTTGAGATAAGCACAATGGTAAATTTCCAAAAAATGTTAGGTGGTAAAGTAGGTAATGCTTTAGCAAAATGCCAAGGGTGGTCCCTCAGCTGCAGCATTAGTAGTCCCCATGCCCTTAGGTACAACATACAGAGGACAAGGCACAAAAGAATAAATAAATACACAACCATTTATAATTTAAAATAATTAAAACAAGATAATACTCACTAAGAAATAATAAAATAAAAACAGAAAGAAAACAATAACATAAATTTGCAAAAGAGTACTCAAAAGACAACAAAACAAAAGGAAAAAAAAAAGAAATTTGAGTCTGTAATGAAACCCTAGCCAAACTATAACAAACCAAGAATGGCACTTTGGCTAAACCATAATATTTCTTTGCATGCTCTGAAATTTTAATCCTGCCCTTTTTTAACCACCTAAAAATGTCTGTGAAATAAATAAAAAATAACCTAACAGCATTAAAGCAGAAACCTCCAATGACTATGTACCGTGCATCCGTCATTATTTTATTAATGAAACCAGCAATATAAAATTTAATGTGTATTGTAATGAAGAGAATGGCACAGTGGGTAGTGCTGCTGCCTCACAGTTAGGAGACCCAGGTTCGCTTCCTGGGTCCTCCCTGCGTGGAGTTTGCATGTTCTCCCCATGTCTGCGTGGGTTTCCTCCCACAGTTGAAAGACATGCAGGTTAGGTGGATTGGAGATTCTAAATTGTGCTTGGTGTGTGTGCGTGTGTCCTGCGGTGGGCTGGCTCCCTGCCCGGAGTTTGTTTTCTGCCTTGCGCCCTGTGTTGGCTGGGATTGGCTCCAGCAGACCCCATAATCCTGTTGTTAGGATATAGCGGGTTGGATAATGGATGGATTGTAATGAAGAGTGATGACTAGGCATTGCATATTTAATTTAATGAATTACTTTCATGTGTAGTTTTCATTTAAAACCATATGTAGCATAAAAGTATCTTTTTGTATAATGTATTTTAAGAACAATTCATGTTAAGCTTACATTTATATTTTTTTCTTGTGCATTCATGTAAAAATATCAACTGAAAAATGTATTGCAATTTCATTCTTATTAATGAACAATACCAGTCACTGACAACTCTTCATGCTATAGTAATCAAATGTTATGTGGTGGAGTTTGTTGTTTTGCTTGCTGCAAGCATGCACTAGCCTATGTAATTCAGCCACAGAGTGATAGTGAGCTTCACTTTATTTATATATAATTACTGGATTTACTTCACAAAGACACCCCTAGCTGAAAAGCCCAAGGGAAAAAACACAGTTCTCAAATCTGATCTTATGCTACATGTCATTCTGTCCGGTTTTGGCACTGACCTAAAATGCCTGAGGAAACACTGTATATCATTTAGGTTAATTAGATTTTATTTTAATTACTTACATTGTGCAGCTGTGTTTACAAATTAGTTCATCTTCTCCAAACAACTGCACCATCTTCATTCCTTTCCTGGCCCGTGTAGATAAAATATTTCCAATTTAAGGACCAGATTTGCAGTGCTAATATAATCATTGGAATTACTAAACCAATAATACCTAATTTACTTTATAAAGTTCCTTTTCAATGTGAGCAATGTGTCTAAGCTGAATAGAATCCAGTTTACAGTGCCACTTTTCAAACCATAAGAAATTCAAATTATTATATACTGGGCTTTAAGGTTAGAGAACAGGGCATCTTGTTGTCTAAGACATCTTGACCAGGTCTACTAATAAATAAAAGCTGGATTATGCAGATTAAATTGAAAACCTCAGGTTATTTTCCATAATTTGTTTTTTATGCGTGGTTGTTGAGATATGGAGACTATCAGACGCAAGACAAATGTCAATCCTGGATGGGATGCTCCTCCAACAAGCTATCCACTCTCACAACTTAATTAAAAGTTTCCTATTAACCTTAGTTTCATATCTTTTGAATGTGGGAGGACCCCCTTAACTACCAGAGAAAAACCTCCCGGTGGGTATTGGGAGAACACACAAACTCCAAACTGCGACCTGACCAGTAAGTAAACATCCATGAGGTGTGAATCACGAGTACTATTCATTGCGTTTTCTCAGATTATAACTGTGATATCAATTTATGTATTCAACACAAATCACGTTTATCTTCTGATTAGATTTGTCGTACTTTTATTTTGCTAGACCCAATGATCTAAAAAAAAGAAATGGTTTTAAACAGTGCAAGTATATAATTAAAGAATTTTCATCAACTTTTGACAGATAACATAAATGTCACACTTACAGGCTTTGAAAATTGTTTGAAATGAACAATTGGATTTAATTTCTTCTATCTTGTTGCTCTTCTTCGAATCTGCCATCCATGGAAATGTTTTGATGAAATTAGCCGTCACCCCTTGAATCCTTCAATGCCTGCTAAAGAACAATACCTTTGGGGGGTATTTTTTCACAAACTAAGTCCACTTTGCATTAAATTTCCAGGCCCTTAGTCATCTTGCGCATTCCTAAAGGCACCTTATAACCAAGGAGCAATACTGAAAATAAATGGGTAATAAAATCCTGCACATATTTACTGCACTGTTCTTCTGACTCCCTCACAGTGAAGAAACTGTCCTGAACTTGCCTTCAGTTCGTATCCAATTATCCAATTTCTGGTTTGCATTCAAGTGTCATTCTCTTGATTAGATTTAAAAATAGTAAATGAATGCTGTCATTAAAGCAAGGTCACACTGGGTCCTTTGTTTGAAGGGTATACTCAGGAAATGTTTCAGTGGGAACTGCAGCTGCCAATGATATGGCCACTGTGGGGCTTTCAACGGCTTCTTCTCAGTTTACCAATGGGTATCCACTTTCCCAAGCAAATTGGTTTAGTTGGTCCAACATGTCCTGACAATCTGCCAGTTTTGACCTCAAGGTAAATCTAATTGCCCTTTTCTGAACTTTACCCAGGCTATAATGTCTTTTTTATAGTGTCCTGACATAAACTTAAAGTGTGGCTTTGGTGAGGTCTCACCAGAATGTCATGTTACCTAAGGAGAATCAGTCTTAAGTTGTGCTGCATCTGGCAGAAATCTGATCATATCCAAAATGCCACATGAAGTGGATCTTGGTTGGCAGCTATTTGGAAAGGATAATGTGTAGCAGGAAGCTGAAACCTCTAAGCAAGGAGATGTCCACTAAATAATTATTTTTTCTGGTCTAGTCTACTTCCTCTTTTTTACTTTAAAGATCTTGATGTACTCACCATTGTAAAGAATGATAAATAAAAGATGTATCCAAGTTACATAAAATGTATAGCATAATGACACTGTACTGTAGTTTACTAAAACACTGTAATGTTATCAGCATTGCAAGAAGCAATTTTAAAACATGAGAGGGGCACTGTCTTAGAATTCGTGCAGTAGATCCTTGAGGTGGCTACCAGTTGTGAACCACAAAGGCATCTTAGTTGGTACTTTATTCATTGAAATGGAAGGCCTCTCTTTTCTGTATGTATTTCAGTTATACAGTAAATATTTTATGTCCTATTGAAAGATGACAATCTACAGTCGAGTAAAACAAAATGCATACTGATTTATGAACTTCACAATGTGCTTCAATATATTCACTAATATGGTCACTCCTGGAACACTATGGACAGTTCTTGTTATTTTAATCCAAAAATATGGCATCCCAACAGCATCGAAATATATCACAACATTTAAAGGCAACATAGTAACTGCAGGGTTGGATTGTGAAGTGAATGGTGAATTGATATGAATTGTTCAATATTTCACCCCACCCATCTTGTTTTGTTGTTTGGTAATAACACAAAACAGGAAGCAACACTTTGTTTTCTTCATGAGTTTATGTCAAGATTCAAACCTAGCAGCATATCAAATATTGAACACCAGTAATAATAGCAAGGAACCAGAGGCAAAGACATTCTGCAGAAATTAACCAACAGTACTAAAACATATGACTGAATAAGGAGAGTTTTAGCAATGGTAAATGTCAAAACCTAATGCAATTCCTGAAGCATGAGCTCTTACTTGTAATTGCCTGTGCTGTTGCATTAGTCCACAATATGTGTTACCAAGGCCAGAGGCAGCTCATAAATGCAGGGAAGATTTGAGATCCAAATACTGGGTCTTCAAAATTATCAACGGTATTGATAAAAAAAAAATGTATTATAATTTTTTCAGTTGAATAGTAAATGATGTGGTCAAGTTCAAATTAAGGAAAACAGCATTAACAATGAAAGCTAGAAAGTGATTCTTCACAGGTAAGATTATAGAAATCAGTAAAAACCTGCAGGAAAATGTACTAAAAGCAGAAGCCACAAAAGAGACACTGGGACAAGTTAGCTATTAGATAATCAAATGAACTAGATGCTTTAATCTCACCTTTAAAATTGATTTTGTCATTATTATTCTATAAATGTATGAAGATGCCTGCAGTGGGCTGGTGCCCTGCCCAGGGTTTGTTTCCTGCCTTGCTCCCTGTGTTGGCTGGGATTGGCACCAGCAGACCCCCGTGACCCTGTAGTTAGGATATAGCGGGTTGGACAATGGATGGATGGATGGATGTATGAAGATGCAACCTATAATGTGAAGATTATCGCTATTTGCCCAAATATTGGTGGTATTAAATTAGGTTCATTTACAGCCTGCTCAACAGGACAATTTCATTAGTACCACACACCAGATATTACAGGCATGACCTACCTCATATATGAACACAATTTTAGAGAGCAATTTGAAAATCATAACAAAGGTGTCTTTGAAAGTCTTTTCACTACAATTTCAAAAGGGTTCCATTTTTAGGGTACTCTTATACCACAAATATCAGTGCTTCATAAGCAAGTATGAATATGAACAAAAAACAACTTTAATGAAAACTAAAGGGCTCTGCCCCTGCTCATTTCGCTCACCAACCCTCGGGCAGGCGCTATGCACTAGCCACTTTGCGGCTCTGCCGCTTGCATTTGGGGAAGTAGATATACAATTTAAACAGATTGTTATCTTAATGGGAATTGTTACATATGCATAAAAGACCTAACTATTTTACATTACAGTGAGTAATTAGCTATAGGAAAAAATACTAAAATGTAATAAATTGAAAGAAAATTATGTTTCATGTTGCGTTAGAGGTATTCGTTGCATTATACGTTTTCGTCCTGTTTGGCTTTGAAATTAACATGCAAATACTTTTTAAACTTCCATTTTTACTGTAAACTTCAGTAAAAACAATATTTGGAATTAGCTTTACGTCAATATCGCATTGAATTTTGATTCCATGTTTGGAGTTACATCGTGACAACATATGACTGCCCGTGAGTGAATATCGTTTCTTTCTCTCTTTTAAATAAACCGACTTTTTCAAATGTTTGTCCCTGTCATTTGTTATTTGTCATAGCAAAAGCTATTCTAACAGGAAACTGTAAATGTTTTAATATGAATGGCATATCAAGATTTCCTTTGGTGTCTAATGTTATCTGCGGAAGATGTACTACATTACCTTTCTTGTCACCTGTAAAAAATTTTACATGTCAGAATTGTTCAACCAATTTTGAATACAATTAATCTTGTCCTATTGCATAGCCCATCACTTATACATAAATTATGAGATAACATTACAATATATCCTTCTTTCAACAGTAATTCGGATGGTGTTAACGGTTGAGGATATTCTACAGGATATTGTAAGTTGATGTTTTCATTTTCCGCAACATCGCCACCAACTGTTTCAGCATAGTGTACTGATACGCATTTAACCAATTTGCCAATTTGATTGTAAAAATTTATAATAGCTGATAGCGCAGGAACTGTGTCTGAAAAAAGCATTCACACGAATGAGAAGTGAGAGGACCGTGGGCATGGGCTGTTAACCTGAAATGGTTAAGAGGAGGACGGAACTTAAAAAAATCTCTTGGCAATAGTCTCGTCTTGCTGGACTTGAAAAAATCTCTTGGCAATAGTCTCGTCTTATCTCAAGATTTTCTTTTATAATAGAGAAATTTATAACATAGTGTAAATGGTACTTATCAGCACAGACATTTTTGGACATAATACATACTGTACATAAATGCCACTGTTCACCTTTGATACTCATTCATGTTTTACTGAGATAAATGCAGCGTTTAGTGCTTAGAATTCCAAGAAATCAATGCCTTTCTGTCCCATTTCTGTACAAGAAACTCCTCCTTCTCTGAATTAGGGTAAAAAATGGTTGTTCTGAGGTAGCATCTGGTATTTAGTCTTGTACTTCACACAGCATTAAGAAGAAGATAACAGCACATACTGTATGCAGCAGAAGATTTCTATATAAATACATTTTAGATCCTATTGCCTTATTGCCTTATTTCATTGTTTCTTCTGTAATTAGGATCTTTGTGCCTGCAAAATAGCCATTGGACATCCTGGAGAACACTGATGATCAAGTTGAATACTGGTGTTATTTTTCAATACACTGAAACATTAATAAATTATGTGGTACAAAATAATATGAATTTTACACTTGGGGATTTGCAAGTAATTCATCTTTACTCTCTGATGGTTGATAAGGTGTTTGCATTTGATTTTTTTGTGCTTCTTTATGCTAGTGGTGTTTATCAATGAGCTTAGCATAGATTTAGCACAAAGGTCATGTATTTGTCTTAGCTTACCAATTTAATCAACTTGATATGTTGTTTAGATAAAGCTCTTAACCTATCTTTTAACCAACCAAAATGGAATCTTTGTTATTTCTTAATGTTACCTCTTAATGATGATAATACAGTAGAGCCTATTTTTACTTTATTATTGCATGGCAAAATGTTTTTTTAAATGGAAAGAGTCTAAACCACTGTTTTTTTGCATTTGTGAAACATAAAAAACACTGAAAGGAACATAAAAAATGGACTCTGTATTCCACAACAAGTTTAGTTTACATCTGTTGCCAGCAGATCCTGTCCTGAACTTGAACATATAGCCTACATCAGACAAACCGGCTATAATTAGCCAGACTAAGGGAATATTGGTCTACTTCAACATAGGGTGCATCACTCAATGCAACTGATTTTTTCCTAAACTCTGCTTTGCTATTTTCTGCTGCCCCACAATACTATCTCATTTTTAACACCTATAATTAATTTCTTTTGCATAGAGCTCCACAATACAGTCCTTTTCTGGACTCACACCTGTTACCTCATGCTGACCACTCAAACCTTGTAGTACAAAACAGCTTAGCACATTGTGCTAAAGGAACACTAATATAGCCCAGGAAAGTATAATCAATCTCCTTTAGTATAGGGTTATTGCATGTATACACTGCTCAATGCTGTAGATTATCTCCTTAACTCGGTTGAGCCTTTCTACCATTCATATTCACCCTCTGTCCCACTCTGACATCAATGTAGCAAATTCTTAGCCTGGCTGCCACAAGCGGATGCTCTTCTGGCCACATCTCTGTGACCTTGCACTGATCAGCTCAGTCATGTAGTTGAAAAAAATGATCAGCTAACCCCTATAGTGCTAAATTAACCTACCTATAATTTAGGAAGCTACAGTATATTAAATTCTTCAGTGAAGAGTAGACCTACAAAGTTCAGTGTAACAGGTTCATACTTTCAGTTTGTTTTAATATAGATTGTGTTGAACTTTGGTTCAGTTTATGTAGCATGTTCTACAGTCAATACTGTAATGGCAAGATGTGTTCTGGAAATGATAGAATGGATACTTCATACATTCATCTGTCCGTCCCTTCATTTTCTTTTACAGTTTTCCAACTGCCTATCTTCTTCTGGAAGTAGTCAGAGCCTGTATAGTACATCCAATGATCCACAACAATCCTTTACCATGTAAATTACTCTGCACAGAAGTCACCCAAAACATACTCCCTGGCACTGTCAAACCAAGCCACCACTGATACCAATATCCATGTATTGCAAGTGCTTGAGAAAATCCAAGAAAGCACAGGGAGACCATTGTAACTTTTTACACAGTGGTCTCACTAGGCCAGATACAGTATTTCCGTTATTCATCTGTACTCTGACAGTCTCATTCAAAGTTATGAAGGATGCAGGTTTGCAATCTATGGCATTTTCATGTATATTTTTAAAAAGCTATCTCGTCTTTGTTAATTTTATCTCTTTCCTTCCACCATTAAATAGAAATGATCTTTCAACTGTTACTCTGATAGCAGATGTGATTTTATGTGTTTTGGTCACTGGTCAAGCAGATGATTATATGAGTTAAAAGTTTAATGGCCCCCTAGGTAAAAATAAATTTGTAAGTCTGGTGGTATGGTATTCGGTGTTAAAACATTGCTTACTGAATAGTAGGTGCTATATATTGACATGTTGCATGTTGATTAGCACATTCAAGTACTCTGTACATACAACAATTACTCTGTAAACATATAAATAGCTACCTCCCTGCCAAATCATCAGAAAAATTCCTAGGACAACTTCTTTGTTTTAATCTTATTCCCAGGGCACATAGTTATATTTACAGAAGACTCGGGAACCATTTCATTGAACCCAAATTCAGTTTTTGTCCACAGACACTCTGAAAAGAAATCATCAATTCAATTGGTTTAGTCAACAATGTCCCAATGTGTTTTTTTTTCTCAAATACACACATTCTGCAGTGGTGATTAAACTTCCTACCTTGCTTTTAATAATCAGCCTTCTTAATTACAAGCCACACTCTGTTTAAATTAAAGAACTATCCCAATGTAATAGGTTCACACTTTTGCTGCCACAAGATTATCCCTCCTGCACTTAGATGGAAAGTCGTATCTCTAATTATATGTGCCTTTACAGGCATAATAAAATAGAGTAATATAGTATTCTACCTTTGGTATCCAATAATGTGCAGCGCACTGAACAAAAATAATAAAGATGGTGTAATAATTACCCGTTTTTACCAACCTTATTCATCTGTTGGTACAGCAGAGCTTTTCACAGTGAGCACTATCTCAGTGCACAACACAAATGTAGCCATGATCAGATAACATTTTTGTGATTTTTCTTGTATCTTGCGGTGACCTTTTCAACCTAAAAAGAGCATTGGTTCTTTGATTATTGGTTCAAGATTTATTTCTGCTTAATACTGGTTGCTGGTTCTGCTATGGTCTCTAGTGTAGACTGGTTATCATACTTAATGTCACTATTAAAAATAAGCTAAAACAGCTAAATCTTTATGGTGAAGTCTTTATTAGCCTACTTTTGAAAGCATGCTTGTGTTAGGGCATAGTGGGTTAGATGGCTTGAGAACTCTTTCACTAAAGGTTACTTTACAAAGCAGACAAGCACAATTCAAAGGAACAGATAAGAGCACTGAATGATAAAGTACCAATCATGACTTATATGTACCTCATATTTTTAAAAGACAACTTAAATGTGTCTAGGAACCATTTTACTTTCCAGTTTTCTTTCGCAATGTGGTAGCCTGGTATATTCTGTTTCTCTTAAAGAAACAGGTGTTTAAAGAGGTGAACAGACAGTCACATCTTAGTCAATCAGTGTTGCTAATCCTTTAAGATGAAACATTAACCTGGGCCGGCCTTGTGCTAAGTTCTCAGAAAAGTCCCAGGGAGAAGGCTGTGCTATATTTGGAAAGACTTTAGATTGCTGTTTTACTAAATCAGGGGGCCATGTCATCATTGTGATGCCAGGGACTAAAGCCAGTCCCGCACACATATACAGTACAGAGTTTGGGGAAATAAGTAACTTTTTTAAGGCTATAGTAATTTTAAATAACTGGTGTAATGCTGATACTTTATTCTCCTCCTGAAAGGGAAAATGGCACTTTTTTCAGAATACTCTGGGCCACTCACTGTTTATTAAGTCAAATTTGTTTTCATAATTATTATTTTGCATGTAACTAATTTTTGTTCTTTTGTTTCTATGTTTACAGTTCTGAATATTCAAGTCAAACTGTCATTCCGGTGGCACTTATGGTGGCTTTGTTGGGGGAAGACTTGTGTAAGGCCCCAAAGCTAAGCTGCTTTTAAAATCCCAGCATTCAATTCCATCTCAAGAACATCTTTGTGTGAATCTATGTGTCCTGAGCCAAGTGACCCAGCTTTTCACACTCTGCATTGTCAAAAAGCATGCTATTAACCCAAAACATATACAGCACAATTAATAGTGCTTTATATAGCCCTCCATACCCCCCACAGCTTTGGAGTCTGCTGTTGATTTTTCTTTAAGGGGTTCTTGCTGACATCTCTTTTCACTCCCTGTCCCCATTAACAAACAGCGGGGAGGAGAAGCAATTAGGCTTATCTTCTAATAATTGCTAGACCCCCCAGTATACCATTTTATTCAGCAGACAAACAGTCTAAAACACACATGAACACTCAAGGACATTGAGTTAATACCTTGGGCCACAATACTTGCTAATTACTCTCAACATGGTCCCATTAACACCTCTATATGGTGGGCATTCAACTGTTAGACTATTTGTGACTATTGTTCAAACAAGGGGAAATTAGAAGGAGATCTTGTTTCAAGAGAAGCTGAAGAGAGTGAAAGAAAATGAGGAAGCCAATGTATGTTTGAGAATGAAAAGTAAACAAAGTCTGTCATAGAGACAAAAAATTAAGCAGGGCAACCATCATGTTTTTAAGCTTAACATTACTAGTACTTTAATTCCTCAGTAAAATTTTATCTTGTCAGCAGAAACTGTCTGTTAACAAGATGATAAACAGGCTGGGAAATCGGTCTGTAAAAGAGAAAAAAAGTTGAAATTTTCTAACTTATGAACGTAACTAGCTTCCCTCCACTCACACTGTGGTAATTAGAGTGATGTCAAAAATCAACGAAAGGAGTGGAGTAAGATCATCATGAAGAGACCACTGAAAGTTTAATACATTTAAGTAAAGGTTGTTAGCTTTCATATGAGCTCATTTGAAAGTATAGGCTTGGAACAGAAAAATGGCAGGCCTTGTTTGAAAACAATTAATGGTTTGAAAAAGAGAGAAAGAAATGTAAAGAAAGAAGAATTTAACAGATATACTGTATTGTTTGAAATGGTTGCCTTCTTACAACTACAGCAGAAACTTGCAAGCAAGCAAGTTTTAACATGGAGTTAGTCTTGCAGTTTAGTTTACCTTATCTCTGGGAACTAGTAACAACCACTGCACAACCCTCACTGCCACAAATCCTCAGACAAACAATGCAAAACAATATTATTATTAATCTTAGAACTTATCATAATGAGCACAAGCCAAACTACTGTAAAGTATAGTTACAGCAATTCATACATATATTTACTTTGTTTGTAACAACCAGTTTCACAAGATATGACATAGTCAATCAAAAGAAATATTACAGTTTTCATTTAGGTGGTCAGCATGATGGTGCAGTGGCTAGCACTGCTTCCTCTCAGCCTCCATTCCAAATATGAATACGGTACCCAGCTATTGACATTGTATGAAGTCTTCATTTCGCCCAATGTCAGCGTGGGTTTTTCTCTGGACACTCTGTGCTGGTTAGGTTGAATGGTGATTCAAAATTGATGCTATGTGAGTTTGAGTGTAGATGTATGAGTGAGTGAGCTGTTTTCGGCCTATCACTTAATGTTGGTGGATAGACTGCAGCCTCCCATGACTCAGGACTTGATTAAGCAAGTTTGAAAAGATAAAGTCTTAGTAGAGTATTATACTCTATATTTAGTAGGAAATACTATCAAAAAATAAAAGCATTAATTGTGTAGTGTAGAATATACAATACAAAATGGTCAAAGCACTTAACATCTTATCTGCCAAAACATTGTGTTTTTAACTTTATTTTTCAGTGTGAATGTAACCGTATATTTTAATGTTTTGCATAGTAGTGATCTTGCCTTTGTAGCATTATCAATAAGCACTTTTTAAAGAATTACGATTAACATTACAAATAAATTGTTATATTTTATGGACTTTTCATAGTAAACACACTTTCAAATCACTTTATAAAACATGTTTTCTTTTGCTTCTGAAAATAAATACATTTAATATGTGAAAATAATTATGACGGCAGGCAACACAATCCCTTTTATTTTTATTTTTTTAATATTGAACAAAACACAGTAATCTTTATAATAGAGTGTGTAGAAAGCCTCAACTTTCTCAAAGTGAATTCTTCCTAGACCTTTTGGTCAGTTGTACTGTTGGCTCAGAGATGGGGATATGGTGAGGATATAAGTGGAGGGAATCATTCTGTACAGAGCCAGCGGTATATCTGAAGGTAATCTGACAGTCTTCCTTCAGTTTTTTCCTGTAAGAAAGATGGGTCATGTTGAAAAACATTAGAGAACCAGCGGCTTGAGGCACACCCTGTTGATCTTTCCATACTTCTTTATAAAAAAAAAAAGTCTGGCACAAAATTATGTTTCCTCTTTTTTAATTATTTTTACTAACCCAATGTTTTAAATAGTCAAGGATCATTAGGTTTCTACACTAAATGAATAAGCATTTTTCTTAATTTCAAAATGAATATATCAGGGCAGCAGTTGGTGGTAGAGTCTGCATGAACTGACCAAGTCATGTTCAAAGCTCAGTGAACAAAAATAGCCATTACACTCTTAATTTAAACTTTTATTTTCTGCAATTATATCCTTTGTATATAGAGAAAAATAAGCACCATTTCCCAATGCAAATAAAGTTATCACAAGAGTCAATAACAAAATGACTGGTCTAAACAGTTAACTAATCACAATGCACCGTTTTTGACAAGGAATGGTGGTGCAGTGGTTAATGTTATAACTGAGATGGAAGGAAAAGCCAGAAGGCAAAGCTGAACAAGTCCAGAGATGAAAAAAGGCTATGGACATAAAACAGGCAAAAATCAAAGTTACTCAAGATCCTGAATAACTGAAATTCATAAACCCTGTCTACACTAACACACCATGAGCTTTTAGTGATAGCTTACTGCCATCTTAAATAGTTATATAAGAGATCATGTGGTTTATGTCACATGATCAGCAATCATACACGGCAAAAATAAGCTATATGGCATCATTCAAACTGCACAAAATGGTGGTGCCACGCAATATAAAATAGCACACAAGAAGTTATGATAACACTATACTGATTAAGCCAAAACATAATTTTACATAAAAATTAAGGGCTAAATTGTAGTTGCTTTAACCCCGTCCCCCAATCATGAAAATTAGTGTTGCTGCTTTACAGTTCCAGAAGACAGGTTTCAAACACTGCCCATTAAAAATCTCTGTAAAGTTTGCATGTTTCTCCCATTTCCTTGTGTTTTTTCTACTGGTAAACCATTTTTTCTCTCACATTGCAAAGGCATGTGTGTCAGCGTTTTGCTGACATATTGAATAATTGCTAATACGAGCTTTGAGATGGACTGGGGTCCCCTTCAGGGTTGGTCCCTGACTTGTAGCCAGTCCTGATAGGAAAAAATGTGGTTTCTAGTAAATCTAATATTTGCCATTTCGGCAAATACAATGGTTGTATAGATTTATTATACATTATATATGTTCTATGTTAGTGTACATACTTTACACACTGTATATGTTTACTGTCTATTGGCATGTCATTATCCTCTGTGCTATTTGTCCACTAAGTCCTGACCGTGTCTACTGCAGTATTTTCCTAAGGTACTGCTGGTGGTGCAGTTTAAAGCTCAGTCAGAGCTGAAGAAGGGAGACACTTCAGAGCCAAAGCTAAAATGGTCTTGTTAACGGATGTATTTATTCCATTGATGCCTTCCCAGGATGCATTGCAGAGACTTGCCACTTGCAACCTAAGTTAGGTCACAAGTCCACAGCAAGGAGAATGGCAGCTGCAATGGCCAGATCTGAGCTGGATCAAGTCTGCAAGAGGATCTTTCTGAAGCAGGATTTAATGAGCATTAAAGTATTAGGTGACAATAAGCTAAAATATTAAGCCATTTAAGCATTCCTAAACAACTTGAATAACACCTGTTATCTCACAAGATCACTAGAGGTTAGCGTGTGAAGATTCCGCTATTCTATTAAACAAAATGTAAACAGAAGGGATAACAGGAGTAATAAAGTAACCACTGGATATTACAGCTCCAAGGACCTCAGAGACCCCATTCCTTGGCCATTCTTGTGAGTCATAAACCAAAAATACACTGTGTATGATGTATGGCAGTAGTGATTTTAAGAATTATTGATCCAGCTTTATTTGGTACGCTGGAGGATCACACCCTTACTTTCCTATAAACAAATGACTTTGCACCAGGTTGTGATAAGATTTGCGTTTACCATAAAACTAAAATATCCTTTAGTCATACAGTAGTTGTTATCCCTACGTCAAGTTGAGCATTGCTTCCATATTAAAGTCACAGATGCTACCCATTTGTATTGTGGTGAAAAAGACTATAGCTTTGCTGCAAGTTAAGGAAAAGAATAAACAATGAAGTGTTCTGAATCTTAAAAAGGCAAGGCAATTATTTATTGAGCTTCTGTACAAATCCATATTTCCCCTATGGCACAAATAAAAATCTGTTTATATATCTACTTATCTATATTTTCATTTAAATCAGTACAAAATAAGTCTGTTACTTTAGCAGTAGTAATTGATAACTAATTGTTAAAAGCAGCCAGAACCAAAACTTGCAGCCGCTGCAACCCTCCAGGATTTGAGTATGACTCCTCTGCTTTAGATGGAACTACTACTTGAAGGTAGCAAAAAGGCCAACTATAACCACGTAAGAAATTTCAAAGCTTTTCTGAAAGTGGCTTTGAGCACAATTTAATCAAGACTCCGGAGAAGATATTTTGGGGGAAATGGGGAAATGACACAAAGGCTGAGAGAAGGAGAGAGAGATTACAGAGTTCTTGGAAGTTCTTTCGAGTGGAGCAAGTGGGAGAGTCATCCCAAGTAGTAGACAGTATAAAGTCCTGAATAGGTAGGCTAAGATTTACAGTAGTTTTGCTTCTGTTAGGTTTATTTGTCCTTTGTATTTTAAAAAACACATTCTCTTGGTTTCCTTATTGTCTCCTTGCCAAAATTCAAGTTGTGGAGTGATTCTTGTACTAAAATTAGAACTATGATTTTCATTGAACAAGCACTTTGCATAGTTTGCACATTTGTTCAGATTTTCAGTTTTGTTTGCATTTTTATTCTTCTTTTGGATTTTGCATTGCGGAATCGGGGTAGAACAATGGCACTGAATTTAGTGGCATTGCCTTATAGAATCAGAAGATTGTGCTCCAATGAGAATCAGTCACCAGAACCATGTGTGTGCAGAATTATCCCTGAGTGTGCCAGTCTGTGCGCCCCCAAGTCTCATAGATCATAGTGTGTGGTAGGCTAATCATCAGCAGTAAATAGGCTTCGTGTGTGTTAGTATGGCTATGTGCATGAATGTGTCATACAGCAGATTATGGTCCCACACTCTAAGCCATTGTAGAAATACAGGAGCCAAAAGAGAAGGGAGAGAAAGGGGGCGATGCAGAGTAGGATAAAGTATTCGCTAGTCTCATGGTGTGTCAGACGTTAGCCAGCAAAACCCCCATGCAGTAGCTGTGGTCATGCTGAGTATAACATAGAGCAAGTAGCCAAGAAACAATTAGTGTCTGGCCGTTTATGACTAACTCAGGACTCAAGCATGTAATGGCTTCATGGGTCATACTGTGGCCTGGTTGCTCTGAGGCATCATTGATCCACCCCATAATCTGAACTTCAGAGGAAACGTAAAGGTTGTCTTTTAAAGCTAAGTCTTTAGTTAGGAGATGAGAAGGAAAGTGCTTATTTGTAATAACGTTGATGGAAAACTGACGAAGTTACTTGGTAGATAGGGCCTTGGCTGTTAGGGTGGCAGAGTTTTGTTTACTGTGTGCTGTTACTTTGCTTTCTCTCCTTTTTACCTCCACTGTGCAAACACAAAATAGTAGGTGAGGTAGCAGTGTTTTACATGTATAGTATATTCTGTGGTGGTGGTACTTCAGATTCCAATATGTACTTATAATAGCTATTTTTACTTAGTGCCAAGTTACATTGCCAAGATGTAGTAGAAGTAGGTCCTTCCCATTCTTGCCTGTCTCGTAAACTGCACTGCATCTGTCCAACCTTGTGCACTACAGGTTTCACTCATTCATCCCACACTTGCCAACAAACACCACTCCAAGGTTATAGTTAACGAAAACTAAAATCAAAACTGAAACTATTATTAAAAAAACATTTTCATAAACTGAAATAAAATAATTAACAAAACCGAAATGAAAAACGAAAACTAAATAAAACTAATAAAGTAGCTGGAAAGACTAACTGAAACAAAATAATAATTTGCTAAAAATATTTTTGGTTTTCATTTTTGAATGAATATTCTTGCTCTCAGTCTTTAGCCCTTGTAAATTTTAACTCTAAAACAGAAAGTACAGTAATCCACCACAAGCTGCCCACACATATTCATCCAGTGAATGGTGGCTGGTGAAGAAGGGTGGATGTTCACAGAGCATTTGTGGTGACAGAGCAAGCTGAATACGGAAGCATAAAGTGTGTGAAATGAAAGCTATTTTCTGTGCCGCCTTTCTTTGCGTTTGTTGTATATCAAGATGTAATTCAAAAGCCTGAAATCAGAATGTGCTGGACAACAAAACCTTTACCGCATGGACAGAAAAATCACAAGTGAGTAATGTTTCAGTTTATTTCTCAGGTGCCTGCATTTTGTTGACAATAATTTACATCCCACTTCGCACAGGAGAAATCCTTTTTGAAAATATAACCGCACTGACCGAAAGACTGACTAGGTCATCATACAAGGTGAGCATATTGTTACTGACCAATCACTTTTGCTTTAAAAAATTAATTTAACAGTGAAACAATACAAACCTTGTAAAGTTCCTGAGTTGGCAATGTCTCTATTGAACCACAGGTAGGTAGGTGAAGAGAGTCCGTCAACTGGTGAAAAACTAAACATTCTAATGAATTTCTGTATTTATTCTATATTTATTAATTTATCTTTTTTATTTTATTTTCACAGCTCAAAATACCTGATATTGTGAAAATAATCCAGTAGAAGTATTGTTTTTAAATATTTGTTCCCCTTTTTTCAGTTTTTCTCTCTCTGTATCAAAATAGATAGTGGAAATATCATTCTTTTTGTTCTTAACATTAGCCATATCATACATATTGAATGCCAGAGATTTTTCCTGCCTTGTATCCAAACCTGCTGGGGTAGGATCCAGGTTTCCTGCAATCCTGCTCGGGAAAAACATCTATACATACTGATACATATCTAATGTATATATTGTTCCTAATCTCAGATGCTGTCTTTGTCGTTTTGTGCCTTTCCATACACCTATTACCAACTCTTGCTCTGCTCATTATGGATTTACTGTTCTTATGCATGAGCTATTCAAGTCTCACTGCCTCTAACCTTCACACTACATGCTTGTTTTTCTTTGTTTCCCTCAATACAGCCAGTTGGGGTCTGCACACTGATTCAAGCCTAAGAGCCCTTTTCTTTCTAAGCCCCCGTTATTTTCATGATCACATCTGTCAGAACACAGTAGAATCTATTTTCTCATTTTTGATATCTTTTTAGGCCTGCAGGTGGCAAAATTCTGTCTATAAATTGTATGTGCGAGAGATGGAATCAGAGATCAATATGACTGGTAGAAAATAACAAAGCCCAGTATGGGAGATTTTTGAATGCAGTATCATTCATTATAAGCATGTTGTCTTTGAGCAGGGTATGTTGTGTGCTTTAGACATTTAGAATAAAAATCCTCAAACCTTAAAATTCACCTAAATTTCATTACAAATTGGCCCATTCTGGCAATAAAAAGAAAAGATCATCACAACTGACATAGAAAATATTTTCAAAAATTATAAAATTGTATAGAATTGTTCATAATCAGTATCTGGCTTTGATTATGCTTGTTTGTATCAGACTTACTTGTCTCTCTACTTCAGCATGTTATTATTGAGACCATAAAAATAATGGTGGTGATGACAGCTTAGCAAAGACAATAAAAAAGGTTTCTGTAGAAATGTTTCTTGTTATATGCAGTAGTAATTGTGGACTCAACAGTTATCCAGCGTTGTTGTTCTTTTCAGTATTTATTAAAGAGGACTATTTTTATATTGTCTGTTCCCTCAGTTTACAATGAGGGAAGCTTCTTGAATTATGGGCTGGAGTAAACAACTTTTGTCTTGGAGGGCTGACATTTCAGGAGGCTTTTGTTTCCACCAATTTCTTAATTTAATGTCAGATTTTGTAATTGAACTCTTTTTTTTAATCAGTCATGTCTCCTTACCTCTGTGCTATCAAAAACAGAATAGTGTGATTTTATGTCTTGAAACCCTGACTGCTAATATGACTTTTACTACAAACACTGCATTTTCAATTTTTGTTCATTTTTTGTTATATTTTTTACTTCATTTTTAATAAATTATCTGTTAAGACTGTTACTTCTTTGTATCTTTATTAAACAAGGAGGTAATTAACCATGATTCATAAACAGCCCACTGTCTTTTTTTTCTTTTTGTTATATACACTCACCGGCCACTTTTTTAGGTACACCTTGCTAGTACCATGTTGGACCCCATTTTGCCTTCAGAACTGCTGTAATTCTTCGTGAGATTGTTTCAACAAGGTGCTGAAAACATTCCTCATGGAGTCTGGTCCATATTGACATGATAGCATCACACAGTTGCTGCAGATTTGTCGGTTGCACATACATGATGTGAATCTCCCATTCCACCTCATCCCAGAGGTGCTCTATTAGATCTGGTGACTGTTGAGTCCATTTAAGAACAGTGAACTCAGTGTCATGTTCAAGATGATCTGAGCTCTGTGACATGGCACATTATGCTGCTGGAAGTAGCCGTCAGAAGATGGGTACACTGCGGTCATGAAGGGATGGAATGAACATTGTCAGCAACAATATTCAGGTAAGCTGTGGCATTTAAATGATGCTCAATTGGTACTAAGGGGTCAAAAGTGGGTCAAAAAATATCTCCCACAACATTACATTACCACCACCAGCCTGAACAGTTGAAATAAGGTAGGATGGATCCATGCTTTCATGTTGTTGATACCAGATTCTAACCCTACCATTCAAATGTCACAGAAGAAATCAAGATTCATCAGACCAGTCAATGTTTTTCCAATCTTCTATTGTCCAATTTTGAAGAGCCCATGTAGTGCTAGGGTGTTGTACTGTGTTAGCCATTACGGATGTAATGAGAAGTCAAGCAAAATTTATTGGCTAATTAAAAACATTACATTATGCAAGTTGTTGAGGCAACTCAGGCCCCTTCTTCATAAGCCCATGCAAACTTTAGCCTCAGTTTCCTGTTCTTAGGTGACAGGAGTGGAACCCAGTATGATCTGCTGTTGTAGCCCATCTGGTTCAAGGTTTGACATGTTGTGTGTTCGGAGATGCTCTTCTACATACCTCTGTTGTAACATGTGGTTATTTGAGTTACTGTTGCCTTTCTATCAGCTCAAACTAGTCTGGCCATTCTCTTCTAACCTCTGGCATCAACAAGGCATTTTCCGCCCAGAGAACTGTCTCTCACTGGATATGTTCCTTTTCTTTTAAAAATTTCTCTTTAAATCCTAGAGAAGGTTGAGCATTAAAGTCCCAGTAGATCAGCACTTTCTGAAATACTCAGACCAGCCCGTCTAGCACCAACATCCATGCCATGTTCAAAGTTACTTAAATCACCTTTCTTCCCCATTCTGATACTCAGATTGAAATTCAGTAGGCCTTCTTGACAATGTCTACATGCCTAAGTGCATTGAGTTGCTAACATGTTATTGGCTGATTAAATATTTGCATTAACAAGCAGATGAAGAGATGTACCTAATAAAGTGGCTGGTGAGAGTAGGTGGCCATTCTTTAGTGACAGCTTTTAATTCATTTTGGGGAAAAAAATTAGAAAGGGAAACAGATACCTTGAGGGAATTGAGTTTTCTGATCATGACCAGTCTATTTTGTTCATTTTCACAGAAAGTAAAATATACGCTGGATGGAATTTCTGATGCGTCAGAATGGCAACTGGTAGTATATAATTATCCTTAAACTAATACAATTAAGATGTTTCACAAATTTGCATTAAGTTAATAAAAGGTACATAATAAATACTGCAATATAAATAGACAGTTACTAACTGAGTTATAAAAACTGAGTTGGGATTCTTCGATTTAAGATAAGCCTATATGCTAATAGGCTATTATAATCAATTTTTCCCTATCCATTTTAAGTCCATCTGGGCATACACCAAACATAACCTTTAATGGGTTAGCAGTGAGTTTGACATCAAGGCTGTCTGATAAATATCTAAAGATTTTTGTCCAAAAGTATGTCAATTTGGTGCATTCCCAAAACATATGACCTAGTGATGCTGGAACTAGAGGGCAACACTTGCAAGCTGGATCTTGCCTTGGGTACATTTTGGAGAATTTTCAACAAGATAAGTGTGATAGATGAAAGATTTTAAGTTGAATTATTAAGAGTTTGTCTTATGTAGAACTTCAGTGTATTTTATATATGGCTATCTCCCACTCCTTTTCCTTATCCCACTGTTCCCTGAAGGGAAGATGCTTTGAGTATTATTGAAATTCTGCCTGAATCTTAATGACTGACCAGTATTGTCTCTGGAAAAGAAATGGGTGGGAGGTGTGGAAAATTATTAAATTTCCTTTAACACGATTTCTAATTTGAAAAGAGTGGAAAAACTAGATTGTTGAAAAATTTTATTTTATTCGTAATTTGTTCATAAGATGCAAACACATTATCTATTTACATTTCTCTAAGTACCTTAATCCTGAGTGTTATCTGCAGGTTAAGTATTGTGTTGGTTTAAGAAAAGATTGAAAAAGCCTTCTCTGCCTTTTATTACATCCTGCATCCAGATCAATGTCCATTCAGCCACCAACAATTGATGAAACAATGACATTCTTCTACTCTGGTGGTGAGAAATTGGCATTGGATTTACGGTGGACACTCAAGCCACTAGTATCGTAATTGCCTTCCAACCAATATCGGATTATCTGGCAGTCCTCACCATCAGCAGCACCATCAAGGCCCACATTATCTCAAACAATGCACCAACAAAGACCAGCCCAGACCCGGCCAAAAACACCTTCTAGCTTCAATATATGAGATTTCAATGCCCACTTGGCATGGGTAGGTCTGGGTGGGAGGTAACAATGAGTAAATTTAGCCATGGGGAGATCAGTGACAATGGCCTGCACTTTTTGTAATTTGACACATCCAACAATTTGTTTGTTGGGAACAGCCTTACAACATCCCTTACAACACCAACTCATATGGCGAATAATGTATTATGTTCTGATTAACTATGGCTTTCATTCGTCACTCAAAGATGTTCATGCCATGACGAGACCCAACTGTGGAACTCATCTCACTACCCCAAGGTGCAACTCAAATTACAATAAACGAAGCGAACATCAATGAAGCCACTCCTTCCAGCCAGGTTGGATTGGAAGCAGCTGATGGATGCTGCCTGCAAACAGGAGTTCCAAATCAGTTTATCCAATTCTTTTGCAACATTGGCCATGTCTGAGGATGTATATGAAGAGGAAAAACCATCCTGAAATGTTTTCAACCCCTATTTCTACCTGTCCATTATTGAACACAGCCATGGGTATTAGACGAGTGCCTGGACCTGGTGAACAAATGAAAGCAGGCAAAATTAGTCAACTACGAATATTACAGGCAGCTCATTTGAGACAAAAGGTGTACTGGAATCAGTTGGCAGCTGATCTTGAAGAAGCACTGTCCAAGCACAAGTACCACATCCAACCAATGGCAATATCAAGAAAGCAAATGGGACTTTTGTGCGATCACCTGCCAAATGCCTCCAATGATGGAGAGACTTCTTTGAAGAGTTGTACAATCATCACCCACCTCACAGACCACCAGCAGTTCCACATCCAATTAATCTCTCCAAGGTCCCAATGGCTGATGCCAAGCCTACAATCAAGGAAGTGAAAGTAGCCACATAAAAACAGCAGAGCACCAGGGGCCTCATGCATAATGCAGTGCGTAGAATTCACACTAAAACATGGCATAAGGACAAAAGCAGAAATGTGCGTACACACAAAAAAATCCAGATGCATAAATCTGTGCGTTCGCCATCTTCCACATTCTTCCGCTCCATAAATCCCAGTCAGCGTGAAAAGTAACGCATGTGCACGCGCCTGCTGCCCCACCCAAACTCTTCCCAGAATTACGCCTCTTTGAATATGCAAGTCAATATAAATAGCCCTTAAGATCAGCGCTCTTTGAAAAGACAATGTCAAAAGCACGGGGGGAAATAGAAGAATTTCAGCGAATACCAAGTGGAGGCAAGGAAAAACTTACTATTTGTTGGTTTAAACAGTGGTATAAACAACAAAAGAAAGTTGATCGAGTGACATAGAGTGTAGGAGAAAGTTCACAATGTTGCAGTGCCCAAAATAAAAAAGAAGTTGTCAGATATCAAAGACGCCGTGAAAAGGCAAGTGATAGCCCACCGTCTGAGTGTCATATGAAAGCTTATTAGAGTACAGAGAAAAGAAAAAAAAAATAGGGACACATGGAGAAAAAAGCTTGAAATGTCAACTTTAATCTCAGAATTTCCACTTTAATCACGTAGTTTATTTTGTCATTAAAGTAGAACATCATAAACTTCATCTTTAAATTGTTTAATTTACTAGCTTCTCAAATCCCATTGTAACTAAAGTAGCACATTAAATGCTTCGTTTTTTGTGTGTTCTTTGTGTGAATCACTATGTGCTTCTTAAACGGGCTTTCTCTTCCTCCAACTGTATACCAATAATTCTCTTTCCAATCAGCTGCTGTAGAGCTGTGATTCCACACTCAGATACAGTGATATAAATACTCAGGGTGGTGCAGTGAGAGTAATATGGAAAAAGATGATCCCCTAATGGGAGCAGCTGAAAGAAAAACAAGGTGCAGTCAGAGTTACAACGCTAAAGCAGCTATGGTATTTGGAATAGTTTACCCATTCCGTGGACCATTATATTGTTACTGGTTAATTACAATCAGATACCTTAAACTAATAAACAATATGCAGTTAATTTCAGTGTATTTATAAAGCCGCGTCAGGGATGTGCATCTAAAAAAGAAAGGGAAACCACACTGGAACAAAAGCACTGCTTTGATGCTGGGTAGCGCCAGTTTTCAAAACCATGCGGAGAACATTTTTGTGTGTATGCACCATTTATACATGAGGCCCCAGGAGTAGACCAGGTCACTATGGAAATGATCAAAGTCAGGGAAGATAGCTTGTACCGATAACTTCACTCACTCTTCCAAACCCTCTTGGGCATAAAACAAGTACCACTCACTTGGAGGAAAGCCTTTGTTGTGCCCATCTGCAAGGAGGGTAACAACCAGGAATGCAAGAATTATTGCGGCATCAGCCTCCTTTCCTCTGTTGGCAAGGTCTTCATGAAGATTGTCCAGTCAAGGCTGCAAAAACATCAGAAACAGACCAGCCTGAGAAAAACTGGCTGGATTCAGATCCAGAAAAGGCTGCGGTGATCAAATCTCCTCCATTAGTCAACTAATTCTATGTTAATTAATGTTTACTTATTTTATTTTCTTACTGTGTCTTTTATTTTTCTATTCTTCATTATGTAAAGCACTTTGAGCTACATTTTTTTGTATGAAAATGTGCTATATAAATAAATGTTGTTGTTGTTGTTAATGGAAAAAAGAATCCGGTGTGGGCAGTGAACCATTATCGTAGTCATCAGCTTCAAGTCAGCTTTTGACTATGTTCATTGGCCTGCCCTGTGCAGATTATTAGAGTTTGAACATGTGCCCCAGAAATTCATCACACTCCTCCAAACAGTGTATAGTGATTCAACCAGCTAGGTGTATATGCAAAATTAACTATCTGAGGAGTTAACAACTCAAACTGGAATCCGCCAAGGGGATGTAGCCTCTCCACTGCTTTTCAACATTGTAATCGACACCATCATGAAAAAGCATTCCAGGACAGATGTGGAGTACAGTATGATGAGGACCACTTCATGAATGACCTCATGATTGCTGACGATAGTGCATTTTTTTGTAGACAATTAAGCAGGAGCCGTGAACATCCTGTACAATATCACCCAGATCACTCAGTTGTATGTTATGAAAATCAATATGGACAGGACCAAGGTGCTAACAATGGACGGATCGCAGGCCATTGTCCACCTCGAGGATGTCCATATTGATCAGGTGCCAGACTTCAAATACCTAAGGTCAGTGGTCCAGGAGAAGAAAGTGGCATCCATAGCAAAGATCCACAGCAGAATCAGACAGGCAGCTGCAGTGTTCACCTCCCTGAAAAGGTGCCTGTTGGAGAACCAATATCTCCATGAAGACCAAATTGGCCTCTTCCAGATGCTGATCTTGTCAGTCCTCTTTTATGGATCAGAAACATGGATCTTGTTCATTTGGTTCTGAATAAACTCAAGGCATTTCAAAAGTGATGTCTGCAACACATCCTGGGAGTCTCACTTTGTGATTGCAACACCAACTAAACCATTCAGGCAAGATGTCAACAGCAATCAACCATCGACAAACAAATCTAGCAGCAGTGGCTGACGTGGTTTGGCCATGGGTGTAGAATGAGCACAAACAGGCTACCACACAGACTCCTCTGGAGACAGTGACCCACCCAATGGAGGATACGATGGACTGTGTCCAGGAAAACATGGAACAAACAAGTGGAGGAAGATCTGAAGATCCAATGACTCTACCTGAACCAGGTCAGGACCATTGCCTTGGACCATAAAGTGTGGAAATGCATTATAAACCAACTCTAAAATTCTGCGGCACCCACAGCTGCATACTTAGTTTTGTGGCCAAACGCATCCTCCAGCCACCAGCTAGGGATCAGATAGAATTAATCTAGTAATGATGAAGACATAGGTGCAATTCCAGACTTTATCAGCTAGGAGTACACCCATAGGTGATGTAATGCAACTTTGGTAAAAAGACATTCTAATTAGAATCTCAGATAATTAATGAAATTCTGTCATCAACAAGATTCATTCATCATTAATTTGCACAAAGCATGATGTAAAAGAGTTAATACAATTGCAAATTGCACACACCTATCTCAACTAAGATGTTCAGAATATATCAAGGGAAAACCTGAATTATGAGTGAAAAAAGTGCCTGCCTTAGTCGGTCATATATTTTGGGCAAGATCTGTATTGAGATCCTACTGGGGAAAAAACATTTTGAACTTGAAATTTCCCCATATCCTTTAATTATTCCAAGTAATACCTGGACAAACATTTGTCAGAAAAATTTGTTGTGCTATCCTATGTCAATGTCACATTACGTGACTTCTACTCAGATGGCATGTCAAGCTTGACAAATGCAGTCACCCAAGTATGTCAATGTATATGGCTGTAAATCACTGGGGATGGCAAATTGCCAGACTATGTGATGACTTTCTAGCACAGATTCACATTTCCAAAGAATCATGAGTTCACCCTTTTTTCTGACAGCCAATTACAGTAAATGCTGCCTGCTGGAACCAGTGCTGTATGTACGATTTACAAGTACAGCAAGTTCAAATGAAGTCTCGCACCTTTTTTTTTTTTTTCCATTTTGTCATGGTACATAAAACACAAAACTTTAGATGGATAAGCCTCTCTTCTGTTCACAAGGTACAGAACATTCATAGTTGGATTATATGCATTGCACTTACAGATGGGTGCTCATTGGTTGTCAGCTGTTATGCCCACAGTGCCCATCCCTATGACTTAAGATAAGATCAACCCTGCTTGATTTTCTCAGGGCGAGTCTATTTAGACTGAGTTTCTGGGAATGTTACACATTACGTGACTAGGAGTCACAGGAATGCTCCGCAAATGCCCCCAACTCACTAAAATAATGTAAATGAGGTCTACAACTGAAAATCAGTGGAAATGTAGTTTTAATGTGACATGGCCTTTACATTATACTGCTTGCTCATTGTCTCATCCTACTCAATTGGAAGAATGCTAATGAACCCAGTGAGAAAATGGATAGGCAAACATTGTAATGTATAATGATTAACATAGTTTCAGTTCATGTACATTCAAATACAGTTGAATCAAATTGTCATTATATAGTCATTCATTTATTTTAAACATTTACTAACAATTTTACAAATGACTGTCAAGTACTTCTTTTTTTCATTGAGCAGTACATCATTCTTGTTTAGAAATCATTAATGTGAAGTCTATGGGTATCAAATGTCTTTAAGGCCCTAATAAACTTATTTTACTTATCATATACAAGTTTTTTTAATGAATGTACAGTATTTAAAATGGAAATTTAATGTTTCTGTATGGTGTATCAAATTGAAAGAACTTATGAAGCATTTTGCCTTTACATATTTACAAATCATTTATTCATTAGACATAGATATTTATCCAAAGATGAAACTGTTTATTCATTGTAAAGGTTTATTAAAAGTTATTGTCTAGTGTCACAAGGAAATGATGTATTTTTTAAAATTAGTTTATTTCGCAGTTAGTTTATTAGCAAGAATTCCATCCATCCTTTTGTGACGTTGCGTGTTCGGCTCCACGCTCCCATCGCTGTTCGGGAGCCCTTAAACCCAACACCATGTCGATAATGTCACTGAGTGAGCTAAACAGTGAGACAACATTTGAGCAAGGGGATGGTTCAAAAAAGGTGCATAGCGCTTTTATTAAAAACAGTCCATCAAAAACAAAGTGTTCAATAAAGTGCAGTGATTCCAAAGTCATATAAATAAATAATCCATTAAAAGAAAAACGTGGAGGTAAAAATAGCAAAAAATAGAACAAAAACAATCCTTAAAAACCTGAGGTTAAAACGTTCTTTAGGAAGCAGTCTTAAAATCAATAAGCCCAGTGCTGTTCTCCGCTAGCATCTCACCTGCTTCTCCCGGTTGGGCTTTGCAACGGGCGAGACACTCTCTGCAGCTGCCCTCTTCTCACTCAAACACGAGACTGGAGACCTCCCGATCCCTGGCTTCAGTCTGGCTCTCATCCCAGCCTCGAGACTTGGTTCCCACCAACGGCCAGGTCCCTCACATTGGGACTCCACCACCAAGCCTCCTGACTCATGCTGCCTTTCCGGTCTTCTGCGGCCAGTCGCCTTTCCCTGGTAACTCCCGCTACCCGCTCGCTCAGCGGGAGCAACATCAACTACAACCCCTGGGTGTAGGCCTAACACCCATGCCCTCGCAGCTGCCCAAGGGCGCTCGTTCGCTCACTCACCACACACTCCGTGTGTCTCTCTCTCTCTCACACCGACCTGCTTCCTCTCTCACTCCCATGTAACCTCCGTCCTTTCTTTCTTTTTCTCTTTTCTTTTTCTCGTTCTCTCCTCTCCCAACTGACTCACGCTTCTTTTATACAGCGAGGGGCCATAGCAGCTGCAGCACATTAGCCACGGGAACAATCACGGATATGGGCAGTTCCTCACCTGTGCACTCAGTGAGAAACGCCCACACCTTGCTACAACCACTACGCCACCTCACGAAACCGCTAAGCGAGCTGTGGACCCATAACACCACACCATTATCCAGCCTGCTATATCCTAACTACAGGGTCACGGGGGTCTGCTGCAGCCAATCCCAGCCAACACAGGGCGCAAGGCAGAAAACAAACCCCGGGCAGGGCACACACACACCAAGCACACATTAGGGACAATTTAGAATCACCAATGCACCTAACCTGCATGTCTTTGGACTGTGGGAGAAAACTGGAGTACCCAGAGGAAACCCACGCAGACACGGGGAGAACATGCAAACTCCACGCAGGGAGGACCCAGGAAGTGAACCCAGGTCTCCTAACTGCAAGGTGGCAGCACTACCCACTGCTCCACCAGGCCGCATTGCAAGAATTGCGCAAAGCAATTCTAACTTTAGAACATTAGAAAATTAGAATATAAGAAATATATTACCTTGTCAACCTTTATATGAAGTACTACTTGATTTTGTATTCTACTGTATGAGCACATCACTCTCTGAACAGGGTAGGTTTGGGTAGTGTTGAGAATAATATGAAACATATATTTTTGGAATATAATGTTAATTATATCCTTGATTGACCTGTGTCTCATTCATTGCTAAGTATTTTACAAAACCAATACAATAAAAGAAATTGAGGTTATTCACATATTAAGGAAAGTTACCGAACGTGTTTAAGAAGTTATCCAGTTCTCGCATTTGAATATACTGATTTGTCTCACATCACTGTTTTCTTTGTCTCCTGAACCTACTGCTTATAAGAGGTATTACAGTGAAACTCTACATCACCTCATCTATCAGAGGTGAAGCTGGTAAGCTGTGTCCTCCAAGAGGAATCTGGTGACTGTAGTGTTATAAAAAATAAGCCACTAGACAATCCACTGAACTAAATCTTGTTTGTGGCTTGCGATATCCTTTTTATGTTAAATGAAGAATATATAAGCTGTTATTATAAGACCTCATTGTGGCTGGCTGTCAAAGTAAAGCAAGGGAAAGTTTTTCATTAGCTGCACAAATGCCAGTGTTACAACAAGAAATGTGCACACATTTTTTTCTAAGTACTGCATTTTCAGTACAGCAAATTGGGGCAAATACTGACCTGTGACTTTCATATTAACTTGGCATGAAACAAACTGGGAAAATGACTAATACAATCCAGTGACCAACTTAAAGTTTGTTGCTCAGAGTAATTGTGCATGACGTCTGCATGTCTAAAATCGATGTTCAGACAGGCAGCCAGACTAAACAGCTCAAAATACATTGCTATAAGACGTCTTTTCAACACCTCGATAGGTGAATGTTTTTTAGCAAGTGTTGATGCAGCTTAATGCAATTGTCTTGCCACTGTTATCCATGCAGGATTTCATATGGTGTACATGATCTTATTAACAGGCAGATTAAGTTGACTACACAAACTGGATTGTGCTTATCTCTTCAGAGGCTCTGTTTTAATGTATGGTTGATGTTCCGGAAACATCGTGAAAGAAGTATAAAACAGGCTGAAATGGAAATCTGGGAAACTGGTCCATATGTCCATTATCAAACCCATTTAGTCCATTTTACGGGTAACAGGAATCTTCCATACAAATAACAAAAATAAATTATTATACTTTATTAATTTGGTAGCGTTCTTTCTGAAATGTGTTTTACAATAGTTATATAAGCAACATGGCTGAAGTACATGTAGAAATAATAAAAGTAGAGCAGTTAATTTCTAGGGGGAGTCTAACCCTGTTTTTATGTATCATTATTATAAAGAGCTGACCCCATCATAGCTCCATCCAAGTCATCTATTGCTCTCTTTTTTGGCTTCTTTCCAAATGCAAAATATCAAATGATAAGTATTGGGTTATATAATATATATATTTACATATACATATACAGTATTATGCATATATTATTAAATCATTGTTTGAAATGAAAACAACGAAGTTTAAAAAAAAATAATTTGAAAAAGAGGGAATGGTGAACATGCAATAAGTAAAAAATATACAACAGATGATCTCTGCCTCACATTAATACTGACAAGCGACTGGTTGTTTGTTATGTTGTTATAATCCTGAAATAGTTAAGAAATATTTTCACATATAAACTATTTTTTTCCCTAAGAACACAACATTTTGCAAGTCTACATTATACTCTAATAATAATTTTACAGTTGAGCTCTTTTCTGACAGTGTTTAATATTTTATATAAAAATTACAATTATTTTATACATTTATTTTATCCATCCAATATTATCTGCTTTTAAAATTAGCAAAATACAGATGATCTCTAGCAGTGATTGCCTTTTTGCGCCACCTAAGACACAGATGCTGTAATTTTGAAACTTGTGCCCTATTTTTCCTCCCTGTAGGCTGCTAATCCCAACGTCCCACTAGGATAACACCTCCTGTTAGCATTAAACAAACGGCAAAACCTAATTGACTTTGTCATAAAGTCTCCCTCCATCCCCTCATTAACAGGTCTTGTCAGCCTGCTGGGATAAGCCACACTTTGCCTCAAGAAACTCTAGCTTAAGCCAGCCTCTTACCAATTGCCACCCCCTTCCATAAACTCCACCTCCCTATGTGCCTTCTGCTGTTTTTAAGCATAGACCAACTTGTATCATCACAGATGGTCAATTTTCCTATGTATTGACGTGTATGGACATAACATAAAATAACTGTAATGTGGATTTTTGCTCAGTTTTATTTTTTCTTTCTTCTTGATTTAGGCTGTGTTTTCTGATTAGATCACTACATCTGCCACACTCACACAAGAGGGCTGCATGGTGGGCTTGCTATTAAAGAGAGATAACTGGAAGAGATTTTTTGAAGTTTCAATGATGATGCAGCAACTACAGTTCTTAAAGAATACCTCAATATAGAGTTCATTAGGTCTACAATCTCTCGAGAAAGTTGGAGAACAGACAAATTGTTCCTCTTGATACTGAATAGTCAGTCCTACATATTGCAGCCTATTGTATGATGTCCATACATAGTAGAAAGTGGAAAGATGCTGATAATGGTGGTTGCAGGATGGCTTTCTTATGTGTTTGGAACTACCTGGAAGACCACAAAATGCAACACCATGAGAGAACCAGTATATGAAGAAGGAAATTTCATTAAGGTGCCAATGTCAATACCACTATCAGCCTTAGATAATGCGTCTGTTTACTTGCAAAGATCTATTTACAGGTAGCCATCATTTGCTGCATCTAACATAGTGTTGGGCTTGATGAACTTATGAGATCCAAATTTGCACAAGAAAATAAATTGATACCCTGTGTAAACCAAAGACCATTGACAAATCCTCAGAGCTGTCTGTGTCAGGATGTGGAACACCATCACCTATGATAACCAGTTGTCTTGATAGGTTAAATTTAAACACACTCCAAAATTGTGAAGTGGAGATCCTGTTACCCATTTAAAGGAATTACCTAGAAATGGTCAGTCATGTCTATTTTCCTGTAGGACATTGCCCAGGCATGCATAGCTGCTATTTCATGGTCATGCCAATGTGACATCAGTGCCATGTTTACTGATGGCTCCCTGTATGTGTAATGGCTTAGTGCTTAGATGAGTCAACTTCAAACGCAATATGGCCCCTAAATGATTCCATTTAGTACTGCATAGCTGCTTCTTTTGCAATTCATGATAGCTTTTTACCAACATCTGCTTTTGTGTAGCCCCGTTCTGGATCGATACATTTTCCTTTGCACTGATCTTGAAATCATTACCTACTAATGTGAATATTAAAAGCCAACACATTGATAGAGAAATTTCAGCTTTTTTGATTTAAGGTAAAATTCTTGTAACCATCAATATTAAAATAAAAATTGGGTGCATAATTGTGCAGGCGCTTTATAATGTGGATCATAACCACGTTTAGGTTTAACCAGTCACATTCCAAATCATGTAGCAGGTAAACTGTCTTCACCTGAGATCAATCAAAGTGATTCACATTAGCTTTAAATAAAATGAGCTCTTCATGTAGGATGTCTCTGATGGTTTCTTGTTTGCATGTTGCAAAGTTAAATAACTTGAGAAACATGCACCCTCTTTTAAATTGTTTATTTTATTTTTAAGTGTGTTTTAATTAATTAAAGTTAATTTGTAAAATACATTTACAGAACTCTTTTTGAAAAAAAAAAAACACTACTGTAAATGAGTTTTTACTGTAAGTGAGCTTTTACATTTACTTTTTTCAATTTCAGTTCTTTATTGTCATATGTACAAGTACCATGTACAGTGAAATGTTTGCTTGCATGTGCCCCTGCAGACAGTGAACATAGACCAAAAAAAACCCACACACAATAAATAATTGAATATAATAAGTAAATAAATTAAACCAGATTCCTAGGAATAAATAGAGACAGTGGCAGAAGTATATGTGCAGGTAGCAGTGGAGGTGACACAAGGTTACTGATTGTTCATGAGTCTGATTGCAGAACCTGGAGGTGCACGTCCGAATGGACTTTAGTCACTTCTCCGATGGGAGGAGGGTGAAAAGTGACAGTGCAGGGTGGCTGGGGTCCCACCTGATACGGTTCACTTTCCTGAGACAGCGTGTAGTGTGGATGTCATGGATCACAGGGAGCTGTGTGCCCGTAACCTGCTGTGCTATATTCACCACACGCTGCAGAGCTCTGCAGTCCTGAACTGAGCAGTTGCTGTTCCAGGATGTGGTGCATCCAGTCAGGATGGATTCCACAGTACACCTGTACAATCTGCACAGGGTTTTGGGGGACATCTGGGCTTTACTCAGTCTCCTGAGGAAGTACAGGCGTTGTTGGGCTTTCTGAACTACTGCCGCAGTGTGACTTGACCATTTAAGATCATCAGTGAGGGTGACTCTGAGGAACCTAAAGCTGCTGACCTCCTCCACAGCCTCACCTCTGATGGAGATGGGGCTGTGCTCTGTTACCTGTTTTGTGGGAATCCACAATCATCTCCTTAGTTTTGCTAACGTGGAGGGTGAGGTTGTTGTCCTGACACCATTCTGACAGGAGTCTGACCTCCTCCCTGTAGGCTGTCTCATCGTCCTCACTGTTCAGACCTATTACAGTGGTATCATCAGCAAACTTGAGGATGGTGTTAGAGATGTACTTAGCTACGCAGTGATGGGTGTAGAGAGAGTAAAGCAGGGGGCTCAGCACGCTGCCCTGCAGGGGTGCCAGTCTTGATGGTGAAGATGGAGGAGGACCAATATGCACTTGCTGAGGTCTGCCGGTGAGGAAGTCAAGTACCCAGTTGCACAGTGAAGAACTAAACCCCAGATCCAGGAGTTTAGCAATGAGCTGGGATGGAATGGTGGTGTTAAATGCAGAGATGTAGTCCACAAACAGCAGCCTGGCATAACAGTTCTTGTTCTTCAGATGAGACAGGGTGGTGTGAAGTGTTATGGACCTGTTGCAATGGTAGGCAAACTGGAGGGTGTCCAGACTGTCAGGAATGATGTCCTTGATGTGTTCTAGCACCAGCCTCTCAAAGCATTTCATGGCTATGGGAGTAAGTGCTACTGGGCAGTAATCATTAGGGCAGTCTACTTTATTTTTCTTTGGAACAGGGATGATGGCTGTGTGCTTGAAGCAGGTGGGGACAGATGAAACTCTCAGAGATGTGCTTAAAATATCCATAAACACAGCAGCTAGCTGGTCGTAACATGTTTTTAAATAACTCCATAAAAACAAATTAAAAAACCAAACATATAGCTTTATATAACCAAAATAAATCTATTTAAGAACTTAATTTCACTTTTAACTAGCTTGTCCTTGTGAGGGTCACAGGGCTAACATATTATAAAAAAAACAGTCCACCTTATCTCTAGATATAGCTGAATATTATGTATATTAAAAATATTTACTGTGGAAGTAAAAATGGTTATAATGATTATACTCAAAAATGTTCTGATTGGTTTATTGTATAAATAAACAACCATAATTTAATAAAGCAGCCTTCTATAATGGGGTATCTCAATAAAAATGTAGATAACCACGTATTCTTGCTTGCACCTTTAATTATAATTGACAAATAGACAAGATAAAGATTTAGGGGTACCAGTAGTAGCCCATTTTAATAGGCAGTTGGCTAGGCTGAAAAACAATGAACAATCATTAAATATATGCCTCCTGCACTGTCTTGATCAGTAAGTGATGGCTTAAGTCATTGTCTCCATGTTATTCAGCACCAGGATGAGGTGGAGGCAGCAGTATTCTTCTTCCAAACAAAGAATGAAAATAGCAAATCCATCCCCAAACACCTTTCCAATACGTCCCTGAAAAAGACGTCTTTTAAATTACCCTAAAAATTTTTTATAAGGAAATTCTGAATATCAACTTTTACCCTTTCTAAGAAAAGACTGCTAACTATAGCCACTTTCCATGTTTCCCAGCTGCTTGCAGCACTTTTTCTTCTACTGCTGTCTACTGTCTCTTTCCACAGTCTCTCTTTTTTAAATCATCACAAAATCTTAATTAGATCACACAGGTTGTGCACAACTAAATTTAAAATGTGGTTCTCCTTAGGTGTTTTGCATTTCTAGGACAGGAAAGCATAGCCAAATGTCTATGCCTTCCTGTAACCAGCATTGTAAGAAGCAACAGTAAAATCAAGGAGATTTAGGTTGTTAGCATTTATGTTAAAATTGGGTACACTTGCTAATTTATGTAATCAAAGTGAAATTTACATTTAATTATTTCAGAATTGTTTAGGATAAAGAGTGCAGACTGAATGGTGATAGACAGGTTGCCAAACGAGATTAGGCAGGAGTCCCCGTGGACTATGATGTTTGCAGATGACATTGTGATCTGTAGCAAGAGTAGGGAGCAGATCAAAGAAACCCTAGAGAGGTGGAGTTATGCTGTAGAGATGAGAGGAATGAAGGTCAGTGGGACCAAGACAGAATACAAGTGTGTGAATGAGAGGGAAGTCATAGCAATGGTGAGAATGTAGGGAGTAGAGTTGGTGAAGGTGGACGAGCTTACATACCTAGGGTCAACAGTACAGAGTAATGAGGGAAGTGTGGAAGGGAAGTGAAGAAGAGAGTACAGGCAGGGTGGAGCAATTTGTGATAGGCAGGAATCAGCAAGAGTGAAAGGGAAGGTCTACAGGATGGTAGTGAGACCAGCTATGTTATATGGGTTGGAGAAGGTGACACTGACCAAAAAAAACGAAAACTGAGCTAGAGGTGTCAGAGTTAAAAATGGTAAGATTTGCATTGGGTGTGATGAGGATGGACTGGATTAGAAAGTAGTACATCAGAGGGTCAGTTCAGGTTGGATGATTTAGAACTAAAGTCAGAGAGGCGAGATTGTGTTAGTTTGGACATGTGCAAAGGAGAGATGCTGGATATATTGGGAGAAGGAAGCTAAGGATGGAGCTGCCAGGTAAGAGGAAAAGAGGAAGGCCTAAGCGAAGGTTTATGGATGTGGTGAGAGAAGACATGCAGGTGGTGGGTGTAACAGAGGACAGCAGAATATGGTAGCTGAAACAAGAAGAAGTGCAGGCTGAACCGAGAAAGATTAGACTCTTTTAATAATATTTGCCTGGGTCTATGCTGCCAAATGACTGAAATGGAAATGGAGATGACATTGACAAGTACAGATCCTGATGTATGTTTTGAAATGGCAAAATAGAAAATAAGTGAGTTAGATTAAGGGCATTCTGCTAAAGCTATAGGGGACAGTTAAGCAAGCACCAGTGGCCAAGCCCTGATCACATGTGATTATAAAAGACAACACAAATGCTCTCCTCCACAGGTCATCTTTGTTAATGCATATCTTTCAAGACTACCTCTAATTAAAGTTACAGGAAAAGGTTTCCTTTTTAATTCCCTAATCTTCAATTTGCTCTTAATCCTAATTGTGATGAGCAAACCACTTATTCAAAGTTTAAATAGCATACCAAATAATAAGCATGTTAGCACTGAGATTGGACTGTTAATGTGACAAGACTAAGAAAGCAATACAGTATAACTTGTAATTTTATTCTACAAAGGCTGTTTTAAACAACCCCCCTGTTTAACCTAGAAAGCATTTATTGCAATTTGTAAATGGCTGTTCTCACAAAGAAGATGACCTCAAGTATCATTTTGGCTTTACCTGGAAGGCTCTTGTCAGATGAGCATAAAAATATATAATTTCAGGTCCAAGAAACAATTTAGGCCAATTATGCTTAAATAGGTTTTTGTCGAATCCAGTTCTTTCTTAAAAATATCTGTCCTTTATACAAAGGCAAATATTCATATTTAAAACCTCATTTACAACCAGAATTGATCCATTCTTTGTTACTATCTCCTCCTGGTAATTTTTATGCAAAATATATTGATCCTGTCAGAATCAATAACACAATCACAAACACATTACCAAGGGCTCCAATTGCAGTACATCTTCCAGATTATGTATAATGTGACTTAAATAGTAAATGTTACAGTTTGTGTAAAAGGTTATTCTATTTTAAATTCACAATACAAGAGTTTCTTAAAATATAAGACATGAGTATTTCCATCATATACATTAGTATACGGATTGAATAGGAGTAATAAATGTTACACTCAAATAAAACATTATTCCATTTTAATGGATGTTATATTGGACTTTTCTGCAAATCCATTGACAAAGCTGTGTGTTTCTTTGCAGCGTTATGGTCTCTATGGTGACACAGATCACAGCAAGATATTAAAGTGACCAAATACAGGACATAAAATAAACACGAACAGGCTCGGAATGAGTAAGTCAATGTGGAAATCTGTTTTTAAGAGAAGTAACTAAAGAAGAGAACACCAAGATGGTGCAAACACAATCTTGGTCAAGGTCCAGGTAAGCAGTCAAAACATGAGAACAGCACCCAAAGAATCGGGCAGCAATATGCAAGGCACTATACGAAGTCACAACTATAAAATTATTTGTATAAACAACTTTTAGCTTTCTCAAACACTAAACAAAGATAGGACATTGTGATAGTAGGTGGAAGCTAGGGTATTAGAAAGTGTGTGCCACCATCTTACTTTATACAGGAGAGTGGTGACATTAAATGTCACATGACTTTCCTTGACTGGCAAAAAACATAGCCATGGTAAACAAAATTATGTCATCCTTGGGAAAACAACACAAAATAAAGTTTACACTAATTAAAATTAGAAACAGATACCAAAACTATCCGGATGGTCAGGAGTGACTATGACATAGCCCTCTCCAAATGTGCCCATTGGGCTTATCTTCATGGAGATGGTGGAAATGGATCATGTGGGCTTGGTACCCAAGAGTGATCATTAGGTCTATAGCCCTTTCAATACGCTAAAAAAGGATGAGTTTTTAAGCCATACTAGACCTTAAACAGAGCTGCAATAAGGACGTTTTTAGACCGTTCTGCCAGTTTGACTGTTTCTTTCATTATCAGACTGAAAATCATTGGTGGTCTTGACTGATTCTCAGTCTAATCTTTGCTCTGTAGATTGTTGCCAGTAGTTAAATTTAATTGTTTCATGAGCCTGGCACAAAAGTGTTTTAAAGTCAAAAAATGAATTGGGGACCTTGACCGAAAATTATGGATTTTGAAAATCCATACAACCTGAAATATTCTTGCATGAATATTGCTGGCAGTTTTTGAGCACTGGATCATTTATAAGCAAGGCAAATTGCACAGCCCTAGAGAACATACTAACAATTTCCAGAATAGTAGTGTGTTCCTCAGTTGTGGAAAATAAGCAATATAATCAATAACAATGGCTTCTTATCTTGTAGCAAGAAGAGGTTTTGGTAGATGTAAGGTTATTTGAATGGAATTTTGTCTCACGTGCCATTACATAGTCATTAATGTTTTCCTTCATGGATGGCAAAACAATTTAAACGCTTGTAGATTTAGTGATTACCCATATGTCCTGCTACCATGGAGCCATGACTCACTCACAAAAGAATCTTTTGTCAAGCTATCTGGGGGACAAATCAAGACCATCAGGAATAAAATCCTGGTATATTCTGATCCCCACTTTATTCTGCAGATTCTCAAATCAAGTCTGGCACCTTATCAAAGGTAAAAATTATAAATTTCTATTCCTGATTATTATTTATCCAATTAAATTGTTAAGAAAGAGCAGAATCTTATCACCTGTCCGTAATGAAGTAATGGAATTGAGCCTACTAAAGCTTGTCTAGTGATTAATTGATCAGCTACCTTTAAATATTTAGAACTATATATTATGATCTATATATTATGAAAGGATTTTCTGCACACTTCAGTCAATGGTGTCATTCCTACAAAGCCTATTTAATGTCCAGTAATTCCATATTCCCTACAGCATACATTTTTTCATTGTCCTGAAATCTCTAAAAGATCTGTGCCTACACCGACACTAGAGGCATCTGCCTGCAGTTCAAAAAGTAGGAAACAGTCTTTAAAGCATTATGGGTGAAAGAATATGTCCTTTAACTCTTAAAATGCCTCTTGGACTTCGGGTGTCTAAAACTATGTCTTGTCTTTTCAATTAAAGGAGAAATTGGGGTAATAATTGGGTTATCTTTGGTAAAGGTTTTTAAACCCATAAAATGGTAAGCCTATTTAAAAGAGGTTGGAGGTTCTATTCCTAAATTGTCCTACTTTTCCTTTAGTCTATTTTTGTCGTCGCGAAAAATTCATCATCAGAAGGCTTTTTACCTAAAAATAAAGGCTATTAGGACTCAAGATAGACAGACAGAGTTTTAAGGATTTATTGCAATAAATCAACACAAAAAATAACAAGGACTCAACCCAATACGGCCAAATTAGATTGAGCGACGATCATTTCAGCCATTGAAGCTTTTATAACAATTTCTTATCATTTTGGCTCTTTCAATTAGCTGATTCTGCACCTGGTTCAACTGTCCATTGTTCCTCTTGGTGTCTGTTTGGCTTATTCTGATTGTTCTAAGACTGGGTGGAAGGCTTCCTCTTTCCATCTTTGGGCTTTCCTGATGTAATTTCCTATCTTTTCTGACCTTGCCCTAATGAGCTGGTTTGCTTACCTCCGCTGACTCCCTCTTACTCCCATCCGACCAAATCTTGAGTTTCCATGGGAACCCTTATCATCTCCTTAGACTGGTCTCCTAGTGGAATGTGTTATCTTTCTATTCTGTTCCTATTTTCTCTAACTGGCCAAGGCTTCAAATCCATATATGGTTTTCCTCTCTTAGGCTTTCCAAACTTTTTACTATAGTGACCTGAAGCTTAAGCTTTAATTAAAAAGAAGTATAGTATGTGCTTTTCATTTGATCATTGCTTGCCATGCTTGATTTGTCTTAATGTCTACACTAATGTTAATTGCTAATATAGTCTTATAATATTTTTGCTAATGCCTGCATTTGCTAAGATTTTCTCTTCATGCATTACAGTGTGACTTTGCTTGTAGCAAAGGCCTTTTGTTGCCTTACTGCTGATTCAGCAACTCAGCTGAATACAGAGGCCTTTTCTGTAAGTTATCTCTTCCTAGCCTTGAATCACAGGTGTCCTCCACTCTTATCCTGTCCAAAACTGGTTTCGTTGTATCTTTTAGCTATTCTTTTCATTACTTTGGAAAATTTGCTGTAAGCCTATAAAATAATGCAATATAATTGATTTTTTAGTTAACCATTTGCTAGACCTATCGTATTTTGCTTGTATTATTCTAATTTATGCTTAATCTAATGTTTTTGAAGCTTTTAATTACTTTCTATGGCTCTATATGCTAATTTGCTATTCTCTTATGCTAATAAAAAAATTTCCTTCTACATTTTCAACAGTGAGTGCCTAACTGAACAGATTATAATGTGCAAGCTTTCAAGGCAGCTCAGGTCCCGTCTTCAGGTAAGATGACTACAACTTGTCTGAAGAAGGGGCCAGAGCAACATCAAAAGCTTGCATAGTATACTCTGTTTAGTTAGTGAATAAAAAGTGTGATTTTGCTTCACTTCTCATTGCATCCGTAATGGCGAAAACGGTACATCACACTACTACTACAGCAGTGAATGGGAGACTTCATAACCAGAAATATAACTGAAGTTTCAAGATATTCACATTGCTCTAATTTCACAAAAAAGTATTCATTCTCAGCTGAAGGAAAGCTTCACATACATTGCCAATATGAGTTTTAGTATTAGGGGAACATTTATGTAATCAATAAATATACTGAAACAAAGACCCATAAGTGGTCATTTCCCCTGAGTGAGGACATCAAATTTAAACATATAAAATGGAGGTTGTGTATTCAATAAACTCACTCTCAATAGGATCTCCATCTATGGATAAAATACAAAGTTTAACTATTAATGAATACTTAGGAATGTGTCTGTCTGCTGCAGCAAACCTGAGCTATGAAGTTTTCTGCAGAGACAATTAGCAGCACTAGGATGAACACATATACACACACACACACACTCTTGGGAATATTTAATATTACCAATTCACCTAGCCTCAATGTCTTTGGACTATGGGAGGAAATCGGATGAAACCCTTGGGGAAAATATGCAGACTCCATGGAGTAACAGCTGGGAACCCTAGTAATAATTTAAAAAAAAAAGATTATATAGTAAAAAATACAAAAATATTTGAGATGCTTGGAAGTAGTAATGAGAATGAGATGTTCTGAAGTGATTTTTACAATCTGAATAGCAAAAATAAAAATGATAAATTTCTTACAGTCTCCCCCAGAGAATCATTTAAATTGTTGTGTTTATGTGGATTCCGCAGCAGAGGTTCGCAAGAGCAATAATAAAGTAAGCATTCACACTTTTTTATTGCAAGCCTCAGTTTAATGTGTTGTATCAACTTTGATCTTTTAAACTGTGAGACACTGTCACAAGGGTTGGTTCTTGAGATGAGCAATGTAATGGCAGAGTAGTCCCCAGCTCGACAGTGACCCTGCAAACCATGATCAAGAATGAATGGATAATTCCTTAAGTGTAAGTATAAACATAGTCTCAAAATTTTATTTTATTATAAATTATAGTTTTATATTAGTTGCATTTACATATGTGATTTTTTTAAAACTGTATTAATCCAGAAGGAAATTACTTGATTTTAGGGGGAAAATTTAAAATGTGCAGATTTTGCATGTATTTTCATTTACTAACAAAATTATAAAGTATTTGGAACAGTTTTTTTATGACAGCCAAATAACCCATAGACCAACTCATACAGTACATTAGTGAAAAGGATGTGCTACTGTCTATTGCTTGCCACTTTAGAAAAAAACTTGACTTTAACTTTTAGTAATCCAATCTTTTGCCTTGAATTTGCTGCAGTACAGGTCATGGACGTACCACATTATGTCCAAACAACCATGTTTGTATTTCTTATGTGGCATCTTTAAAAAAAAAAAAACTAACCAAGTTTTCTAATGTTAAAGGAATGGAAAATAAGATTACTTCAGTACTAAGTAAAATAATTATGCACTGAAAATCTACAAAACAAAAAATGGTCAGAAAATGAACTAAATAGTTACTTGTTTTGATGGAAGTTTGTCATTAATTTTCATTTATTATAGGTATAGGTATAGATTTATCACTAATTGCATCTTTTAAAATGTACAGTATATTTAAGAAGAATATGACCTTTTTAACTGAAGTTACTGCTCCATAAAGGCTAAACCCAATTCTAACATGCATCATTTATGTCCGTTTTGGATATGAAACAAAAGAAGATGTGCCTGGACACCAAGAGCTGTTTCAAATGTACTATATTTATTTGGTTGTTCCTCTAAGTATTTCTTTGAAATAAGTATACATTTTATCTTATGTGTCATGATGGACAGCAGGGCTCAGAATTTGTTTCTGCTTTGTACACGTGATGATGTGATGGGGACCAGCAGCCTGCTTGTTCATGGTAATGTCTGCAATAGACAATATATTCATGTTAAACCAATGAACAGTTCTTGGATTTGATCGATATGCTTCATACCCCTGCGCTGTACTGTAGAAACAGAAAAAAAAATACTTCCCAGCTGTCAGTTACAATGAATAATGTATTTAGGGCTCAGAAAGATGCTTATTCCATCCACACGTTTTCTGTTCCCGCACACCAGCTTGTGTGTGCTTGCGGTTCCATATATAATCCAGGATGATCAAGCGCAAGGTAGTAAACAGCACTAGACGGGCTACGGCATTGCAAGGGACGCCTGATCGATCGCAGAAAATCTGACAAGAGATGTGGAGAGAGCCTGTACACTCCATACACACTGCGCGAAGGTCGGAATTTGTACATCGGCTTTGCGGGGCAGATATTTAAATGTTTCGATACAACTAGTCATAAGGCTAATGCTAAAAACGCAAATTAGAACATTAACAATACTTTCAGAATTTGATTTGATAGCAGCATTTGTTTCTTTTGGCAACGTGATTTTTTCCCCCATTCTATGAACATGATCTGACGGGCAAAAGTTTCTAACGGCAAAGAGGGACTGATACTCTCCCCAAGGATGGTACCTGATTTCACATTTACCGTGACAATAGAAAGATTGACTCAGGTTCCCTTGTATTTGAATGAGCCGGTTCAAAAAATAAATAAATAAACAAATGTAATTAATTAAATAGTTTATGATGTGATACACGAATCAGTAAGCATCTTTCATCTTTTTTATGATAGTACAAAAATTAGATTTAGATGTAAAATGACTACCTTTACACACCAAGAGGAGCAAATAAAAAATGTGGTGCACGTGCCTTGAGTTTCTTCTGCGCAGTGTGATGTGTAAATGTAGAACACGGCGTGATTACACATTGCATGCAGACACCTTTTTAACACAACGCCCATTCAATTCAAGAATATCATAGCGGTCTGACAAAATGGGATACGTACCATTAACTAAAATTGCGGATGAAATACTGAAATGTTAAAAGTAAGTCGTTTGTGATAACTGGCGCTTTGATAGAACTAGAGACTAAGAAGTGGTACAGATTTAAATTCCAACAATCGCCTATATGCCCGCATCCACGTTTAAAATGTTAAGTGTGTACTCTTTAAAAGAGATCTTTATATTTATAACTATCTGTCTGTAGCTTGCGGAAAAATAAATGGAATAAAGCTGTTTAATGAAAGGATGTGCAGCTATCAATGCATAAACGCATATTATCTGTGTTCTGTTCACACCGTTCTGTTTCTAACTAAAAAGTGTGTTATCTCTGCATATTCTTATTGTAAATAGATAAATATTAGTATTTACCTAATTATTTGAAGTAATTTAAAAAGATGTTAGCCACAAACGTTATCACAGTTTCCAGAAATTTACATATACACAGTTAAACCAGACATAACATAATTCCTCAAAATGTTTTTTACTTAAGTATTTTATTAAAAATGTGCGCACTTAAGTAAGACATTTACATGTAGCCGAAGTCGTATTAGCACATAAGGAAACCAATATCCTTATTATTATTACACAAAACCAAGATTAAAATGTGTACATGTGCTATTTCCCTCTTCACTGTTAAAGACAAACGGGTCATCCATACAATCGCATGTAATGTTTACGAATTCAAAAAAAAAAAACTGTTTCTCACTCCTTATAACAACAGCGCCACTGCGTGGTTTTCAAGAGCAATACTTTGATTTGGAAAGAAAGCTGGTAGCTGCATTATTTCTTACATGTATTTTCGAACAGAACAAGATACAGAGGACAGAAAGATATGGAAGAAGATGATCCACTGTGGCGACCCCTAACGGGAGCAGCCAAAAGAAGAAGAAGAAGAAGATTGACGTTTAGCCATTTCCACCAGCATTAGGTGCAAATCACCAAACTCAGGACATTCACATCACCAAGGAGTTTTAAAGATCTTTAATATGTGCCAAGAATTCAGAGTACTCAGGGGGAAAAAAGCTCACTTGAGATCAGGGTAAATGGGCAAGTGACTGGGCAGGAATCTGAACCCGGGGCTTTGGAAAGAGTGCCACCTTCTATACCTCCATGCTGCCACTTTTTAATGTATATACTGTATTATTAAATTGAAATATAAATATTTCAAATTTAAATTGGTGTTCTCGTCTTAAAAATCATAACATAAGTAAAGAGAATGGGATTTACTACTATGCTACTAAAGTCATATTAAAAAGTTGGTGTTCATTTTAGAGACCCTCCAATGGTTGATTACTTCCCTGTAAGGGAAAAAGGCTGGTCCAGAAAATGATAGAATGGTGGATGCCATTTTAGAGTTACTGTACTCCACCTACCCTGATCCTGTGGAACCATAATAGGTGACACTCAACACCTTCACCTGATGATTCTTAGGTGTCTGACTTCCATCTCCAATCTGTCCAGCTGTCTGACAACAAAAGTGTGCCTCTATCTTAATGTGTTTGTTTGATAATTCGAGAGACAGAAAGGAGAGCCATGATGAAGACAGCAAGAGAGAAAGACACACACTGAGAAGAAACATTTAAGGTGTGTTCAGTTATAATGCAAAAAGCACCTTCTGTCCATCTGTCTGTTTGCATGAAACAACGTTACTCCCAGTGGACAGAGTTTGTTGAAATTTTGAATACTTACTCTTCAAGAACATCCGTTGGGACAGTTCAGTTTTTTGAGATATCTCAAATGAAGCACACTATACAAGTTTTAAAATTTCAAAATCTTCCATTGAAATGCATTGGCAAACTTGTGAATTTATCTATCTTGAAACTGAGAACCAGTCCAATTACAAATTAGTTTACTGTTTCAATTTTACCTTAGAGAGATTTCAGGGAAGTCATGCCTTAAATGATAGTTAAGATCTCGCAGATAGACACCCTTTATTACAACAACCTTGAGGTAGCTGGTCACGTGTACAAGTCAGTTTACCGTGACAAGACAGAAGAGTATAATAAATTATTTTTAAATAAGGTTAAATTGCATAACAGAGTTACGAAAAACATCAGTTTGCACCAGTGAGCATAAATGGTATAATCTTTAACACATATAGACTGTATCTTTGTTTACATAAACATCCCAAAATAGTTACATTAAGTCCTTGGCAAATATTTATCATTAAATAGAACTTCTTTTTATGATTCCACATTTAAAAACTTAAAAGGTCATATGATTGCATCGAAATTGTAAATGTCCTCAGGGAACAGATTGCACAGAATATCTTAGTTACAAAAGACGGCACATCGGAAGCACTTTGTTAATTCACACAGAATGTTTTCCCCTAACATAAGTCACTTCAACTTATATGTGTTCCTATTTTATTTGTCTCACAGCTCTTTCTTACAGTAAAATAGATCTCCGAAGCAAGTTAGTCAAACACAGAAAGAATCGCGTTCATGCAATCCAGTTGTAAATTAACTCATTTCTGCCTCTGCTTGACGAATGTTAATCATGAAAGAAAAAAGTCACTTATCTAGAAATTAGCGTAAAATAAAATTACTATATGTACTGCAACCATACAATTGAACAAGTACATATTTATTTTAAACTAAATCTCATGGCTATGCTGTCTGCACATTATGATGATTCTGTTTTTCCCTGACAATATACTTTATAGACAAAGCTCCAGACCTGCTCTTCATCGTGGTCTGAAGCAGTCAACAATTTTACCTTGAAACTTTAAATCAAGTATTTCTTTCACATCTGTCAGCAACGTGAGTCACAATTAGGCACAGACTCCTCATGACCAAAAAATCACAACAGTGCATCGATCAGTAAGATGTTTACATCACTTGAATTTTAACTCTTCTAGCTGTTTAAGCTATTGAGCCACCAAAAGCATGTTTAGCCTACATTTTAAGCTACATAACATTGTAAAGTACTGTTAAAAGTGTGTATATAATGTCTACTAATGTATGTAATTGCATTCTTTTATCACTGTAATTGTTGAAGTTGACTCATTGTTATAAAAATATTTAGTCAATAAAAATGAGCTGGCTGTTTGATGAAGTATCTAAAAAATAAAATGCCTCAACTTTCAGATGTTACCTTAAGTCCCCAAATGCACTCAAATATCACACCAGTGTACATTTTGTGACTTATTTTTTGTCACTTTTTCACTGCCCTCCAGTAAACAGAGAGCCTAGATGAGTTCCAAAATCTTTCTCTTTCCCAAGTCCTTTTTGATTGCAATATCTTTACTGTAAAAGTTTGGGCATTACTGTCTGTTACTGTGAATAGTTAAGTGAGCATGTGATGAACTGATCACTAAAAGGCATAACATTAAATATGACACATTTCTTTAATATTTTAAGCAATATTACATTTGTATTTCCCATCATTCACAGAGTACTAAAAAAATTAAAAGGTCCTGAAGCAGAACTTTGGCCACCCAACATGGTCAGTACTTGGAAACACCCCATTTGGCAAGTATCATTGCTTGTAAACTCTTTTTGTAGCCAGTGTGGATGATGACCCAGACACAGACAGGCAGACATCATTTAAAGCACCACAACACGTTTATTTACACTATTTGTAATATAAAGTGAAAACACACACAACCCACTTCACCCCAAAGTCCAGGCCTCTTTCCAATGCCTCTGCTTCAGGTCCGCCTCCATTCCTCTCCTCTGAGCTCTGTCCAGCTCCAGGTGCCTCCCGATAACCTTCCGCCGGCCCTCCCACATGTGGCGGACGTGCTGGCTGTGTACCCGGAAGCACGGCAGGGTTCTTCTGGCATCGGGGCACCACCCTGGCGATGACCACGGGCCCCTGTAGGGTTGAGCTTCTAAGCTCTATTCCCGTGGTCCCCAAAGCCACCAGGGTGGTCGCCCTTCATGGTCTGGAGGAGGCGTAAGCCTTCCTATGTTCCTTCTGCCAACCCTAGCCGCTTGCTACACCAGCTAAGGGTCTTTCAGTTTTTGCTTGGGGTATTTCCGCCCAGTCGTCCTTGTCAAAGGCTTCTAATTCTGCAAGATTTTCGGGCCGTCTTGCATGCACTGCTCTTTTGAAATCAATTCACAGATTGATGTTTAGGTTGGGGGACTGTGAGGGTGATGGCAAAACCATCAGCTTTTGCCTCTTCAGGTATTCCATTGTAGATTTTGAGGTGTGTTTTGGATCATTACTTTGTTCTAAAATGAATCCTCTTTTTATTTTTTTTATTTTTAACAATGTGTTTATTGTTTTTAATTATACAAAACAGGTAACATAGAAACACATTTCCATTTCGTCACAATTATTTCCCACCCCAACAAGATAACATCACTCTCTTCTCCCCTATAGATATACAAAGAATTCTCTTACACGAGACAATTTAAATGCAAAACAAATATTGCAAGGTACCCAGAAACCAAATATACATTACTGTACTTTACACATAAAAGTTACCTTTTCCAAAAAAAAAATAATAAAAAATTATACATAGTTACACCTCTTGTAATAAATGACCAATATTATTGTTGTTAATGTAGTACTTAAACGGCTTCCATATTTCTTCATATACATCCATTTTGTTTTTAATAAAATATGTTACTTTTTCCATGACCATACACTGTGCCATGGCATTAATCCAAGTTCCAATAGATGGCGGATCAGGCCTTTTCCAGTTAAGAGCTATCGTTTTTTTAGCTTGTAATATAGCATAGTCTATGAATTTGCGCTGCTGAAGATTTAGTTTAAGGTTCTTTGGATATAAATGTAGCAAAATCATTTTTGCATCTAAGGGAATATTCAAGGGTACAATTATCTTTGTAATATTAATCACTTCCACCCAAAAGTCTCTAATAATGTTACATTCCCAAACACAATGCACAAATGAACGCTGAGCCTCTCTGCATTTGAAACATGTATCAGGAATATTTTTATTAAACCTATTTATTTTGACAGGAGTTATATAAGTCTGCATCAACCAGTTATATTGAAGTAGTTTTAAGCTAACGCTCCCTAACTGTTTCTGAGAATGTTTACAAACGTGTCTCCATTCATCCTGAATCCTCTTTTTAACTTAAAGTTTTTTTGCACATAGTGTGATGTTTGTTTCCAGAATTTGCTGATATTTTTAATCCATTCGCCCCTCTAGCAATGACATATTCCCTGTGCCACTGGCTGCAATAATATGCTTAATAGTTGGAGAGGCGCTCTTTTGCTAAAATGTGGCGCTCTTTTTCTCCAAACATACTTCTACACATTGTTTGGCCAAAACGTTCTATTTTGATTTCATCAGTCCACATGACTTGTTTCCAAAATACATCAGGCTAGTTTAGATGTTCATTTGCAAACTTCAGGTGCAGAATTTTGTGGCTAGGATGCAGGAAAGGTTTTCTTCTGCTGACCCCGCCATGAACTTCATATTTGTTCAGGTGTCGCTGCACAGTAGAACAGCACACCGCCACTCCAGAGTCTGCTAAAATTCTTCAAGAAGGTCTTTTGCAATCAAACAGGGTTTTTTATTGGCCAATAAAAAACCTCAAACTGGTTCCATTCCAGCTGAACTAGTGTGGTGCTGAGGTGTCACCCATTGCATGGCTGCACTTGGGTCCTAATCTGGGATCCAGTGCTGTTTTGTCATGTGGTGGGTGTGGCAATGTGCTGTATCAGTGCATGCTCCTAACCTCCTGCTCCTCTAGCAATCCAATGAACAGTTCTTTCAAAATATTTTCATGATCTTCCTGGCCTCAACTTGTCCTCCACCATTCCTGTTAACAGCTACTAAAACTGCTTAGCTATTTTCTTGTAGCCTCCTCTTGATTTGTGAGCTTCAATTATTTTATTTTTCAGAGTGCTAGGCAGCTGCTTAGAGGAGCCCATGGTTGCCGATTGTTGGGACAAGGCTTGAGGAGTCAGAGAATTCATACAGCTTTGCAATTTGCATCACCTGGGGTTTCCTGTGATGACTGTGAACAAGCCATAGCCCTAACATCTAAGTAGGGTAAAAGGTATATACTTTGGGGTGCCCAAGCTTTTGCATGGTGCTCCTTTCCTTTTTTCACTGTACATCTGTAGAAAACAAAAACAACACACTAATATCTTGCATAAAATGCTGAAAAAAAGTGTTAACTTTATGCCTTTTGGTTATCATTTAATCTTCCTCTTCCTCTAACTATTCACAGAAAGAGACATTTTACCCAAGGGTGCCCAAACATTAGCATGCCACCATACATGTACTGTTTCAATACTGTGAAATGAGATACCCAGGAAGATTTAAGGCTCCTTACGTGCATGACAATGTAAATAATATATATAAACATATATAGATATTTTAAAATAACTTGGGCACAATGTAAACTGTTTGTGGTGGTATAGAGCTGTGCAATCTAATCTATAAGCTCTGGTTGAAGGAGGACATCTTGCCTGTACTTTTATTCTGGTTTAACAGAAAAGGTGAAGTTGGAAGTGGAGCAGAAGTGAAGACAACCTTTTTTTTCTGGTTGGTGTTCCTTCTTGTTATGGAGGGAAACTGAGACTGTGAGAAAGAATGTTGCACCCCATTAGTATACCTCCATGTTACCAGTCTGGATAAAATACTCCCAGGTCCTGCATGTGCGACAATACATACAGTATATAGTGAAAGGATGCATGTTCCCCTCTGACACTAGAGGGTTAAACGGCATTTCTACAACTAAATATTTAAAATGAGTGAATTATTAGATGGATAACTTTTAGTCATCACATTTACACATTAAGAACTGTTTTCACTGGTAAAATGAATGCAGCTTCTTAATATACAAGATATAGAAAATCAATTACATTCATTTGTTTTAACCAGAACTGACTATTCAGATGTTTTATAAGGCTGTTAAAGAGTTAATTCAAAACATATAACACAGATCATGACTAGAGCTTAGAAGTATGACTACATACAGAAAATCCAGTTCTTAAATGACTTTACTGGTTCCAATTAGATGTAGAGTAGATATTAATATCCCCCTTCTCACATATAGTTATAAATAGCTTGTTTCCCACTCACCTTACTAGTTAGTGCCTGCACTCCAAAGTGTACACTGTGATTACAAGAAACAGACCTGCTAAAAATTACAGTAAATAAAACTACATAAAGTTAGGGTAGGATGCAGAACATTTAATTACTGATCCCCCAGCCCTCTGGAATGTGCTACCTACATATAACCTACCATAACCTGGAGGGAAAATTTTAAACTCCCAGATAAATATTGTCAGACAATTTAAATATGTGAATGTGAGATCTTTGCAGGTATACAGCCCAGTGCTTCGTTATACAGATGTAACAAGCAGCTGGTAGTGGTCAACGACGTATTTAGGTGGAACCAAAGTGTTGAACTGAAGCAGAAACAGCTGTATTGACGGAATAAAACTGGGCAAGGGGCGGCCATACTAAAAAGGGTAACGTTGCAGTAGAAGTGGAAGGTTAACCTGCAGATCTTACATCTTGGCAAAAGTGAGCATACAGTAGCAACAAGACACAAGATGGTCATCCTGCATCATCAAGGTCTCTCCCAAGCAGAAATCAATGTCAATGTGTGGGATATATTAGGCAGGCAATGAACAGTCAGTTCTTGAAGGTGAGGTGTTTGAGGCAGGAAAAACGGGCAAGCATAAGGATCTGAGCGACTTTGACAAGAGACAGATTGTGATGGCTGGACATCTGGCACCTAGAGGTCATTGATGTGCTTGGGAAGGTAAGGCTAGCCCATCTTGTCTGGTCCCACAGAGCTAATGTATTAAAAAGGTGCTGGAAAATGTAATGCTGGCCATGAGAGAAATGCTCGATAACATCCACATCCCAGCTAGCACATTGCTGAGAGCATCACACTGCCTTCTCTGGGTAGCCTTCTTCCTATAGTGAATTCTGCTGCCATCTCTTCATTCTCATTATCAAAAAGAAAACATAATTCATATGACTAGCTCACCTTCTGTCCTTGATTAATGGTCCAGCTTTGCTGCTCATGTACCCATTTTATGAGCTTTTGGCAGTGGACAGGGGTCAGCTTGGGCGCTCTAACCTATCTGTGGCAAGCTGCAATGAATGCACTATGTGTTCTGACACAATGCCAGCATTACATTTTTCAGCCATTTGTGCTACAGTAGGTCTTCTGCGGGTTTAATGCAGATGGGCTGGCCTTTGCTCACCACATGCATCAGTGAGCCTTGGGCACCCATGGCACTGTTGTCAGTTCACCGGTTGTCTTTCTGCTAACATCTGCATACTGGAAACTCCCCCCAAGATATGTCATTTTGGAAATGCTCTGAGCCATCTCAATTTGGCTCTTGTCAAAGTTGTTCAGATCCTTACACTTGTCCATTTGTCCTGTTTCCAGCATATCACCTTCAACATCTGACTGGTCACTTGCTGCTTCATATATTCCACCCTGCGACAGGTGCCATTGTAACAAGATAATCAACATTATTCACGTCACCTATCAGTGGTTTCAATGCTGTGACTGACTGGTGTATGGGTATATATATAAAAACATATAAAAAATACTTTTGCGTGTTTTTTTTTGTTTAACATGATTTTGGTTTGGTTGCATTTCATTTAAATTTTAATTCAGCTATACTCTATTTGTAATTTGAGTGTACTGTGCTGGGCTTGTACAATTTGCTTTTCACAGTTATGTCAAAAGAACTCTACCTGCACCCCTAAACAATAATTTCTGAATTGACATGCAAGCTAACTGTAATACCCCACTGTGCCAGAAATGAGATCAATTTAAATAATTAATTACAAAAATAAACTTCAGATATTTTGATTTGAGACTCCTTCCATGCTAATGAAGGCATACCATTTTTTTTGAACAGAACACTTTATTCACACACTTTATTTAAATTTTTCAGGTGTCTGTGACTCAAATGCAGGAGGTTTAACTGGTGCTGGAAAAATGGTAAATGACAAAGCCATTCCCATATCAGCTGAGATATGTTGTTTCCAATAACCTTATTTACTTCTTACTCTGGATTTATCAAATGCAGTTTCTTGTCACTTATTTACCCCACTCAGATTGGACAAAATTAGTTAAGACTTAAAATCAAAGTATAGCAACTTGAAAATCTCTTTTACAGTACAATTCATAGTTTAGCAATTCCAGACACTGACAGTAAATGGGTCAAAGTGGCTTACAAATCTAAAACTTTAAAAAAATACAAGTCCTTGAAACAGTTTTTTGACGCCCTTGTCAATCTTCCAGTGATAACCCCATGATTACTGCTTTGGCTGACATGAAGTCACTCTATCCTGCAGTGAATGTTTCAGCACCGTGTAAGGAATTCAGAAAGAATGAAGATCTATTTCCAGAAGCTCCCCAAGAAACAGCTGTCCCATACTCATGACGAGGCCTTGGTCAGCTGCTCTTCTGAGTGACTGGCATGCTCTACAGAAAACATTTTAAGCTCTTTTACTTCCGAATGCACAAAAAAAAAAAAAACCAAGAGTTATATTTTAGGACTCTTCTGTGACAACCCCATGGGGCACCAACGTTCAGGTCCGCTCACCTCATACAGATAATACTTCAGTCAGTGCAGAATAGGGCTTTCCATGTGGCAAAAGTAATTCAGTTTAAAAATAGCTCTTGTGTTTCAATCACAGCCTCAATGGGGAATGCTGTACACACCCAAGTCTCCTCTTAGGCAAACCATCTTTTTCCACGAGGGAACCTGAGCTGATTCACCCAACTATGCACTTTTCAGACTTGAGTTGGTTGCTGTGTGGCCACGGCTTTGTGCGGTTACCATATGGAATGTCCCCTTCAGCAATGCTGGGCTGATTCAGGATATTTCAGTTTCAGGCCCTCCTTAAATTGCCGAAAAAGAATTCGATTGCGTCTGTTTTCCTCATCTTTTCTGGCATGGAATTCTCCAGGCACTTTGAAGCCTCTGTGCACCAGAAATGCATTGTTTAGCACAGTGAATTTATAGCCAGCCACATGAAGTTCACAGGCCTACAAAAACAAAGATAAAAGATTCATGACAAAATCTCCAAATATATCATGACAACACACACAATATAGCAAAACAACACAGTTTACAGTGCTTTTGATTTGTAGTCTAGGAGCAAGAGTGGCCTAGTGGGTAAGCTGTTCATGTCAAGCACTTTGGGGTGGCATTTATCATGCAGTGGGCTGTACAAAAATAGTTCAGTTGTTTATAGCATCTGCCAACCTTGGAGTCATTTTTCAGACATTCCACTATTCTGCTTTTAGAATGGAGATAACAAGGTTTCTGATATAATAGGGTCTATGGTGAGCTAAAAGGTCCATTAATAAATCTCATCTTAACTTGTGTCACATAATCACTATTTCAAATGGTCCAGTTGTATACTCACAATGTCCCAGATAAATATATTTTTCCTAAAATATTGTTAAATAAACCACCTCTGGAAAACACTGTTGTAAATGAAAATCAAACATGCTGAGATTAGAACAAGCCTTTGAATTGCAGACCCATCACCCATCCTTACATTTATATCAATAAGCACAACTGAAGACCCTCAGCTGTGAAAACTACATGGGTGAGCTGACCTTCTGTTTCTTGATGCTTCTCAGATATGTGCCAGGTCCAAGGCATATCTTCTTCCTAATAATGTTTTCACTTTCATTTCTTTAACTTTTTATCTTTAATTGTACATATCTCTCAGGGTGCTCTGATAATTATAATTTCCCGTCACTCTAGGGGTTGATACTGCGTCCTAATGCCTTCTCTCTTCCTCCCGCTGCAGACTAGAAGGTTGACGGCTATACCACCACTAGTGTCACTTCTGATATCCGTCCACCTGGACCTGCCTCTTCCTGCTGGAAGGACTTGAGACCAGACAGTTAGACAGTTTGAGAACTTATGCCTGGAAAGATGTCACTGCTATTATTGCATGTTTTCTTTGTGGTTTTTTTTTTAAATTCTATTTATATGGTGTCACCAGGGTGCTGCCCCAACTCTTCATCATACAGCTGTTATTGGGCTGGACTTCTGACCAGTGAATTCAAATCCTTGGCCATGTCTAAGCATTTTCCAAAAGTGGTTTATTTAACAAAACTTTACTTCAAATACACGTGTTTGGGTTGTTGTGAGCATATGACTGGACAACATACCATGTGGATTGTGCGACATGACTAACGTGAGATTTTTTCATACTGTTTTCTGTTTTCCAGTGTTGGTCACCATAGACCCCAATTATATCAGAAACTTTGTTATATCCATTCTCCATGAAAACATGATATTAAAACTTTTTTGCACCCATCAGTACTCACTACATTGGGTAAATAACACAAAAAATGTATTTTGGGGTGGAATATTGCTTGAATCTGAATTACTATAGAATGATTGCTTCTTTTCTTGGGGAAAAGGGAACGCTGGTTTAATATAAAATGCATAATTTGTTTCAAATGTTTCATTTTATTTTTTTGTTGGGTATGTAAATTGTTTTAAGTGAATATTGTTTGTTTTTTTTTTTGCCAGACAATCAATGAACTACTTCAGACATCTTGGCACAGCCAAACACTTTTGTATACAGTATAAAAACTCATAAACTTCATGTGTGTACCACACATAGCTACTCTAAATACTGTGCTGGAAAAGATTGCATTATTGAGAGAGATATGAAAGGATATAATCTAAAATATTACAGAATATTTACACAGAAACTTAAAATTAGTTGGTGGCTCTACAAAATGTTAAGGTGGTGAGCGTGAATACAGTTTTTTCACAAACAGCATATTTACTTTTTTCTTAATTTTTTTCTAAAATAAAACAATGTCAGATTAAAACTAATTTTGAATTTCAGTGCTTTAAAATAAAAAAAAAACACTGACAACAAAATCTATTACTCATTTAAAAATGTCAACACTTTTATAAGGCACTGTATTCACAAGTCAATGTCAGTAAAATATATAAAAATATCAGATCTGATTTGAGCTTCACAGTAACAATGGAGGACATTGTATACACCCAGTATACATTTTCCACGCAGAAGCATTTGTATTGTTTAAACATAAAGTGCCATTTAAAGTGAGTGGCACAAGATAGAGTAATAGAATGGTTTAATGGGCCAGAAAGGATGTTATGTGGGGGAAATTGGCTTTGGCTAAAATCTTTCTGTCTGGTGATGTCAACGAGTGTGGCACAGAAGTGTCATAAGCCATTCTGTGTCAGGGAGGGAGCGATGTGAAAGAATTTAAAAGAAAATGGAGTTGGTGCCCCATTCCTACTCCAGCTAAAACAGGTCTGGGAAGACAAATTGCCATTAAACCGTGGTGATGTCAAACAGGCATTTCTGGGAGATGACAACTCTTTTAGGAAATGGAACATGGCAGAACTGCCGTGAAAAATGTACAGCTGGTGACAGGATTTTGTCAATGTGTTCACGAATACAAATTGGTCGAAAAAAGCTGTTAATGGGGCACAGCTTCTGCTACTATAGTTACTTGCCCAAGGCCTAAACGCTTCCCAACAATTTACAGACAAGCTATGTTTTGGTACATGTTGGAAACCATTAAAACTGGGGTTGTGAGTCCCCTGTTGTTACACCTATAGATCCCCTAAATCCTTCCTTCATATGAGACAGGACAGCTTTTCTGCAACCATCATTGCCAGCAGTGCACCACTTTCACACACACTTATGTCCAGTATACAACATAATATACAAAGACAAAGGCCTTGCCCCTATAAAGTTAAACCTTCTCAAACAAGCTCAGTTACTCTATATCTGATTAATCACAAACAACTGGGTTTTCTGGCATTCTATAATTACACAGCCATCGTCCTATGGTTACCATATTCTGACTCTAAACTCAAGACTCTCTAGTGGAGCTTGTGAGTGTAACGGATATGTAAATCTAATTATCTGAAAACCTTGTCGTGCTGACCTTCCATGCTGGGTATCTCCAGAGAGTGGATATACAGTAAATAATATGCACAGAGAAGTCCAGTTGAGATTTAAGAGCTTAGCCTACAGGTCCTTGAGCTTTAAATACCTTGGCTATGTGTACCGCTAAAGATCTAAAAAGCAATTGTGATACCAAGTTTGGTAGCACAACTGGCAGTTTGGTATGCCAGGACACATGAATATGTCAAACCACAATTATAGGATTGATGACCACTGGACTGTGCAATGGACTATTTAGGATTTAAACTATTGGTGATTGTATTTCAAAAGCATTTTAGAACTATAATCCCTCCATTAATTTGGAACCTGCTTAATCCATTTCAGAGATGGAGTGTGTCCTCACACCTTCACATGCAGGAAACCACAGTACAGGATTCAGCCCACCACAGAGCTTAATCACACTCGTAGTAGGCCAATTAAAATTTGAAAATTCATCAATAATATGTATCTTTGAAATGTGGAAGGAAAATGGGAGAACCTGAAGGAAACCTCCAAGAACAAAGTTTGCCATTCAAACATTACACAGATACTGACCAAAATGAGAGCCATTCTTTCAAGAAGTATAAAGAAGTAGTGTGAACCACTGTTCTTTTAGAAAAAATAAACAAATGAATCTATCTTCTATATATATATAAAGGAGAGTTGGGATCGGAGGGACTGTGTTTGTGTGTTTGTGGAGAGATTGAGAGTTAATGCGGGTGGGAGAGTCACGTGATCATCTCCCCTCCCATTCACGTCATTTCATTCACTTCATTTCGCTCCGAGCTGACGCGGTCCTGCCGTTCTTTTCCCTTAGTGTTTAGTCCTTTCTCCTTTACTAATTTACTGTTTAGTACACGCGGTACTTACACAGTCACTCATAAAAGGGGAGAAGACTCCGTGCAAGAAATGGGTATTGAATCTACCTTGGAAGACATGCAATCAACAAGGCCATTAAACGGATCTCAAGAGAGGTCTTCTAGGTTGGAAAAAAAGCACTTGGCTGCCAAAACCAGGCGATTAAACAAATCTCAACAAGAAACGACTTCTACGTTAGAAAAAAAATGATTTGCTGCCAAAATCAGGCGGTTAAACAAATATCTAAAGAAGACAGGATTTCTAGATTGGGAAAAGGACGATTGGCTGCCGAAACCAGGCGGTTAAAAGAATCTGAAAAAGACAGGACGTCTAGATTGGAAAAACCACGATCCGCTGCCGAAACTAGCCGGTTAAACGTGCAGCAAAGCGCGCCAGGTCTGCTAGTAAATAAATATGCAAACAAATAAATGCATTGTGAAATGTGGCAATGAACAAATTAAAGAACAATTTTTTAGTAAACATGATTTTTGTTGATTGTTTACGTATTTATTTAATTTTGACTTCATTTTCTTCATCATGTAATGAAAAATATCACTTTCTATCATCAAAGTTGAGGGGGCAGGCTCTAGGGAGTGCTGTGTCTGGACTGGTGAATCGGTCATCGGTAGAGTGTAAGTGTACAATTGCAACTTTGCACATGTCAGCGAGCCCCAAGATACTCACTAAGACTGTAGGAATCCATGACAGATACAAGGGTCAGAAAAAGCCAGAGCTAATAAATGAGGACGCTATTTTAATTCAAGAAGCTCTTAATTCATCATCAGAAGTCTGCATCTGCAATGTAGTGTTTGCCTATAAATGTAGCACTTGATGGTCAAAGATTTACAAGCCGAGGATTCACCAATCAAAACATGGAACTTGCGAGAGCCTGCAATCTCAACTATGACAGGTGAAAGTGACACTCTTCATTTCAGGGATAATTTTATGTTGTGTTTGGTGTTATTGAAATAAATACATGAAGACAAATTGTATAAATACGTAAAGAAATTACCAACAAAACCATATGTCATGGCACATTTAACTGTTTATGCTTACACGTCATCGGGTTTTTATGACTTTAATGTAAATTTTGGTGGTGGGATCAAAAAGTCACTATCGAGTTAAGTTCAGAGTCTGATTCTACAACATTAACAATGCTGAGAAACTTGGATTTTATCATGGCATCTTATGTGCATTTGTCAGTAAGTGTGCGACTGTGGGAAAACTACGTACAACAATAACTTCCACATAAACTGACCTCTCCTTTTCAAAGAAGTTGCATCTTTGTCCCTTGTTAGAAGCTCCAAGTCTATTGTGTTTTGTCCTGTACTTATCTCAATATCCTTCAAAAACAGTCTGACCAATGTACAACGATAACTGCTGCAGAAATTGTTTAATTTAACCAGGATTTTTGCAGTCTGCCCCCTATAGTCATAAAACCAGCCCTAGTTATTTGCTAAATTTTTGTTGGAGTAATTTTTGAGATTCATAATTTAATTTAAATATACATTTACACACATGGATGCATTTACAAGCATACACGCTTGCACACACACTCATGCACTCCCAGAAGTTTACAAGTGAAGACAGCAAGCATGTTGTTTGCCCTCCCAGAGCATATGCTTGATGATGAACAGAAAGAAATGAACTCACAAACACACACCAGGGGCCTCATGTATAGACGGTGTGTATGCACAAAAATGTTGCGTACGCCTGTTTCACACTCAATTTCGAGATGTATAAAAACTAAACTTGGCATAAAGCCACACACATTTTCACTGCAGCATCACACCATGCGTATGTACGTTTCTGCTCGGTTCGGTAAACTGGTGGCACTCAATGCCGAAGCAGTGCTACTGCTTCGGTGTGGTTTCCCATTCTTCTTCAGATTTGCATCCATGATGCTAGCTTTATCAAATAGTCCTAAATTAATTGCATATTGTTTTCAAATTTAATTCACTTGATTGTAATCATTCTGTAACAATATAATGGTGAATGGAATGGCCAGACTATTTCAACTACCATAGCTGCTTTAGTGTTGTTAGAAGACATCACAAATGGAAGAATTAGATGTGAGCACGTATTTACATATGATGATGACTGGCTTCTAAGCGAATTTAGATTTCCAAGTGTTATCCTCTTGGAGCTGTACTCTGTTAGAATACTAGGGATGTATATTTGATATCATTTCTATGACTAAATGCACTTATGTATATTACATTTTACAGATGAATTGTTAACTTAATTTAAATAACGTATACTGTTAATATTTTAACATGCAGAAGCATGGTGCCGCAGTGATAGTGATGAGCTGGCGTCCCGTCTACAGATTGTTCCTGCCTCGCGCTCGATGCTTGGTAGAACTGGTGTGACCATGGATGGAATATACACATACACACACAAACACTCAAATACATTTATAAGTGAAGATAGCGGACAACTTGTTTGCTCCATCAGAGCACATGCTGGATAACGAAGAGAAAGAAATGAACACAAAAACACACACACCAGATCTGTAAAGGAATCATTAAGCCACCCAATACCAACCTGTCAATCTATACAACTTGTTTACTTTATTTGACACAATGTGTTTAACTTTGTATTAATTATTATTGAAGTTGCTCACCTGATTAATTTTCCTGCTCATTTCATTCTGTTAATTTGTGTACATAATAAATATAAGTTAATGTACCTGGGTTATATATTATTACACAGTACAATCGGTTGTATTGTATTGTAAAATGTTCTGTTGAGTGATTTCCTGATGTTCACTAACGTGACATGTACATAAAAGTACTGTATGGATCATTCCATACCAATTTTTCTTTTATGGGTTGCTCTTAGTTATGTAAACCACAAACACTGAAAGGTCAGAATTCAGAATCGTCAGGAACAAATGGGCTAAAATCAAGGAATAAACATATCGAGTGAATAAATATATGGGCCCTAAAATCCTGACTGCATATAGTGGACGTTTAGGCAGAACTAAAATGCACACTACATGCCATTTCAGTGACTAAAGACACATAGCAAGAGCAAGGAAACCTTTGAAGTATAGATCGATCTTAAATCAATAAGCAGCTCAAGCTTAATGGGTCTGATGGCCTCTTAAGCACGTTCTATACAATTTTTGCCGATCTAGATTTTTAAATGGTGCCACCTTTAACTGTCGTTAGGCCGTAGTGCTCAGGGCTTTCAAATCGGAAAGGAAAACATCTGCAGGAGTCGCGTCCCCGCGCGCATGGTTGGTAACTCGCCTGACTTATCCTGTTAAAGCCGTACTGCCTAAACCTCTCGTCGTAGAGCGGAGTGTCTTGACTGCCTATGTAAAAGGGCTCCCAGGGGTCAGTCCAAGACAAAGTGTAAGCCACGTCGAGATCACCGCTGTCGCTAACGTCGCTTGGTCTCTGGAGATGCAAGTTCAGCCACTGGGAGTAGTTCGTGGGCGCGTGGCACTTGTGGCACAGCTCCTCGTAGAAGGGGCGCACCTCGCCCACCTGGTACAGCTGCAGGACCTCTTTTTTACTAGGTGGAATCTTGCGGGTGTGTCGGATTTCAAAGGCTGGCAGCACAAATACTTCGTCTGGCTGAGGAGTTCGCCTTTTTATGAACTGTAGGAACTGATCGTGCAGATTTTCGCTCGGCATCATATCAATGTCGATGACGAGCGTGTACGCAGCCTCGATGCTTCCCCTGGCTACGTTACGCAGCAGGTTGTTGGGGTAGGACACGTTACCGGCTATCGCATAATTCTGGTACATATCCCTGTGTTTATCCAGCTTACCAAACACCCCTCGACAGTCCTTCAAGCCCACGAAATGCTCCCTATCGTTCTCGGGGAAAGTGGCAAGATCGCCGGAGTGGCAAATTAAGTGAAAGTCCACCAGAGCTTGAATGTGAGGACACAAGAGGCTCAGGGCGTAGATGAGTGCAGTGGCAAACTTGACCACGTGTGTGTGGGCAAAAATGGCAACGGACATCGGGCCGTCCCAGCGCTCCAGCAGCTCGTTCAGGTGGTGAAGGTTATTGATGGAGGTGTGGGTCGCCAGAACAAACTGGGGGTGAGACGTCGAGTCGCCATCCGGTTGCTGATGAGAGGAGAAGTCGCTCTTGACGATGTTTTTATAGATCCGGTACTGGCCGCTCGAGTCAAATATACCGCCGGTAGAAAGGGAGTATTTCAAGCGCTCTTTCTTGGCGTTTTTACGAGTCATAAATACACCCCCGCGCGGGTTTCCGTTGCTCTCGAAAAGCTCCGAGTATTTGTAGCGCTGCTGTTTTCCGTGTAGCCGGGACAGAAGAGACAGATAAATGAGCTGCAGCAAAGCCACGATCAACAAAGCGCTCAGCACGATCTTAAACACCGAGCACCTCTTCAGAAAATGCATCTTTGTGATCCAAGTGGTACCCCAGCGTTTTTAGGCAGCTATAGCTTGCCAGGCAGGCGACGTCCTTCAGCCATTGTCGCGCATCTCCTGCCACTCGGGAAATTCAAATTATCGAAGGACTGAACAATGAGCTAACACAGGTGGTTTACGAATCACAGCTTCGATGGTAAAACGCGTATATTGCAAGTCTCAGGGTCTGCGAGCCCTGTCAGGATCACAAAGCTTGTTCTGCTGAGTGGGATAGGTTGGCTGCGCTTGTTTACACGAGATCGGCGACTTCGGATCTGGAAAGCGCTCCCCCTCGCACTGGAGGATCGTGTGCGTCCGGCTCCAGAAGACGTAGAGCGTCGAGCCGCGAACGCGACCTAACAATCGAAAGAAGTACTGTTCAAAAATAGTGATCATCATCAGAATTCTTATTTTACCCAAGTCTTTGAGCAGTCATTTAACTACGTGTAAACATATATTAATTGGGTTTGTTCCCAGCATATTTCAATTCAGCTAGTGCTGCCGTGTGGCCAGTTTGTAATACGGAAAAACCTGGAACTGAATGAAAGGTTAGCATTCCAGCGATACCTGTCGGTACATTTTTTACAAGCGTAAGGTATATTTTGCCATTAGGAAAAATCAATCTAATGTCTTGTAAAACGGAAAGGACCATACACGTTCTTCTTTTAATTGTTTTGTGTGCATTAAAACGTGGGTGTCGAATTCCGGGTCTGGAGGGCCACAGTAGCTGCAGGTTTTCATTCTATTTTCCTAATCTGTGGCCAGTTTTCACTTCTAATTAACTTCTTTTAATCGAATTTAATTTTAATAGCCTTATTTTTAAGGATTCAGTCGTCTGAATGTATCCCTTTAAATGACACCCAAACAGAAATGGGATGTGAAACAAGCCAACATATGACCAGCTAAACTGGGATTTCAAACTCCAACTAATTTCACTCCAACCAATCTCTTAATGAGAAGCTGATTCTTGCTGTTAATTAAACCTGTTATTTAATTCCATGGCTTGTTGCTGCTCTCATTCTGTCATAGCAGACATTTCAAATTTCTAAGAACACAGTCAAAATGTTTTGGTGACCTGAGAGATCAACCGTACCAATACAATTGCCTTTCTTTATTTTAAGATATTGTGTGATGGGCACAGGTGAGCTGGTCATGTGGTCGCTTGTTTTCTGTCTCATTATTGTTTGGCTGCTAGTTAAGGAAAAAGAGACAACTAAGGGGCCTTAATCAAGTTCATTTAAAACTAAGGCAAAAGAAGTTAATTAGCAGCAAAAACGGCTCACTAATGAAGAAGATGGTTAGAATGAAAACTGCAGCCACTGCGGCCCTCCAGGACTGGAGTTCGACACCCGTGCATTAAAACACTCAAAAACGATTTGTTAAATGAACTAAATTCAGTAATGGACAGCAGTACCGTACAATTAGTTTAGTTCTAAAATGAAACATTTGTTTTAAGTTGATACATTCACTTTGTGTTCAGAAAACATAACATAGTTAAGGTAAATTAAATGCATGTGTAGAATTAAAGTAACTCAATCCCTTTCATTAACCATTAAAATGACATGTTTCTTAGTCTTAAGTCAATCCATCTAAAACTTTTTTCACTGCATATGAATGAAAATTGTGGACTATGGTGCGATTCAATAAACGCATAGAATACAGGAGGTTGGTAAATGTGTAGTGGCTCACTTATTACTGCAGAAGGTCATCACATTTTGTTTTAGTTGATTGTATTTTTCATGTAATCTTAACATTATATTATTTTATTGGAAACTTAGAAAAGATAACTTTCTGATGTAGGGGGGCAAACATGTATTAAAGTAAAGTAGCATAAATCGCCCCAATCCTTACAAATCTGTAGCATGTAGAAATCACTTTACTAAAAGTAAGTTGAATGTTTCTTTATATAAAATCTCACATTTTATGCAAATCTAACATAGTCATGTACAGAAAACTTCATTATTTTAAGTTAAATCAACTTAATTTAACTGTGTAAAGGAGACTGGGAATACCACATTTCTAGAATTAGAAAAGTATTAATTAAGAATAAGATCAACATAAAATAAGTGAATAATAACCACAGTCACCGAGACTGATTGTGTTTCTTTTGAAGAAAAATAATCTGATTGCTTTGTTTCAACACAAAGTAATGTGTTATTGTCACATAATAAACTTAAGTCAATGTAACTAGAAAAATGTAAGTAATGTCAGAAGGCATAGTTACTTAACTTAATCTAAATGCACAAATTGAACGCCCCTAATAGTTCATCTTTTTAGTGAAGAGATGTTTAAAAATGAACACAAAGCAAGGTGATGGCGCGGCGCCCTGTCCAGGATCATTTCTGCCTTGCACCCGGTTTTTGCTAAGCGAGGCTCCAGGATGAATGGGTGGTTAAGAAAATTATAGTAAGCAACAAAAGAGGATGTGAAAACACATCTGCGTTTTAAAAAGCTGTTACTGCAATAATCATCATTATGAATTATGATCAAGATGATTATTTTCCTGGTCACTCGAAATTATTGTGGTATGTTGTTATTACACAGTTCATTTCAATTGACTTTACTTAACATTAGCATGTATTTAAGACTTTAAGTATGCTTCTCTAGTAGAACTGAATTTTATTTATTGGGTGTGTAAACAACATAAATGGATTTAATTGCTTTATACATCAGCATCAATTCCACATATCATCTTGACTGTATATTGCCAGGCAGCTGCCTTATGTTGACTTTACTTAAAATGAGCATGTTTTTAACTTTTAAAAAATGATTTTAGCTATTATATATATTATTATAGTCCCATTCTACATATCTGTTTCCAATACAATTGACATCATTTTGTCAGATGTCATAGTAACTCAGTTCATTTACGTCCAGACAGAGCAAATGAATTTCATTGCCATATAATCATTATTTTCAGGTGAGGGCATGGGCAGAGTGTGATTTATTTTTATATATTTTCCTAATTGTTGTTGACCCCTACTCTTTTCCACAGCGTCAAACAAAGATTGAAACATTGTACATAAAAGTAGCTTTTTAACTGCCAAAAATCTGTACAATGATGAAGGTGGCTTTAGGCGAGTGTGTCTTCATTCATTTGGCAAACCCATTACACACTGTACATCACAAGACCATGCATGTGTTCTCCATGTGAAGATTATTACGTGTCTTGGGCAGAATTGGTTCTTTACATGTCTGGCCTTGTTGGGTTGGCATTGGTATATTTTAGAGTATTGCAATATGGATGGAGGCTAGTTCAAACAAAACAACCAAAAAAATTATTAAGGATTTACTGGGTGGTTTTGTACTTTATGAAAGGCTAGGGCACAAAGAAATATGTGCTTTAGATCTAAACATTTGGTTTAAATTAGGATAACTTAATTCAATCAAGTGCAAATAAATAAAAAATGTATTAACCCTTTGAGGGCTAAATATCTTTTCCAAAAGACAGTTTCTGAAAAGCGATGGTTTCACACAGAAATCATCATAAAATATCTGTTGCTGCATGTTGTGGCTGCCAGTATGCGTGGCTGGGGCAGCAGCAGCAATGATCACGGTCGCAGTGCATTGCAATCTGGTTTCTACTTCTTCTTATTGTTAAGTGGCAGTCCTACCTGGTGAACATTGTCAGTTCCACAATTAACTGGGGACCAATCAGCTGAAGCTGGAACCTCACATTCGTTTTCGATCACTTGTATCAAAATCTAAGTCTGACAAGTCATAATCCAGTTCAGAGAGAATAGGCAAAAACGTCGCCCGTGGAGTATTTTGCATTACGCATTTGCTTTGATCTCTCGCCAGATGTCAGTCCCATTTTTGCTGTTGTTTGTGCCTTGCTATTCATGCAAGCCCAGGAAATCTCGGTCAAACCAATGAATCTAACTTTCCTTTTAGAAATGAGAGTCCAACTAAAACATAATAGCTGGTTTTGTTACAGTTGACAGCCGATTACCATTGTCAACTCCTCCTTTTGACAAAAGTCGACATCAGCCCTGAAAGAGCTAAGTAAATCCAACAGTTTATTTTTTCAATAAACTTGTTATAATAACTAAAGATGAGAACAGTAGATCTCCACGTTTGGTGTCATAATCTCCTTAAGTAGATCCAAAAGGTGTAGTTTAGGATTAGGAATAAACTACCTGAAGACAGCGGATGTTCAGTTATCTTAAATGATTCACATCAACTAAAAAGTCTTGTAGTGCCTTCAACGCCTATCGACACACGTTGGCCCTGCTAAGGGCAGGACTGAACACCTTTGGGGTTGGAGTTTGGGAATGATGACAGCTTCAACTGGAAAAAGGTGAAGCAGACTTAAGAAATGAGGTTGCCAAAGAGGTTGTCTGCTTTTATGAATTTTAGCTTTTATGATACAAAATGTAAGGCTGGAAATGAGTAGAATATTAAGCATTTTGGGAAGATGCAAAATCTGGGGTAGCACTGAGGCTTCACTTAAGACATTTCTTAATGTGAACTCATCTGGACACTGGTGCCCGTGTCTGCGAAATAGATTACACATGCAAGCAATTTTTGAGTGAAGAATTAAACACACAATACGGAGGCAGGATCTAAGATTAGGCGCGCAGAGAATGACAATAAAAATGATGCAGTATTTTAAGAATATGCATAACTGATAACTAAGACTAATAGTACATTAGTAAGTGCCACAGCACTGTGTCTAGTCAAGTGAAATAGGACTGTTTGTACTTGACGTCGGCAGAATGTCTAACAACTGCACAGAAGATGGACAAAATGACATTTTCTGGAAGGACTGTTTGTACAGGGAAGTATGTTTGGAGAAAAGGTCATTCAGCACTGATCATTCTGCTTCATAAAGACTCCTAGAATTTACACAACATGAATTTCTAAAGAAGGTAGTGCCCTGCATGAAAGGAGTGATCATCGGCTGTTTTTTCCTGCTTGTTTCTTTGCCCTGTCTTTGAGTAGCAACAAAGGTGATGGCTGACGACTCCCAAAGGTTAGAGTGGATGACATGCTGCAACTTACCCATGAAGCAGGTGAATGTTGTGCCCAATTATGCAATTCGAAAACACATTTATACAGCAAACATTTATACAGAAGTGTAGCTCAAAATGACACAAAGGACCAAATCATGTTAGATAAAAGTGTCTAGTAGTTATAGTGGCTAAAGTCAATGGTGACCATAAATATAAGCTATGATGAAATAGCCAGGAAGGAGAGGAAAACAAAACTGCAACTGGCACAGATGCCGGCCGATATAAACTTCTAGGGATTCCAAAGCCAAAAGACTAGCCACATTGCTCAAGCCAGAAAGCATTCTACAGTACTTATGTGACAACATTGCTTATTAGTTTCTATATATGATGTAACATTCTTGAAAATTTGATGCAGTGAGCATCTTCTTAGATGTAGCGTTCTTCATCCTTTACAACATTACATCTTTTGGATTCTTTTTTTTTTTTTTTTATTTATTTATTAATTTTATTACAATCAATACATAGCAATCAAGTTTTTACAAAAAGAAAAATTATGCTAAGAACAGATCGATCCCCACCCTTGAGAGAGAGAGCAAGCCAAACGGTGTAAAATTTAAGGCTTTTAAAAATACCTAAATCAACAAATTCTCTGTGCTTTATAAAATCATTTCAAAATATTACTGATTAGATCCTGCCATGTTTTGAAAAAAGTCTGTACGGATCCTCTAACTGAGTATTTGATTTTTCCAATTTTAAATAATATAACACATCAGTTTCCCACTGACTTAAAAGAGGAGAGTTTGGGTTCTTCCAGTTTATCAGAATAAGTCTGCGTGCCAACAGTGTAGTGAATGCAATCACAATTTGTTTGTCTTTCTCCACTTTAAGATCCTCTGGAAGAACCCCAAACACAGCTGTTAATGGGTTAGGAGGGATTGTGAGTCCAAGGCTGTCTGAGAGGTAATTAAAAATTTTTGTCCAGAATAATGTTAATTTGGAGCAGGCCCAGAACATGTGACCTAGTGAGGCTGGGGCTTGGTTGCAACGTTCGCAGGTTGGATCATGCCCTGGAAACATTTTGGAGAGTTTTAGTCGAGACAGATGTGCTCGATATATAATTTTGAGTTGTATAATTGTATGCTTTGCGCATATGGAGCTTGAGTGAATTCTCTGCATTGCTACTTTCCACTCCTTTTCTGATATATTAATTGAGAGGTCATTTTCCCAGTGTCCTCTTGGATCTTTGAAAGGAAGGGATTGTAAAAGGATTTTATATATTGTAGAGATGGAGTCTAACTCCTTGAAATTGAGCAATAATTTTTCCAGCGTGGATGAGGGTGCAAGATGAGGAAAATCTGGAAGGTTCTGTTTAACAAAGTTCCTGATTTGAAGATAGTGAAAGAAATTTGTAGCTGGAATGTTAAATTTGGAACGTAATTGTTCATAAGATGCAAAGGCGTTGTCTATATAAAGGTCTCTAAGCAAGTTAATTCCAAATTTTTCCAGATATTAAAAACTGCATATGTTTGTGAGGGTTGAAAGAGGTGGTTCTTTTGCAGGGTGCCACAGAAAGAAGCTTCTCCGTCTTAAAATGCTTTCTACATTGGTTCCAGATTCTAAGTGAGTGGAGCACAATTGGGTTATTAGTGTATTGCCGATAGCGTGTGTTTATTGGAGCACAAAGCAAGGAATACAAAGAAGTACTGCAGGATTTTACTTCTATTGCGGTCCATGCCTGTGTATGTTCTTCTATTTGTGTCCAGGTTCTTATCGACTGTATATTTGCCCCAGTAATAAAACTGGAAGTTAGGTAGAGCCATGCCGCCTTCTGCCTTTTGTCTTTGTAGGGTCGCTCTTTTGATGCGTGGATGTTTAGAATTCCAAATAAATGAGGTTATTGTTGAATCTAATTGCTTAAAGAACGATTTATTAATGTATATTGGTATGTTTTGAAATAAAAAGGAGCTTAGGAAGAATATTCATCTTAACAGTGTTAATTCTTCCAGCTAGTGTGAGATGAAGGGTTGACCATCTATGCAAGTCTTGTTTAATTTTTTCCATACAGACGACGAAATTTTTTGATAAAGAGCTTTATGTTTACTTGTGATGTTTACCCGAGGTATTTAAACTGTTCTGCAATGATAAAAGGAAGGGTGTCTAATCTAATATTATATGCTTGCGAATTCACGGAAAGAGTACACTTTTATTCAGATTAATTCTGAGACCAGAGAGCTTTTGAAATTCTGTGAGTGCTGCTAAGACTGCAGGCACAGAATTTTCTGGGTCCGATATATACAGTACCATGTCATCTGCATATAATGAGATTTTCTGTTCCAGTCCTTCTCTGCTAATCCCCTTTATCTGATCAGTATTTCGACAATGTATTGCCAGTGGTTCAATGGCAATTGCAAACAGCAGTGGTGACAAAGGGCATCCTTGTCTTGTGCCACGTTCTAGTTTAAAGTAGTCTGAGCAAATGTTATTGATGCAAACTGAAGCTTCTGGGTTAGTATACAGTAATTTAATCCATGCACAAATGTTGGGCCAAACCCAAACTTCTCCAAAATAGTAAAAGGTATTTCCATTCAATCATGTCGAATGCTTTTCTGCATCCAATGATAATAATATTTCTGGGGTGTTTGATTTAGTTGGTGAGTATATTACATTAAACAGGCGTCGAAGATTTGAAGATAAGTGTCGGCCCCTAATAAATCCAGTTTGGTCTTGTGATATTATTGAGGGAGCACTTTCTCCATCCTTCTAGCTATGATTTTAGAGAGTATTTTAACGTCGTTATTCAGAAGTGAAATTGGTCTGTATGATGCACATTGTAATAAGTCCTTATTTTGTTTTGGAAAGACAGTGATTAGTGCTTGGCGAAAGGTTTGTGGAAGAGATTGGTTATCTCTGGCTTCTGTAAATGTTGCTAATAGGAGGGGAGCTAGCTGAGCGGAGAATTTCTTGTAAAACTCTGCAGGGTAGCCATCAGGGCCTGCTGCTTTTCCACCTTGGAGTGACTTTATAGCATCCAGTAATTCTGATAATGACAGAGGTTTATCGAGCTCCTCCACACTAATAGCGTCAATTTGTGGTATCTGTAATTTATCCAGAAATGCATTAGATTGTATATTGTCTTCTTTAAACTCAGTAGTATATAGGGATTTATAGTAGTCTCTAAAAGTGCACATTATATTTTTGTGTTCGATGATTTTATCTCCATTCGTGTTAGTAATTACGAGATTGCGTTGCACTTCTTGCTTGTGAATTTGTTGCGCTAAAAGCTTATTAGCTTTCTCTCCATGTTCATAATAATGATGTCTGGATTTGTAAATTAGTTGTTCGGTTTCTTTAGTTGTCAAGAGGTTTAATTCTGAATGTAGAGCCTGCCTCCTCTTATGTAGAGTCTCGCTTGGTAGTCTGGCATGTTCTTCATCTATTTTAGTAATTTCGCTTTTTATCTCTGCTACTTTCTTTCGGATTTATTTCTGTGGGAAAGATATGAGATAATCTGTCCTCTTAAGAAGGCCTTAAGAGTTTCCCAGAGTGTTCCTGCAGAGATCTCAGGGGATGTATTTGTCTCTAGAAAGAATTCAATTTGTTTGGATATAAATTCAGTACAATTCTCGTCAGCTAATAGAAGCGGATTGAGACGCCATCTCGGGGTGAGTGTATGGGGCTTAGTAATTTCAGCTCCAAGATCATCGGAGCATGGTCTGAAATAACAATAGCATCGTATTTACAAGATTTAATCTTAGGCAAGAAGTTATTATCTATAAAGAAGTAATCAATCCTTGAGTAGCAATGATGTACTGGTGAGTAGAAAGAATATGTTCTTGAATTTGGGTTTAAAACCTCCAGGGATCTGATAAGTTGTGATCAGTTATAAACTTTGTAATTATCTTTGCGGTGTTAGTTGCGTTCCCCTGTGGAGGAAGTCTTATCTAAAAGTGGATTTAGAACACAATTAAAGTCCCCAGCCATTATAAGTTTATGAGTGTTCAGATTGGGAATGGATGCAAATAAATTTTGTATAAATTCCTTATCATCAACATTAGGTGCATAAACATTTATCAAAATCATTTTACAGTTAGATAAGTCTCCCATGACCATCACATATCTCCCTTCAGGATCCAATACTACATCTGATGCTACAAATGGTACTGTTCTATGTATGAGAATTCCCACCCCTCTAGTTTTCTTTGTAAAACTAGAATGGAACATTTGGCCAGTCCAGTCTTTTGCAGCGGAACTGATCCTTACTTAGTAAGTGAGTTTCCTGTAAAAATACTATTTTAGCATTTAGACCTGTTAGGTGAGAAAGTACTTTCTTTCTCTTTAATTCGTGATTCAGGCCTTTAACATTCCAGCTTACGAAGTTAACTGTCCCATCATGGAGACACTGATTCTGAGTTTTTGGTGTCATATTATAGTCTTAACTGGAAGTGAAATAGTTTAGGTCTTAATTTCCTATTCCCCCAAGAGTTGTTGCCATGCAGCTTATTATTACGTTGATAGTTATAATTATAAAGATTGAGATGACAGATTAGATATAGATCAAGCCTGCTCTCTTTCTCTTCCCCTTAACCCCCACCCTCCCTTTTTGCCTCCCCAGGTGAGGCTAAAACCCACTTCATGCAGTCCCAGTCCTCTGACATACCCAGAGACAGAGCACGTCCAAAGCACATCAAGCCCCCATGCAGTGGCGCTTTAAGGTTAAAAGATAGAGATATCTGTTACCAATATAGTCTTTAAAAGAGGAAAAAGAAAGAAAAGAATTTTGCACTTAATATATATATATATATATACATATACACATATACATATATATATATATACATACATACATATAATCTTCATCAATTTTAGTGCATTAAGATGATATCCCCAGATAATAAACCCAGGTGATGGTGTTAAAGATGTGTCCAAAACAAGCATAACAAGTCTTAATGCAGTAATAGCAATAACAGCAAACCAAGGGTATGATATTGAACAGTCTCATTTAGGGTACACATGAAATAATAAGAAAAGAAAAAAAAGAGGAGGAAAACGTAATTAAGCACAATAAAACACAAACATTTAGCCCTAGTAATACTAAGTAATGATAAGTAATAAGTAAGTAATAATAATATAAGAATATGAGAATATATGCTGATAAAAACCCGTATTTTAAAACAAATAGATCAGACAGTAGATTATTAATCCTAGCTTTATCATTTACCGCCATGACTCACAATTATGTATCAGAATAGTCCGGGATCAGCTTTCTTAACTCATTTTCTGCCTCCTCCTTGCTAGCGAAAACATAGAAATGCCCTGCCATTCCACTTTCAGTTTTGCGGATACAGGAGGCCGTATTTGACATTGGCTTGCCGTAGCAGCTGTTTAATATTATAGAAGGCGGCGTTTGATAGCTGTTGCTGGAGAGAAGTCAGGGAAGACGCGAATGTGGCAATCTTCATATATAATATCTTCCTTTTTTTCCTGAGGAGTTCCATCACCTCTAACTTAAATGATAATCGTTCAAAACGGACTATAAAAGATCTTGGTCGGGGTCTGACGGTGTTTGATCGCGACGCTGTAAGCCGCTGCTATCTCAGATTCTGCTTTAAAGTCGCCCCCGATTATTTTAGAAAAAAGTTCAGTTGCGAATTTCACCGGGTTTAAACTTTCTCGATTCTCCGGCAAGCCTTCAATTCTGACATTATACCTTCTATTCCCATCTTCTAAAGCAGCCAGTCTGTCTCCAAGTTTTTCTCCGAGTTTTTACATTCCGAACTGACATTTACTGCTCTTTCCTCGGCACTGGCAGCTAGATGTTCGGCTATTTCGATCCGATTCGTGAATGTCTCACTAAGATGCTCCAATCGATCAGCAAGCGTGCTCAGTTTAGCGAGTTTTTCTCAATGCGCTTCTTCAATTTTACCCAGCACCTGTCGAAGTTCAAGCTGTACCTCTTGACGAAGCCTTTCATTTGCCTGTTGGATTTCCTGTCGCAGACATTCATTGGCCTGTTTCATCTCCTGTTTCCATTCCTGTTTCAGTCTCTCATGTGCCTTTGCCGTTGCTTTCTCATTAGCCTTCTCGCTTTTCTTTATATCTTGCCTGAGGTCAGCGAGCAACACTTTCAGTTCAGATAGCTCAAATGTGCCTTCTTGTACCGTAGATGAAGCAGCAGACTCTGCTGAAGCCGGTGTCCCCGCTGCTCCAGTCCTGCGTGATTGCGTAACTGAAGCCGCGGACCTCCCGGCCTTTTCCAGTTTCAGGTAATCCTCTCCAATCGGCGAGCTATCCACATCTGCACTCACGATCGCACCTTCGCTCCCCTTTTCGCTCTCAGCAGGCGACGATGTAGCGGACCGTGGTCCCGAGGAGTCTGTACTTTCGCCCATCTGATCCAGGTCTGTCTCTGAGAGGCCGTATCTCGAACTAGGGCTTGCTGATCGCAGCTTGGATGTAGCTTTAGTCTTCGATTCTTTCGGACCCCCCTTCTTGTTGGCCATGTTTATATGTGTTTACATATACTGTAGCGGTCCCTCTCGGGTTGAATAAATACAGGATATCTCAGAATAATAAGCAAATAATATGAAAAATAGCACCACTGCTAGCGGAGCTCCACTTCAGACGTCCATCTCTCGCATCGGACGAGACCAAATCCCCCTTTACAACATTACAAGTGACTGCAGACTACTTTTCCCAAGTGGCAGTGAAGCAGAACGGTACCGCAGGATAGCAGAAGAAGGGGAAACACAGATGCAGTCATTGGTAGCTGGTAAAAACAATAGGAATAATTGGAATTGTCTAAGTGTTCTACTCAATGACAACAGCCAACACACCATTGTGAATAAACACACTTTAAAATATGTGATGATGTATACTTACTTTTAGAGTTCTAGAATCAACATGCTATGTTTAAATATTGACATGGCCATGTAAAAAAGTATATTTCCAGCAGTTTTGCGAATGTACAATCTTACTAGCTTGACATATTTGAAATTTAGTTTTTTATAGACCCTCAAGAAATATTATAACAAGCAAAGAACAGCAACCCCCTCAAACACACACAAGAACTAGATAGATAGATAGATAGATAGATAGATACTTTATTAATCCCAAGGGGAAATTCATATAATCCAGCAGCATCATACTGATACAAAAAACAAAAAAAAAAATTAAATTAAAAAGTAATAAAAATGCATGTAAAAACAGACAATATCTTTGAATAATGTTAGCGTTTACTCCCCCGGGTGGAATTGAAGAGTCGCATAATGTGAGGGAGGAACGATCTCCTCAGTCTGTCAGTGGAGCAAGACAGTGACAAAAGTCTGTCACTGAAGCTACTCCTCTGCCTGGAGATGACACTGTTCAGTGGATGCAGTGGATTCTTCATGATTGACAGGAGTTTGCTTAATGCCCGTCGCTCTGCCACAGATGTTAAAATGTCCAACTTTATTCCTACAATAGAGCCTGCCTTCTTAACAAGTTTGTCCAGGCGTGAGACGTCCTACTTATTTATGCTGCCTCCCCAGCACACCACCAGCGTAGAAGAGGGCACTCACCACAACTGTCTGGTAGAACATCTGCAGCATCTTATTGCAGATGTTGAAGGATGCCAACCTTCTAAGAAAGTATAGTTGGCTCTGACCTTTCTTACACAGAGCATCAGTATTGGCAGTCCAGTCCAATTTATCATCCAGCTGCACTCCCAAGTATTTATAGGTCTGTACCCTCTGCACACAGTCACCTCTGATGATCACGGGGTCCATGAGGGGCCTGGGCCTCCTAAAATCCACCACCAATTCCTTGGTCTTGCTGGTGTTCAGGTTTAAGTGGTTTGAGTCACACAATTTAACAAAGTCCTTGATTAGCTTCCTGTACTCCTCCTCCTGCCCACTCCTGATGCAGCCCACAATAGCAATGTCATCAGCAAACTTTTGCATGTGGCAGGACTCCGAGTCATATTGGAAGTCTGATGTATATAGGCTGAACAGGACCGGAGAAAGTACAGTCCCATGTGGCGCCCCTGTATTGCTGAACACAATGTCAGACCTGCAGTTCCCAAGATGCACATACTGAGGTCTGTCTGTAAGATAGTCCACAATCCATGCCACCAGGTGTGAGTCTACTCCCATCTCTGTCAGCTTGCCCCTAAGGAGCAGAGGTTGGATGGTGTTGAAGGCGCTAGAGAAGTCCAAAAACATAATTCTTACAGCACCACTGCCTCTGTCCAGGTGGGAAAGGGATCGGTGTAGCATATAGATGATGGCATCCTCCACTCCCACCTTCTCCTGGTATGCAAACTGCAGAGGGTCGAGGGCGTGGTGGACCTGTGGCCTCAGGTGGTGAAGCAGCAGCCGCTCCATGGTCTTCATCACATGCGACGTCAGAGCGACAGGCCAGAAGTCATTCTGCTCACTAGGACGTGATACCTTACTACAGGAAAGAAGAAAAATGTTTGACTTTGCAAAAGTAATTGAGCAGTCCAAGTCACAGTGAGGCATTGTACAGGTTTGCTGCTGTTGGTATAAAGGAGTCCCCAGTAGCGTTTCTTGACACATTTCTGCTGAATGATTCATTGGCTGAAAGTCCTCAGTGTTAGTGTATCAAGAGGAGAATGTGCAGAATTGTTCATAATGGCACGCAGTTTTGTTTACATTTCACTCCTCTGCTACTACCTCTGTGGAGTCCAGAGTGTGTCCCATAACTGAGCCTTCCCTTTTTATTAGCTTGTTGAATCAGTGGGCCTCTCTTGAAGTGATGTTACCAGCCAAGCACACCAAACATAGAAAATTGCACTGGCCATCACAGAGTTATAGAGGATGTGAAGGATGTCACTTCTCACATTATCCTGGGATATATACATTTTTGTACTGGAAATGCACTTTCAAAAAGATGATTAAAGTATTTCCCAATCTAAAGCCGTGGATGAACAACCACGTGCGGGCTTTTCTGAGAGAACGAGATATGGGTTCCAGGGCAGGTGATACACCAGCACACAAAGCAGCACGTGAGTCTCAAGAGAGCCATCCAAAAGGCCAGGTGCAAATATAAATATAGCACATCGAGAAACACTTTGTGGACAACAACCCCCGAAGTATGTGGAAGGGAATCAAAAAACTGACGGCCTATAAGACAGCACTCTGCCCAATATCGATGACATAGATCTTCCTAATGCCTTGAGCCAGTTTTTTGCCCGCTTTGACACTGAATACAGTGGAGCGTCTCTCTACACTACTAATATCAGTACGTGAATAGTCACTGGTCTTACAGTGCCACCAGGTGAGATCCACCCTTCAAAAGGTCAATTTGCTCTAACATCCATAATCATGAAGTGTTTCAAGAGACTGGTGCTTTCCTATATCAGGTCTATTATTCCTCTGTATCTGGATAAGCACCAGTTTGCTTATCGGTCAAACCGTTCTACAGATGATGCCATGTTGATTGCACTTCATGTACTGTACCTCTGTCACACTTCGAGCAACCAAACACCTATGTGGGAATATTATTTGTAGACTTTAGTTCTGCATTTAACACTATTATACCTCACAAACTGAGAAACAAACTTAGCAACTTAGGCCTGGGCAACTCTCTCTGCTCTTGGGTATTGGAACTTCCTCACAAATAGGCCACATAGTGTCAGGATTATAAATATCGTTTCATCCATGGTAATACTGAACACAGGTTCTCCACAGGGATGTGTATTGAGCCCAATGCTCTTTACCCCATGACATACGACTCCACCCCAATAAACCCATCAAATACAATAGTGGAGTTTGCTGGTGACACCACAGTAGTCAGATTAATCTCGGATGACAATGAGACAGCCTACAGGATGGAAGTGGCACACCTTTCTGAGTGGCGTATCAATAATAATCTGATCCTTAATATCAGCAAGGCAAAGGAAATCATTGTAGACATCAATAAAAAAGGGCAAAGAACACCTCTGCTTTCATATTCATGGTGATGCAGTGGAATGTGTGAAGAGTCTTAAGTTCCAAGGAGTCTACTGTACAAAACAAAGGATCTCACTTGGTCTCGTAAACATCTCTTATCTGGTGAGAAAACCTCAACAACAACTGTACTTTCTCAGGAAGCTGAAACAGACTCATCTACCTCAGTAGCTTTTAATCAATTTCTACCATAGTGCAATAGTATGTATCCTCTTCCTCTGCATGATTGTATGGTATGTCAGCTGCACAATTACAGAATGGAAGGAGCTACACCGTGCAGCGAATTATTGGGGAAGACCTCCTAAACATGGGCACCATCTATGCTAGCCGACTTCAGACAAAAGCTTGCAGGATTATGAGAGACACAACACATCCAGGCCACCATCTCTTTACCCTGCTGCCGTATGGAAAGAGGTTTGGGGCAATCAGATCACACACTAACAGGCTGAGAAATAGCTTTTTTCATAGAGAACTCTCCAAACCCAATACTCCTCCAGTTTACAGCAACTGTAATATAAACATAAAATATACAACATAGACACCCACATATAGACACATTTTACCTTCACATTAATCACGCATACAAGGAATTTATTCTTAAGCAATATCTATTGACACTTTAAATACATTTCTTTAAGTTGTACATAATTAATGTGATTTTCTATATAGCAATTGAATATATGCTGCTATCTTCATTACTTTTCCTCTTTACCTGAATAACCTGAATAATTGTCTTAGTGTAGTACTTTATTGTTACTTTTTTAGTGCTGCACATGGAAAGTTGTCATCAGAATTTTGTTGCACGAAAGTATAATGACAAATAAATAAACTCTAAAGGAAAAGCCTGCTCCACCTCTTCTTATACAGCTGTGTTCCGAGACCAGCCCAACCTGTCATTGCTGTGGACCCCACCAAGTACTTCTCACAGTGCACCACCTCTACTTCCATCCCCTGAATAATGACTGGACACAGAGGAAGTAGTAAGCAGAGAACTACTATTTATAAAGTTTGTGTCTTCAAACAGATAGTCTGTAATTTGACGTCAGGCTGGTAGGGGATGCCATGTTCTGAGATGGTCCTGGTGTTAGGATGTTCAAGTTGTAGTGCATTGTTGTACGTTTCAGCAGCTGCTTGTGTGTTCATGCTGTAAAGGCAGCACACTGGCTAATGGGCATGAGTAAGACTGGTGAGCAAATGCAATGTTTGCAATGTACTGTATGATCCTTGGTAAAGTTAACACCTCGTTTGAGCTCATTGTTTCTGTTATATTTAACTATTTGAACACTGAAAGCCAATTATTAAGTCTTAGGTAAACATGTTAATATTTTAAATAAACAAAGGACCATTGCTGCCAAGCAAGTTCAGTAAGGCACACTTTGCTGCCATCTAGTGAATAAGTATTGCTTTTAATTTAGTATTATTTTAGCTGATAGGTAGATAGATAGATAGATAGATAGATAGATAGATAGATAGATAGATAGATAGATAGATAGATAGATAGATAGATAGATAGATACTTTATTATGTGTTGAAAACTACTCACACCTATTATATGTTTACATAGATATAAAGAAATAAAAGGATTTTTTATTACCAGTTCTAAATAATGATAATAATAATAGATTTGAACTATATTTTTTAGTGCCAGTTCCAAATAATAATAATTATAATACATTTTATTTATATTCTTTATTATAAGTTCCAAATAATAATAATAGATTTTATTTATAACACTTTTCTTAACCCAAATTGGTGAAATTTATAACAAAAAAGTAGAATAAAAATATAAACCAAGTAGTAAATTAAAAAATGATATGTAACATATAGTACCATATACAGACAAAGCAGAATAATAAAACAGAATACAACATAAGATTGTGCAAATAAAATCCAAGTAAAAGAAAGACAAGTGTAACAGTTGTTTTGACTTTGCCAAAGATAATTGAGCAGTCCAAGTCGCAGTGAGGCATTGTACAGGTTTGCTGCTGTTGGTATAAAGGAGTCCCAGTGTAACAGTTGTTAAAATCCCTAAAAGCTCTCTTGAACAAATATGTTTTCAGCAGTTTCTTAAAGCAGTAAAGAGTTTGGGAACATCTGACACCAACTGTCAGGGAGCATGACAAGAAAAAACTCCCTCCATCATGGAATTAAGTTTGTAAAGTGGCTGCTGCAGGGTGAGAGAGCTAGCAGATCAGACAAACAACACAATAGAATGTAATAATTATACATATATGTACAACCCCAATTCCAATGAAGTTGGGACATTGTGTAAAACGTAAATAAAAACAGAATACAATGATTTTCAAATCCTTTTGAACCTATATATAATTGAATACACTACAAAGACAAGTTGTTCAATGTTCAAACTGATAAATTTTATTGTTGCTTTGCAAATCTTCACTCATTTTGAATTTGATGCCCGCAACACGTTCCAAAAAAGCTGTGACAGGGGCATGTTTACCACTGTGTTATATCACCTTTCCTTTTAACAACACTCAATAAGTGTTTGGGAACTAACGACACTAATTGTTGAAGCTCTGTAGGTGGAATTCTTTCCCATTCTTGCTTGATATATAACTTCAGTTGCTCAACAGTCTGAGATCTCTGTTGTCATATTTGGCGCTTCATAAAGCGGCACACATTTTCAATGGGAGACAGGTCTGGACTGCAGGCAGGCCAGTCTAGTACCCGCACTCTTTTACTACGAAGCCACGCTGTTCTAACACATGCAGAATGTGGCTTTGCATTGTCCTGCTGAAAAAGATGTCACTTAGATGGCAGCATATGTTGCTCCAAAACCTTTCAGCATTAATGGTGCCTTCACAGATGTGCAACTTACCCATGCCAAGGGCACTAACACACCCCCATACCATCACAGATGCTGGCTTTTGAACTTTACGCAGATAACAATCCAGATGGTCCTTTTCCTCTTTGGCCCAGAGGACATGACATCCATGATTTCCAAAAACAATTTGAAATGTGGACTCGTCAGACCACAGCACACTTTTCCACTTTGCGTCAGTCCATCTCAGATGAGCTCGGGCCCAGAGAAGCCAGCGCCGTTTCTAGGTGTTGTTGATATATGGCTTTCGCTTTGCATGGTAGAGTTTTAACTTGCACTTGTAGATGTAGCGACGAACTGTGTTAACTGAGAATGGTTTTCTGAAGTATTCCTGACCCCATGTGGTAATATCCTTTACAGAATGATGTCGGTGTTTAATGCAGTGGTCGCCTGAGGGATCGAAGGTCACGGGCATCCAGTGTTGGTATTCGGCCTTGCCGCTTACTTGCAGAGATTTCTCCAGATTCTCTGAATCTTTTGATGATATTATGGACAGCAGATGATGAAATCCCTAGATTCCTTGCAATTGTACGTTGAGAAACGTTGTTCTTAAATTGCTGGACTATTTGCCCCCACAGTTGTTCACAAAGTGGTGTTCACAAAGTGGTGAACCTCGCTCCATCCCTGCTTGTGAACGACTGAGCCTTTTGGGGATGCTGCTTTTATACCCAATCATGACAAACACCTGTTTCCAATTAACCTGTTCATGTGTGGAATGTTCAAAACAGGTGTTTTTTGAACATTCTTCAACTTTCCCAGTCTTTTGCTGCTCCTGTCCCAGCTTTTTTGGAACGTGTTGCAGGCATCAAATTCAAAATGAGTGAAGATTTGCAAAACAACAATAAAGTTTACCAGTTTGAACATTAGATATCTTGTCTTCGTAGTGTATTCAATTGATTATAGGTTGAAAAGAATTTGCAAATCATTGTATTCTGTTTTTATTTATGTTTTACACAACGTCCTAACTTCATTGGAATTGGGGTTGTATATATATATATATATAGTGTATGTATGTGTTAGTGTATGTATACTGTCTATATATTGTAAGAAATGGCCGGCAGCTCAACCTGGCCGGGACACCCCGGATATGGAAGGATGGGCGAAGGTAGCTTCTTTATTGCGCTGCCTTCCCCAAGACGCTAAATGGCAGCTTCCGTGGAGTATAACCAGGCCCAGTTCTAGAGGCAAAGCCGCCATCATGCCATTTAATTTCAGCCACCCTCTCACCCTATAATACCTTCACTTGTTTTCTAAACCAGTGTATTTAAAATGAAAAAATTTCGCAATTTCCTTAATGTCAAAAAAAATTAAAGAAAATTTCTTTGTAGGTAGGAGAGAAAAGCCAAGCAAAATGACACCTTTTATCGGCTAACTAAAAAGATAACAGTATACAAGCTTTCGAGGCAATTCATGCCCCTTCTTCAGGCAAGATGTATTCATTCGTAGGTAGACGAAAACTTGACTTATGCATTTAATGAATCGGCGACAAGTTTAATTAAGTCATCAGTAAAATTCCAATAAACAGTAAAAAAACACAATGTTTGATGACTGATGTGCTGCGTACTTGAGCTGCCACAATTCACGTGTTGTGCCTTGCCCGTTTTTCTTTGAAACAAGTTACCGATATTCGTGGTGGAAAAGATTAGCCCCATGCCAAGCCTGCACGACCGACAGGACCAGGCCTGAAAAAAGAAACCGACTCATCAATTTCCTGGACATGTGCATTTTTACAGCACAGTGTCCCCGTCACTGCCTATGGGGTCCACATTCAGACCACAGGACAATCGCCCCCTGCTGGCCTCCCTAATACCTCTTCCAGCACCAACCCAAGCTTTTCCTAAATGGTCTCTCATCCAAGTACTGGTCAGGACCAAACATGTTTAGCTTCAGGTGGATAACCTGTTCTGACGTGAAGGTGGTATGCCTGCAGTTAGGTTTCACAAGGCCACAAATGTAACGAGGGGCTGTGTCATGGACTGTTTTGTGTGGAAGAAGAAGAATCTTCAATGTAATGAGTTCATGAACAGGGAGCCAGTGTAAAAGTGAAAGTATAAGCGTGATGTGATTACGAGTGTGAGTTACAATCCGAGCAGCACAGGTTTGCACATACTAGAGCTTCTTAAGAGAATTTGCTGATACTCTAAGCGAGAGGTGATAAAGGCATGAATTTATTGTTGTAATGGCAGCTTGTGAGAGAAATGGTTGAAGTCTTGCCATATTACAAAGCTAAAAGAAGTAAATTTTGGTAATGCTTTAATTGTTTGCCTCAAATGTGAACCGACCATCCAAAATATCGCCAATGCTATGGGCAATAAAGGTAGATAATTCCCGAATACTATAAACAGACAGACTTCAAAAGTTTTAACTCATGCAAAATTGAGAGAAAAAAGTTTGTGATATTAATAAAAGCCAATGCTGTAAAAAATGTGAAAATTGTTAACTGAAAAAAGTTAAAATTTCATGGTGCATGTCCTGCATAATCACATATCCGTTATCCAGTTGTATGATGAAAATATCTAATACACATGCTTTTGTGCTAAAATGTTGTTAAAAAGTCAGCACACATCATACACTGAAAATGAAGCCTTCCTCTTCTTCTTCTTGTTTTACTGTCAGTTGGCAAACAACATTTTGGTGCGTTACCTCCACCACCTGGTATGGAGTGTGGGTCAGAAGGTTCTCAATGCTGTTTTCTGTCACTCAACTTAGTGTCCTTCAGAAATTGTAATATACATACATAGCATGTATCCTTTGATTTCTTCAGCAAAATATCTTCCAAAATAAGATTCATTTTTAGTTCCTTGTGGTTTTCTACTGAAATGTTCCTGTCCTCATCATACCTCCAACATTGTAATATTACATGTTCTACTGTTTCTGCCTTTCCACTATATTAAGGTGACCATCCGTCCCCGTTTTTCCGGGGACAGCCCCCACTCAGAAACATGTCCCCGTTTTGTCCCCGGCTTCAGCTGGTTCACTTTTTTGAATGTATCTCATCACCACGATAATATGAACTCGGCGCGCGTGCGCGGTGTTTTGACGGCGGTTATGCTTTACCGCGTCCTGCAACTTTGGCGAGAAGTCACGTGATAAGCTTTCCCTTTGTACTCTGTAGTGCTTAGAGACTGTAGTCTAGCCCAGCCCCCCGTGTCCCCGGATTGGCCCACCTTAACTATATCCACGTAAGTATGTATGATGTTTCCCTATCCTGTAAAGTAAACTGTTCAGACCAGTGTGTCCAAATCTTCGTTCATCGCTTCTATTTCTCCCTGTACATCTCATTTGTCCCACTTTCCTCAGAGCTCTGCAATACCACCGTCCCTTCTTTTCTTCCTCCCATTGTTTCTGACACTTTTCCTTCATCATTTGTTTAACAATACTTCTCACTTCAGATTTACTTAAACCAACTACTAACTGTATTTGTTCGTATTTTGTAGATTTGTTTGTCATTTATTCTGCAATTTCATTACCTTTAATACCAATATCAGCTGGGATTCATAAAAGATTCATGAGACCCACCTTTTATATTCAATAAGAGAAACTGAAAACTAAGATTCTGTTTTAATATTCTAAATGTTTTATGTTGTAATTTAATTACTTTATCACACTCTTTTGTCCACCATGGCACAATCCTTTTTTTATTCCCGCTTATACTCCCCAACTTCTTAATGGACTGTTCAGCACCTTCTAGAATAGCTTTACAGGCAGAAGAATTAAATATATCAACCTCATCATTCATATCCACTTTCTGCATTTCTTGTTCAGTGACACACCAACAATTCTCCCAATCAGCCTCTCTAAAGAACCATTTCTGTACTTCATCAATACCATTATCTACACCCACATGTACTTTACTGTAGTTACTATTTAGTTGCTATCCAAGAGCATAATGTTACGTGAGTTGCCTGATTTATTTATAACAAAACACCGACTGAAAAAAAACAAAGGGCGATAAGTTCATTAAGCAGCATTAAAACACTAGGAGCAAATCCTACGATGGCTACCTTCTTCAGACGAACGCTTCCCAGAGCGACCGCAGCGAAGACTCCAACACAAACGCTGGTCTCTGTGAATAGCAGCAGGAGCGGCTGGACCAGTGGAAGCCATTGGGCGGGGCACCCGTCAATCATTATTTATTCACCAATCACCCGTGGACTGTGGCGTTACAGTACCTCTGAAATTAAATTCGAGATACGCTTGTGATCAGTGAATTTCGAATACAGAATGTTTTCAGTAATTCAAATTTGCGTTATCTATATAAAACGCAAGTCATCGATGAGACAAATTTACATGCTTCGTTTAGATAACTTCACATACTTTAACTTGATGGTTCGTTTATCGACCGCCACACGTTTTTTTTTTAATTTTAATCTATGAACGACTAAAATTAAAAATATAATCAAAGTAACTGGTTACAAATTATCCATGTATTAAAAAAAAAATCTTCAAAAACATCCGACGAGGATGGGATTCGAACCCACGCGTGCAGAGCACAATGGATTAGCAGTCCATCGCCTTAACCACTCGGCCACCTCGTCTGCTTCGGAAATGAAAAGTGAAATCGCCATACATAACAGTGACGAATTATAAATATTTAAATGAAATAAATGTAAATAATTTACTGATTCAAACAGTCGATTAAAATAAGATAATAATATGTCGAATTACATTCTTTACCTAATAAATTATGTCACGTGAGAAAGACGTATTAAACATGATTGTAGCGTAGAAGGGCAGTCCCGAAGACTCCTGCATTTATTATTGTATGAATCCGACAGTGTATCGATAATCAAGAGCATTAAAATCACACAAAGATCAGCAGAATCAGGCTGCTGTTCACAGTTTGCGTGTGACCTGTTTAATTGTTCATCACTCACGACTACGATGTGACCTTCAGGCGCCGCCAAGTCCTTCTCGAGTTTTCGATTTCCGACTTAATCAAAGCTGATAATGACAGGATCTGCGTCCTCAGACGCTTCACACACAAGTTCCAAAGTTCAGTCCTGGGGTATGTCTGCGACCACTTTTACAAATAAATGGTTCAGTCTTACTTCCAAATGATCGAAAGGTTTAATTGGTCATATTCTGTTCTTACTTGCGATCTAATAATTATAAAAGGGCTTAAATGATTACAACAAAATAAAGAGCAACATCTTGAAAAGAAAGAAAGAGGACAATAATTGATATCACACACACAAATGTTCGCTGTGTTCCCCTAAAAATTTAGCAAATTCATGTTTGGAGTGAAACAAAAAAGGCAGGAACTGGGAAACAGCAGCTTGTTTAATTTAGGCAGGAGTTTAGTTGGAAGCAGAAGACGGTTGGGATGAGTATCTGCAGTGAAGGTGGTCTGCAGGACTGAACTTGAGGACCACTTAGTTAAGCCTTTTCTTATTAAGTAACCCTCAAATGAATGTAACATTGAAGTAGCTGCTCTAACATTCAGGCTCATTTGCACCTTTGTCTTCACTGCTCATCATTTCTTCTTCTTTTTCTTTCGGCTTCTTCCATTTAGGCGTTATCACAGCAGTCATCAATCTCCATCTATTGCTATCTTTTACATCAGTATCTACCACACCGACTGCTTTCATGTTGTCCCTCACCACACCCATAGACCTCCTCTTTGGCCTTCCTCTTTTCCTCTTGCCTGGTGGTCCCAGTGTACCCCTCCTGTCCCCTCTGCATGTGCCCACACCTTCTCTCACTTGGTCACCAAACTGTCGTACCTGTGTTGTACCTCTAATACTGTGTACTCATTTCTAATATATACTCGTACCATCTTCAACTCTGCCACTTCCAGCTCTTAACTGCTCATCATTCAATCTTAAGGGAGCAAACGGCACGGGAAATAGTTAATTAAAAAGAATACGGTAAAAGAAAGTTACTATTTAAAGATATGGCAAAAAATGAAGATTTCTGAATTTTGTTTACATGTAAATATACTAGCACATATTTCTGAATGCAAAATATGAGCAGAACACGACTAATACAAGAAGTTGATTATTATTTAGAAGTAAGTCTGAACACTTTATTTGTGAAAGTGGCTGGAATGAAAACCACAGCCATAAAGGTACCCCGGGATTGAACTTGGGAACTCCTGCTTACAGCGATGGGACATTATTATTATTATTATTATTCTAGATATCATTCTGCCAAAACCTCCATAAAACAATTTTGTTTTTATTTACAAACCGGATTCCAAAAAAATTGGCACACTAAACAAATTGTGAATAAAAACTGAATGCAATGATGTGGAGATGGCAAATGTCAATATTTTATTTGTAATAGAACGTAGATGACAGATCAAACGTTTAATCCGAGTAAATGTATCATTTTTAAAAGAAAAATATGCTGATTCAAAATTTCACGGTGTCAACAAATCCCAAAAAAGTTGGGACAAGTAGCAATAAGAGGCTGGAAAAAGTAAATTTGAGCATAACGAAGAGCTGGAAGACCAATAAACACTAATTTGGTCAATTGGCAACATGATTGGGTATAAAAAGAGCTTCTCAGAGTGGCAGTGTCTCTCAGAAGCCAAGATGGGTAGAGGATCACCAATTCCCACAATGTTGCGCAGAAAGATAGTGGAGCAATATCAGAAAGGTGTTACCCAGCGAAAAATTGCAAACACTTTGCATCTATCATCATCAACTGTGCATAACAATCATCCGAAGATTCAGAGAATCTGGAACAATCTCTGTGCGTAAGGGTCAAGGCCGTAAAACCATACTGGATACCCGTAATCTCCGAGCCCTTAAACGACACTGCACCACAAACAGGAATGCTAGTGTAAAGGAAATCACAGAATGGGCTCAGGAATACTTCCAGAAACCATTGTCAGTGAACACAATCCACCGTGCCATCCGCCGTTGCCAGCTGAAACTCTACAGTGCAAAGAAGAAGCCATTTCTAAGCAAGATCCACAAGCTCAGGCGTTGTCACTGGACCAGGGATCATTTAAAATGGAGTGTGGCAAAATGGAAGACTGTTCTGTGGTCAGACGAGTCACGATTCGAAGTTCTTTTTGGAAATCTGGAACGCCATGTCATCCGGACCAAAGAGGACAAGGACAACCCAGGTTGTTATCAACGCTCAGTTCAGAAGCCTGCATCTCTGATGGTATGGGGTTGCATGAGTGCGTGTGGCATTGGCAGCTTGCATGTCTGGAAAGGCACCATCAATGCAGAAAAATATATTCAGGTTCTAGAACAACATATGCTCCCATCCAGACGTCATCTCTTTCAGGGAAGACCCTGCATTTTTCAACAAGATAATGCCAGACCACATTCTGCATCAATCACAACATCAGGGCTGCTTAGGAGAAGGATCCGGGTACTGAAATGGCCAGTCTGCAGTCCAGATCTTTCACCTATAGAGAACATTTGGCGCATCATAAAGAGGAAGGTGCGACAAAGAAGGCCCAAGACGATTGAACAGTTAGAGGCCTGTATTAGACAAGAATGGGAGAGCATTCCTATTTCTAAACTTGAGAAACTGGTCTCCTCAGTCCCCAGACGTCTGTTGAGTGTTGTAAGAAGAAGGGGAGATGCCACACAGTGGTGAAAATGGCCTTGTCCCAACTTTTTTGGGATTTGTTGACACCATGAAATTCTGAATCAACATATTTTTCCCTTAAAATGATACATTTTCTCAGTTTAAACTTTTGTTCCGTGATTTATGTTCTATTCTGAATAAAATATTAGAAGTTGGCACCTCCACATCATTGCATTCAGTTTTTATTCACGATTTGTATAGTGTCCCAACTTTTTTGGAATCTGGTTTGTACATCATTTTATCCTTTTCATATATCACTAGACATTATTTTTATTATCAAAGCAAATTATTGCAGTATAACTAAAATAATGTGCTTGAAAAATGAATGCAATAATGCTTAGAGACTTATCCAGTAGTCAGCTCCTGTAATCCGTTGCCAGTTTGACCCAAACTGATGCCAGGCTGCCGTTCATTAAACTGGTCAAGTATCAGCTTTGCTCAGGTCACTTTTTTGATAGGCCTTAGTAATTTGTATTCCTGAGCTGAAAGTATGGAGTACAGAAATAAATAATTGAACCCTTTGATTTCTTCGACTCAATGATTTTTGTTTTTTTTGTTATTTCTGCTGGCTCATCTAGCCAGTACAACCTTTCTATTTTGGCAACACATTGTTTCATTTTGAATCACATTGCCAAAGACACTTTGCTCAGTAGTGGTCTTCAAAGAAACATCAATGCAAGGATGTGAAAGCTGTTCTTTCATGTGGTCGGAAGTAGTTGCTTTGCTAGCATCAGCACTTACTGGGGTCTTGGCCAAAGCACCCGGACAACAGGTGGGTCCACCTTGGAGTCTTCGTGTACTGTTGACATCGGGAAGGGGGTTTGTATTATCACAGAGAAACCAGGGCCAGCTTAGAGAAGTGCAGCGGCTATTGGCATACATGCATATATAACAGGAGAGTGGCTCTCGAAAATCAGGGGCTAAAGTCCCAAAAGTCTTCATATCCCCCCACCGAATCTCTGGTCAGAAGTTTCAACTAATTTTCCATTTCCTCGATTGGTGCCGTGCATTTCTGTTTCTTGCATTCTGTATCAGTCGGCGTGTTTGTCTGCTGCTCAGTTGCTCTGTACTCAGAAATATTTCTTGCTTAGCGTCTTGTCTGCTTATATGACGGAGTTATGTGTCCCCACAATATGCTACATATAAACAACAGTAAACTCTTCACACTACTGTCGGCCTGCATTCCTCGTTCTTGCTTTCTTATCCCATACCGGACACTCAGCGGTTGGCGCCACTGTCCTTCTTCTTCTTCTTATGTATTCTTCTTGGTATTGTCAAATACAGGGGGTCCTTGGTTTACAACATCTCGACGTACGTTTCGAGTTTACAACGCTCACTCCCATAAAATCTTAAAAAAATTGAGATGTGAGCAGGAATAAATGTGTTTTTTTTACACTCATTTTTTCTGTTCCTACAGTACAGTATATTTAGGTCCTTTTCCTTTTTCTGTGGCCTAGTTGTGTTTTTATGTTCTAAATTATGATTTTGCAAATGTGTTAGGATAGGTAAGTGACTTAGGCTAGGGTGTGTTTCGACTTGCACCAAACTGTTGTAGGAACGGGACTGTGTCGTAAGCCGAGGACCCCTTGTAATTGGCCTCTGTAATTTGCTTGGCGCTCAGCAGATGTCACTGCTCTTGGTTGTGCTGTTATGAACTCACAACAACAGGTCACTTTGCCAAGGTTGCTGCTCTGGATTTTTTTTTTTTTTTTAATTTCCAGAACATCTTATGCGAATCTCATACCAAATGGCATGTAACAGATACATGGGCATTACATGGTGCACTGCAAACATTAACGCTGAGGTCTCTATTGCTTACTTGGATTTAGCACGCTACTTTCTTATATTTTCCACAGTAATCTTGTTCTTTTAACCATGGCGGCGGCAGCAGCACTGTGTTACTTGACAAAGTTCTGCAGGTTTGTTTTTGTACATTTGATTTCCCAGTAAGGTAGAATAGCAATATGCATTATTTTATTCATCATTTATTCATTTATTTTATTCATCAGCAACACATTTTTTGCACAACTGCACCACCCACTCTGTGTATTTATCTTCTGGAAAGTCCTTTACGGTGAAAACTGAAATGCTTGTTTGTGGTAAAGTAAAATAAGTCCGATGTAATTTTTGTAATAACTCCTGTCTACTGGACCATCGATTTAGTTTGGACAGCATGTGTGTGTTTGTTAAAGTAATACTTTACCTTTATTTCTGAATGTACTGTACATAAAAATCTAAATAGCCTGACACAACAAATCTCTACAAATTAGTATTTACAGAATGAACACGAGGCATTTGAGTCCTGAGAATTTCAAAATAAAGTAAAAAAGTGCGAGCGTGAAATCAAGTTCGCAACAGCCAGCAAAATATTACAAAGGTGTATTTAAATTAAAAAAAACAACAATTATTTAAGTTAGCAAGTGATATTTATTAACAAACAAACAAAAAAAAAATTCTACACAGAAATTCAGCGTAAACTTCAGTTCTCCTTTCTGGAAATCGAATTCCCACAATGCTTCAAAAAGTCTAGGAGACCAACACCCCTGCACTACTTTTGGCCCCTCCGCCTTCTTCCCGATTAGCTGATGTGGATTTTGCTGCTCCTTCATCTTCCCCAACTAATCGGATGTTGTAACGCTCCCGGTAGTCATTGAGCTCTTGACCTTTCGTCTGCATTTGGGTGTTTAGAGACTCTACTATTCTAGAAATCTGCAAGATAAAAGAACAAGACCAAAATCAGGATGTTTCTGAAGGCATGCAAGGTCATCAATACATATAAAAATGACTTCAAAATAGACATCATTCAGAAAAGCAATGTACACGAGAAATATGTCACGTTTTGTTCATTTCTACTTTGACTTGGTTATAGAGGCGGCAGGAGCAGAGTCATGGGTGTAACTGCAGTAATGTATGCCATGATCCTTAGCTTAGGTCAGACTTTGAATTAATAAAAGCAAAAACACCTTTATAGCTGAAAAGAAGTGACGCATCGCACTAAAGAGACTAACAATTGTTCTGTAGTAAAAACAAGACATTTAAATGTTGTGATGGATGGACCTCACGTCCTTACCGGACCAAGTGACCAGTGTAATGAATGGTCAGGAAGAGAGGCACTGCAGCAGCTGGTGCACTGGATGGGAATCCCTTACCCGGCTTGTCCTGAGTGGAGAAGTGTTCTACCCAGTCCTTTTCCCAGTAGGGAGGCCAGAAGAAGAAATGTGAGACAGTGACAGACGGCCTCCCTTGTGCAGGTCATACCTCATACACTGGGTGGCAGCATTCCTTATGGCGAGCCCTAAAATAAATAGACACTAGCAAGGAAGCATGGGAGTTGTCATCCCATAGAACCACTCTGTTGGTTACCAGGGAGGAAAAGGAAGAGAAAGTAGGCTGTATTGGAAAGAAAACCTGTGCAAAGGTACTCTCTTTAATAAAAGGGATGCTATGAACCCGGGTCTGAGTCCTGTGTAGTTGTGTCAGGGGGCCGGGGCTTAGTTACACCCCTACCTAGTGTCCACAACGTTAATTTTAACATCACTGTTAAGTCATTACTCTTAGATTGCAGTTTGACTCCTCATTGGGAGGACTCCTGGGTGGAATTTTCATGTTCTCCCTCTGTGTTCAAGTGGGCCTCCTCTAAGGCCTCGAGTTTTGCCACATGGTCTAAAGTCATACTCGTAAAGGATGAAGAGCTCTAATTGGGAGAAACAATGGTATGTACACAAGTACTGTATGTCTGATGATGGAAGAGCTGGGTACAAACCTTTACTCGGTGAAACACAATCAGAAAAGTGATGGAAGGCATTCATTTTCCCAGGAAAGGCACCAAGATACTTGCACAGAAAGCTTGTCTTATGTCATGACACTCTACAGTATGGTTTAAAAAATCTACTCGGTACTCGGTGTCTGGTCCAGAAAATGTACTCAAGAATCACATTTTGTTTTTCTCTTATTCTCCACTAGCCGAAGCCTGCCATAGCATACGGCAGTGTAAGAATAGGAATGGAAAATGGTGAGAAAGGAATTCAGTATATCAAAGGCTTAGGAAACCACCATCGCAGTATAACGAAAATAGCAAGGAGCGAAACCAATGCCAATGGTCGAGAGAGTACCTCCCTGTACCAGGCTACGGAAAACATAGACATACAGTATATAGATAGACGCCGCATTCACTGTGCTGCCCAGTCGACACGATAAGTCAGCACGTCCATCCTATTGCGAGTGGTAAAAGTGCCTTTTAAACTAATACAGGCAGACGTGGAAACTGGGTATTCTGATGAAAAAACAATAACGTTTTAAACAGTATCGTTTACATACAACAGATTTTGGTGAATCGTTTACATGCAGTTATTTATATCCATTTATACAGTAATAATGGCAATTATTAAAGAATGATAATAATTATTATTATTAAATAATTCCTCCCGTATAAGTAACATTTCTCGGACTGACTTCTTCCATCTCCAAAACATTTCTAGACTTCATCCTGTTCTTACGCAACACAGTACTGAAGTATCGGTTAATGCCCGAGTCACCTCACGTATAGATTACTGTAATGCTATTCTATTTGTCATCCCACAAAAACATATCCATCACTTACAACTTCTTCAAAATTCTGCTGCCAGGATAATAACCTGCTGTTCTAAATCCACTGAACAGATTACACTTATTCTCTCTCTACTTCACTGGCTCCCTGTTAACTACAGAATACAATACAAAATACCGCTCTTAACATTTAAAGCTCTCCACAACCTCACTGATCTCCTACAGACTGACACTCCTCTCGCTCAACTTTCTATACCACACATCAGACTCTGTACTATGGGAGCTCGAGCGTCTCTCCTAGTACTCCTCAACTCGGGAATTCTCGTTCCTCTCATATACGTCAGTTCGATTCAACAACACATTTTAAAACTACCCTCAAAACTTATCTTTTCAAACTGGCATACCAATTGTGAATTTTGCACTGTTACTGCCAGTTATCTTTGTTTGTTTGCTAATTATTGCTGCTTGATTTAGCCTTCTCTTTAGCCTCGAGAGCGATGGTGGACGTGGAAGGGGGATTAGAGATGGCGGGCGTGGCTCTGTCGTGCATTCCCCATGACACGAGAGGAGGGTTAGAGCGGGTGGATGGGGCTCTGTCATGCGTACCCCATGGTCATGGCTGTGAATACTTATGTACATGTGATTTCTCAGTTTTTCTATTTTTAATAAATTTGCAAAAACCTCAAGTAAACTTTTTTCATGTTGTCATATGGGGTGTTGTGTGTAGAATTCTGAGGAAAAAAATGAATTTAATCCATTTTGGAATAAGGCTGTAACATAACAAAATGTGGAAAAAGTGATGTGTTGTGAATACTTTCTGGATGCACTGTATATCCATCTGTCTATCTATCTATCTAGAGTTCTCAAAGTGATCGATATGAACTTTCTAGGGGTCGATAGTTTCAATAAAAAAATCTAGGGGTCGACGACAGCAAAAATAGACCCCCCTTACTACTGCTATTTGTTTGTTACTTCAAAATATCTATGATTCCAGTAGGTACCTAATTAAGAAGTAGAATAATTCAAAAAAGCACTTTTTTGATGAAAACACATTACGTACCAAACTTGCGAACGAAAAGGTAACAAATATTAATAAAAGAGTCACATGTAAGAAGAATGCATGAAAGTACATGTAGCACAAACATGTCTGTGCATTGTCTTATTGAACGTATCAAAGCATTAAAAACCGTTGCATGTCTGCACTTGCTCGCGGTGGGACGAGACGATGGATATTCGATATTAGCAGAATCTATCACTCTTATACGGTCATGCTTTCATAAAACACTAGATACTGGTTTGTTTGATGTGGCATGTACTTATTTGTGATTTGAACTTTGAATATAATTATTTATTGAGGAGCAGTACTATAAAAAAGAAAATTAGAGGACACAGTTTATTCGAGTTTGAACAAAAATCTTCTGTTTCAAGTTAAGTACATACTTTATTGTTTTTTTTATCACAGGGGCTGTCAAAACTGTTTCTTAATAAAAGTTTTTATTCCTTCAGATAATAATATGACTGAACCAAAAAAGAAATGCAGACAGTACAGCTTAGACTATTTGTACTTATTTTGAATTTACATATTGATTTCATAAATCTCAAAAATGTAAAAAAAAAAAAAACTCTGCTTGTAGTTTTTTGCTTTAATTTTTGTTAGTGCAGGTTTCAATATTAAATGTTGCACAAGATAATGCCATATTCCGTAGTCCTTTTATCTTTTTCAATCATTAATTACAAGTGATTAAAATGAAAAGTTCCGATATCTAGTGAAATATTTAATATCGAGTACTGTACAAAATTATTAATTTGAGTAAGTAAAGTAAATGACTAGGGGGTCGACGGTTTTAAAAGTTTTTCGTAAAGGGGTCTGCAGCCGAAAAAAGTTTGGGAACTCTATCTTTAAGGCTTTTAAAATCAACATTTTACACATTAAGGTAATAATATTTCAATAATTCAATAATATTACCAAAACCAGTTAGGAATCTTGTATTAGAAAACCACATCTAGTCATACTAATTTTATTTAAATGGTGTATTAATAGTATTTCTCAGTAGACAGTAGTGCTGGGCGGTGTAACGGTTCATACCAAAAACTGTTTTTTATTTTTGTTATGATATGGATTTTTCTTATGCCACAACACAGGTTTAAATACCCTAAACAACGTTCAGAACGTGGCGCAGTGAGAAACTGTTCAAGTGGGGACCTTTTTCACTGCTGCACCGCTAAACAAGCATGCAACAGAGTACATGCGTTAGTGGAGGTATTGAGCAGTGAAAATGGACAGAGAACATTCCGAAACTGAAGCTGTAGAAGACGATAAAGTTGAACACGATGACACAGAAGAACTTTTACTGAAAAAAGGAGCCGTGCCTGTTGTCTGGAGATACTTTGGATTTAAAAGGTCGGATGTGTATCATTATGTTCAAATGTGTGAATACTGTTTCTATATTACTGGATAATACTGCAAGCCAAGTTGTACTTGTTTTATTTTTTTCAATACAGTGTAATGTACCTGGTTACTGTGTAATAGTGTGACAACATGTTGACTTTATTCTCATAATTTGTCATTAAAGTAGAACATCGTAAACTAAACGTCATCTTAAAATGAGTATTTAATTTACAAAATTTTCCCAAACCCTGTCATAAGTTATGTAGCACATTAAATGCTTTGTGTTAAGTGTTCCCCGAGCCATGTTAATCGCTACGTGCTTCTTAAACTGACTTCCTCTTGCATTAAGAAGAGGCACAGGCAGCGCTCGCCACACACGATACATTAATTTCATGATATTCCTGCTGCCTGAACATTTAGAATGCTAAGATAAGTACTTGATATAATTTGCATGACGAAATGCATTAAAGCATGTGGGGGCACAGTGGCATGGAGGTTGCACTTCTGCCTCGCAGCAAGGGGGTCCCGGGTGTTCCCTGCCTTGAATTTGCATGTTTTTCTGGTGAGTTTACTCGGCATGCTTCAGTTTCCTTTCAAAGTCATGTAGGATGTGGGGTTTTGTTATGCTATATTAACCCTACTAGTGTATGTGTTGCTCGTGTTCACCCTGCGATGTGCTGGCGCCTCATTCAAGATTTGCTCCTGCCTCGCACACAATGCTTTCTGGGATGGGCGCAATCCTGAATGGATGGCATATTCAAACATGTACAACGAAGATATTTTTAAAGTTCTGAACACTCCGTGGTCTAAGTTTATAACTAGTTTTAATTTCACAAAGACGTTTATCGTGTGGTGATTGGTTACTGGAGAAAGAAAAAGGAAGGATAGGAACTAGGGGTTTGGTACGTTAGATAGAGACAGCATGCATGCAATAAAGAAAGCCCGCTCAGAAGAACATTCATTGATTTCCGTGTTCGTGCCTCCGACCACCAGATCACAAACCCAACATTTACAAAATATTTAAGTTAAACCTGTGCGATACCTCGCCTCGTCACACCTGCCATAAAGTTTTCTACACTTAACATACACCACTACTGTGCATGTTTAATACCTGCTTTAATGCATTTCATCATGAAAATGAGATCTAGTATTTATCTTAGCATTCTAAATTTTCAGAGAGCAGGAATATCATGAAGTGAATGGATTCTGTGCGGAGATCGCTGCCTGCACCTGTTAGTGCGGAGGAAGTCAGTTTAAGAGCCGCGTAGTGATTAACAACTGGGTCGGGGAACACTTAACACAAAGCATCTAATGTGCTACATTAACTTATGACGGGGTTTGAGAAAATCTAGTAAATTAAACATTGATTTTAGGATGAAGTTTAGTTTATGACATTCTACTTTAATTATAAAATAAACTATGAGGATAATGTGGAAATGTCGACTTTAATCTTGACATAAACGGCGAGAATAAAGTGGAAATGTCAAGAATAAAGTCGACATTTCCATTTTATTCTCATAGTTTTTTTTCTTCACTGTGACCCTAATATGATTCCGTAGGGCTATACCACAAATCTATACTAATAAAAGGCAAAGCCCTCACTCACTCACTGACTCATCACTAATTCTCCAACTTCCCGTGTAGGTAGAAGGCTGAAATTTGGCAGGCTCATTCCTTACAGCTTACTTACAAAAGTTGGGCAGGTTTCATTTCGAAATTCTACGCCTAATGGTCATAACTGGAAGGTATTTTTCTCCATTAACTGTAATGGAGTTGAGCTGGAATGACGTGGGGGCGGAGTTTCGTGTGACATCATCACGCCTCTCACGTAATCACGTGAACTGACTGTCAACGCAGTGCGTAGAAAACCAGGAAGACCACCAAAAAGCGCTTAAGAAAACATGCATTATATAATTGAGAAGGCAGCGAAACAATAAGAAGCGAGCGAGTGACATATACTACCATATTCATGACTGCTGCTACCTCGAAAGAAAGCAAGGTGTAAACCTAAACTTTAAATTAAGTTCATAGACAGGCTACGCTGGCGTTTCACATGCCCACAGGTAATGCGGGATACAAGTTTAATGAGAGGACGCAGGATATAAACGAGAGTTTTGATCACTTTATAACTAAGTTAAAATTGTAGGTGAAGGGTGTGCTTATGCAAATTCCGAGACTGTGTTTGTGGGGATTGACAGTTAAAGGCGGGTGGGGAGTCACGTCATCATCTCCCTCCCATTCATCTCATTTGGCTCTGAGCTGAGCTCTGCAGCTAACGCCGTCTTCCGAAGCAACTTGGTCAGACTGCCACCAAATACTCACAGAAAAATCCACAAGTTAATACACACGCTGTCTCTATAGAGTTTCTCCACACTGAATCCTCCAGGCACTACTTACAAAAGGTTACATTGACAATCGTGTTACGTTATTTTTAAAATCTTTCCTTTTCTTAGCACAAGCACAGCTGAGAAGCTTGATGCATGTGCTCCATAGCGTTAAAAATAATGCATTTAATCACACTTTGCATTACAAGCACAGGGGAGCTTTTGTCAATGCATGATTTCCTGGTACACCGATTACTTTGATCAGCGCACCCAGATTCATTTTACCCTCGCACCACCTTAGTTTGAGAAGAAGCATGAAAAAATATGAGGTTAACACAGAAAAACAGATCACCAATTCAAGCTTTATGAATAATCGATTCGCCATCAATAATTGTTTTGGTAAAGCCATCCTCCTTCCATTTTATAATTTTTCCGCCACTAGCCGTGATTAAATGAGCGGTAAATAAAGTAAGAGCAAAGCGAGGGTGACTTATTTAGGCAGGCATATATATGACAGCAACACTCATGACAATGTCAATCATGTTACGTTATTATTAAAATGTTTCCTTTTCTTTTTCATTACTTCTTTAACACACTAATTCTCCGCTGCGAGGCGCGGGTATTGTGCTATATATATATAATATATGAATGACCTCCAAAGAGCGCTGAGACTTTTGATATCATGAACGTGTCTGCAAAAACTGTGGTCTCCTGCCCTGCAAAAGTCGAGCAGCCAGCGCGTGCATAGCTGTGCCGGCCTTTGAGACGCTGACTGCGCTTCTGCCTTAAGTCAAAGTGAGCACTTTTAATTTTTTCATCCTCCCCTGCGCTATAGCCCAGACAAGTGCAAACACGGGACCCCTTTTCTACACCACGGCAAAATAATATTAAGGCGATTCACACTTTCTTTTGCACGTATACGATTATGAGGTTCTCACCCGGATTATGAAGACACGCACACGAGTAGAGGACTGACAGTGCCATCACAGCCGATTAATGGCGAGGGCGTCTCACCAGTCTACACAAGACCCACGCGACTGTCCCAAAAGGCGATCATAACGTCAGCGAACACATCTCTCTATACTATATAAAAGAAAAAGGCAACTTTCCTTTCTTTACAACTTTTTTCCTTTTATCCCAAACTAAAGCCTTTCTCGCTTAACACTGCAGAGGACACAAAACTAATTTTCTTTAAATGCCGGTAAGGCACATTACCAGAGGCACAAATTTGAACGTTCACATAGAAAATGTAATTTCTATACCACAGCCGTCGTGTAGCGCCTTTCAAAAGGGATCTACTACCGAGAGATGATCCATATATATTTTAGCTGCTGTTAGTTACTTACCTGTTGTGTTACACAGTCTTTAAAATGTAGTTTACCCAAACCACTCCAGTAGTGCTCAATGTACCTGTACTTCTTAAAGCGTTAATGTTTTACTGTTTAATAACTTATAGACTATATTTTATTATTTCTCCCTTGCACTCAGTGACCAAAGCTATACACACACATATATAAAAGCTATACACACAAGTATATGTATGTGTATATATATAATTTGTGTGTGTGTATATATATATATATATATATATATATATATACACACACACTATCTACATTATATATATATATATATATATATATATATATATATATATATATATAGATAGATATATATATATACACACACACACACACATACATACATACATACATATACATACATACATACATACATACATACACACATATATATAATTTGTGTGTGTGTATGTATGTATGTGTGTGTATATATGATGTAGATAGGTATGTATATATATATATATATATGTGTGTATATGTAGATATGTATATAGATATGTAGATATGAAGATATGTATGTGTATATATGTGTATATATATGTATGTATGTATGTATGTATGTATGTGTGTGTGTGTATATATATGACAGCAGCAATCCAAGCTGTGAGAAAACAGTAAAAAGGAGGCATGTCAGACGTCGTGGTACATTTTCTGATGCAGCTAGAGAAAAAACTTTGTGACGCTGCGCCAAATACACAAAACAATTACTTTGACAATCATGTTATATTATTTTTAAAATGTTTCCTTTTCTTTTCATAACTTCTTTAACACACTACTTCTCCGCTGCCAAGCGGGTATATATATATATATATATATATATATATATATATATATATATATATATATATATATATAGAGAGAGATGAGAACAACACTCATATCAATGACAAAACAATTACATTAACAATCATGTTACGTTATTTTTAAAATTTTTCCTTTTCTTTTTCGTACCTTCTATAACACACTACTTCTCCGCTGCGAAGCGCGGGTATTCTGCTAGTAGCATTATAAATGCAAGTTGCAGTTTTATTATTTATGCATATAGCTTAGCTTGAAGCAAGATCCATATTAATGCAGTTTGCCTTAATGATGGTTCAGTTGTTAAAGATGTCTCACCAAGTTGCATTTGTTTTATTTTATTTTACTTGGTGAATACTGTGAAAAGCACCTGGGCTTGAAGTCTTCAAGAAATAGTATTATTACTGGAAGTAATATTTTATTGTTATTATTTATTAGTTTAAATTAGTTCCTTATTTCTGTTATTTTCTTCAAATACCATTTGCAGCAACTCGCATAATTTGGTCAATAAGAAATATGTGATTAGGACTGTAGCATCATCCTGCATTACACATACCCACAGCATTCTGATACTATTTTGCTACATAATTCATAGGGCTGAATTCTAGGCATGTGCAGTGCTACCAGCTGCAAGCCTTCATGCCAGGTTTGCTTTCCAGAAAGTTAAAATACGCACAACCTAATTTAGCAGTACAGGGCAAAAATGAAGGTGTGTCAATATATCACTTGGTACATTCTTTATTCCAATCAACCCATGTAATTAGGCTGTGACTAGGCTAGGAATTAAATCTAAGCCCCTGAAGCAAGGAGGTAGAAATTTTAGCTTCTGCACTGCCATATTACAGAGAAGATTTTGAAACAGACAGACAAGTAATAAGGCTAGAATGGATTCAATAAAAATGCTTTTAGGCTTCTGGACTGTCCACGGTACTCCTGCTAAATATGTACACCCGAAGAACACAATACCACATATGCAAGTAATACTGCAAAGATGAAAGCAACAGTGGAGTTGGGAAATTACACAGTATTATAAAATAACAGCACGTCTGCAAAATAACACATAATATACTTCTAAAAAATCAAATGTCAACACTTAAGCATATTAAGTTGAATTACCCAGTTAAGGCAGAAAACTGGTTTCTTAAAAAATCTCCATTTACATGAGCAAGTAATCTTTTGGAGTTTTCCTTTGCCAAAACTTTGATATCATTAAACTGCACAAAAAAGAATTAAAATGGCCACCATGAATCTGAAAAGAAGCATGACGCCTGCAATAATTTTCTTGTGTTTTATAGCTGTTTAGTCAAATTGCCATTTTTATAGGTTTCTATTAACCAGTCTACACAAAGCACCCTCTTTTCTGCTTGGCTGTGCAATGGAGCCCTGTAAAACACCCGATGTGTATGCCTCTTGCCTTACATCCAATGCTGCTGTAATAATAACAACACAGGTATTTTAATTTAATTAAAGATAAGTACTGCATCAGGATACTTGTTACTTTAAAAAGTAATCTGATTACGTAACGTGTGTTACTTTTAATGTGTCACCCTTCTGCTTTCAAGATTGTTTTGCTCAGTTTAGCTCTGTACATTCTGCTGATTAACATAAATTTAGCCATTTCTGAAATATTTAAGACAGATTATTTGAGCCAGAAGAAGGAATAATGCGATTGCACAACCATTTGCCTCTGGAAATTTATCTAATGGATGCTTCTACCCATGGCTGCTGAAAGAGTGTGTAGAGCAAATACATGCAAGGTTGACAGAGTGTAACAGATATGTGCAGACTACAAAATCCTTAACAGTAGCCCAGTTTTGGGTTTACATGGACACATAATCAGGTTATTAAAAGAGAAGAAGGCATTAGTCTATCACAAGTCGCACTCATGCATGTACCATAGTTATTCATACAAAATCGGTTTAGACACACCAATTCACCTATTAAGAATGAGTTTTGGATGTAGGAGGAAAATTTCAGAATCGGGGAAAAACCAAAGTGGAAAGTGTAGATTTCACGGTCAGTGATCTCAGTACTGTAGTCATAGGTTATCTGCATCCTAAAACAAATGAACTAGTAAAAGTGGTAGTGATTGAAACATTCAGTATTTAATAGCGCCTTTTGATAAAGGAATGTAAGAGTTAGGATACCAGCATCCTGAAATGAAGAATACAGACCTAAAGAATAATTTCTGAAATACTGCAGAAATATTTACTGTGATTAGCACATTTTTGGTAATAGAAAAGTTGTTAACAAACTGCCATAATTTTGTCAGTACCTGTTCTTTGTTGTTCTCCAGAGCCGGCAAAACCTCTTTTACTGTCCTCTCAACCAAAACGCCTCCCACCATTCGATAACATTTCCGGGAAGGATCTACTTCTTTTAGAGTTTCTATCACTAAACTAAGGAGAACAAAGACAAAGAGGGAGAGAGGGAGGTTACAGTAAAGTGTTTAATTGCAAAAAAGTAAAATAAAATGTGTGCAAAAGGTCATCTTTCCAATGAAATGGTTAAATTACAGTTATGTACTATTTCTTACTCCTATCAAATAAAGTATTTCATACTTGTATTTTAAAAATAATTTTAAAAGTTATTCAATGCAATAGGTGTATAGGTGTATATATATTTAATGAGTGCCATTAATATAACATTTTATGGAGAATAATCAATGGATAAGGCTGAAAGTGGAAAATACAGTCAAAAAATAAAATCCTTTTTTTTCTCTTTTTAATCACAGAACTCAGGCTCCAGGATAAAAAACACATTTCTGCTACAGTATAAGAACATTTATACCATGATTACATCTTGATCAAATGCTATTACATTAACTGCTACCAAAGTTATATCGTCACTATACCCTGAACAAGTTCAGATCAAGTTTTTGAACTTGATTCATGGAAACATTGCAGCAGTGGGTAAATAATGCATTTACTTTTCAAATATGTTGGGAATGTAATTGATTAGCATGTTTACATCAAAGTCCTCAACCTCTAAAGCAGGAATATTTGTACAGATCATAAATATATACAATATAAATGTATTTATCTCAAATTGTACGGGTTTGAATATAAATTTAAATCAACAAGCCCACAGCAGAGTTTTAAGTATTGTGTGCTGTTAATTATAAAAAGACACATTCAGTATTATGTAAAATTCTCCATCTTTTGATTTTGATTTGATTTGATATACTTTGTTAATCCCCAAGGGGAAATTGTCTTATAGCATGACCTATGTAATTCATGCCTCTGGATGTTGTCATTGCTATAAAATTATTCATAATTTAAATCAGAATTAATGACTCCATTGAATAGCCAAGTCAGGTATATGTAGATGAGTTCTACTAACAATTTTTACTGGAAATGCCCGCAGGTGGTTTTTAATTTACTTTGCTGCCAGGGCAATTCTTTAATGGGAATTCCAAACAAGGAACTAAGCTCATACATATAAGATAAATAATTTCTGAATTTTGAGAAACAGATGGAAAATACCTGTGCTCATTGATTTCCATTTCCAGCTCTGCTGCTTTTGATGCCATGCTCCTTTGTTCCTGGCGCAACCTTTGAAAACCAGCCACCACCTAAAATGGGTAAAATGCAAAATTAAAAAGACATCCTCAACAAAACCAAACGTTGAATTACATTACTTCTCAATTGTGCTGTAAACCATAGAAGACACATTCTTTAGAAGCTTCTTATCAACTGGAAAAGTCAGAAATAGAAATATGAACTAAATAAATTGGCAATCAAGCACTTTTGGTACCGTAGTTTGTCTTTACACAATTAATCTTGTACAGTATATTCCGGATGTGCACAACCTAAATTTATCTTAATCAATTATCTCCTGGCCAGTATCCCCAATAGTAGTTTTATGAGCAGCAGGGAGAAACTGGCAGGATGAACAGCAAATGGGTATGAACAATATTCTCAGTCCCAAATGCTCCTCTGTGGGCCTTTACGTTCTGTAAATCATGGACTGCTTTCCAATTTTGTTTGTTATGTTTTAAAATTTCAGCAATAAATTACTGCTCATCAATTATATCTCTTTAGGCTACAGCATAATATTTGTGTATGAGATATACACTTACATACAGATTCACAATATTTTTTATATAATACTGGCAAAAGATTTGTTGTTCAGTGCTATCCTACCTTTAACTAATATTTGCCAAAAATTGTAATCCTTCTTTCAACACCTTCCCAGTTTTAGCATCCCTCCTCATTTTTATATTTTAAGAGATCCCCAGTGCTTATTGAAATGAAATGACTTTAATGGCGCAAGTTGGGTTGTTAGTAATGAAAAATTAAAGTGACCAGTTTCCTATCAGCTTGAATGGAGGACACAGAAGTTTAGGACTCCAAATTACCCAAACATTAATATCGGAATACAGTATCCATATTAAGAATAATTATATATTGAAATATTTGCAAGCACAGCTTAAACATTCTGGATGATATATGTATGTTTGAACTAGATGTGTTATTATTTTTACGTTCTTGTTCACGGTGCATGCATAACCTGTTATATGTTTATGACTGGTGCACTTGTTGCTTAAGAGTCACGGCACACGGCTTAATGACTTCTACATTTCCCCTGACACAAACTATAACTGCTGCATTGTGAACAGTACTTAGGGGTGAATGTCTTTCTCGCCTTTCTACTACATCCCAATCATTTTTTTGTTTTTGCCACACACCTATTTGCACCACACTGAACCTTCAAGAAACTAAATTCCCCAGGCATATTATGGCAGTTTGGTCATACGGTGACATATGCATCAGTTTAATAGCCATGTCAACATCTGGTAATCAATTCACGTTGTCATCACAATCACTTAATTCAACTAATGGTTCAGTCCCAGTTTGTTCTAAAATTGGCTTGACAGTTTCTCTTTTACATGCAACTGTGTTTTGTTTGAAGACTCCACCCAACTCATGAATATTGATGAATTACTTTAGCATGGCAAAACGCATAAAAATATTCATGATTTGTTTCAGCATAATGTTGTTTTATCTACTAGATGACAGCAGAATACTGTTCCAGGAGTTATTCAGCATTTACACTGTAAAGCTGATCATTAAATCACCGTGAGCCTCACTCGGGCTTAAATGTAATTATATAGTATTCAGAGCCTGAGACCTGCTCAGGGTTAATGCCAAAGTAATTAAATATTTATTGCTCATTGCAATATATAAATGTCATTATTCAAATTAGTTAAATAAAAACTTTAAAATGAGTTTGACTGTTTACAAAAAAGAAACTAAGTTAAATTAAAACACATGACGCATAGGGCCATTCTTAGTTTCATGGCTTGATAAATACTAGCAGGGAAGCCAGTCTAGTGCTGCAGGTGGCAGTCAAGAAGTAACATACAGAACTAAATTAAACAGAGTCGTTGTCCCCCAGTTGCAGAACAATGTAATATAGGTGATGAAAATGTCAAATTACCAGTCAAATAATATGCAGACTGCCTATTAAACTATATACTGACTAAGAAAGCTAAAGTGAGCATTGAAAATGCTCTTAAAAGAAGTAGTATACATCCAAGAACAGAGTATCTGACCCAAAATGCATCATCAAGAGGCATAATTAAAAACACAGTTGTCTGTTTCTCTAATTACAATACAAGCAAAACATTCAAAAATATGAATGGACTAATGCTGTAAAATTCGGCAATATTGCATAACATATCATGAATAAAACAATACCGTAATTAGGGTGAGGTTAAAAACTGAACATCCATTTTTCCCTGAAATAAAGTACATTTCAATTGTATTTTAATGCATGGCAGCTACAGTAGCTGCTTAATGTATGTAAGAAACTGATAATGTACTAATGCCCAAAAATAAATAAATAAATGCACAGCATTCTTAAATCCACCTAGATCAATTCAGGGTCATGAGGCCATTTAAGATCACATTAAACATTAACCTTCAGTAATAATATACAAAGATATATCTCATATATAAACGTTTACGTGTGGAAGTGTGTGTGCGTTTGTCAGGCCCAGAAGTGAGAGGTGGAGTCAGGGTAAGGGCTCCGCCCCCAAGGAAACAGAAAACTCACTTAGCCGCTAATAACACAAGCGAGGCCAGTACGTCAGCAAAACGAAACCTCAGAGGAAAGACAAAGTTGCTTAGCCACTAACATCGGCAAAACGGTATCCCTTTTACTTTTCCTCCCGCCACTAATGTGATGCGAGCACGTCGGCAAAACAAATCTTCCTAGGAAAGAGTTGTCCAGAGTAGTTCCTTTCAATTACTTAACACCTCTACAGTTGACTTTTTTTTCTGATAATTTCAATAGTTTCTAGGACCCCGGGCTTTTTACAACACGGGCTTACACGGCTAGTATGTATATAAATAACATTTGTGTTGTGAAGTGCTATGAAAATGATTACATTAACAATAATGCTGCTTCATGTGTAAAGTATTAATTTTAACCAATCCCCCCACCATCACCACCTTGTAATCATAAATGGCTAAGCTGAATAAGTTGCCTTCCTGTTAATTCTGGACTCTTTGTTCCAATGTGACATTCCTTTACACAGTATATACCTGTAAATTACATACTTGTACTCTTCTCCTAATGGATGGGATGACATATACTCTGTGCTCCTGCAATCAAAAGTCTAATGCTGTTTTATTTTTCTGACATACTTCACATCACCACATCTTTCTGTTTTGAATATATTACAATGTAAAATGGCAGGAGAATTCTATACCGCGCAGTAACAACAGGGACCAGAATCACAACAATAACAAATAAATAGTTAGGATTACATGATTACCATTCATGGATTAGATGGTGTTTGAATGAAAAATAGTTAACGCAATCATATGTACTCCCAAACAACAAAAATAATCACATTTTTCTTTACCATCTCCATGATTTTCTACCACAGTCAGGGGTCTGCAGGGATCAAAATCAATTTAAATCAGAAGTGCTAGACAACCTTTTAACACCCTTTTCAAAAGTGAAACAAAATAATCCCTGTAATCTTTCCTTTCTCTTTCTCTCCACTGTATTAAACCTACATTAACTCACATCCAAACACAGGCAACTTTCTACTACACAATTTTGCCTAATTAAGCAAAGTTTGCCAGTTGCTGAAAATGATTTAACATACACTGAATGAAATACAAAATTTAGAATACTGAGTAAGTTATTATTAAAGAAAGGGTTTAGCTGCATAGAGGGCTCCATGATTGAATGACTGGATTATCAGGAAAGGTTGGAGAAACAAATCTTTATGCAAGGAGCATCTTGTGTTGATATGAATTATTTATGAATGCTTTGAAATCACTTCAGATTTTTGTGTTTTATGTCCAATGCCACCTGACTCTCAGGTATGAGAAAACACTCCACATAAAATATACCATTTGACTCATCTTGATGTCTAGTTATGCAAAACATTGAGTTTTTTTGGGAAAGCCCCCCTATTACTACAAAAACCCTAATTTTTGGACCATATTTTGTGCAGGAAAGTACACCCTTATATAATAAAGAGTAAACCAATAGGGGTCTTCAGCAAAAATGATCAGGAGGACCCAAGGGGTTCACCCAAAAATGGAATATGAGGAGTCACTCCTTTTCACAAAACTTCAAAAAAACAGGACATCAGTAGTACAGGCATGCGGAGCGTCGTTTTATGCTATTTCAAGGTTGCTGATCACAAGTATGATAATATTTTTGATATCTGACACTTTACCAGTGATCCTAGCCCTCTAAGAACCATTACAAAAGCTTAAAAATGACAAATTTCAAACATAAACACATGTAGTACTGTTTTAGACTATTTCAAGATCAGTAATTAGGAATAGGATTGTTTATTTTGAATCCTTTACTAGGAATCTTGCCCTCTGTGGACCTCTATCAGAGGGTGAAAAACAATACATTTTTTATTACAATTGAGAATATTTAGACTTTAAATATGTAAATTGAAGGAAGCATCTTCATATTTCAAATATCTGACATAACTATTCTTTTTTATTATGCATTTCTGATGCATGTGGTAAATCCTTATATTTCTTATGGACTCCCCAAATTATGACGGCTTACGCTATTTCAGGTTTTTTAGGGTATTAAAATTTAACATTCGTAAAAACAAGACCAGCTATTCAAAATTTTTCTTTTCATTATCTATCCGTCTAGAATCTCAGCATTTTATATGCTATTTACAAAGCAACGGCAATTAATTTAGTAATAAATCATCTTTTCAAATAGTTCATTTCTTACAGTTCTTAATGCCTTTGGTTCATGGTTTCATTTTGGTCCTTACAAATTTAAGAAGATTTAATCTGAGAAACTGTATGTTGAGTGAACATTCATTCCTTTAAGTGCTATAGTTTCAAACACCTTCTTATATAATGTAGTGACATTTTCCATTTGTAGGAGCTGCCATGATTTTTGTCAGCATTTCCGTTTTGTTTGTAATTAGATGACTTTAACATTTTAAAGTTTTGACAAGATTGCTTCTTTTAGTCGTGTGCTGCTTTGATTTCTGGAGTTCACCAAACTGATTTCATTTTTCTATTTTATTTTAGGTAATAGGAAAGACGTTTCAGCCATGAATATCAAAATTGCATATAATGTCAAAGCACACAGCCAAGTGTTTTTTGTATGATTGTGCCGAGCTTTATTACTTTCTGACTGCTTTACTCATATTTGAATCCTCAGATGCAAATATTACAATTACCTTTCAAACGGCAAATCTAAGTGCTGCCTCGGTTTTAAGTACACTCGTAAATTATTCAGTTGTTATGCATTTTCCTTGATAGATCCGAAATTCCACCACTGTTATGAACTGGCGATTTCACACTGTCAGCATTTTATACGTTATTTTATTTGAGGATTTATGCAAATTGCGTTTCAGTTTAGACTTTGTGCATGAAAACGCTCCGAAATGCTGTAGATGTTCATGGTACTTCTCATCCACTTTTGAAATTACCTTTGGTAATACTAATATTACTGCCATGTTCTATTTTCTTTCCTCCTTCCATAAATCCCACTGTAAATCAATGTTTACGGTGTATAAAATCGACGCCGCGTTAAATAAATATAAATGTGATATATGGCTCTAAATTATTTAATTCATGCTTATCTTTTTCTTTCGTATTGCAGTATCAAGCTTTTTTCCTCTAACTGGTTTTGCATTTTCGTCCTCTGTGTCATGGATCAGCATCAGAAACTGCACTGTAGAAGTGACAGCTATGCACTGCAGACCACATGATGGCCTTACATATAAAGTATCCTAACGACTGAGTCTTCAGGCAAGTTGTGCAAAATGCTACTGGCCGTTTTCCGTTAGATACGCTTGTATCAACTATCTGTTGGAATTACTATTTCACATTTTATCTCGCCTTTCTTTGGTAAATGGAGCTACCTTCTCCTTTAATTCACAGTAAATAAAAACTGCAATCGCCGAGGTTTAGACACTAGAGGAAGAGGCAGGGCGTTAACGATAAAGACCCCCCTTGGTCGCCCTAAGATATATTACAACACAAGCAATGTGTCTATCTCTGTGTAACAGTCTCCAGGTCCTCCTCTAGCTTATATCCGACTTCCTTTTCTTGGTCAGTACCTGTTCAGCTGTAAGTCCAGACTGTTTAGCATTGGCTTTGGTGGCTGCCGCGCCGCTGCTACTGCTCGCTGCCATCTTGAATTGTCCCAGCCTTCTCCGACAGGCCCCCCGTTACAACCGCTGGCTGTTTTACCAACTGCCCGAATGAAAATAAGGGGACTTGCTGTTCAGATTATGAAGTATAATCAATAAAGTGCATAAAACTGCGCCGTTATCCTAATTTATAATCTCATGATTTTAAAGTGTATATTAATTATTTGTTCTATCATTTTTACCGCATGAATATTTTAGTAATGAAAACGCGAAAAGAATAGGACATTGTAAAAAGGGAACATCAGTACTTTTAAGAATTTTACTTAACAGTTTCGAAAAACATGTTTAATAATGTTATATATATATATATCGATTTCAGGCAATTGAGTGGCCGTG